>NC_044904.1:44967540-45661915 GCF_001633185.2 Quercus lobata
GAGCAAGGATGTGAACTCCATCCCTATTGATGAATTTGTAGGATCTCTTCAGTCTTATGAGTTAGATCTACCCAAAACTAGCAAATCCAAATCAATGGCTCTTAAGTCTGTTGATGATGTTAATGTTGGTGGATTTGATGATGAGCTCTCTGCTACAAAGATTGCTTACCTTGTCAAGAACTTTAGGAATTTCCTTAGAAACAATAACAGAAAGGCAAGAGGTACGAACACTACTGAACCTAGAAACTTTAGGAAGAATGATCCCACTAAGGTTAACAACACTGAAAAACCTAGAGAAAAAGTAGGTCAATCTTCTAATAATTCTATGGGTCCCCAATGTTTTGGATGAATGTCCTACTTACTTGAGGACTAAGGGTAAGGCTATGGCTGTAACCCTTAGTGATGATGAAGTTTTTGATGATGAGTCTGGGTGTAACAAGAATGGAAATTTCATTGCTTTTACTGCTACTGCTGTAGTCAATGAAAGCTTGTCTGTTGAAGAGAACCCTTCTGATGGGGAACTCTCTGAGGATGTAGATCTTCAAGAAGCCTATAATAAACTTTGCAAAGTTGCTGCAAAGGATGCTATAAATGTTGATCTTAGCTTGAAGAAAATTGCATCTCTTGAGCTTGATAAGAAAAATTTGCTTGTGAAACTGTTTGATGCTAATGAACTTTTGAACAATGTGAAAACTAAGAATATGCTTTTACTTGATAAAGTTAAGAATTTGGAACTTGAACTATCTATTGCTAGAGAACATACTAATAGATCTGCTAGTTCCAAACTTGATCATATGCTGAGTGTTCAAAAGTCTCCTTCTGAAAAATCTGGATTAGGTTTTGTAGAAAGCATCTCTGTGTCTGCACCCCATTCCACAAACTTTGTTCCTTCTTCTTCCTCTGAACCCCCTGTGAGTGAGGTTTTAAGTAAGTCTATTAAACCTGTAGAGGTCACACCTCCTAGGAAGATTAGGGTTGATCTGAAAAAGTCTAAACCTAAAGAGTCTACCCTTTCTAAGGACAAGTTGCATGGTAAGCCTACTTGGGTTTGTCATTTTTGTGGAAAGTCTGGGCACATTTGTCCAAACTATTACAAGTTGCAAGTTACTAAGAGAGCAAACAAATCAAAAGTACCTGTGCTTCAAGCACAAGATCCTATGGTACTTATTGGTGAATTGGTAAAGGCTCTAAACCTTTGTTCTAATCCTGGAGTTGGTAATCATTCTCATGTGAATAAGAACTCCAATGCTTGAGGTGCATCTAAAAAGTTTTGGATGCAAAAGGCTCAATCAAATTGAGTCTTTCTGACATGATCCTTGTGCTTCATTGCTCTACCCTTTGTGACCATTGTTATTTGGTTTTTTTTTTTTTTTTTTTTTTTTTTGTTTTCTAGGACTTGCATTGCATAACATTCATGCATTTCATTCTAGGATTGTTTTTGTTTCTTCTTTTCAAAATATATAATAATAAAAAAAAAAAGGGAAAAGGAAAAAGGGAAGCAAATTGTGTTTTGCATTATTTTCTTGGATTTGAATCAAGGTTGGACAATTTATCTTTACATAACATGTCTATGTACCTTGTTTAGCTTGGATGAGCTTATTTATTGCACTTTACTAGTTGAAGCTTTGTAGTATATGTTGTGTGGGAAAGATGTTTATAGTTGTTGATCACATGATCTTGATCTTGAAGTCACATGCTTTTGATTGTAAGGACTAAAAAATCCTAAGAGAAAGACATAAATAACCATTTCACCACTGTTTACTAGCCAATCATGAACACCTTAGTGCATATCGTAAGATTTTTTTCTTGAGAAAGTATAGCACATGCATAAAAAGAACATAAGGTGTAGCCTCATGTTAAATAATTAAAATTGGGGTGTAAATTATGGGGCTATAATAAATTCTATTCTAAATAAAATTAGTGTGTACAATTTGAGGCAAATTTTTTTTTTTAAATATATATATATATATATATATTTATATGTGGGGGCTACGGCCCAAAATAACGAGTTGGGCCTTGGGTCCGTCCGAGGAGGCAACGTGGCTCAGCGATCCACATTTTAAGCCTTATCACGGGAGACAAAGAAAAAAGGTCCGAGGAGGAATTCCTCCTTGGACACTGAAAACCCAGAGCAAAGGTACATCCAAACCACTGAAGCCCATCCCCTAAATATGTGAAATGGGTGGAAACACAAAATATCTCAGCAAAAGCTGTCACCACCACATTGAATGCACTACAACCACCTTCCTGGCCGCATTAATGTGGAGAAGACCCCTGAACAGTGTTGCCTTGGCCACCACAACTCACAAAGGACTGAGAGAGGTGTCTGATGGGATGGGTGCTCAAGTGGAGGCTTGGATTATCAACAAGTATAAAGCTCAGATGGTAAAGAGGGGTCTATATAATGTATAGAAACCCCCAAAAGAGAGGGAGAGATAAAAAAAATAAAAAAAAATAAAAAAGGGCAAGAAGACTGGGGCATGAAAAGAAATTCTAATATACTAGTCTGTATACATAAATATAACTTTGAATCTCCTCAGACTAGAAGATTTTTCAACGTAATGGTTTACGTTCTTGCTCATGTGCACCTTTTTCCCATGCAAGTCTTTGTCTAACTTATTTAACCTTAGTTCTTAAACCCATACTCTACTATATTATTTGTGTTGGGCTTTTTGGATCAAAACTTCACACGATTGGGGTTTGGGCTCCAAAAATTGTCCCCCCACAATTGGTGCCGTTTGTGGGAAGAACTTGAGTGTTAATGAGTACGACGTTTAAGCATGGTAGGATCAAGTCCACACCAGGAAAATCCACACCAAGCTAACCCTCAGCAGACAGAACCTATTGAGCCTCAGCGGCAAAATAATCCTTCTGACCCTGGGCTAAATCCAGGTAATTGAAGAAACCGAGAGGGAAGCGTACATACTACTCAGACGAGCCAAAGCCACTCCCAAGTAGGTAGTCGCATATCCCAAAGGCAAAACAATTATTAGGCCATGCAGCAAGAGATAGACAACTTGAAAAAGAAGTTACGTTGTGCATAGCGAAGGCAATCCCTTTCCAGCTCAGATACATCCACTAACGAGGAGGAGGATGTCAGTTACAAGCTGAGGTCAAGAACTTCCCTAAGTGAAACTTTTTCATACGAAAAGGAGTCGTGCCATGAACGGAGATATAAGAGCCCATCTAGTAGGGGTTTGGGTAATGATGTCATAAACAAGGCACTGGATCAGATCTCCAGGTCACCCTTCGCGCATAGGATAGAGGGGGCTAAATTACATCGGCGCTTCAATCAACCTACGTTTTCCATTTACAACAGCCGAGCAGACCCTGTGGAACTCGTCAGCCAGTTTAACTAGAGAATGGCTATCCATTCCTAGAATGAGGCTCTGATGTGTAAAGTTTTTCCATCCAGCCTGGGACCAGTGGCGATGAGATGGTTCAACAGCTTGAAGACGAACTCCATAGATTCCTATAAATAGCTTACTCAGGCTTTTTGTTCTCGCTTTATTACAAATAGCAGAGTCCCGTAACCCTAAGTTCGTTATTATCCTTGTCTATGCATGAGGGGGGAAACCTTAAAGGCGTATTCGGATAGATATTGGGAAGTGTATAACGAGATGGATGAAAACCACGATAACGTCGCCATCAGCACGTTCAAAAGTGGTCTCCCTACCGAGCACAGCTTAAGGAAATCTCTAACTGGTAAACCCGTCACCAGCGTTCGCCAACTGATGGACAGGATTGACAAATATAAAAGGGTGGAAGAGGACCAGCTACAAGGGAAAGGAAATGAGAAGATCATCCCCCCCAAAGGGAGTGATTACAGGTCGGAACAATATAACAGTAACCAGCCGAGGAGGGATTTTTCGAGACAGGCTGGACAAACCAACATGCAAACAGTTAATACCATATTCAGAGAGCCGGTGCAACAAGTCCTGAAGAAAGTAAAAAATGAGCCTTTCTTCAAATGGCCGAGTAAAATGGCAGGAGACCACTTAAAGCGCAACCAGAACCTATATTGTCATTATCATTAAGACCACGGGCATACCACCGAGGATTGCAGAAATCTATGGAATAACCTGAATCAGTTGGTCCGTGAAGGAAAGTTACGTCACCTTTTACACCACTCCAACGGTCATCTGGGCCAAGCAGTTCAAGAGCCTCGGAAAGATGTATCTTTGAGACCTCCCATGGGGACGATACACGTCATCCTTGCCACCCCAGGAAGAACCGGCGTTTTTCCCTCTGGGGTACTATCCGTGGCTCGGCTCCCCGTCGAGGATGGTGAAAGGGAGTCCAAAAGATCTAAAAAGGGAAACTTACTAATATTGGGGTTCTCGGATGAGGATAAGGGGGAAACTATCCAACCTTATGAAGATGCTTTAGTGGTTACATTGAGGATTTGAGGGTTTGACGTGAAGAGGGTACTAGTAGATCCGGGTAGTGTAGTGGAAGTAATGTACCCCGATCGGTATAAGGGGCTCAACTTAAGGCCTAAGGATTTAACGGCTTATGACTCTCCTCTTATAAGTTTCGAAGGGAAGATTATTGTACCAAAAGGGCAGATCAGATTACCCATACAGACCGGATCAGAGGTGGTGGAGGTAGATTTTATCGTGGTCGATGCTTACTCACCCTACACGGCCATAGTGGCCAGACCTTGGCTCCATGCCCTGGAAGCCGTGTCTTCTACGCTTCACCAGAAGGTAAAATACCCATCCGGGGGCCAAGTGGAAGAAATTCGTGGAGATCAAGCCATGGCTAGGCAATGCATGGTGGCCGCTATCTCGCGCCAGTCCAATGCCGAATCCTCAGCCTCTGTGAAGGGCTTATTGCAACTAACCGCCTTGGCAGCACAAGTCAGTGAACTAGCCGAGGAGATAAAATGTGAAAGTTTAGAAAGGGTTGCCGTTGACGATAATCCAGAAAGATTTTTCCAAGTCGGCTCGGAATTACCACTTCAAGAAAAAGAGGAACTGGTAGATTTTCTGAGGAGGAACATTGATGTATTTGCATGGGACGCCTACGATGCCCCAGGGGTTAACCCTAGTCTCATTTTTCACTACCTGAACGTTAACCCGTCCTCTATTCCAAAGAAGCAGCCACCTCGGCGCCCATCGAAAGAGCATGCCGTCGCTGTTAGAGATGAAGTGATGAAGCTAAAAAAGGCAGGGGCTATCAAAGAAGTCTTTTACCCCGAATGGTTGGCAAATACGGTGGTGGTAAAGAAAAAGACAGGGAAGTGGTGAGTCTGCGTAGACTTCACAGACTTAAACAAGGCCTGCTCGAAGGATCCATTCCCGTTGCCTCGAATAGACCGATTGGTAGACGCGACTGTAGGCCACCCCAGAATGAGCTTCTTGGATGCCTTCCAGGGTTATCATCAGATACCACTAGCTCTAGAAGATCAGGAGAAAACGGCGTTTATGACACCCGTCGAAAACTACCACTATAAGGTGATGCCTTTCAATTTAAAGAATGCAGGGTCAACCTACCAAAGGATGATGACCAGAATGTTCGAACCATAGCTGGGCAAGGCTATTGAAGTCTACATAGACGATATGGTAGTAAAAAGTAAAGTGGTGTCCGAGCACGTGAAAGACCTTGAAGTCATCTTTGGCATCTTAAGGGAGCACAAGCTGCGCCTCAATGTTTCTAAGTGTTCATTTAGGGTCGGGTCTGGGAAATTTCTGGGCTATATGGTAACCCACAGAGGAATAGAGGTAATCCCGGACCAAATCAAAGCGATTAATAGCCTACAAACTCCTCGGAACCCGAAAGAAGTACAAAAACTCACCGGTATGATCACAGCGTTGAACCGGTTCATCTCCCGATCTGCAAACCAATGCCGACCTTTCTACCTCTTGGTCAATAAGTGGAAGGTATTCGAGTGGTCCGAGGACTGTGTCATAGCCTTCCAGCAACTTAAAGAATACTTGTCCCGGTCACCCATCATGTCCAGCCCTGAGGCCGACGAGGTTTTGTTCGCATACATAGTAGTGGCCTCTCACGTTGTAAGCTTGGTATTAATACGGGTTGATAACAGGATACAACGATCGGTATATTACGTAAGTAAATCGTTACATGATGCTGAAGTGCGCTACTTACCATTGGAAAAGGCAATTCTTGCAGTAGTGCATGCCACGCGAAAACTTCCCCACTACTTTTAGGCACACATGGTCATTGTCCTGACTCAACTCCCCCTCCGATCGGTGCTCCGTAGTGCCGATTACACAAGAAGGATCGCTATGTGGAGTACACTTCTAGGGGCTTTCAATATTAAATATATGCCTAGAACTTCTGTCAAGGGCCAAGTCCTCGCGGATCTAGTCACTGAATTTGCTGAACCTGCCATAGAAGCAGTAACCAAGGAGGAAAACATAGATGGAAAATCGGTTGGAACAATCTCTGCACAAGGAGCCTCGCGATGGAAGGTTTATGTGGATGGCGCGGGAAACCAAAAAGGATCTGGGGTAGGGCTAGTTCTAATATCGCCCGAGAAGATTACCATTGAAAAATCATTAAGACTTAGGTTCTCGGCTACAAACAACGAGGCCGAGTATGAGGCTTTGCTGCAAGGAATGGTCATGGTGCAAAAAATGGTCGGAAAGGTGATAGAAGCGTTCTCGGACTCCAGACTGGTAGTAGGCCAGGTGAGGGGCAAGTTGGATGCTAGAGATGCAAGAATGCAGGAATACCTCGGTCAAGTCAAGCGCCTGCAATCAGACTTTGAATTTTTTAATTTGACGCATGTCTCTAGGAATGGGAACACACATGTGGATTCGCTGGCCACGCTTGCCACACTTCTGCACAGGACCTACCCCGGATGATCCTTGTTGAGGATTTATGCAAGACAGGTACAACCATAGAGGATATAGTTCGAATCCATCAAGTCAGAAGGAATCCGAGCTGGATAGATCCCATAGTGAACTTCCTCAAAGATGATATATTACCTAAAGAAAAATTAGAGGTTAAGAAGATACGGAGGAATACTCCTCGGTTCTGGTTGTCAGAAGACCACAAGCTATACAAGCGCTCCTACTCTGGGCCATACTTACTATGCGTACACCCAGAGGCATCAGAATCATTGCTTGAAGAATGACATGAGGGAATTTGTGGGAGCCACACGGGAGGAAGATCGCTAGGACACAGAGTGCTCACCCAGGGATACTGGTGGCCGAACATGCAGAGAGATGCCCAAGAATATGCAAAGAAGTGTGATCAATGCCAGAGATTTACCCCAAATATCCACCAGCTGGGGGTAGTCCTTAACCCCCTCTCCAGTCCTTGGCCGTTCACTTAGTGGGGTCTGGATATTGTCAGCCCTTTCCCAAAAGCCACAGGGAACAAGCGATACTTAATAGTCGGCACTAATTATTTCACCAAATGGGTAGAGGCCGAGCCGTTAGCTAATATCAGGGATGTGGATGAAAAGAAGTTCATTTGGAAAAAAATCATTATGCTCTTCGGAACTCCTCGCACCTTCATCTCAGACAACGGCCTGTAATTTGATAGTGAAACCTTCAGGAAATACTGCTACGACTTTGGAATCACAAACCGATATTCCACTCTAGCCTATCCCCAAGGAAACGGGCAAGCTGAAGCTGTGAATAAGGTCATAGTGAATGGGCTAAAAAAGAGATTGGATGATGCAAAAGGAAGGTGGGTGGAAGAACTACCACACGTCTTATGGACCTACCGAACCACGTCACGACGGTCAACGGGAGAAACCCCTTTTTCAATGACTTATGGGGCCGAAGCTATGCTTCGCCTGGAAACTAGCTTCCCAACGTTGAAATCTAGCACTTTTACCCCAAGGAATAATGACGAATTGCTAGGGAAAAGTCTAGACTTAGCCGAGGAGAAAAGAGAAAGGGCAATGATCCAATTGGTCTATTACCACCAAAAGCTAAAGCACGTGTACGATACTAATGTAAAACTAAGGCCACTAGGGCTAGGCGACCTCGTGATGAGAAGAATTTTTGGCAGCACTGAGAACCCTTCCTGGGGTAAGCATGGACCCAACTGGGAAGGACCATATCGCATCACCTTAGTGGCAGGAATAGGTGCTTATTATCTGGAAGATCTAGACGAGAAAACTGTACCTTGCCCATGGAATGTAAACAATTTGAAAATATATTATTATTAATGAAAACAGCTATGCCTGTGTTGCGTCCTGTGATTATCGCGCATTTGTCGACTCACTTCCATCTATACATGTTTTAAACAGATTCTAAATCCTGCATGGCTCATCGGACCACAGACTTAGGGGAAATTAACAACTTATAGCATCTATACAAGTTTTAAACAGAACCTAAGTCCTGCATGGCTCCTCCGACCACAGACTTAGGGGAAATTAATAACTTATGGCATCTATCCAAGTTTAAAACAGAACTTAAGTCCTGCATGGCTCCTCGAACCTCAGACTTAGGGGAAATTAACAACTTAGGACTTCTATCCCATTCTAAGGTATGTTCATAGTCAGGCGTGATAGCATTTATTGTTCTAAGTTCATTACACAGTTCTGTTTCTTCTCATTTATTTATTTTGGTAGGGTTGCAAACATCAACTAAAGAGACAATAGCATTAACTCGGAACAATATAATAAAATTCCATCAACATCAATCATAAAAAATGAAGAATGGAGCACTTGTATTGATAACCAAAAATAATACAAGAGGTCTATGCAAAAAGCCAAAGGCAATACAACTTTCGTTCGAAGCAAAAAAGATAATATTAATAGTAAGAACCCTAGGAACTAAGCCTCAGCAGGAGAATCACACTTCTGCTCTGGCTGAGGAGGAAGAGTATCCTTGGCCTGTGAATCTGCCCCATGGTCTTTAGCCTCAGTGATTGCCTTCTTAGCAGGATCCTTAGCCTTGAAGGAGGGTTTCTTTCCCTTACCCTTGCCCCTACCTTTATCTTCCTCCACATCCTCGACCTGGCCAAAGCCCCCAGCAATTTCAGCTAAGGGAATGGCATCAGGAACGGCCATAGGCTGCTCGGAAGCTTCAGCGGTATCGGCAGGGATCTCCCGGTTCTCTGGAGGGAAGAAGACACTCTCGGGCAATCTCAAGGCAGAATCTGCAGGGATCCCTGCAACATCAAGAGCTTGAGCCCATGAAATACTGTAGTAATCCCTGCATACTTCTGGCAGCTCCTCGGAAAGTCTAGCCTCAATCTCCTCTGCCCCCAGCTGGTAGGCAGCCCTTTTTTCGGCCTCAGATGCTTCCTTGGCTAGCTGAGCCGCTTCCTTTGCAAGCCGGGCCTCTTCTTCGGCTTTCTGCAATGTTTCCTTGAGATCCAACACGGTTTGCTTTTCAGTGGCAAGGTTGGTCTCAGTCACGTACAATTTTTGGTGTTGATCTTCGGCTTGACTCTCAGCGTTCTTCAAGGCAGCCTCAGCACTCCTGCAGCCTTTTTTAGCCTCTTTGAGCTTCTCAGATAGCTCGTTATGCTCCTGCTTAAGGGTTCCTAGAGCCTTCTCCACCTCAGCACGAGAGAGAACCTCGACGTCAGCTAACTTGCGATTGTTGTGGCAATACTCCTCGGCTACAAACACTTGCTGAGTAATCTGTCCAGGAAATGACAAAATTATGTGTTAAAACATGATAGGATCTAATGATCTTACCGAGGAGAAGATGAATTTCCTTACCATCGCAAGATCTCTCTTCAAGGATAGGAAGGGCTGTGAAAATCGCTTGTAAGCCTCCATGTCCTTGGGAAGGAGCACGGGCTACTCTAGGGCTTCAACTATATACCCTGCTCGGCCCCTGTTGTACTCTCGGACTGAAGTAGTATAAGGAATGGCGGCTCCGTCCATTTCGAGTTTCGGGCTCTAAGTACGCGGAGTAACGCACACTTCAGCTCGCTCCATCTCTTTTCGGCTCTCTACAGATGGAGCCCTTCTATCCTTGTGCTCCCGAGTTGTTTTTTGCTTTTTACCTCCCTGGCGAAGACCTACCTTGCCTTCCTCAAGGGACTCAGTCGGCCTTTTCTTCTTCAGGTCGGGATTAACTTTTAAGCCGAGATCAGCAGGGAGTTGTGGAGCAACGGGAGGAAGGATAGGGGTCTGGGACTTGGAGGGTACCTTTGATGATTGCCCTTTGCCTCGGGAAGCCATCAGCTCTTGCAAACTCTTTCCTTTGTTAGAGGCCATGTTGTCCACCTCCTCGTTTGAAAAATCGTCCGAGCAGGCAATAACAAGTGGAACACCGATCACGAAATTCCTATCCGGTTCTCCCTCAGGGTCTAAAAGCTCGATTAAAGGAGCTTTTGGGATATCTTCCTCAAAGTAAAATTCATCTATCTCTTCTTCTAAAGAGAGACAAGAGGACTCAGTCTCCTCCTCAACAAATGCGACGGCCTCAAGATTTTCTTGTGGGGGAGGCAGTGCGGCTAGTTGAAGGTTTTGAAGGACAGGCAAAACTACAGGTAAGAGGTCCCTTCGAGCCAAAAATCCTGGCTTCGACACGTCAATCTTGGCCAACCTTGGACTACCAGCTCTTATAGAATGGCCGACGTCCGTGAAAGCGCAAGATAAAGGCTCGTAACCTAGGATCAAATGAGCAGCACGCAGTTGCTCATCCGTGTGAACGAAGATCTCCGGCCTTAAGAGGTAGTTTAAGGCTTGAACGTTCATAAGACTCAGCCGAGGAGCAATATGGTGTCTATTTGTAAAACAGCCGAGAAGGAAATTTGTAGTTAAAAAAAAAAAATGTTTGAATCTTCAAATGAAGTTAGACTAAAGGGCTAAACTCCCTTCCCAAGGGATTCATCCTAAAGGTACTGCACCTGGTTCTCCTGCCCGAGTTGGACAATGAAGACTGTCGCTCCACTCCCCCGAGACAATTAGGAAGTCATTCTTCATACTCTTATTGGACTTAGAAAGACAAGAAATTAGCCTAACGACCTTGGACCGGGGTTTAAGGCAGTACCCCACCTTGTCAAGATGGTGGCACTCGTACAGGTGGACTACGTCGTGCCATGTAAGGCCTAAGCCCATCTGCTCGTTCAAAACATCTATGCTACCTAAAACCCTAAATAGGTTGGGAGTGCATTGATGTGGTGTCAACCTATGGTTAAACAGGTAATCCTGAATAATCTTATGCATGGGAAGCGTCATTCCTCCCTCTATAAAAGCGATCATGGGAATGACGACCTGACCCTCTTCCCTATCGGTCAGCACTCGTTCCGGAGGACAATACTCCAAAACCACCCCCTGCGGGATGTGATACCTAGCTCTAAAGGCCTCCATGGCAGCCGGAGTATCTACTAGACACTTGAATTTACCCATCTAGACAATCTGATAGGCCGAGAAGGAGGGCCGAGATGAAAATCGAGATTACGAAGAGGAAGGAAAACTTACGGGTACCCTTACAGCAATCTCTGAAGCAATTAGGAATCTCTTTAGGGAAAGACGTCTCACGAAAATGACTACGGAAATTCAAAAGGGCTGGACTGTTCATGAATATCTGGGCGCTGGAGTTCTCCGGACTTCTTATATGATAGTAGAGGAGAAAAGCAAAAAAGAGTCTCCTCAGGGTTTTATATAGCAAGGGGAAAAAGAGAAGGTCAATTCCCGCTCAAAGATCTAGAAGAAATGTCAACCGTTGGATTTGCGCTTCGCTGTTGGATATGGGAGACATAAAGCCGCCCGGATTAATAAGTAATGCCTTGTAACTTACAACACGTCAAGATCAACTGTTCCCCACACGCGCAAACCGGAAATTAATTGGTCCTACCCCTTTAAAAGTCAAAACCCCGCTTCTCTCCTCTGATGGATATAAAAAACCAGAGTTTTGAGGGGCTATTGTAGGGGCTACGGCCCAAAATAACGAGTTGGGCCTTGGGTCCGTCCGAGGAGGCAACGTGGCTTAGCGATCCATGTTTTAAGCCTTATCACGGGAGACAAAGAAAAAAGGTCCGAGGAGGAATTCCTCCTCGGACACTGAAAACCCGGAGCAAAGGTACATCCAAACCACTGAAGCCCATTCCCTAAATACGAGAAATGAGTGGAAACACAAAATATCTTAGCAAAAGCTTGCACCACATTGAATGCACTACAACCACCTTCCTGACCACATTAATGTGGAGAAGATCCCTGAACAGTGTTACCTTGGTCACCGCAACTCACAAAGGACTGAAAGAGGCGTCTGATGGGATGAGTGCTCAAGTGGAGGCTTGGATGATCAACAAGTGTAAAGCCCAGATGGCAAAGAGGGGTCTATATAATGTATAGAAACCCCCAAAAGAGAAGGGGAGATAAAAAAAAAGGGCAAGAAGACTGGGGCATGAAAAGAAATTCTAATGTATTGGTCTGTATACATAAATATAACTTTGAATCTCCTCGAACTAGAAGATTTTTCAACGTAATGGTTTATGTTCTTGCTCATGTGTACCTTTGTCCCATGCAAGTCTTTGTCTAACTTATTTAACCTTAGTTCTTAAACCCATACTCTACTATATTCATTGTGTTGGGCTTTTTGGATCAAAACTTCACACGATTGGGGTTTGGGCTCCAAAAATTGTCCCCCCACAATATATATATATATATATATATATATACATGATTGCAAGCTTGTTTTCTATGAAATGTGGGAGTTATATGATGTAACTTTTTAGGTAATAGTCACTTTCAAATTCATGTGATGAATTTTGTAGAAACTGTGCTTGATTTCTATTCACATATCACCTCACATGTATCTCAAGCTTTTGCTAGTTGCACACACTACACAAGTTTTTCTTTGCTAAACTTTGTACATGCTATTGTGTGAGATTTTGGTTTGGCCAACCAAGTTTGAAAATTCCTTGAGTTTTTTTTTTTTTTTTTGTAAAACATGTTTGATGCTTGAAAATATAAGGGTCTTGATTGAAAATCTTAATTTTGGGAAAATTGGGTTTAAAGTTGATGATCATTCAGTTGTTGCAATAAAAGTAAAAAGATACACAAGTAGGAGTGCTTGTACTTGCTGGAGAATCTAAGAAAGAAGGAGTCCATGGTCTCGAAACTTGCACGTGGTCGTGTCAGTAAGTTTTCTATTGGTGGGTAGCAATAGGATGTTAGTGGTCTAAGTCGCTATTGTAAAACTTCGATTCTTTCATAGTGGATTCTAGTTTACCTTGAGGATAGCTAGGTTAAATCCTCCCCAGGTTTTTACCGATTTGGTTTCTTGGGTCATCATATCTTTGTGTTCTTTATTTTCTGCACTTTACATTGATATGATTATATGATTGTGTTAACCTAGATTTGGAATTTTGACTAAGTAATAACTTGGCTTGTTAACTTGGTTTATCCAATTGTGTTTTAAGGGGTCTAAAAACGTACAATATTCATAAGTTTATGATAGTTTTGTATATTGATTAGGAATATTTTTACTAACTCCATAGTTACTCTTCTAAAATGTGCTACTCTTCCTATATAAGTTGGTCTTCCAAAAAGCACACACTAACCAAAAGTGGAAGACCAGATGCAACCAACATAGGCATATATCATGACCAAAAGCTAATGAGTAAGACCAAGCACACTGAACTCATGTTGCAATGCCAACGTAACCTAAAACTCCTATAAACACACGGCTGCCGGTAATGGGATAACGCTTATCTACTACAAATCGATTAAAGGATAACTCCTCACTCCCTACAAATCAACTATGAGATAGTTCCCAACTCCAACATGTTAGCTGAAGGATAACCCCATATCCCTACAATTCAGCTACGGTGACCATCCAAAAACCCCTATATAAACATTAAGACACTCCAATCTCAAGGTACGCAAAAAATACTATTAGAAACTCCTCTCCAAAAAGTTCACTATCAGTTTCTGACTTGCCTTTCAGAGGGTTTTACGCCAGCACCACACCAGTGCTCTTTGAAGGTGTTTCTATTTTTTACAGGTTCATTATTCTTCACCTTTCATTGAAGATTGCGGGTTTGGGTGATAGACCTACTGACGATTTTGAGCATCATCAGTTGGCACTGTCTATGGGAATTTCGAGTAATAAGCCATTGCTTGACCCCTAAGACAAATGGTCATATGTTCGAAACTCAATCAATGGCATCGGTCAACTTGGAAATTGGGAAATCCCCCCACCACTGTAGAGTGGCAACTACAAATGCTCTTGGTTGCAATTGAATGACTTACGCAGTAGAGTAAAGCCTTAATGCAGCAGAACCAAGTGCTAGAGATACGAGTCAAAAAATTGTGAGAGCAGCAGCTTGAAGCCAGCAACCACCAAGAGCGTAGTAACAATCACGAAACCAAAAATGACCACCATGAAAAGGATGAGGCAGAAAGCAACATGCCCAGTTGGTAAACCAAAAAAGAAGACGCACCAACTCGCGTTCTAGATGCAAGCAACATGCGATGGAGGATGAGATAAAGGCAATGAAGGATAGGATGGACATCATGACGAATATTATGAAGGGACGAATAGCCACACTAGATGACATGGTACATCGCACTGATTCCCCTTTCATAGCACAAGTCACATCTTGCCCTTTACCACCTAAGTTTTGGATGCTGTCTTTGGAATCTTACAATGGGGTGAAAGATCTACTTGATCATCTTGAATCTTTCAAGACTCTCATGCACCTCCAAGGTGTCCCTAAAGAGATAATGTGTAGGCTTTTCCCTACTACCCTAAAAGGGTCAGCATGAGTTTGGTTCAGTAAGATCAAGCCAAACTCCATATCAACCTTAAAAGAGTTGAGCAATAACTTCATCACCCACTTTATTGGGGGACAAAGGCTCAAACGCTCGACACACACATTAATGCAGATCAATCAAAGAGAAGACGAGAGCCTAAGGTCATACGTCACTTGATTCAATAAAGAAGCCCTGCTGATAGAAGAGGTGGACAAGGCTCAAAAAAGGAGAATTTCTCTTCTCAGTCCAGAAGAATAAGCCAAAGGCCATGGCTGATATACTTTTTAAAGCTACAAAGTACATGAATGCGGAAGACGTGCTTATTGCCCGAAAGGATGAAAAGAGTAAAAAGAAAAGAGAAAACACAGAAGATGCCCGATCTAATGCTAGGAAGAGGACCTCCCAGTTCGAAAGGAGGAAGGATGACATGAGGACAAGGCCTCCCCCTAGACAAATCATCAACTTCACCCCCTTGAACACTCCCCTAGATCAAGTGCTGATGCAAATTAGAGAATATCCAACACTCAAATGGCCACAAAATCTGAAGGGAGACCCAAACAAGTGATCTAGGGATAAGTATTATTGTTTCCATTGTGGTCATAGACACGATACCTCCAACTGCTACTAGTGAAAGAGTTAGATCAAAGCCCTAAATTGCAGCGATTTATCAAAGGCAAGACCGATAAACAATTGACTCAAGGGACAGAACGCCCAAGGAGAGTGGAGAAGCGACCTAGAGCACCCCTTAGAGATATAAAAGTGATTGTATGAGGCTCGACGTCGGGTGGAACTTCTAAGACATCAGGGAGAGCATACTTGCGCATGGTACAAAGTGTTCAAATTACAGGATGACCTCCCAAGCAATGTAGGAAGGAAGACTCTCCAATTACTTTTACTGAAGAAGACGCCTAACGGCTCCATCACCCACATGACAATGCCCTAATGATCACCCTAACAATAGCTAATTACACCACCAGACGAATTTTAGTAGACAATGGAAGTTCCATGTATATTCTTTATTACCTAGCATTTTAGTAGATGAAAATTGATAAGAAGCTGCTCAAGCCAACAGACACCCCATTGGTTGGCTTTGGAGGAATGAAAGTGCACCCAATGGGAACTGTCACCTTACTCATTACCATAGGCACCTATCCAAGACTGCGAACAAAGGAGGTCGACATTCTAGTAGTCGACTGCTCATCTGCCTATAATGCTATAATCAAAAGACCAACTCTTAATGTGCTAAGGGCTACTACTTTAACATACTACCTCCTAGTCAAGTTTCCTATAGAGTATGGTGTAGGGGAAGCAAGAGGAGATCAAGCCGTCACAAGGGAATGTTATGTAGCCATGCTCGACATGGACACATAGTTGTCCACCATGATCATTAAAGACCGAAGATCAGTGGTACAGCCAATGGAGAAACTGGAAGAAGTCACTCTGAATGACAACCACCCGGAAAGGGTTATACGCGTGGGAACTCATGCAATGGACACAACTCGATTGGAACTAGTACTCACCCTAAAGAGTAACATCGACGTGTTTTCATGGAGTCATAAAGACATGCTCGGGGTTGATCCTAGAATAATGGTTCACAGACTCAATGTATCACCATCTTTTCCTCTAGTCCGACAAAAGAGGTGTGTCCTTGCCTTCGAGAGGAACGAAGCCATAGTTGAAGAAGTGTAGATGCTACTAGCCGGAGGGTTCATCAAAGAGGTTTATTATCTAGACTGGCCCTCTAATGTGGTGATGGTCAAGAAAGATAATGGTAAGTGAAGGATGTGCACAAATTTCATTGATCTAGACAAAGCATGCCCGAAAGACAGTTACCCTCATCCTTGTATAGATCAGCTGGTAGACTCTACAGTTGGTCATCAACTCTTAAGCTTTATGGACGCTTTCTCAAGATACAACCAGATCAAGATGCTTGAGTTTAATAGAGAGAAGACGCCATTCATCACTAGTCAAAGACTGTTCTATTACAAAGTCATGCCTTTCGGCCTGAAGAACGCCGGGGTTGCCTACCAATGGCTTCATGGTTTCACAACAATGCATTGAAGTTAATCCAAGCAAGATTCAAGCCATTTTAGATATGGAACCTCCTAAGAGCATCAAAGAAGTACAAAGCTTGAATGGAAGAGTAGCAGCCCTCAATAGTTTTCTATTAAGAGCAACAGATAAGTGCCTACCATTTTTTAAGACATTGAAGAAAGCCTTCAAATAAACTGACGACTGGCAAAGGGCTTTTGAAGAACTGAAGGCTTACTTGTCGTCTTCTCCCTTACTCAGTCCATTAAAACTAAACGATGAACTTTTTCTCTATCTGGCAATATCACTTATAGCCGTCAGTTCAACCCGGATTAGAGAAAAATAAAGGATACAGATGCTTGTGTACTACACCAATAAAGCTTTGAGGGGAGTTGTGGAGAGATACCCCCTATTGAGAAAATGGCACTTACTCTAGTTATGTCTGCCTGCAAGCTCAGGCCGTACTTGCAAGCTCATACCATAATTGTCCTGACTAACAGACCATTAAAGAAAGCCATGAATAGCCCTGATGTGGTAGAAAGAATGGTCCTTTAGGCCATCAAACTGAGAGAGTTTGATGTCTAGTACCAACCAAGAATAGCAATCAAGGCACAAGCTTTGGCAGACTTCGTGGCAGAATTCACACCCACTGAGGATGTAGAAGGTGTGGTATGGAGGGCAACACCATGAGTCGTCAATATTAATAGCGCTTCTAACAAGCACGTTGGTGGAGTTGGTTTTATACTGAAATCACTAGAGAATGATGTAATAGAGTGTGCTATGAAGCTTGATTTTTAGACAACGAACAACGAGGCTGAATATGAGGCACTCCTTACCAATCTCGACTTGACCAGAGTTGTCGTAGCATCGTCAATTGTCATCCGCTGTGACTCCCAAGTGAATACTAGACAGGTCAATGGAGACTATGAGGCAAAAGGAGAGCATATGAGGAAATATTTGAACCTTGTGAAGTAGCACGTGGGTTGTGACTCAGGTGTAAGATTCATGCAAGTCCCAAGAGAAGAAATTGTGGACGCTAATCATTTAGCCAAGGCTGCTTCGGCTGAGGGCATGATATTGGACGAAAGAGTACTCTCTTTCGTACAATATGCACCTGCCATGAACTCGATAGAAGTGCAAATGATTCCACCAGGGGACAACTAGATTGTCCCTATTATCTCTTACCTAAAAGAGGGACGACTCCCTGAGGATCATTTCAATGTAAGGAAGGTGAAGATTCGGGAATCTCATTTCATCTTGATAGGAGACATACTATACAAGAGGAGTTTCACTCTTCCATACCTGAGGTGTTTAGCCCTGGACGAAGCAAATTATGTAATGAAAGAAGTACATGAAGGGATTTGTGGTAATCATGAAGGGGCCTACTCCCTTATTCAGAAGCTCATGTAAGCTAGATACTACTGTACTACTATGTAGAAGGATGCCCAGTCTTGTGTTAAAGCATGTGATAAATGCCAACACTTCAGTAGCATCCCTCAACAGTCATCGAAGCAGCTCACTCCTATGACATCTCCATCGCCTTTTGTGCAATTAGGACTAGATATAATGGGTCCACTCCCAATAGCAATACGGCAGCTCAAGTTCCTTGTAATTGGCATCGACTACTTTATGAAATTGGTAAAGGCTGAGCCCTTAGCTATCATCACAGAAAGGAATATTAGGAATTTTGTATGGAAAAACATTGTTTACCACTTTGGAGTACTAAGAGTGCTGGTCTCCGACAATAAAAAGCAATTTGACAATGAAGCGTTTCGAGACTTCTATCAACAGCTGTCGATTAAGAATAACCACTCCTCACTGACACATCCTCAAGCTAATAGACAGGTAGAACTAGCGAGCCCCTTACCCAAATTGATCAAAACTCGACTCGAGCAAGCAAAAGGAATATGGCCAGGAAAGCTCTCGAGTGTCCTCTGGGCGTACCACACAAAAACATGGACTCTTATCGGAAAGACTCTATTCAAACTTGTGTTCAACACTAAAGCAGTGATACTAGCAGAAGTAGGACATACCAGCCTCAAAGTGGATCACTACAATGAGGAAAGCAATGACAACGAACTAGGCATCAACCTGGACTTGCTAGATGAAATTAGAATAGGTGTAGAGCAAAGACTGGCTTGGTGTCAGAACCTTATGACCAAGCACTACAACAAGTGGGTAAGGCCAAGATGCTTTAACATAGGGGAGCTAGTCCTAAGGAGAGTAACCCTCGCCACCAAAGACTCGGAATAAAGGAAGCTAGGCCCAAACTGGGAAGGACCTTACAAGGTCGTCAACTGCTTCAGTAGAGGCACTTACCACCTAAAGACACTAGACGGGCGGAAGCTACCTCACCCATGAAATGCCAAGCATTTAAGGAAGTATTATCAGTAGGACATCTCCTACAACTATGCTCATGTTAATTTTGTCTTTTGTTCCTTTTTTCGTACGTTACTCATGAATGTTAGGATTTGACATAATTTCTATTTCAATAATACTCATTTACTTTTGAGATTTGGTTTTATTTCCACATGAGATCATCTTTTGAATAGAATTATTTTTCGCCCCTCATGACGTATGAAAGTAGATGACCAAAGTCGCCTATAGATGGACGATCCCAACACTAAGTCGCCCACGGGTGGACAAACGACCAAAGTTACTTACGAGTGGATGGTCTAAACATTAAGTCACCTGTGGGTGGACAGATGACAAAAGTTTCCTATGGGTGGATGGTCTAAACATTAAGTCACGCACGAGTAGACATACGACCAAAGTCGCCTTCGGGTGGACAGATGACCAATGTTGCCTACAAGTGAACGGTCAACATTAAGTCGCCTACAGGTGGACAGACGACCAAAGTTACCTACAAGTGGGTGGTCTAAACATCAAGTCGCCTACAGGTGGACAGATGACCAAAGTTGCCTACTGGTGGACAGTCAAAATTAAGTCACTTTGGGTGAACACGCGATGAAAGTCGCCTACAGGTGGACAGTCTAAACATTAAGTTGCCTATGAGCGAACACGCAACCAAAGTCCCCAACGGGTGGACAGTCTAAACATTAAATTGCCTACAGGAGGACAGACGACCAAAGTCACCTATAAGTAAATGGTCTAAACACTAAGTCATTTAAAAGTGGACGAGTACGAAAACTTACTCCTAAGCACCACTAAAAGCGGATGACTAGCAAAGATGGACGAGTAAGAAAACTTACTCCTAAGCACCACTAAAGGCTGACAACTAGCAAAGGAGGGTGAGTAGAAAACTTACCTACTCCTAAGCATTACTAAAAGCTGATGGATAGCAAAGGTGAACGAGTAAGAAGACTTACTCAGCATCATTAGAACCTGACGAGTAGCGAATGTGCACAAGTAGCACTTGGTAGGCCAGGATAGAACCATTACTCTTAAGAGCCATTGATTTGGATTTGCTAGTCTTAGGTAGGTCCAACTCATAGGATTGAAGTGATCTTACAAGTTCATCAACAGGGATGGAGTCCATATCCTTGCTCTTAGTGATGGCAGTCACCTTGGGTCTAAAATCTTCAGTCAAGGATCTAAGAATCTTCCTAAAAATTTTAGATTGATCATAGATTTCACCTAAGTTATATGCAGAATTAACAATATCATTAAGTTTAGCATAGAATTCATCAAAAGATTCATCATCAGACATCCTAATGCTTTCAAATTTTGAAGTTAACTGTTGCAATTTATTTATTTTGAGAGCCTTTGTGCCTTCATGCACAGTTTGGAGGATATTCCAAGCAGTATGAGCAACCTCAACATTAGAGATTCTCTTAAATTCCTCCATAGAAACAACGTTAAAGATAGCATTCATAGCTTTGCTGTTGAACGGGGCTGCTTCTTTTTGAAAAGTTTGCCACTCACTAACAGAAGTAGTGGGCTTCTCCCATCTGTATTCGACGGAGTTCCAGACTCTCTCATCAATTGATTTCAGGAATGCTTTCATTCTTACTTTCTAATAAGCATAATTATTCCCATCAAAGTAAAGAGGAATAACAAGAGAGTGTCCGTGTTCCATGACAACAGGGGTCAAGGATCAGCTCAGTAATCAAAAGATCAACAATAAGAGAGCAACCTACTCTGATACCACTTGATAGTTTTTAGATCCCTTAAAAACACAATTGGATAAACCTAGGTAATTAGCCAAGTTGTTGCTTAGTCCAAATTCCAAATCTAGGTTATCACAATCAAACAATCATATCATGCAAAGCAGCGGAAAGATAAATAACACAATGATATAATCACTCAGGAAACCAAACTGGTAAAAACCTGGGGAGGATTTAACTTAGCTATCCTCAAGGTAAACCTGAATCCATTATGAAAGAATCGAAGTTGTTCAACAGGACTTAGACCGCTAACATCCTATTGCTACCCACCAGTAGAAACTTACTGACACGACCACGTGTAAGCTCCGAGACCACAGACTCCTTCTTTCTTGGATTCTCCAGCAAGTACAAGCACACCCGCTTGTGTCTCTTTAAGCTTCTATGGCAGCAACTGAATGATCATCGAGTTCTTGAATGAAACTCCTTCATGATAATCCTAAACTTGTGTAAAGGAAAGCTCCTCACAGATCTCACAAGAGATTTACACAAACAGCAATATGAGCAGCACTAAAACGTGGCTAGAGTTTTCCTTATATACCTAGGGCAAAAATACAAAACCCGAAATGTTTTAAATAAACTAGGATTGAGTTGGAATTCTGCAGAAAATGCATTCTGCCCGAATTTCAATTGATCGAGCCTAAGCTTCGATTGATCGAACCAGGCCGAATTGCACTTTTAATTCTGCAACAACTTAAATCCAACTTTACATAAACGAACCAACTTTGAGCAAGTCTAAACACGACTAAACATCTTGTTTTGATCATGGTTTGCCGACAATACACATTAGAGTTCTAAATACGTAAGATCCTAAGTCTTTAGAACCTAACAAGCCGGTTATCTCTTTTGGGCTAAAAAAGCTTAAAGCTTTTGGATTGAATTGGTAGCAAATCGAAGGTGATTGATTCATTGATTCATTGGGGTGAGTTCTTAATCTGATACTTCGTAGTTCATAGTGTTACTATATGCTTCAATGTTGAATTATTGTATTGTGAATTATTTGATGTTTGGTGTTTTTTTTTTTTATTGGTTGGTTGGTGGGTTCGTACTCCAAATAAATTTTTAAAGAATCACATACAAAAATAGGTTGTGGAGGTTCAATGGTTATATATAAAGGAAAATCATAATGTTAGTTTTTCCCAATTAAATAAAACCATAATATATGATGAGAAGAAGGAAAGGGAAAGTGTTGTCTTCATAGTGATTAAACTTTGTTGCATTTAACAGATTCTAAATATTTGATACTTGTGACTTGCCTCAATGGCATTTAAAAACACTTCGCCACTGTCATTTACATGATAGAACTTTCATAATTTTTCGCTTGAAAATAGAAGTTTCATGCTATTACTATGGTGATATGATATCTTTGGAAATTAATCAGGACATTCTTAAAATCTTTGGTTTTCTTTAGTGTGGCCCATTGATATATTGACTTTTGTAAAGCATATACAGGTTTTGTGTGTTGTGCTAATCTATAATTAATGACCAGTATGATCTTTTTCTAAATAAGGTCATGCACAGTGGATTACAGTTATTAAACCTAAGTGTAGTTATGGAAGCAGGGTTAAACTTTTCTGCTGGTTGCTTGTGATTCATGGTGTAGTTTGATATTATGTTTCCCATGTAAATTTAAAATTTGTATCAGTTCAGTTTTCATTCATTTCTGTAAAGCTTTGCCGTATATTTGAATTTAAATGACTGATAGCTTTCTAACGATTTACTTATGGTGAATCTTTCTTGTGTGCAGATATGCAATGCAGTTGCAGTGGCTAAAATAATGAATGCTACCTTAATTTTGCCAGTGTTGAAGCAAGACCAGATTTGGAAAGACCAAATATGAGACAGCTTGATTGATATTGTTATACATTTCTATATCTAAAACACTCACCTATTCACATAATAAGTATAGATAAATAATTGGAGTGTATAATCCTGATGGTCCCTGTTTCTGATATATGTCATGGGAATTGAAACTTACAAATTTCTGCTTCAATTTTTTTCTGATATATATGTCATTAGAGAACTTTTGGGATTGTAATATCACGTTTATATGGAAGTTGCCAGCAAGTGATATGCGTTGGCCTTGACTTTTTTTTTTTGAGTACTTGTAATGAGCACCCCCTATACCCAGCTTTTGGATCATGGCTAGAAATAAAAGCCTAGAACAAAAGAAGAGTAAAAAATAAAAATAAAAATAAAAAATATTAAAAGGCCAATTTCTTAAATAAGTTATTGGGTTTTTATTAATTACTTTAATAGCTTAGTAAATGGATTATATGAGTTTGATAAGATAATTTGAAGGATCAAAAACGAAGGGGTGCCCATAAAACCATTTTGTATTGAATTTTCTTCTTGGTTGAGGATTTTGGATTGTTGAAGCTTGTGGCTTGAGTTTGTACCAACGCTCTGTTTTGTTTGTGTTTGATTGGGGATGGTTTGTAATTACCAAGTTGTAGAATTTTTTTTTATAGATGGGGTTGTTCCAATTTATTGTTGTTGTAATTTTTTTTTAGAATAAGAGCTTTTCTTTGTTTGATTCGCCTTTTGTTTTGTCATTGTTTGTAATGGGTTTTATCTTTGGATTAATTTCTATTATATTTTCTATAGAGATTAGTGGCAAGGTTGTTGCATGTGTATGTCTCACTCTTATTATTATTATTTTGCCAATCCAGCGCTTTTTATTCTTAGGTCCACTTTTTCACATCTACTTTCATGTGATCAAAGTAAGTGAAGTTGGTGAAAGAATTAAGGTACGTACCATGTTGCTGAAATTTTTGCTTGATTTTCCTCCATCAAATGCTAAGTTGCCAAAAGATTGGTATGAGGCTAAGAAGATTAGTAAGGATTTGGGCTTGAGCTATGAGAAGATTCATGCTTGTCCTAAAGATTGTATTTTATATTGGAAGGAGAATGCCAACCTTGAAACTTGTCGAAACTATAACCTTTCAAGATGGGAAAGTAATGAGTCTAAAGTTCAACAAAGCACTAATGTTTCCTCCAAGAAAAGAAAAAGGAAAGCTACAAAAATCCTACGGTGGTTCCCCTTAAAGCCAAGATTGAAACGACTATTTATGTCTCCTAAAACAGCCAATCATATGAAGTGGCATGCCAATGGTCATGTGAATGATAGGTTAATGAGGCATTCTATTGATTCTAAAGCTTAGAAATCATTTGACTCTAAGTACATAGAGTTCTCCTCTGAGTCTCGTAATGTGAGGCTTGGATTAGCAGCTGATAGATTCAACCCGTATGGAAATATAAGTAGTACTTATAGTACATGGCTTGTCATTTTGATCCCATATAATCTCCCTCCATGGATGTGCATGAAAAGGTCTCCTTCATGCCATTATTATTGATTCTTGGTCCAACCTCGCCTAGGAACGATATAGACATGTACTTACAACCCCTAGTAGAAGAATTGAAGAAGTTATGGGATGTTGGAGTAGAAACGTTTGATGTGTTTTCCAAAAAATCATTCCAAATGCATGCTGCATTATTGTGGACCATAAATGATTTTCCTACATATGGTGATATCTCGAGTTAGAGTACCAAAAGTGCTCTTGCATGTCCCTCTTGTAACTATTATAGTTAGTCTCATTGGTTAAGATATGGAAGGAAATTTAGTTACATTGGACATAGGCGATTCTTGGATAGTGATCATAAATTCCGTAAGCAAAAAAATTCATTTGATGGGCATGTTGAACAAGATCAGCTCCTATTACAGTATCTAGAGGGGAAATCATGTTATAAATAGATTCTATAGTCGATCGTGTGTTTGGGAAGAAAACAGTTAATTTCCCAATAAAAGAAAAAGAGGGGAGGAAGCCTTAACTGTGTGGAAGAAGAGAAGTATATTTTTCACCTTGCCTTATTAGGAGGACCATGTGTTGCGTCACAATCTCGAGGTGATGCATATTGAAAGAATGTAGTTGATAATATAATTGGCACATTGTTGAACTTGGATGGCAAGAAAAAAGATTGAAAGCACGTCAATACTTAAAGGATATGGGTATAAGAAGTGAACTTCACTTGGAAAAGGTTGGGAATGATCAGACACGTATGCCACATGCCTGCTACCATATGAATGCTAGTGAAAATGATGGTTTTCTGCAAGTTTTGAAGGATGTAAGAGTGTCAGATGGATATTCTTCAAACATCTCACGTTGCGTTAAACTTAAAGAATGCAAGATTAGTGGGATGAAGAGCAATGATAATCACATCTTAATGCAGCAATTTTTTCCGATAGTAAAACGCGAATCTTTACCCCCTGAAGTGAGTAAGTAGGCATTTAATTGACTTATCTTGTTTCTTTAGGGAGATATGTTCCAAAGTACTAAATGTGGAGGAACTTAGGGCTCTTGAGAAGAGAATTGCAGTGACATTGTGTGAGTTGTAAAGAATATTCCCTTCATTTTTTCTTTATAGTGATGGTACATCTAGTTATGCATTTGGCTAACGAAGCCAAAGTTGGTCTATAGTATCCCTTAGAGAGGTACTCATATAGTAACTTGGTCTATTTGGTTTTGTTTACCTTATCAATTTCCCATTGTTGATCTTGGGCTTTCCAATAGGTACTTGTCAAGGCTTAAGTCTTACATGCATAATAAAACTTATCTAGAAGGCTCCATTGCAAAAGGGTTTATAGCAGAGGAATGCTTAGCATTCTACTCATGCTATTTAAAATTTGTTGAAACTGCATTCAATCAGCCAATAATGAATGTCGAGGAATCCATGGGTGCAGTGGTGAGCATTACACTAGATTCAAATTCATGGATCCAAGCACATCGTTATGTGCTATTCAATTGTGAAGAAATCACTCCATTTCACAAGTAAGTAATATGTCATTGCGTATCCTTTCATGGCATTCAAGTACAATACTCTAACTGAACACTAACGTGTTTGTCTACATAGTGTACACATAGTGGAGATCAAGGCTAATCTCACTTTTCATGTAATCAATGATATTATTCAAAAGCAACACATGGAAAAATTTTGCAACTGGTTTAGGGACTATGTAAGTAAAGAATATGTATAAAACTATTTTTGGTTGTAACACTTTAGATAGCATACTTATAATAAACATCATTGTCTATAATAGGTGATGTCAATGGATGTATCTGAGAAAAGGAAACTCTCTGATAAAGTCATATGGCTTGCTTGATATCCAGATAATGAAGCAAAACAATTCAAGCGTTACGTTATAAATGGTTTAAAGTTTCGCACCAAAGACTCTGAGGCAACTAGGAAAACTCAAAACAGTGAAGTTTGTGTTGTTACTGAAGGTGGTGCTACTTATTATGGTGTACTAATCGATATTATTGAGTTGAACTACTCTAATAAGTATTGATATGTACTATTCAAATGTTAATGGGTTAACGTTATTAGTGGGAGAGGATGCAAAAAAGATGAGTTTGGATTTCTACTTGTCAATTTTTCACGATTGATAAACACAGGTGATCAGTTGATTGACGAGCCTAATGTATTAACATCTCAAGTTTTACAAGTGTTTTACGTGGAAGATGTGAGACATAAAGAAGATTGGGCGGTGGTGGTCAAAACAAAACCTAGGGAGGTGTTTGACGTTGGTATTAATGCTTCACATGATGATGATGATGAAGTGGGTACCTATCTTGAGAATGTCCCTTATAATATAACTACTGATGATGCATGTGATGATGCAAATGACAACCATGCTTGGGCTCAAGTTAATGAAGAAGAAACCATTTATGATACATCATTGATCAGTGAGGATGAATTGCTTGAGCAAGAATTTATCGATGATGAAGAGCTTAGCGATGATGTTTATGAGTCTAATGATGATAAGTCCAATGATAATGACTTCGATGATGATGACTGTAACGATGATGAGTCCAGTGATGATGAGTGTAGTTAATTTTTTTGTTATCACTCATTATATTTTGCCTTAATTATTAGAGTTTCAAAACTTCTCTCTGGTTAGTTTCTTCTCCTTAAAATTATATCTCAATGTTTGTGTGTTTTTTCTTAAAGAATTCATTATGTTCTAATACAATTATTTGAGATTTGGCTGTGTTAAGATTGGACTAATTTTTTGTATTGTTGGTGCATGTCAACTATTGCATAATTGGCTTCCATGGTTTGCTTATCCCTTGGTTGCTTCCATGGTTTCCTTCTCTCCCTTTTTATTTTCAATCTTTACCTCAATTATCAAAAACCCATTTGAGTTTTCTCTCATTTTATTCGGTATTTGCAAAGTTTATTAGAACCCCATTTGAAATTTTGTACCTTTTTTTTTGTTGTTGTCTTTCTTGGTGTCATTGTGTGTGCAGGAACAAGTTGAAGAGACTTATTCAGTGGTGAAACCTGATGCTGTTCAACGTGGACTTGTAAGCTTTACTTTAATTTGCTTGCAATTCTTAACAAACCTATGTCTAATTTGGTTGCTGAGAAAGCATAGGGGAAAAGTCTAAGACTTTACATTATTTGTGACCTTAGAAGACAAAAACCTCTAATAGATTGAGGCATTGAGCCCAACTACTTGTCTTGATTGAGGGAAATTAATAGTTTCCTGGGAATTTTTTGGCTTTCTTTATATTTTGTTTTTGAACTCTTTTTTTTGTTTTGTTTTGGTTGATGTTGGTATTAATATCCTTTCAAAGTTGACTCTTACCTTCAGCATTAAAATGTGACCCAAATAGATATAGCTTCTAAGGAAGTGGGTGGTAAATTATATTTTGTTTGCTTAGGGAGCCTATTGTCTTTTTGCTCTTACAACAATTTTAATCTCACTTTCATATTATCAAAAGTCAGAACCTTTAAAAACCTAGTTTAACTCTAATTGCCCTTTTATTATTGACTTTCTTAAACAATTGCTGGTTGTTGGAGTTGTTTTTTTCTTTTTCATGTGCTGGATTTATACTTGTCAGTGGAAGTAGATATAGCTTCTAAGGAGGTGGGTGGTCAATATTTGATTAGTATAATTTTACCTATATTTGATTGGTTTCCTGAGAATTTTTTGGCTTTCTTTGTTGCCATGAAAAGTCCTAAATCTCTAAGCTTTTCTTGTCATTTTATTCAATCCATTTATATGCACTTATTAAGTAATCTTGGTTTGTATGTAGGATGTTCATCCGATCCAACAATCTCCAACTCTCCAAAAATCATCAGCTACATCTCATCAACCAAGCTACTTATAAGTTTTATGTTGGTGTTTGATGGCTTTTTGTGTACAAAGAGAACAACCACATTTTTTGGAAGTGTTGAAGAATTTGTTTAAACACTTTGGAACTTTGACTGTGGTATTAGCTTGGAACTTCGATGATGGTTATAGACAATGTTATGTATTTGATAATATATTTCTATGTTAATATAATGTTAGTTTGGAGATATTTGTGGTGTTGTTAATTAGTTACATTTGTGGTATTGTTTCAGTAGAACTAAAATTATTACAAGTTGTTTGTAATAGGACCGTGGTTTTAAAACCCAAGGTAAAAAAATAAAATAAAATAAACCTATTCCTAAAGGTCTAAAATTATGTTATAATTGGAGACCTATAGTGGCGTTTATAGCCCGCCACAAAAGCTTCAAACATATAGTGGGGGGCATAACTGCAACTAAAAGGTGCATATGGTCTGTTGTACATAAAGCCCTACAGCGGCGCTTATTGCCCACTGCTAAAGGTTGTCACCTATAGCGGCACACATATCTCACCGCTAAAAGGTCGCTTGACCCGAATTGTAACCTCATATGGCGGCAATTTTCAGCCCGTCGCAATAGACCAAAACCACCGCAAAATGGTAGATCTATTGCGGTGCTTTTGTTACCACCGCAATAGATCTATAGTGGCATTGCAACAATGGCAAGAAGAACCGCCGCAATAGCACCCATCACTAAAGGTCAAATGTACCTTTAGCGGTGGTTTTAGCCCTCCACAATAGTATGTTTTTCTTGTAGTGCCAACCCCTACACATTAGTTGAGGGATAACGCCATATCCCTACAATTCAGCTACAATGATCATCTGAAAACCCCTATATAAACACTAAGACACTCCAATCTCAAGGTACACAAAATATACTATTCAAAAACTCTTCTCCAAAAATTTCACTATTAGTTTCTGACTTGACCTTTGGAGGGTCTTAAGCCAACACCACACCGATGCTCTTTGAAGGTGTTTCTATTTTTTGCAGGTCCACTATTCTTCACCTTTCACTGAAGACTACGGGTTTGGGCAATAGATCTACTGACGATTTTGAGCATCATCATATATTATATTGGTGACCCATGTAATTGAAGATTTTGGGTCAAAAAATTTTTGATATAAAAATTTGTGCATGATTTCATTAAGTTCCCTACACATTTCATTTGAATATAAAGTTTAATTCTAAAGGGGCCATGTACATGGCCTTACTTTTTCAATGGGAATATTAAATTCTAGGTCTAGAATATTTTGTCTACTACCTTTCTCATAGTGATATGAGTTTCGATCAATGCAAGGAAACATTATTGGTTAGAGAAACTTTGCATCAATGCATGGAAGAAGGCAACCCTTGACTGGCCCCCCAATTTTTTTTTTTTAAAAAAAAAAAAGAAATTAGAATCTATGCTAGGAATTAATTTTAGCAATTTTATTCTATAAAAATTATACTTTTCCCCCTTAACAATATCATTAATTTATTTAAGAGTAATGTTATAGCCACAAATTTCTCTACATTATTTTTACAAACTATCAGTAGCAAATTTTTATTAGTTCGCATCTAGACCCATCACTTATACCTCTTTTTTACTTACCAATAATCATTCACCATATTAATAATTTGTAAAAAAAAGTTTGTAGCTCTAGCATTTTCTTCCTTTTAAAAACCATAAAAAATCTATAAATTTAAATTTTAAAACAAATTATACAAGTCCAAAAAAATTAGCCCAACAACAAAAATTACCAATAGTGAAACTAAAAATAATTAAGTCCAATCAACCAATTTTACCCAAAACAAACAACTCGGTCTTTCTAAAAAATTTAAATAAAATAATTCTATCCTTACCCAACAACACGCATCAAAGTCAAAAATATCATAAAAAAATAAATAAATAAAGACTCGATGGCTAAGCCACCGCACACAACCAGTAGCAGAGTCACCCCCCTAAGTATAAGTCATGGCTTTGTCCCTGCATCAGTGTCAAAGTGTTACTAGTCCAGCAATTATCCTAGTGAGTTAGTTTGTATAATTCAATAATCTCTATCTTTTGTGGAGGATATTAAGTAATTTCCATGGTTGATTATAGGTCCTATTTAAGAGTGTTTTGAGACTATTTGGAGGGTGTTTCAGTTGGACTTTTAGAGGGATTCAAGTGCTATAAGTAATTATGAATGATATGCACAAGTTTTGTTTAGTAGGTTCTTAAAGGTCAAAGTTTTTAAAAGTTTTGCCATTACAACAAAATGTATTTTTGATGACAAATTTTTTTCCTCACCAAAAGTTCTATATTTCATCGCCTATGATTTTTGGCGACAAAATTTGTTTTTTGGGGACGAAATTGGTTTCATCGCATATACCGCATTGCCAAAAAGGCCCGACTATTTAAAAAAAAAAAAAAAAAAATTGGCAACAAAACCATTTCATCGCCTAATGTTTTCCTCACCAAAAATACATTTTGTTCTAATGTGTTTTTAAACTTACTTTTTCTAAAGTTTATCAAAAGCATTTTTATATTATCGAAAGACAAACTTCGACTTTTAAATACTGTTTTGAACATCTGCATCTTATTTAAAAGATGGTTTCTAAACTAAATATTTTTAGAAGAGAGTCGAGTTTTAATATTAGTTTTTTAAAATGGTTCTTGTTCTTTAAATTTGTTTAAAACCATCTGATTTCAAACTCATATTTCGACTTTCCAAATGGTATTTAAAATGTATCTTTTAGGAAATTGAGTTTTCAGACTTACTCAAGAATTGTAAAAATATTTATATAAATCCTCAGTTCCTATTCGTTCTCTAAGAGAGACAAGCATCCTTTGATTTATGTTCAATTCAATATTATGATCTTCAATATACCTTCATATTTGGAATGATTGTTACTATTAAGTAAATTATTATACTTTTGTATAAACTTTTCTTTTATGATATGTGACTCAATTAATGTTTTTAAAATTGATCAACTATATTTGTAAGCCTGCTCATAGGGTTGTATGTGAGACTAAGTGTTGAGCCCTCACTATCAAGGGTTAGATGTTGGCATCTGCACACAAGATCGTATGTAAGAATATGTGATATGTGTATATGTGACACTATGCTCTGATCAATTATATGTTTGTGTTTTCGAATGATTTTGGTATTCAATCACATATGTGTTAAGTGGTTCATTATATGTTTTAGATATATCATTGAGTGGATTAATTTGTGAAATCTAAATACTAATCCTTTGCTTGACTCTATTCTACTTTGTATTGTGTATAATTGCTTAATAGATGTGTGGCTCACCCCATCGATTGTAATTTTTAGATTATGGTTTTGTTAGAAAACAGAACCTTTGGATTGCTTCATAAGGTACAAGGTAGAGTTTGGGAGTTTTTGGGCAACTTCAGTAATGATTGGTGCCTTACAAAATTTTAGTTATCTTTATTTTGTTTCAAATTTAATAACATTTGGAGATTATTTCCAATTGTGTATGTTTAGAGATTGTAAGTGGTTTATTAAGAGCATTGTTTATTTGGAGTCTTATTGAACTTTGAAATGAGTTATGTTTATTGAGATATGCAAGATCAACAAGTTAGTCATGCATTCAAATTCATGTTCCATGGATTTGGGTTGTGACACTTAAAAAATGAGTGATATTGGTCCCTTTGTCAAGTTCTGTTAGTTTCTTTGTCTATGTAACCAAATGGAATAATGATGTGGCATTTTTTTAATGAGGTGGCAATAATCTTTATTTTAAAAAATTGAGAAGTGGTGAGAAATCTATGGCTTGAACTCCAACGGCTCAAACCATATGCAACTATGCATGGGTATGCGAATTCTCTTTGTCTAAGAAGTGCTGTAGCTGGGTATTATCATAGTTGTTGGGTTAAAATAGATTTACCCCATTTACTTAATTCAACTACCCAAGTTGATTAATTAGGTCAAATTACATGCAAATCGTGGAGGCACCAACAAATCACTAAATAAACTAAATTCAATGGAAATTAAATTGACACAGTGATTTGTTGACAAATGGGGAAACCTCTTGAAAGGCGAAAACCCCACCAAGTGAATTTAAGATCACTACTCCCAAGAATTCACTAATCAATAATCAAGTGGCTACAAGTATGAGGAATCTTACCACTACTCTGGCCTATCCCAAAATATCAATCCATAGTTGAACCATCGCTTCAATACTCAATTGAATTTGATCTTGTAGCAGGCTTCTTTGCTTTGTACAAATCTTCAATCTATGACTAACTCCTTTGCACAGATCTCAGTACGTGACTAACTCTAGTAACTTGATTGATTGTTGTTGGCTGCAAAGTTCTTCACTTCATAAACGATGAAGATTAGGAAGCACTTGATTACAAAACCTTAAGGCATACAAACGCAATAGCTTCACACAGAGTATATGAATTCTAAGTCTCTGTATTTGTACTTAATGACTTTAAAATAAGCCTTATATATAACTAAGGTTGAAGAGAGAGAAACCCTAATTATTCAAGTCATTATGGGCCAAATTTAAGATCTGAGAATTCTAAAATCGTAATTCTCGATAAATCGAGCTTGTGTCAAGATTCTTCATAAATCCTCGATAGCAGCTAGTGTTGAGCTTTAATGATAGTTTTTTGTCACTTGTTTCTTGGATCAAACTTCATGTCTTTAATGATACCACCTGATATGTTTGAACAATAAACTTCTTGATACATTAAACCCAACTTAAATCTACCCAATTATAAATAAAATAAATTTTGTCAAAAAATTGGCCAATTACATAGAAAATATGACCCTATCAGTAATGTCTTTTTAACAATGGCTAGTCCAACTTGTTGATATCTCATTGTGAATCTAGGTAACAGTTGTAGATCAATTTTTGGGAATTGTATTTTACGAGTTTTGATTTGGGGAAACACACAAATAGATACGGGTCTTCCCTAGCCAATTTGTAATTTCTTATGTGTATTTTTTTTAATAAAATATTTGTCTTGTTATTATTCCATTAGATAGATAAACAAATAAACTAACAAAAATTGAAAGAATAACTAATAATGCTCATTTTTTAAACTTTAGAGACCAATAGTACTCACTTGAAACTTCATAGACCAAAAACGCTCATTGAGTAAACTTTAAGATTAAAAGTGTATTTTGGCCTAAAATTTTTCACAACGGCATATATGATCACAATTGACTTATAATAAAAGTTATATTAGTGATAGAACTCATATGAAAATAATATTGTTCCTAGTTATAATTTACCACATTAACAAATCATGAAAAAACTTATATTATTAGCATTACTCTTAAAAAACTATTTCACTCTATTTATTTTAAAAAATAATTTTACTCTATTTAAAGATTCAAATATTCTAAAAAGATAAATAGGAAATAAAAAATTTTAATTATAATTTCAAAAATGTTGAAGCAAAGAATAAAAATGATTCAATTTGAGAAAAAATGGGGGCAAATTAATGTTCAACTTCGATCAAATATATGTTTAATATATGTTTTTAATTTGATTCTCTTTTAGATTCGGGTCAAAAATCAAATCTTGACCAGAAAATGATCCGAATAAAAATCAAAGAAAATGAATGAGTAAATTAAATATTGTTGCTGTGACACTGGCACTTGCACAGTAAGTACACTTTGACCTATCATGGGGGGAACGGCCATGAAGTCTCAGATTGCACTGTTTTCTTTTGTATGTTTCCTTTCTCATACTAGACGAAGAATTGGCAATCTTATCTTTGGCTTTCCCACATGCAACTCACTCATATACCAAATCCACATACCAAGCCATGCATGAGCTGCAATTATTTTGCACTTTTTTCTAGCACGTGTCATTCGTAAGAAATATTAGGAATCTAATGGACATACTATTTGATCATAATTTTTTTTTCTATAAAAAAAGGGACATACTATTCAATGGGAATGGATGGAATAGGGATCTCTCTCTCCCTCCCTCCCTGCACTTGAAGAATAATTTCCTTTCATTTTCTTGCCTTATTAATTTTTAGGAAAATTTCACTTTAATCATTATGTTATAGGGTGATAACAAATTATATCATAAATTTTCAAAAGTACTAATTAAACCCTAAACTTTCAAAATGTAACAAATTAAATTTTGAAGTCAATTTCTTGTAACAATGTGTACTTAATGTTAACTATTAAAAAGAGAAAAAAAAAGGGAGGGAACAAGATAGTTCACACCATTTGTGGGTGGGGGGGGGGAGGGGGGTGAAGTGAGAAATATTGTATTTGGATAAAAATATAACTAAACATCATAAACTTAAAAGCTACAACAAAAATTTATTCAGTAAAATGAACAGCGTGTCAATGCCTTGGCTGAGCTATTGTTTATCAGCAAAAAATACATCTCTCTCTCTCTCTCTCTCTCTCTCTCTCTCTCTCTCTCTCGTGCGCGCAATTTAATTTGTGGTTTGAGGTGACGAAGTGGCAATTAGATCGTCGTTAGCTACAAACTTTAAAAGAAGGAAAATATTAGAGTTACAAACTTTTTTAGAAATTACTAATATAGTGAATGATTATTGGTAAGTAAAAAAAATGATATAAGTGATAGGCCTAAATGTGAACTAATAAGAATTTACTACCTCAGTAAATTAATAAGTATAAACCAATAAAGTGTCAAATATATCAAAAAATTTAATAATAGTTCACGGTTTGACCTCGGTTGAACCTTAAAAATTTTAAATCTCTCTCTTTTCCGGTTCATTAAACAGTTTGAATTTTAAAACCATGTATTTTTTAAGAAAAAAATTGAGCAGATCACCCCCATCCAAGGTCCAAACTTGGCCTCCATAAGAGCACTAGCATTGGGGGTGTAAAAACCCCCAGTTGCTATTTTGCCATCTAAATCCTTAAAGTCATACCACATCCGAGTATGCAAATCCAAAATATTTTGCATCCTAGCTATAGTAATGTCAAGTTGTGATTACAACTATTTTGTGTTGGCTTTGATTCCATGCCAAATTTGATTGTAATTATGTTCAATCTTTGTATCATGTATTTTATGTGGATTTTATTTTAAGGGTTGTGTGTGAGAGAAAGTGTGAAGACTCAAGGCAATTAAAGACTAAAGAAGTTTTCGCGGGTAGCTCACGAGAAGCCTTCCCGCGAATCGAAGCATGTGCCTAGCACATGACTAGAATGCAAAGAGTCATGATAAGATAGTGATAACTGGTTTTCACGAGTGTCTCATGGGTAAGGCCTTCCCGCGAGATACCCGCGAAACATTCTATTTTGCTATTTTTTCATATCTGATACACTATATCTCTACCCACACTATATATACTCACATTACCCACATATGTTAGGGAGTGCTTTTAAGAGAGAAAACCCTAGCCACTATCCTTAAGAGTGAGAGATTGTTATACCCACAATTCTCTACACAATCCATTGTAATTTTTCCTCAACTTCTACCTCTCCATTTCCAAATCCTTGAGAGGTTAATAGCCCAAACACTTACTACACCCATTCTGAGTGTCAAGTGAGATTTTGGTGCTATTGGGAAGCATTGAAAAAAGCCAAGTTTTGGCGGATGCAATCGGGCGTATTGCGAGATCCGAAAAGCTAAACAAGACACGGTTCTGAGAAGCCTTGTTGGGGTAGGAGCTTGGAGGGCTTAAGTGCATTGGATAGATAAGGCTTGGAGGGTCTCTTGTTATTCATGTATCCCAACTTATTGTCTAATGGATTAATTTACAGTTAGAAGGGCGATGAAGAGGTTTTACGCCGAGTACTTCGGTTTCCTCTTCATTAACAAATCAGCGTGTTATCTTGTGTTTGCATTCTTCTTCCCTACTCTTTTAGCTTTCCTTTTACTGCTGTGTTTTGATGAATATGGCTTAGAGTAGTTTTATTGTTTGTTCGCTTGCATTTACTCTATTCCTCACTTAGTTTAAGTTAGAGTAAAATCAACCGAACCGTAACTTTTAATTTGGGGGTCTAAATAGCTCTTGTGTTTTAACACATAATCGAGCTTTCAATTGGTATCAAAGTGAGTACACTTGTTGCGGTTTCATTACCTAAGTGTGATCCTAGACCCCTTTGTGATGGATCGATCTCAATCGTTCAATGCTCCACCATTCTTTGATGGGAGCAACTATGCATTTTGGAAAGTCCGTATGAGGGCATTCCTGTGTGCTATAGATGAGTTAGTATGGGATTGTGTCGAGAATGGGTATGTTAGACCCATAACACCTAAGTCCGAATGGGACAAGGCAGCTCTTGCTTTGGCAAATGCCAATAGTAAAGCAATTAACGCTATTTTCTGTGGTGTGTCTACTGATGAATTTCACAAGATATCGCATATGGAAATTGCCAAGGAAGCTTGACTGATTCTTGAGACTATCTATGAAGGTACCAAGAAAGTCAAGAACACAAAGCTCCAAATGCTTACCACTTGATTTGAAGAGCTCAAGATGGGTGACAATGAGTCATTTGATTCATTCTATGGGAAGCTCAATGAAATCATAATTGCCAAGCTCAATCTCGGAGAGAAGATTGAGGATGCTAAGGTGGTGAGAAAGATTTTGAGGTCCTTATCAGAGAGCTTTCGTGCAAAGGTCACAGCTATAGAAGAAAGCAATGATTTTGATGAAATTAAGATCCAAAAACTCATTGGATCTCTCCAAACATATGAGCTTAGACTGCCTTCCCACAAGTTGAGCAAATCACTTGCTCTCAAAACTATCAACAAGCGAATGGATGACTCCTTCGAAGAAGATGATGTGGAGAAGGAGGTAGCATTCCTTGCAAAGAACTTTCGAAAATTTTTGAAGATCAAAAATAGTGGAAAGTCGTTCAACAAAGGAAAGTTTTCATCCCCTAAATGTGACAGGAAGGAGTTCAAGAAGAAAGATGTGAAGGATTCTCAAACCCCTCAAGGAATCGTGTGCTACGAATGCAACGGTCATGGACATCTTAAGAAGGAGTGCCCAACTATTTGAGAGGGAAGGGTAAAGTGTTTGCCACTACCCTTAGTGATTCTGAAAGCTCAAATTCAGACACGGAAGGAGAATGTGATAGTGAAGGAAATTATAGGGCCTTCATGGCAATTACCTCCGTTGATTCAAAGGATGATTTGAGTAATTTGGTTGATGAACTTGGTGATCTTTCTAAGGGTAAGGAAATTGAAGACTCGGAAGATGAAGATGTATGCCAAAATGAAGGCGAGAACAACCTTCAAGAAGCATATGATTCACTGCTTGAAGATTGTGGCAAATACGCCAAGGTTGTGAACCTTGCTGTGAAAAAGATGAAAAAGATTGAAGAAGAACATAGGTGTATATTTGTGCAACTCAAGGAAGCGAAGTGTGAAGTAGAAGGACTCAAGGGAGAGTTGGTTAAAGCTTACTCTAAGATCAAGTTTCTTGAACTTGAAATTATCCAAGCTAATGTCAAGGTTGAGCGTATCTCCACCAAGAAACTTGAAAATGTGCTGTCCTCGCAAAAATCGTCACATGATAAGATTGGTTTGGGCTATAGTAGAGAAGGAAGATTTAGTAGCGAACCCAAGAGGGAAGTAAGGTTCATATCAGCCAAGAATGAAGAGAAACTCAAAGACGTGAAGCCTGAGATTAAGACCCCTACTGCTGTAAAAAGAACAATTGGTGCAAAACCAAAGGAAAAAGGGAAGTCATTACCCAAAAAACAAAGGGGTCCTCAAGTGAGGCATGTGTGTTATCATTGTGGCATACAAGGGCACACAAGGCCAAATTGTTTCAAGCTTCATGCACTCAAGAAGGCTGACTCTATGCATGGCCAAGAAAGTTCAAAGAGAAGACCAAAGGGAGCATAAGCTAAGGGAGATAGTAAGGGACATCTCATTGGAGACGTTATGGAAATGTTGAAGAACATATCATTATGCGTTGCTAGTTTCACTCCAAGGTTTGAAAGTTATGTTGGTCGTACACCTCCGTCTAAGGCTCTCACCCAAAAAACTCATAAAGTGTGGGTAAAGAAGGGTACTTATGCATGATCACTCTTTATGCCCATGCATTAATACTTCTGATGTTTAGGGTCATAGGTTCATGCATCATGACATACATAATACTCTTGTGTCATTGCTTCCGGTTTATAGCATGTTTCTTTTACAAGTTTTGCTTTGTACTTGTTGTTTTGTTGATCTTACTTTATATGTTCTGTTTTTGAATGTGTTGAAAAATTCAAAAATCCATAAAAATTGAAAAATCTCTAAAAAGATTGATCACTAGTGTTGTGTATATCACATGTGAGTTTGACTTAGTACCTTTGTACTAATGGCGTAGTGCATTTATGAGCTTAGCTTGTTTTGTATGCCCATCTATCTTTGTGGAAGAATCTTGAAATCTATGTGTGACTGTTATAAATCAATCTTCAAGTTTGTCATGAATGATTGGTCAATAGTCTTGATGATTTTGATACATGCATAGACTTGTGCTTATATATCTTCCCACACATACTAGTATTTGACTAGGAAAAAGGGAAAGCGACATGTATTGAAATGTATGGTGCCCATAAAGCCAAAGGATTATTCTCAAAATTGAAATATAAAAAATTTCAGGCACCGATCTCAAAATGAGATGTATTGTTCAAAAATATTCAAATGTTATGAATTGAAAAGAAGCCAACTGAAAAAGCTTCAAAGATTTTGTAATCATTTTTGTGGGAGGTCATATATGTTCATTTTTATAATTGAGATAGATCACTTGACCTAGTACCAGTTGTGTATAACTTGATTAAATTGATCATTGAAACTTCACTTTGGACTATGGACTATTCCACATTTGATACTCACACATAACACACACAACTTTTGTTCAGTGAATGCTTATTTCATTTATGTGATTGTACATGATCAAATGTGATGTATATACTCAAATGCTTGTCAATCAAACCCAAAATGATTTTTGAGTATTTTATATGTTTTTGAAAGTATTTTTATGCTTTCATGTTTTATGTTTTTATTTAATTGCATTTTTCATGTTTTTCATCAAAAACTTCTTCAGAGGGATTTTGGCGAGAAGCTCGCGACTATGGGTTAAGGCAAAATAGTGAAAACACAAAATTCAAACAAAAACTTTTGTGACTGTATCACGACTGTTTTGTGAGTAAAGTCTTCCCGCGAAAAGTTTTGTGCTTCAGAGGTGTTTTTCGCGAGTAACTTCGTGAGATGGTAACTCACGAAAAACGCGTGTTTTCAATTTTATAGGGCTGATGTGATAGATTTTCAAACACATCCTATTTTCCCTCACTTTGCCTCCCTCATGCCTCTCTTAACCCAAAACCTTATTTCACTAAAAAACCCAATCAAATTTCAAAAGAAAACCTCCTCAAATCTATTCTAAGGTATGTCTATACAATCTTTTCTCTTTATTTCCGTAGATTATGCAGAAAATTTCTAGGTTTTTCTTGAATTGGGTATTTTCGAAAAAGGGTTAGGAACCTATGATTTTGTGAAATTTTTTTTCAATTTCTTGATTGGGCTCTATCCCATTTGATCTGTTTGTGTTTGTGTTGGCCCCGTGTGGCAATTTTGACATGTATTTTGGCAATTTCCACTCATGTTCATGCATTGCCCACATGTTAGTTGTATTGGTGCATAACAAGTGTTTGACAAAATGCTCAAATGACACTTTTGTGTTGTTTTGGACTCCAATGAGTAACAAATTTTGGGGATTACCATGATTGAACTTGTTTATCATGTTTTGATCATTGGTTGTGTGTTTTACACACTTTGACCCAATTGTGCTTAAACATGCCTTGCTCATGCATTTCATAGGCATACCTCATGCACACTTGATGCACACACTTGCATTTGTCATGTTTTGCATATAAATCATGTCAAATATTTGTTGCTTACATGTTTAGCACTGTTTACATGATTTTGTGACTTTGTATATGTTCTTTTTAGGACTTTGTGCTTACTGTTATGGACTAACTTGGATCTAATCAAGTCTGCGTTCTTGTTGCTTTGTGCTTCATGTCTCTCTTTGCAGATGTCTCCTACTAAGCACTCTATCACCAAGAAATCCTCAAAGCGTCCATGAATGGACTCAGAGAATTTTTGAACCATTGAGGCAAACAAGGCTTACAATAATTTTTACAAAAAGGCAACAATCATCATGGAAAGGGTGGTAAGAATGGAAACTCTTGAAAATACTACCATTCGTGAGATATTCAAGGAGAGAACTTGGACAAAGTTGCTGAATCCAAGTGGAAATGTCTATGGTGAACTCATAAGGGAGTTCTTCGCAAATGCCACTGTGGATGGAGATCACATCAATGGATGGGTACAACAAAAAGAATTCACTATCATAAGGGATTCCATTCAAGAGTTCTTAGAAGTTCATCCACCATCTCAATCATTCTCCATACAATATGATGATCGATTGGATTCTCTTGAACCAATGGTGGAGCTTCTTGTTGGTTCTCTTAAGAAGAAGTCAATGAACACCATCCCGTTCAATGCAGAGATGAGGACATTGGCTTATGTCATGATTCACAACCTCTACTTAGTGACGATCTTGAGAACTGTGTCCGCACCAAAAACCATCTTCCTTTATGATCTTTACACACATAAAGAGATCGACATATTTGGACACATATTTCTAGTCTCATCATGGGTCTCATTGCAAAGACAAGACTGAAGGTTCCAAGCGGTCATACCATTGTGCCAAGAAACTATCCCATTGGTGCTAACGCAGTAACTCGAAGCAAAGCACATATCACCGGATCAAGAACCAACGTTTCTCAAATCCCAAGGGATAATGTTGAGGAAGAGGGTGGAGACACTGAGGAAGAAATTAATAGGTTCACCTTAGCCCCAAAGGGCTCTACATAGCCATCTTCCCAAGCACAAGCACGGGGGCTCGACCGCCTTGATCACCTTATTGCTAGGATAGAGCCGATGTATGGCATGCTCAAATCCCATGTGCAGCACAACGCAGACCAATTTGCATATATCCAGGGCCAGATTACTGCATTATCATCATAGATTGAAGACATGACGATGGTGCAAGGATCCGACTCAGAATCTGAGCAATTCTAGCTCCTTTGGCCATTCCGGTCAAAAAGGGGGAGAAAGTTTTGAAAGGGAGTAGCACATTTTGAGGGGGAGCATAGCGTAGCACATGCACATCATGGATATTATTGGTTCATTTTGGTGGTCAAGTGGTTTAGTGGTTTCATTTTATAACTCTTGGTTATTTACATTGCTTTCTTTTAAAGCTTTAAGTAGTATGGTTTAAAAAATTTCAGTTTATATTCAATACTTCCTTTTATATTCTTACTTTATAGCATTTTTTTAAGTACTTTTAGTACTACACACTTGTGCCCTTGTTGGATCTTGTATCCTTGATGCAAATACTTCTTGTATTTTTCATTGGTTGTGTGTTGGACATGCAATTGATTTCTGCATTGTTCTTAATTGCATTGCATGTCCGAATGATCATTTACTAGTTAAATGCTCATTGTAGTCATTCTTTAATGACTGTTCTTGTATGATCAAGATATGCTTAACTATTTATACAGTGTTTATTACCTTGATCACATTTTACTTGCTTATATACGTACCATGTATTCAACTTGTCATAAGCTTAATCAAAGTTTTGTTTATGTGCGAGTGTTTCAAGTTACAGGTATATACATGCAAGTGCTTCACAGCTTCTAAATTAGGTGTGAGTGAGTTTTTCCACTGTTTCCAAACTCATGTTTAAGTCTAGAGTCTGTTTTAAGGGTTTTGTCACGGAATAGCCAAAGGGAAGATTGTAAAGTTTTGATTTACAACTATTTTGTGTTAGCTTTAATTCCATGCCAAATTTGATTGTAATTATGTTCAATCTTTTGTACCCTGTATTTTATGTGGGATTTTATTGTAAAAGTTGTGTGTGAGAGAGAGTGTGAAGACTCAAGGCAATTGAAGACTAAAGAAGTTTTCGCGAGTAGCTCGCGAGAAGCCTTCCTGCGAAGTGAAGTATGTGCCCAGCACATGACTGGAATGCGAAGAGTCATAACAGGATGGTGACAGCTAGTTTTCGCCAGTGTCTTGCGGAGAAGGCCATCCCGCGAGATACCCACGAAACATTCTGTTTTGTTATTTTGTTATATCTGATACACCCTATCTCTACCCACACTATATATACCCACATTACCAACATATGTTGGGGAGTGCTTTTCAGAGAGAAAACCCTAGCTACTATCCTTGAGAGTGAGAGATTATTATACCCACAATTCTCTACATAATTCATTGTGGTTTTTCCTCAACTCCTACCTCTCTATTTCCAAATCCTTAAGATGTTGATAGCCTAAACACTTACCACAGCCATTCTGAGTGTCAAGTGAGGTTTTGGTGTTGCTGGGAAGCATTGGAAGAAGCCAAGCTTTGGCGGATGCAATCGGGCATATATCGGATCTGAAAAGCTAGACAAGACATGATTCCGAGAAGCCTTGTTGGGGTAGGAGCTTGGAGGGCTTAGGTGCATTGGGTAAATTAGGCTTGGAGGGTCTCTTGCTATTCGTGTATCCCAATTTATTGTCTAGTGGATCGATTTATTGCTTGGAGGGCGGCGGAGAGGTTTTACGCCGAGTACTTCGGTTTCCTCTTCGATAAAAGATCGGCATGTTATTATGTGTTTGCATTCTTCTTCCCTACTCTTTTAGCTTTCATTTTATTGCTGTGTTTTGATGAATATGGCTTAAAGTAGTTTTATTGTTTGTTTGCTCACATTTACTCTATTCCACACTTAGTTTATGTTAGGACATATGTGATTCACTTATTAGGAACATATGTTACTATTTTATGTAATTGGCTAATCCTTTGACAAAACGCACTTTACTTGTAATTGGGAAGATCTAGGATATGTTTAATACTTTAAGAAATTGTGTTTCAAGATCAAGTGTTAAAGTCATGCAAGTCTATCCAAGAAACAAGCTGAAGAAGTGTTGTTCATTAAAGCTTGACAGTTAGCTCGATAGGTAGCTATCTATCGAGACCTGTAGAGTTGTTAAAGCTCGTAGCTCAACAGCAGCTCGACAAATAGGGTATTTGTCGAGGTTTATGAAAAACAAAATTTCAATTCTGTTTTAACTCCAATCTATGATTATGTGTTTGGGCTTTTTTTTCTCGCAACCCTAGACATATAAAAGGATTATTTTAAGGACCGTCAAAGAGTTCACAAGTTGCACAAGTGTTAAGAAAAGTTTGTTTAAGCAAATTGTGACCGGAGACAAAATTTGCCCTAGTTCATCATTCTTGTGAAGAAGTTGCTGTGTTTGTGCACCGTAGGGTTTTATGACCAAGCATCCTCTTGATCTTCATCGTTGGGATGAACTAAAGAACTTTGCAACCAACAAACTTCTCTCTAGTTGGTGATTGAAGTCACGTACTAAGATTCGCACAATTGGTTAGTCACATATTGGGAGCCGTGCATCAAAAGGAGAATTTTTTACTATAGAAAAAGTCCAATTGGGTATTGGGGTAAGGGTTCAATTGTAGGTTGGTATAAGATACTATGATTCCTTTACTTATAACCACTTGTTGTGATAATAGTGAAATTTTGGGAGTGGTGACCTTAAAATCACTTTGTGGGGTTTTTGCAGTGTTGGTTTTCTCTATTCGTAAACAAATCACCATGTCAAATTTATTTTTTGCTGCATACTTAGTTTATTGGTGATTTGTTTGTGCCACCATGCGTTTGCATGTTAATTAACTTAATTAATTCACTTGACTAAATTAATTGGTTAATTTATCATAAGGGGTCAATTCTTTTTTGGCCTATCAAGTGGTATCAGAGTAGGCACACTCTGATTAGGGTTAATCGTTGCTGTATTGATCCATTAACCCCTATTTTGTCATGGATAAAGGATAGTCATTAATTATACCTCATTTATTTGATGACACTAACTATGCATACTAGAAAGTACGTATAAGAGCTTTCTTGCAGTCTCTAGATGAGAAGGTGTGGCAAGCTGTAAAGATAAGCTGGACCAAGCCAAAGGAAGCATCGGCCGATTGGGATGATGCCAAAATCAAGGTGGCAAACTTCAACAGTAGGGCATTGAATGCTTTATTCAGTGCAGTTACTAATGAGGAGTTCAAGAAGATATCCTCTACTAAAATTGCTAAGGAGGCATGGACCATCCTCCAGACAACCTATGAAGGAACTAAGGCTATCAAGGATTCGAAATTTCAGAGGCTCACTACAAGCTTCGAAGAGATTAAGATGGAGGAGGATGAGTTGTTCGATGAGTTCTATGCTAAGCTCAAGGACATAGTGAACTCAGCCTTCAATCTTGGGGAAACCATTCCTGAACCCAAGATTGTGAGGAAAGTGCTCAGATCACTGCCCGAGAGATTCCATGCAAAGATCACGGCAATCGAGGAATCAAAGGATATTGACATGATTCCTTTGACAAAGCTGGTTGGCAATCTACAAACCTACGAGCTAGGGTTAACTAGAATTGGCAAATCGAGTAAAGGCAAGAGCATGGCACTGATGGCCAAGAGCAATGACACGGATGAGTCTTCAGACAATGAAGATTCTAAGATGAAGTCCTACATCACCAAGAAGTTCATGAAGAATGTCAATGGGAAGGGCTTCAACAAGGACCGTAGGCAATCCAATTCTTCTCAGTTCAAGAGCTAAGACAAAGGGAAGAAGGATGCTAAGGATGGCGGTCAGTACACTTTTTCCACAGGACCTAAGTGCTTTGGATGTCAAGGTTTCGGTCACATGAAACAGAAGTGTCCTACATATCTCAAGAGCAAGGGTAAGAGCAAGGCACTCGCTGCTACTTTGAACGACACTAAGCTTGAGGATGATTCCGACAATGAGGATGACAGAATCCCAAATGCCTTCACTGCCACTGTCAATCCTACTAAGGGGATTATTGAAGATGTGGATGAAGAAGAGGAATTGGTGGAGTCCAAGTTTGAGAAGATGGATGATCAAGATGATATCCATACAGCCTATGAAAAATTATACAAGCTTTTTGAGAAATATGAGAAACTTTATAGGCTGACCACCAAGAAGTTCGGTGATGTGGAACTTGATCGTGAAAAGCTTTCCACAAAGTTTGATGAAACTAATCAAACTATTGGAGCACTGAGGTTCGAGAACAATTTCTTAGCTGAGAAGACTAAGAAGCTTGAAGCGGAGTTGTTTCAAGTTAGAACTCAATTGGAAAGGACTTCAAGTGCAAAACTTGATGAGATGCTCAGTCTTTAGAAATCTGCTTCTGATCGAACAGGTTTAGTGCATGGTCTTTCTTCTTCTAATATTGCTTCTACTAGTACTGCTGTTTTTGTTCCTCCTAGTAATAATGTTATTAAGAACAATGATGTTAAAATTGATATAGCTAGTGAGAACATAGACAAAGGTAAATCTATTTTAGGAGAACCCCCTAAGTAAGATAATAAGGAAGCTAAAAACTCTAAGGCTAAGAAGACTAACTCTCAAAAGCTTAAACAGAAGAAGCAACATCTCTATCATCATTATAGAGTTGCCGGTCATACTAGACCAAATTGCTATAAGTGGTTAGCCACTCAACAGAGCAACGGCATGATCGCATCTGGAAGTCAGAATCAACTTCAATCCTCTCTTGCTCCACTTGGAGATCTTCTCAAAGCCCTCATATTCCTTTCGAACTTGAACGGTTTCAATTCTTCCCCCTTACCGCCGGTTCAAGGGTTCACTCAAAGGAAAGCTTTTTCCAAGACGTGGAAGGAAAAGGGTTTCAAGTGATTCTATCACTTTTCTCTTTCTCTCTTCTTGTTTTTGTGTGTGCATTGCTTGTGTGTTTTGCTTTCAAGTTTTGAGTCAGTCTAGTTTTATGCTTTACTTTGTTTAACATGTTTTTGTTTGTTTTCAATTTTGTTTATTTTTTTTTTAATATAAAAATAAAAATAAAAATTAAAAAATTGAAAATCAAAAAAATACAAAAACAGTGTGTGTTTTGTGTACATTGGTACTTGTATACCTTGGATGACCATTGAAACAAAGTTTTCTAAACTTTGTATCTCTTGTAGTTTAGATGAGCATCTCTATGCACAACTAAGCAAGTGAGTTTTGTGACTCTTGTTTGTGATGAGTAAGATTAAGTAATCTCTTGTACTTAACACTCATATCACTCTTTTTAACAAGAAGAACTAGAAAATCCTAAGAAAAAAGCATAAATAACCATCTCATCACTGTTGCCCGTCAATCATGAAATGACATTTATGTGCTTCGGCATAGCAAAATTGGAATGTCAAAAGCTTAACATAATTGGGAATTTCTTTTCTATCTCTTATATGCCCATGCATGATTTGCTTAAAAAGAAAAATATGCAAAGAAAAATAAAAAGCAAAAAGATCAAAATGTTTTAAATATGATTGCAAGCGTGTATTCTAGGAGATGTGGGAGTTATAGGATGTACCTCAAAGGTGATAGTCCCCATCAAACAATTATGATTGTGTGTGAGTTAGAGTGATTTTCTCATATCTTAAATCATCATAACATGTATACACTTATGCAATCTTGCGATATTTTTTACACACAACATGTAATATTCTTTGCTACTCTTGATACATGTGCAAGTACAATGTGAATTGGCCATCACAAGGTTTACATGTGTTAATGTATGCTCACTAAACTGTCTTGACTTGTTTTTTAAATATAAAATTGGTTAGACTTGTTTAGTGTGTGTGTGTGTGTGTTTTTGGGATCTATGTGCTTAAAATTGTTATTGAGAGATGATTTTGAGAGCTTAAAATGTTGATTGGATCCTTGGTTGAGTTGCATGCTTGATTGCATTCATATTTGTGTTTTTCCCTTCTTGAAAAACTGATTTTAAGCAATCTCTACACCTGGCTATTGCTTGCTCACTCCCAAGTGCAGGAGATCGTAACAATATAATTCTCGAAGTACCGAGGTCGAACCACAAGGAGCAGGGTAAATTCAAAGACAATATAATTAAATAACAATTTGGGTGAAGAAGAAAAATACTTTTGCTTGGTGATTGTTAACAAGAATAATAATAAAAACTTATCTAAATCAATAATGTAAATACTAGGGCATCGGGGTGTTTCCCTATATCGATATGAAATTCTTTATGATCTAAAAAAATATCTATTTCATAGTTGATTGTTCTTATACAATTAAAAACTTATGATTCGGTTGAACTGAGACAATTCAAGAATGCATGATAACCTCGATTAATAATGCAATTAGAAAAGTTTTCAGAAAAACTCATTCACTTTAAAACCTGATTTCTATTTGAAACTATTAGAAATCCATCTAAACAATAAGAAAAATATGATTGAACTTATTGAAAGCATGGAAGAACTAATACATCAAAAGAAATCTAATTGAACAATCAAATATGTTGTTAATAAAATCCTAGAAAGAATCACATTGAATATTCATACCGTATAGAAAAAACATAACCCCTAGCCCTAGCAAAGAGTTTAGGCTGCCATTAGAGAAAGAAAAATACAAGGTCTTCTCTGCCAAAATTTGTTCTACCAGCCTCCCTTTTAACCCTAATGTAAAAAGTGTCCAAAGAAAATAAAACTTTTACTATTTTAATTTTCGACCAAGTTTACAGCAGTAACTTGTGAGTTAATTTTGGCATTCAAAATTTGAGAATTTCGAAAAACTCAAAACTGGAAAGTTGTAGATATTGAAGTCACAGTTCCAACCCATCTAGCCTTGTGTCAATTGGATTTTTGAGAAGAGAGATACGCCCAAAATATTGATCAATGCTCAAATCAGATTTTTCCTTTTCAGATTCTGCCTCTTTGATTTCTTTCCTTATTTGAAGCTTCCAATCATGGTAGACAATCCAAGTACTCCAGCTGCACCTCCTTAAACATTTAAGTATGGTCCTTTAGCTCCACTTTAATTCTAGTTTGGCCTCCATTCCCTCACAAATTCCTGTAAACTCATCTTTCTCACATGATTTCCTGAAAGTAGAAAATTACACACAATGAATAGCATCTTATTCAAGAAATTATGTAAAAATAAACAATAGGGACTAATGCAAATCATGGATTAATTATACAAATTAAGCATAGTAATAAGGAGATAACGCCCATATAAATATATAACAAGTATATATTTTAAGGCATTATCAGCTATCAGTCGAGCTCTTAAGCTGTTTCTTATTGCAATCTCAACACTTCCTCGATAACTAGGTGGATCGATCGAGAAAGTTCCTGGATCCTCGATAGCCTCTTGACAGCTACATCTGTCAACGTTGTTTTTCTCAACACCTTCCTCGACAGATGTCTCGACACCTCTCAACGCCTCTATCTGTCGAGATTTACTAACCTTCTATATAAAGGTCCAGTGCGATCCGGTTCTTATTTTTCTCGATCTCTCTCTCGATAGCTTCGTGTTCTCTCCTCCCAAACCTCTCTCACTCACTCCAAAATTCTTCCTTAAGGTTTCTTTAAGCTTTTACTAGTTTTTCTTCACTTGGTAAGCTTCGAATCTCTCTTTTATTTATGCATTTTCATGTTTTGAAACCTAGGTTTTGAGGTTTTTGAAAATTTTTGGGGTTTTTCAAAATTGATAAAGTTTTGGTGAAATTTTTGGGTTGGGATTTGCTTATGTGATCTTAAAACTTCATGCATTGCATCTCATGTGTATTATAATAATATTATCATGCATTTAGATGTGTGCAAATTGATTGTGTGCTGGTAGGATTGGATTGGGTTGAGCCCATGATGCAAATTCTTTTGCATGTCACATGTTCATGCATTCCCCATGCATATGTAATCCTTTTTTCAATATACTTGCTATATTTGAAATGTGTTGGGATTTTTCTGATTGTCTCTTTCTCTCCCTCTCTTTTTTGTTTACGTTAGTCATGTCTATGGCACCTAAGCGTAAGTCAGCTCTATCCCAGAACCCTTTGCATTCTAGGACATCGTCTTTGTCTTCTGATCCTACTCCTCATATTCGGTTCAGTGATGAGGATGCCTGAAAGGACTTCTCGGAGAACTTTTCGAATATATGTGATTCACTTGTTAGGAACATATGTCACTATTTTATATAATTGAGTAATCCTTTGACAAAATGCACTTTACTTGTAATTGGGTAGATCTAGGATGTGTTTAATACTTCAAGAAACTGTATTTCAAGATCAAGTGTTAAAATTATGCAAGTCTGTCCAAGAAACAAGCTGAAGAAGTGCTGTTCATTAGAGCTTGATAGCTAGCTATCTATTGAGACTTGTAAAGCTGTTGAAGCTTGTGGCTCGACAGATAGGGTATCTATCAAGGTTTATGAAAAATAGAATTTCAGTTCTGTTTTAACTCCAATCCATGATTATGTGTTTGGGCTTTCTTTTCTCTCAACCTAGACATATAAAAGGATTATTTTAAGGGCCGTCAAAGAGTTCACAAGTTGCACAAGTGTTTTGGATTGGGATTTGCTTATGTGATCTTAAAACTTCATGCATTGCATCTCATGTGCATTATAACAATATTATCATGCATTTAAATGTGTGCAAATTGATTGTGTGCTGGTAGGATTGGATTGGGCTGAGCCCATCAAATTCTTTTGCATGTCACATATTCATGCATTCCCCATGCATACGTAATCCTTTTTCAATATACTTGCTATATTTGAAATGTGTTGGGACTTTTCTGATTGTCTCTTTCTCTCCCTCTCTTTTTTGTTTACGTTAGTCATGTCTATGGCACCTAAGCGTAAGTCAACTCTATCCCAGAACCCTTTGTGTTCTAGGACATCGTCTTCGTCTTCTAATCCTACTCCTTCTCATATTCAGTTTCGTGATGAGGATGCCCGAAAGGACTTTTCGGAGAACTTTTCGAATATATGTGATTCACTTGTTAGAAACATATGTCATTATTTTATATAATTGAGTAATCCTTTGACAAAACGCACTTTACTTGTAATTGGGTAGATCTAGGATGTGTTTAATACTTCAAGAAACTATGTTTCAAGATCAAGTGTTAAAATTATGCAAGTTTGTCCAAGAAACAAGCTGAAGAAGTGTTATTCATTAAAACCTGACAGCTAGTTATCCATTAAGACTTGTAAAGCTGTTGAAGCTCGTGGCTCAATAGTAGCTCGACAGATAGGGTATCTGTCGAGGTTTATGAGAAATAGAATTTCAGTTCTGTTTTAAATATAATCTGTGATTATGTGTTTGGGTTTTCTTTTCTCTCAACCCTAGACATATAAAATGATTATTTTAAGGGTTGTCAAAGAGTTCACAAGTTGCACAAGTGTTAAGAAAAGTTTGTTCAAGCAAATTGTGACCAAAGACAGAATTTACCCTAGTTCATCATTCTTGTGAAGAAGTTGCTGTGTTTATGCACCGTAGGATTTTGTGACCAAGCATCTTCTTAATCTTTATCATTGGGATGAACTGAAGAACTTTGCAGCCAACAAACTTCTCTAGTCGGTGATTGAAGTCGCATGCTGGGATCCGCACAATTGGTTAGTCACGTACTAGGATCCATGCATCAAAAGGAGAAATTGTCACTACAGAACAAGTCCAATTGGGTATTGGGGTAAGGGTTCAACTGTAGGTTGGTATAAGGTATTAGGATTCCTTTACTTGTAATCGCTTGTTGTGATAATAGTGGAATTTTGGGAGTGGTGACCTTAAAATCACCCAGTGAGGTTTTTGTCGTATTGGTTTTCCCCATTCGTAAACAAATTACTGTGTCAAATTTATTTTCTACTGCATACTTAGTTTATTGGTGATTTGTTTATGCTACCACACATTTGCATGTTAATTAACTTAATTAATTCACTTGGTTAAATTAATTGGTTAATTTATCACAGGGGGTAAATTCATTTTTGGCCTATCAGTTTAAGTTAGAGTAAAATCAACCGAGTCGTAACATTTAATTTGGGGGTCTAAACAGCTCTTGTGTTTTAACACATAATCGAGCTTTCAAGTAAGGTATATGCAACCTTACTATTCACAAATTGTATAAATAAATAATATTATTTTGTCTCCCACTTCACTCTCTCTCCTCTGACTCTCCCTCTTCTCTCTATTTCTCGGTATCTCCCTCTTTTCTCTTCACTGTCCCTCCCTTTTATCTCTTTATTTATCTCTTCTCTGTTCCCGCCTCTTCTATCTAGTCTCTTTATTTCTCTCTAATCTATCTCTTCTCATCTGTGGTGGCATTTTGATGGTGGAGTTAGGTATTAATGGATGGAGTTTCAGTGGTGGGTTTTGTTTGTTGGTCTATTTGAGTGGTGGCAAGTTTGTGGGTTTGTTTCAGTGGTAGATCTCGCATCTGTGGGTTTATTTCGCCATCAGTTTGTTTCGATGGTGGTGGGTCTGTATTGATGGTAGTGGGTCTGTTTCATCTGTGGGTTTAAATCGATGGCTGGAGTTAAATTATTGGTGGGTTTGTTAAGTTTGTGGGTTTAAATCGGTGTCTGTGGGTCTGTTTCATTTGTGGGATTGTTTGGTGGTGGGTCTATTTGGTTAATCGGGGTTTGGGGTGGTGCCACTAGGTCTGTTTGGTTGATCAGGGGTTTGGGGTGGCAGTGGGTGGTTTTTTTTTTTTAGTATTCTGTATCGGTGGTGGGTGGTGCATTGGGTTGCTCTATGGTGGCAATGGGTGGTTGAGAGAGAGATAGGAAGAGAGACCAATTAAAGAGAAGAGTGAGGGAGTCAGTTTTTATATTATTTTATTGTGTAGTTGATATTATTTTAATGGGTTAGATGTAAAAATAAAAACTGAGTTCTATAGTGTATTGTAAAGTGAGTTGGTATAATAAATAAAATAACTTTTTAGATGGTAAAGTAGAGACTAATTTACAAACCCGCATACTAGTGCTTTAATGTTATACCACATAAGAGTCCGCTTTTACTAGCAAGATGTACTCGATGTTTCATTTCCATTATTTATGAGGAATCTTAGCTGTCACATTCTACACTTTTGAAATTCATGAGATAGGATGTTCTTCTAAAAAAAAAAACAAAAATTCAGATGAGATGTGGAGCTGTGTGGTTAACTTTATGAAAATATTATTAGCTACAACGTTGTCACCCGACCGGTTTCTTATCACATCAACTAGGCAGCATAAAAAAACTAGATCAAGCCCATGCTGTGAGAAGTTATTCTGTGTTTCCATTGTTGGAAAAACTAGTTTTGCATCTCATACAAAACACATAGCGGAAGCAACAATCACGGATCTACTTCATTCATGAGAGATAACATGTAACCTTGAATTTTAGAACAAAGAATAGAAAGTGTACCTTGATGCTGTGAAATTCAAAATCAAGACTTGAGAATACCTTTCATCTTCATCTCAATTCCACATGGTGCCCGAGAAGAGTGGTCTCTCAATTAATCTTTTTGTACGTTGATTCTCAAAGAAAGTTCTTCTTCTCATTGTAGAGAAAAACTGCTTTCTTTTCTTTTCATCTTATGTACATTCTAACTACCTTGGTAGTTATTTTATTTAATAACTCTTATTAAATAAAACTGATTATCTAATTGGCTTAGCCTTTTGGGCCTACCCAATTGGACTTTAGTTTGTGACTTGAGATGGGACCAAATGAAACAAATAAGACTCTAGCTCTAATGGGCCTTGGGCTTTTCTATCAACTCTTGACAAGTCTAAAGTTACCATTAATTATATTTAATACCACTATATAAATATAATTGCACTCTAGGCCTTATTAATAAATTATATTCTAAGACTCTAATAATATCATTTGACCCCTCCATGAAATATCCATAGTGAATAAAGTCATAACAAACTGTTACTTTGTAAACAACTATTTTATCCTTGAGCACCTAGTTTAATCTTTTAGTTATACATATTTATTGAAATCCAATTTCAATAAATATAAGTTTTAGTAACTCCTTACTAAAGTGGGCGCCTTGAATAACTAGTTCCCATTAAACTTATCTAAAGGGATATTTCATGTCTCTACAAAGAGATTATGGATTTCATCTTGAAAATATGTGTTCCCTCAACACTACATGTGGTTACCCAACATACTAAGGTTTTGACCATGAATATTAGATCTCACTCCTGATATATCAAAGTAACCTACATTTCATGATCAGGTTCACTACCCTCTCAAGATTAAGAGTCTATGAAATTAGAAGTCATGAGATTAATTATTCAGGTGACAGTTGTTGATTGAATAATTAATCTCACAGTGGTCCAGTTCAATATGTCTTAACTCTTAAGACACATCAACGCATCAACTAGAGGTCTCTACTTCCATGATCAAGACAAATCATCTTAGTTGATGTGTTATAGTCTTCACAGATGAAACGCCCAATTTTCATCACCAACTACGAACTACATTTTAAGTTTACAAGGAACTTGTGATTTATATATTCTGTGACTAAATCACATAAATAACATACAATACATCTCAAGGACTATGATAATATCCCATTAGTTCATTTATAAATAGTCTCATATAATTAAACAATTTAATTATTTATGACATGCCACTAAATTGGATTTTAGGACATGAATCCCAACATCTGTTGCATGTTTCTTCTCCCTCACATGAGGGTAGATTCCAGGGGTCTACCCTCATGTGAGGGAGAAGAAACATGCAATGAAAACAGGGTGATTTTATCCCTGGAATCTACCCTCATGTGAGGGAGAAGAAACATGCAATGAAAACAGGGTGATTTTATCCCTTCTTAACAGACCTTTTGAGTTGGAGTATCAGAAACCAGCACATTCATAGGATGGTATATGATATATGGAGAGCAATCCAGCAAAGCTTTGAGTTTCTGCCTATGTACTCTCTATGTACTACAATATTCAAAGAAATGGCCCACCAACCGTTTGGTTTAATTAGCTCATTAATGTTGTCCCTTCAATTAATATAATGCCATTATAGGATTTGAGAAAAGTGATAGATGTTCAGAGTAGTGTTGTATTAATTAAAAAAAAAAAATTGTAGGGTTGGAGCTGTAAGATGAAGAATCTGTCACACATTTCTCTCACCTTTTTGCCGTACGGTGAGAATGTTCACAAAATATATAGAGCCTTGATAGCACTTAGAAGTTGGCATGACTATATATAGTCTATAGTGTGATTGTTGAAAGATTATATATATATTGATGATGCCGTAAAATCACCAGTGAGCTACACGATCCACGCTCGCTCAAACTAACAACCTGCAAGAAGAAATAAGTGATCTCGCCAAGGGCACCGGTGTGGTGTCGGCCAAATAACCTCCGACAGTCAAGTTAGAATTGTTCTCAACTCTAGAGTGCTAGAGAGGATAAATTATGTGTACCTTGATTCGCGAGGGTATTGAGGCTTTTATAGTAGTAGGTTGACCTCTCCTTCTTGATGTGGAAGTCTTTTCCTTATAGGAATCCTCTTGAGTAATCCCAAATGTGATGGACAAGACATTTCCTTGTAGAGGGGATTAACGCGTGTATCTTCCAGAATGCTCTTTGCGCTAGGTTTCTGATTTCCTTGGAGACTCTACGTGTGCAACAAGAATATGGAACTGCTTTAGGCCCCTGGGCTCTACTGTTGCCGACCCATGGGCTCGGATCCGTCAGGCCCAATGTGGTGAAAGTCCATTGCACTAAATTTTGCCCCTTCAGTTGCCCCCTTCACCCTATGGGTCCGTCACTACTTATATGGACGGACCCTTAGGATGACGGTTTGGTATTATTTGGGGTTGACGGTCAAAGAAAATTTAGGACGGCGGTTTCAGATTACTGAAGTTGACGGTTCTCCAGGAGAAGATGGATTGCGACTATTTGATGATAGGTTGTCAAGCATTTATGAGCATGCGTGTCGCTTTTCGATTGGATTTTCTATTGGATCGAAGCGTTGCTTCGTCTTCCGTGCACTTGAGGTTCATATATAACCACTTCTCAATCCTCATTTCTTCATTTTACAGCCAAAACACATTGTCAGAGCGCCACCGGAAACCTTGTCAGAGCCATCCGTCGCCCATACAAACCCGTCAACCATACAACCGTCGACCTTCAGTTACTTCAAAGAACGGTGAGTATCGCTATTCTCATTTACAAGTCTTGTATTTGGCAATTATATTTAGCTAGATCTACACAACCGTCAATACTCTTAGACCCGTCAGTCTTAGGTTTTACCGTCAATTGTAGGAAATGTCTAGTGCGTCAAGTAATCAGTCAGTGGTTTGTGACGGGACGGAATACGAGAAAGTATACCCGTCCGGTCATAAAGACCAAGAGAGTCCTGGCGAAAAGAGGAGTCCGTCCGCCTCTTCCTCGTCCTCAACAAATGAGGATATGGAGAGGTTGAAGTAGAAGAAACGTCTGTTGACGTTGAGGATCTACCGACGGGACCCGTCGTCTGTGCTGATGGACTTAGGGAGTTCATCATGCTACCAAAGTGGACGGTGCATAAATTCAATTCCGTCATTAAGGAGAAACATTTCAGCACATTTAGGGTTAACTTTCAAATTCCAGACTACATTCCAATCCATGTACCCTACGTATCAGAGAAATGCTATTACGACAGGGTAGAAGGTGTCGGAGTGTATGAACAGATGCTGAAGGCGGGACTTAGGTTTCCGCTAAGTACATTGCATAGAGAGCTTTTAAAATATCTGGGTCTGTCCGTCAACCAGATATCCCCAAATGCTTGGAGGGTCTTCATAGCCATGGAGATTCTCTATGGTACAATGACAAACGGTGCACGGAGGCTGACAGTGCGTGAATTCCTTCATTGCTACCGTCCAGACGAGATTGACAGGTCAAGGGAAATTTATAGTTTTGCCAGTAGGAGCCTGTTGCTGAAGGTCATTTTTGAAACACCTGATTCAAATAAAGACTGGAAGAGTCGTTATTTCTTCCTAGAGGGTGACGGATGGATGAGCCGTCCAGGAGAGACGGAGTTTATGCCCGTCGACACAACTTGGGGGGTTTTACATTCATCTCGTATGCATCCGTCACTTTTGCTTAATATTTTACATTTGTCTGCTATAGTTGTTTTCTTTAACCGTCTATTTCTTCTGCAGGTAGACGGCGCCCCCAAGTCAATATTGAGGAGTTTAGTTTCCTAGAAAGGATTTTTCAGAAGACGAAGCCGGAAGAAAGGACTTGGGCGAAGTTGGTAAATCTGAAAACAATCCATTGGTCTTGTGACGGTCCCGAACCTACCCGTGAAGCCATCAGATACGACGAAAGAGTTCGCAGACGTAAGTCCGTCATCTTTTACTTCGCATAAATAGTTTTAATTTATGTAAATAACTTCATCCGTCCTGTATTACAGAGATGGACGACGCAAAGAGGAGGGCACTGATAAAATCACAGGCCGCCAAGCAAAAGGAGTCGGGCGAGGTTATGGTTCCTAAGGGGACGGTGTCGTCGGTAAAGAGGAAACAGCCGTCCAAATCTGATCGTCCACATAAGCAACAGGAGGTCCCTTTGGAACCCGTCGTGGGGTTGATGGCTGAGGGTGCGAAGACTGTCACCCTAGCAAAACAAGGGTCTAGCAAGGGCTTAATGAAGGCCCCGTCCACTAGCCAAGAGAAGCCTCCTCCTCTTCTCCATGACGACTCCAAATTTGTCTTGGAGAAACTTTCATCAATTATTTCCTCGGAGGACTACGAGGACTTGGGCAATCATTCGACGAAGGCAATGGGGGAGATAGGTCTCTTTGCCGTTGCACAGGTAACTTTTATCCGTCGATTTGAGTTCGTCTATTTTGCTTAGCTTTTTGTTTAAAACCTTTTAACTTGTTTATTTCAGTCCTTGATTATGATGAAGGGCCTAATGGACCGGTGTCTGAACCGTGAGGCAGCTCTAGAACATGTACGAGCAAAGGCAGAGCAGACGGAGGATGAACTTGGTCAACTTCATAAGTGGAAGTCTACAATGGAGAAGAAGTTTGACCTTTTAGAACAGGCGAGAAAAGAGCTTGAGCAGAGGACGGAGGAAGCTGGGAAAGCCTTGGGAGCCAAAGAAAAGAAGTCCAAGACTTGAAGGAACAGCTCCGTCAAGCTAAGGAGGTTGCGGTCCGTGAATACCGTGATTCCAACGCTTTGTTGGGAAAGCTGGGGGGATCGTTCCTTCAAGGATTTGATGATGCACTTCATCAACTTAAGAAAGCCTACCCTGAACTGGACATGTCAATGATAAATGTCAATGATCAAGATCAGACATCTGCTTTGCCTGTTGCTTCAGAAAATACAGAAGACCTCTTTGGTGAAGATGCGGTTCAGGGTGACGGAGAATCAGTTCCAGCGAAGGATGTCCAAGATGCCGACCCAAAAATGTAGATCAATATTACATCTTTTTTTTTTGTATTTATTTTGAGAACGATCCGTCCTTTATTTTTGTATTAAACAGTTGCCCCCTGGGGGTTTTATCTGTCATGAATGCTTTATCTTATTTTTATGCTTTCTAATACTTTTTGTTTGAAACTTTCTTAAATATTTGTTCTCTTTATGAAGGAGAGATTGAGAAAATACCCGTCTATGTTAATTCTTGTATAAAGGTGTTGATGGTCTGTATCCGTCTACATGGATTCTCATTATCCGTCTAACACGAGTATTTCCAGCCAATGTGTGATCCGTCCACTTTGTGGAGTTTAAATTATTTTCACCCCTTGGGTGATCCGTCCACTATGGGCTAAATTATTTCAACCTTTGATTGATCTGTCCACTCAATGGACTGTAAAAAGTCTTCACCCTTTGGGTGACCCATCCTCTTTACGGACTAAGTTATTTCACCATCTTGGTGATCTGTCCACTTTGTGGACTAAGTTATTTCACCCTTTGGGTGATCCATCCACTTTGTGGACTAAGTTATTTCACCCTTTGGGTGATCCGTCCATTTTATGGACTAAGTTATTTCACCCTTTGGGTGATCCGTCCATTATGTGAACTGTAAATTATTTCACCATTTTGGTGATCCGTCCACTTTGTGGACAGTTATTTCACCCTTTGGGTGTTCCGTCCACTTTGTGGACTAAGTTATTTCACCTTTTGGGTGATCTGTCCACTTTGTGGACTGTAAATTATTTCACCATTTTGGTGATCCGTCCACTTTGTGGACAGTTATTTCACCCTTTAGGTGATCCATCTACTTTGTGGACTAAGTTATTTCACCCTTTGGGTGATCCGTCCATTTTATGGACTAAGTTATTTCACCCTTTGGGTGATCCGTCCATTTTGTGTAGTATATACATTCGTAATAAACATCCATGTGGAAAATCAAAGCTGTGTCTGAATATTCTTCTTTAAAAAAAAATGCATTTGTAGAAAAAGTACCTGCCCCCTTGGGCTTAAAAAGGCACAAAAAGATTGTAGCAAAAGTCAAAGAAAAACTAGTAAATTGTAGCTAAAAAAATAAAATAAACTGGGAAATCGCTGGTTTCTCATATTCTCTCTACTAATAGTATTTCTGAAGATGCTCCGTATTCCAAGGGTGCTACAGCTTTTGTCCGTCCATTGTCTCGAGGTGGTAGGTGCCCTTCCTTTGCTATGATGCGATCCTGTAACCTTCCTAGTTAGGGCCGAGTTTTCCTTGTGAAGGATCTCTAGCGGCACCCATTACTTTCCGTAGTACAAGATCCCCGACCTGGAAGTCCCTACGCCTCACTTTGTTGTTGTAGTGTTTCGCCATGAGATTCTGATAGCGCGCCAACCTCTGCTCTGCTGTCGCGCTGACTTCATCCACTAGATCGAGCTGGAGGCGTATAGCCTCTTTGTTCTTATCTTCGTCGTAGCTCTCCACCCGATAGCTCGTGAGCCCCACTTCTACGGGAATGACAGCTTCGGTTCCATATGCAAGTCGAAATGGTGTTTCTCTAGTGGGTGTTCTTGCTGTGGTCCGGTATGCCCATAGGACGCTAGGTAGTTCGTCCGGCCAGATACCCTTCGCCCCCTCGAGACGGGTCTTTATTATTTTGAGCAAGGACCAGTTCGTGACTTCGACTTTCCCGTTCGCCTGTGGGTGTGCAGGTGACGAGTAGTGATTCTTGATCCCTAGCTCTAAGCAGAAGTCTCTAAACACGCTGTTGTTGAATTGCTTACCGTTGTCAGAGACCAATACCTTGGGTATCCCGTACCTGCAAACGATATTTCTCCAGACAAAACTCCGGATGTTTTTCTCCGTGATGGTGGCTAAGGCTTCCGCCTCGACCCACTTAGTGAAGTAATCTATGCCAACGACCAAGAATTTCAGCTGTCGGATCGCCGTCGGGAATGGGCCCATGATATCAAGTCCCCATTGTGCGAACGGCCAGGGTGCCGTCATAGGTGTCAGTTCTTCAAACGGCTACCTGATGAGATTGCCGAACCTCTGGTATTTGTCGCAAGACTAGATATAGGCTTGGGCATCCTTCATCATTGTAAGCCAGTAGTATCCTGCTCAGATCAACTTGTGTACAAGTGATCGTGCGCCCGAGTGGTTCCCGCAGATACCCTCATGTACTTCTCTCATCACGTAATCTGCTTCCTCTTGGCACAAACACCTCAGGTACGGTCAAGAGAAACCCCTTTTATATAATACGTCCTTTATCAGCACGAACCGTGATGCCTGGACTTTCAGCTTTCTTGCGGCGCCCTTCTCGTCTGGTAACACCCTAGCCTTTAGGTAGGAGATCAATGGCGTGGTCCAGTTATATTCAGAGTTTACCACCTGTATATTTGTTCCATCATCGATAAGTGAGGAGATTTGGACGAATGATAATACCTGTTCGGGTACCAGCATGAATTCGGCTGACGCAGCTTTTGCTAGGTGGTCAGCCCATTCGTTCTCTTCTCTTAGGATCTGAATGAATTCGACTTCGAGGTTGCTGATTCGGTATTTCACTTCTTCTAAATACCTCTTCATTCTATCGTTCTTGCACTCGTAGTCGCCATTGATCTGGCTCGTCACCACTTGTGAATCGCAGTGGACAATTATGTTTTCTACTCCCGCGGCCTTTGCAAGGTCTAGCCCTGCGACCAAGGCTTCATACTCTGCCTCGTTGTTGGTTGTTGGGAAATCCAGTCGGATCATACATTGTATCTTGTCCCCCTGCGGAGTTTGGATCACTACTCCGGCACCTCCGGCTCGTCTGTTTGAGGATCCGTCTGTATAGATATTCCACTGTTCTTTCTCTTCTATCAATTGGCCTTCCCCGTGTGTGAACTCAGCGATGAAGTCAGCTACTGCCTGCCCTTTTATGGCCGTCCGCGAGCTGTATTGGATGTCGAATTCGCTTAGCTCTATTGTCTACAAAGCCATTCTTCCTGCTGCTTTTGGGCTATTCATAGCTTTTTTTAGTGGCTTGTCCATTAAGACAACGATTGTATGCGCCTGGAAGTATGGCTTAAGTCTTCGTGCGGCGATTACCAACGCGAAAGCCAACTTCTCCATTTGAGGGTACCTCTCTTCTACTCCACAGAGTGCACGGCTGGTAAAGTAAATGGGTTTCTGTGTTCCGTCCTCCTCTCTAACCAAAGCCGCGCTTACTACGACTTGCGAGACGGCCAAATAAAGGTAGAGTTCTTCGCCTTACACGGACGGACTGAGCAACGGTGGAGATGAGAGATACGTCTTCAAGTCGTTGAAGGCCATTTGGTATTCATCCATCCACTCAAATGATTTTCTTAGAGTGCAGAAGAATGGTAAACACCTGTCCGTTACCCTTGAGACGAACCTGTTTAGAGCTGCGATCTTTCCATTTAGACTTTGGACCTCCTTAACCGTCCTTGGTGGTTCTAACTCCATTATGGCCCGCACCTTCTCCGGGTTGACCTCTATTCCTCTTTGGGATACCATGAAACCCAAGAATTTTCCCGCCGTTACTCCGAATGCGCATTTGTTTGGATTCAGCTTCATGTTGAACGATCGGAGCGTATCGAATGTTTCTCTAGCTTGTGACGAAAGAGGTCTTCTCCTGATCAGATTCATCCATCCTGATCTAGTTGTAACCAGAAAAAGCGTCCATGAAGCTTAGGAGCTAGTGTCTTGCAGTCGAATCCACCAGGGTATCTATCCGTGGGAGCGGGTAGCTGTCTTTGGGGCAAGCCTTGTTAAGGTCTGTGAAATCTACGCACATCCTCCAGTTTCTGTTGGCCTTTTTAACCATAACGACGTTCGCCAACCAGTCGGGATAGTATACTTCCCGGATGAAACCTGCCTCCAGTAACTTTCAAACCTCCTCGGCTATGGCCTTATCTCGCTCCTGGGCGAAAACCTGTTTCTTTTGCCGAATTGGAGGGAAGGAAGGCGACACATTCAACCTGTGGACCATGACTGAGGGGTCGATTCTTGGCATGTCTTCATGACTCCAGGCGAAGACATCTTGGTTATTTCTTAGGAAAGTCGTGATCGTCTGGCGTACTGGCCAACTGGCTAGTGTGCCAATTTTAGTCGTTCGTTCAGGCCGCGTGTCGTCAAGTCTTACTTCTTCTAGCTCTTCAACTGGCTCTGCTAATGCTCACTGCTTCCCGATACACATCGTTTGCTGCTGATCCTCCATCTCTAACATGGCAATATTGCATTCTCATGCTGCTACTTGATTTCCTCGCAGTTCTCCCACCCCATATTTCGTCGGGAATCTGATCATCAGGTGGTATGTTGAAGTTACCGCCTTCCAGGAATTGAGAGTGGGTCGCCCGAGGATGGCATTGTAGGCGAAAGAGCAATCGACTACAAGAAACGTTATCTCCTTTGTTATCTGCTGAGGATAGTCACCCGCCGTCACACGAGCAATCGACTACAAGAAACGTTATCTCCTTTGTGATCTGCTGAGGATAGTCACCCGCCGTCACAGCTAGTGTTATTGCGCCCAAAGGGAACACCTTCGTACCCCTAAATCCCACGAGTGGGGCGTTTGTTGGGGTCAACTGTTCCCTGTCGATCCTCATTTGCCGGAATGCTGGATAGTACAGGATGTCTGCTGAGCTGCCGTTGTCGACGAGGACCTGGTGCATGTTATAATCCCCTATCTGCAAGCTGACCACTAGCGCGTCGTCATGAGGATGGTAAAGTCTCTGAGCGTCATCCTCTGAAAATTTTATGACGGGGTTATCTATTCGCGGCATCTTTGGTACGGATCCTGTGAGTTGGACGCTATGGACCATCCTGAGGTAAGTTTTACAGGCTTTTTTGGAAGATCCGGCTGTGGCTGTGCCCCCTACGATCATTCTTATGTCCCCTATGGGTGGTCTAGGGCTCTCGTTCTCCCGTCGTAGGGCCTGTTCCTCCAGTGTATCAGTTCTTTCTCTGCTGACGAACCTCTATAGCTTCCCCTGCCTGATTAGGGCCTCAAACGGCTGCTTCAGGTCGTAGCAGTTGGCTGTGTCATGCCCGTGGTCGTAGCAGTTGGCTGCGTCAATGCCCGTGGTCTCGGTGAAAGCGACAATACTTGTCTCTTGGTCTTTGTTGGGATCTCCCTTCAACTTTCCAGGGAAAGTCAATGCTCCTTCATCTTTGATTTGCATCAATACTTGGTCGATCGGGGCGGTTAATGGGGTGAAATTGGTGAATCTTCCAGTGGGGGGTCTAGGGCGCTTTTCATCACGTTGATTCCCTGTTCTAGCGACCTTTCACCCCCTATTTTGTCGCGTGTCCTCCTGCCTCTCCCTCTTCTTAGGCTTTTCCTCGGGGGCTAGCAATGCATCCTCTGCATTCATGTACTTGGTAGCCCTGTAGAGAACGTCCGTCATGGTCTTCGGGTCATTCTTGTATAAGGAAAACAAGAACTTACCCTTCCGTAGCCCGCTAGTAAATGCGGCTACGAGTATCTTATCGTCAGCTTCGTCAATCAAAAGGGCTTCTTTGTTGAAACGAGTTATGTAGGCCCGCAGCGTCTCGTCTTCTCGCTGCTTGATGCTCATTAAGCACGCGGTGGACCTTTTGTACCGATGTCCGCTTATGAAGTGTGAGGTGAACTGGGCGCTTAACTCCTTGAAAGTATTGATGGAGTTTGGTGTCAACCTACTGAACCAAACCCTCGCAGGCCCCTTTAGCGTGGTCGGGAACGCCCTACACATGATCTCATCTGGTACCCCCTGAAGGTGCATTAGGGTCTTGAAGGTCTCTAGATGATCGAGGGGGTCCATGACCCCGTCGTAGCTTTCGATCTGGGGCATCCGAAACTTCGGTGGCAGGGGGAATGAGTTGACGGATGTGGTGAATGGTGAGTCGGTTCTGTTCACTAAATCGTCAAGATCAGAAGATACTCGTCCCTTGAGGGCATTCATCATGACCTCCATCTGCTCCTTCATCGCCTAAATCTCTGCGATGATAGGCGAAGGGGCAAAATCCATGAGAGACGGAAGGCTTATGTTTTACCGCTCTGGTCGGCTTGGGGCGTTGTTGCCCTCTGGCCTCTCCTGCTCCCTTTGTTCGGCACTATTACCTTCCTAGTTTTCCTCCTGAAGGTTAGGTCCTGCATCCCTTTGGCGTAGCTGCTCCTCCAGATCATGGTTCTGCTTTGTAAGTCGTTCTACTACTGCCATGAGAGTCTGGACCTGCCTTTCTAATGCAATAGATCTCGGCAACTCGTTTTCTTGAACGTTGTTGGTGGTAGCCATCGAGCGAGTGAGTGCCATGTGACTCTTATGTCCGAGAGGCGATAGTCTGGCTTAAACTCTTCGCGTTCCCACAGACGGCACCAATTGATGATGCCGTAAAATCACCAGTGAGCTACACGATCCACGCTCGCTCAAACTAACAACCTGCAAGAAGAAATAAGTGATCTCGCCAAGGGCACCAGTATGGTGTCGGCCAAATACCCTCCGACGGTCAAGTTAGAATTGTTCTCAACTCTAGAGTGCTAGAGAGGATAAATTATGTGTATCTTGATTCGCGAGGGTATTGAGGCTTTTATAATAGTAGGTTGACCTCTCCTCCTTGATGTGGAAGTCTTTTCCATATAGAAATCCTCTTGAGTAATCTCAAACGTGATGGACAAGACATTTCCTTGTAGAGGGGATTAACGCGCGTATCTTCCGGAATGCTCTTTGCGCTAGGTTTCTGATTTCCTTGGAGACTCTACGTGTGCGACAAGAATATGGAACTGCTTTAGGCCCCTGGGTTCTACTGTTGCCGGTCCATGGGCTCGGATCCGTCAAGCCCAATGTGGTGAAAGTCCATTGCGCTAAATTTTGCCCCTTTATATATATATATATATATATATATATAGCATCCAAAATGAAAAGTTATGAAACACCATGCAGTTGGATCCCATAAATGTTGTCTCCGCTGCTCCCTTCTACTCATATTTCGTCCTAATTCTCAACCATGTCACCTTACTAGGGACAATCTCATATACTGAGACCCTTTTAATTCTTATACATGACATATTTGCCCTTCAAAACTTTACCATGACATTGGTAAATTGTTTATCGTAATAGTTTTGGATTTTTCCTATTTAAATTTTGGCGTAAAGATGAAATCACGCTCTATAATGTTCACACCATCACTATCCCTATATATCACTATCACCTTTTGTTTTAAATATAAAAGTGGGAGAGAAAGACTCACGCCTTCCGTTCTACAGTTCTCCATGTCTACATAGTGTATGTACATCTCTATCATCACTCCCACTCTCACTTTGATTTAGAGAGAGAGAGAGCAAATGTGGGCAGAAGAAGAAGAAGAAAAATGAAAACACTAGTAGTAGTCTAGTAGTAGAAGAAGAGAAGAGATTAGTAGAGCTCGGGAATCGAGAACTTGGTTGAGAGAGAGAGAGTGTGCGTGTGTTAGAGTTGGTACACTATTCTATGTGTTCTTTGCCCCCACTATCAATCCTCCTTTACCGGTTCCGTGTCTCCTCTATACCCAAACACGCCAAAACCCAACATTTCATTTTGCATTATATCAATATCCCTCCATTCCACGTGCACTCTCCCTCTTTTTTTCTTTTGTTCTTTTTTTTTCACTCTCCCAAATTCAAATAAATACTGCCATTTTGAAAAACCAATCTAAACATTGTAATGTAAACCCTATTCCTATTGTTGTTAATTAAGCATTTTCCCCTTCTTTATTTTTTTTTTCTAGCCAAAAGCATTTTCCTATAGAAAAGAAACCCATAACACAAATCCCAAATACCCACAAAATTTGTTTATTTATTGCCTCTTCTTGTCCCTTCTTACCTTCTCCACCAAGACTCAAAATCACTCTCTCTCTCTCTCTCTCTCTCTCTCCCCCTGATAATATAATAGCTAGCATCAACATCACCATGCAAACTTCCTCCTTCGCCTACTTATCCTCTTGTGAGAGTGCCTATTTGGAAGCTGAAGACGAAGATGAAGATTCTATTTTTCTTTCTCTTGGCCCCCCTGGCCAACACATCCCCAAGAACCCCATCTATAATAATAATATTCCCTCCTCAAACCACAATTTTGTGAATCACCAAAACCCTTCTAGCGAGGGTGGTGTAACAGTAGCCCTTCATATTGGTCCTCCAACTACTTCAGGATCCAACGACTCTAGCATCCCTACTCATGACACTACTGCTCCTCTTCCAGCCCAATACTGGATTCCTTCTCCAGCTCAGATCCTTGTTGGCCCAACACAGTTCTCTTGCACTGTCTGCAACAAAACATTCAACAGATACAACAACATGCAGGTTACAATAATTTAAACAATATAATACTATATTTGGTCTTGTCATGATAACTAATTGATATATATTATATTTTTGTTAATGTTAGTTCCAAATTCTTCGAACAACTGACTATTTTTCTGGGTGTAATCTTCCCATCCTATGCACCAGTAAATTCAAGGAGAAATCTGTTAGTGACTTTTAGCCAATTTCATATATAAATGTCACATTATCACATATATGCTTATATTCTCACTTTTCACTTTCACTAAATAGGAATTTACATTCATCTTATTAAATTATTTTACTTTTCTTGTGTCAAATTCTTTTCTTTTCTTTTCTTTTTAATATATATATATATATAATTTTTCTTTTGGGTGGTATAGATGCACATGTGGGGGCATGGATCACAGTACCGGAAGGGCCCAGAATCATTGAGAGGGACAAAACCCGCTTCTTCCATGCTGAGACTGCCATGCTATTGCTGTGCTGAGGGTTGCAAGAACAACATAGAGCACCCAAGGTCAAGGCCTCTGAAAGATTTCAGGACCCTTCAGACTCATTACAAGAGAAAGCATGGAGCCAAGCCGTACGGCTGCAGAAAATGTGGGAAGCCTTTTGCTGTACGAGGTGATTGGAGGACTCATGAGAAGAACTGTGGAAAGCTCTGGTTTTGTATTTGTGGCTCTGATTTCAAACACAAGAGGTCTCTTAAGGACCATGTTAGGGCATTTGGGGATGGGCATGCTCCTCACACCATCACCACGAACATGTGTGAAGTTGAAGAAGAAGATGATGATAATGATAATGAAAATGATGATGAAGAAAATGACATTAATGGAGGCCGTGGGTCCTTTTGTTTTTTGTAATACAACACTTAGGTGTTTAGGCTTTGTTTGTGATTAAAGTTTGGTAATTAGTGACAGTTTCTATGCTGTGTTCGAATGTGAGAGGGAGAGGATGAAGACAAATAGTACAGTGAAAGCTAAAATTCTATGCGTTTAGGACTTATTTGATACATGTGTTTAAACACATGTTATCAGTTTCTAAGCAACATTATACGTATTTCTACACATCTTTTTACTTACACATCTTTTTATTTACACGTCTTTCCAAAAAATACAAACAATATTACTAGATAACGTTACCAAACAGATCTTAATATTTGAAGTAGCAATTAGATTACATAATTAAAGGCCTCATTTTCGTCACATTTGTTTTTGTAGTAAATAATTAAATCTCCCTCTCTCAATATATATATATATATATATATATATGAGAGAGAGAGAGAGAGAGGAAGAGAGAGAGAATCACTATGTGGTCAAGTGAATTCAGTGATTGCAGATATGCAGACAAGTGTACACAGTAGAGTTCACAGATTCTACTGTTCAGTAAAACTTTGCATTTGGCTTTGCCAATTGCCACACAGAGAGAGAAAGGGCAAGAGAGAGAGTTTTTAGTTTCTGAAGGCTCAGTGAGTCTGGTTTCGACTACCACTACTAACACTTTGATCGAGCCCTAGTGACTGTTAGTGGGGGTAACGAGGGACCACAAAAAGATTACTGTTTTTGGGGTTTCACCCAGAGGGCTGTCTTTTTCCTTTTCAGACTAACTACAAACAGCTACTACCCATGCATTTTCAGACGCCCCTACTTTGCCCAAATATAACACTCGTATATACTATATAGTAGATTCTCAAATATATATATATATATATATACACACACTATATAGTGTTTTTTTTTAACCAATAGTTAATGTGCATGCATGGTATGGCCTTTTTCGGTTGCCTTTACAGTCCCCTTTCTTCATGTTTATTCTCCATCTTGTCTTTACAGGGAAAAGTGGTGGGAAATATCTGCTTCTTTTCTTGTTTATGTACGCATGAAAAAGAAATAACAATGAATATTAGTTTCTAACCTATGCAATATTATGCATGAAAATAGCTATTGGACGAGTTTTAGAAAAAAAAAAAAAACAAAACAAAACAAAACAATGTTGTTTTATTTATTAGTTTTTTGTGGAAAGAAATAAAAGGCATAATGTTGTGTCTTTAGTTTAGTTTGCGTTGTATATATAGATATGTAAAAGATATGTTATAATATATGTGCTAAAAAGTGTTTATTGAAATGTCATAACCATTTAAATTGATATACCTAAAAGTATACATTGAACGAAAAGTTGCCTGTTGAACGAAAATGTGCCTCTTGACAGAAAATATGCCTATTGAATGAAAAAATATCTATTGATCAAAAATATACCTATTGAATGAAAATGTGCATATTGACAAAAAATGTACCTTTTGAATAAAAATGTGTCTATTAACCGAAAATGTGCACATTAAATAAAAATGTGTCTATTGAAGGATCATAATTATTTAGGTATAAATAGTGGTTTATATTCATTTAGTAACTTCTTCTCTTTCATCTTTTTACAGAAATATAAGAAACCTGTGGATATTCTTTAAAATTGCTATTTGTAAGTCGGGGTGTTTTTTTTTTTTTTGGTTAAATAGTGAAAATGTCTAGGAATCAAGCCACACCAATGGTAGCAACAATAATACTGAACAATTTCTTCATTTAGTAACTTCTTCTCAATTTCTTCTCTTTCATCTTTCATAAAAACACAAGAAACATAGAAGTTTTCTTCAAAATTACCATTTGTAAGTCTTTTTTTTTTTTTTTGGTTAAATTGTGAAAAGGTTCAGGAATCAAGCCAGACTAACGATAGCAACAATAATACTGAACAATTTCTTTACACGTCTTACGAATGTCATTCTCCTTAGACTTCTCATTTAGTATTTTTCTCAATGACAATTTTTTGTTTTAATATATACATCTTATATAAAACGATGTGTAGATACCGAAACTAAAAGGGCAAAATGAAAAGGCACAATTTTTTGGTGTTTTTAAATATACACGTGACATATATTTGTATATCCATGTGGCGCAATGAGAAGTAGTCAATAAAAAGTCAATCATTTCATTTTTATATTATATATAGATCAATGTGGGGAAAACTTAGGTACAACAACTTCTTTTATTTAGTAGTTAAGTGGAAGATTTGAATTCTAAATATCTTTATTGAAAAGATATAAGAATACCAGCTAGTTGAATTATAAGGCTTTTAACTAAATATAGTAGTTAAGTACAATACATTAGGTTAGTTAAATTCAGGTACATAAATGTATTGAATTAATAGTCCTCATGAATAATAACACTGTTTAATTATACTTTAATCATCAATGTAACCAAGCAAGTATTTAAATTTAATAAAAGAATCTCATGTACTACACTCAAGGGAACGCGACTAAGTTTTATCTATTAATATATATGGCTGTGCACCAGTTGAATCAGATGAAGGGCTTTGTTCTGAATCTCTCATAACTCATTTGAGCTTTGGATCCGAGGCTATTGACTCAGTTTGACTGACAGCTTTAAACTATAGTTATTACTTGGGTTGAAGCCAAATACTTTTCTTTTTGGAGGAAAACCTTGGCCTTCTTTTTTCCTGAACAAAACATTGGACCTTTCTGTCAGGCTACGCACTTAGTAAGTATTTGGATGAGCTATGCCTCATGGATTTTACTTCAGCAGATGTCAATAGGTGCAATAATTCAATGGTAATAAATGTAACTGCATATACATACGCATTGATGTCCCATATCTAGATACCTTTTTGATTGTGTATGTGGGTTCAATTCTTTGCTGCCCCTTGCAATCTTATCATTCTACAACGGATAGAGAGTGAAATATGGTTAGATGATTAATGTGTGCCTAAGGCCATATATTAACCGGACTCATACAACTCTCTAATTAACTAACGGCTAGTAACTAACTATACGCTAACTGTGGTGAGCCAATGACAAGAGGATAGGTGTTCTTCCGGGTAACAATAATACAACCCAGCAATAATACAATCCAGAATAGATTAAACGATTTGTAGTAGTACTTAGTAATCAGTAAACTGCAAGTCATGCAACTCTCTGAACCTTCAACATTAGGCCAGCTTCTTGATTCAAATTAAGCTTTAATACTCCCCTGAAGATGGAGTTGCAAAGTAGATTATGGAACTGTTGAAGGTCAGGGGGTTTAGTAAAAAGGTCTGCTAATTGATGTTTAGTGGGCACATGGAAGGTTTTATCAAGCTGTCTTTTATTTTCTCTTTAACAAATTAACTGTTGGGATATTGACTCAAAATTCCAAATTGTTGAAAAGTTAAAAGAAGGAAAATTAATTTGAGATTTTTTAGTGTGGAAGGAAAGACTATTCTTTGATATGAAAGGAAAGTTTATTATTTGTTAAAGGAATAATATATTCCTTATCCAAGAAGGAATAGAAAAAAAAAAAAAAAAATCTTCTAAATAGATAATATTACGAAGAATTTGATGGATTTAGCTCAAGAGTCCTCCAATAGGGAGAGGGAAAATAGAGTGCGAAAAAAAAAAAAAAAAAAAAAAAAAAAAAGGCTTAAGAAATAACTTAAAGAGAGAGATAACAAGGTTTGGGTTTTGTTAACAACTTTTTTTGTAAAACACATAAAGAGATAACAAATGAGAGCTATGTGGAAAAAAAGAAAGAATAAAAGAAAAATGTTAGAAAAGAGAGAGCATAGTGTTACCGCCTTCGACAAAGGTGGAGCTAGGGGGCCATGATCCCTTAACTTTTTGAAATTTCTATTAGAGGGCGCGATAAAATTACAATTTAAACAAAAAATATACCAACCGGCCCCCCTAAAATTGTGGAATTTGGCTTTATCAAAATTTAAAATTTAGTTCTATCACAAAAGGAAAAATAAAAATAAAAAACCTTTAACTTGTCATAATTGATCCCTAAAACTTCTGAACCGGTCCATAGAAACCCCTCAAAAAAAATTAAATTGGTACAAATATAGCAAACCCAACTAATCTATATATATATATATATATATATATAAAACCGAAGCCTCTGCTGACACCACATTTTTCCACGTCAGCACAATATTTAAAAAATAAAAAATAAAAATAAAAACATTATAACACCTCAAAACCCTAGCAACCTTACCCCTCTCTCAAGTTAAGAAATATAAAGCCACAGTTTCTGCAAACTCTCTCTCTCCAAACATAAATATCAAATTCAACCCCTTTAATTTCTCTTTATATTTTTTAGGCTTCTATAGAGTTATAGTGAGTTATGTTGATTTTGTTTTTTGTGTGTGTGTGTGTATAGATGGTCATAATACTCTGGCATTCCAAGAGAAGTTTGTGTTTTCGTTAATTGAAGGCCTTAGAGAGATAAGTGTTGCAGTTTGGAACAACAATACAAAAGACGATTTCATTGGCAGCGGAAAGTAATTACTTTGTCTCATATTTTTGTTTTTGAATTGATTTTGTGTGCTTTTTAGACCCTTTTGGATCAATTTTGTTAATTGGGTGTTTTTTTTTTTTTTTTTGATAGGGTCCAATAGGGGAAGGTTCTTTCAAAGGGTTACGACGACCGCACTTGGTGTATGTATACTAATAGTGGGAAGTAAGTGCTATAAATTACTAACCCTTTTAAGTGTATAATTTATTTCTAAAATTATCTATAATATTTTGTCCTCCGAAAATTTTATCTCTTTAATTTTAGTATATTGTGTTTCTTAAGCTATAGATAGATTTTCTTTGTTTCTTATTTTCAATAATAAATCATTTTATTGCAATACCGGTAATTGTTTGAGAAATCCAATATGTTCATATCTCTATAGAATAGAGAATAGCAAAAGCCAATTTTATTACAACTACTTAAATTGGGTTGACTTAATTCCATACAATTACAAAGTATAGCATAAAAGATATGTTTTTATTGTTGATGAGAAATTAAGGCTCAGTTGCACAATATGTGTAAATTCTTCAAAAGACTACTTTAAATAGTAAGTCAATGTGTCTCTTACATTTGGGTATTAGTTAGAATTATTTTCAAATGATTGTACCAATAAAAGTGAATGTGTATAAATTTTGTTTAACTATCCCGTGCATCGCACGGGTTAGCGACTAGTAATACAAAATAATAAGGCCCTAATGAACAAAAAAACTATAAATAAAAAAAAAACAAAAAATTCTTCAATTACAAATCCCTAATACCCAGAAAAGGAAAAGTAAAAGCCCAGATGGTGATCACCATATTGCCTCTATGCCCTGAGCAGCACCACGACAGCCATTGATGACTACCGTTGGCTTGCAAGACCCTTCACGGGATGATGATGCTCACTAATAGGCAAACCAAATCATATGTCTCCCTCTCTATCTCTATTTGTGGTACTCTACATGTTTGAGTTTACAATAGTAGTTAATGGCTTTGATTTGTGCTGCATAGTGATTTGTGTGTGCTTGCGGATTTGTGCTGCATGAAAGGCTAGGATTTGTGCTTCTGTATGAGTGGCTTGTGGGATTGTGCCATTGGATATAATATTGATTCTTTTATATTTAAATCTATTATATACGTATGGATTATTTGTGCTTGTGCTGGTCTTTTCTTCTTCTTCTTTTTGGCTAAATTAATAGTGCTGCTTCTTGAATTATTTTAATATGTATGAAGTTGTTAATAATGGTTTGAGTTGTTCAATTATCATCTTAATACTTTTTAAGTGAATTTATATATTTGGTCAACAAAAAAAAAAGTGAATTTCTATTGGTATATATAGAAAAACAGACTAATAGGAAAATTTATTTCAAATTCAATTATAAATTATTGTAATACTATGAAAGAATGTATGAGACAACTTTGTTGGGGCAAATTTAATTGATGGAATAAAAGTATTTTCTTAAGTATAATTTTGTTTGTACTTAAGAATTATGTTATATTTAGATTGGCTCCCCTAAAAAAAATTTCTGGCTTCGTCACTGGCCTTCGAGATATATAATTAGTGTGTGAGAGTAAAGAAAATAAGGAGATTTTCTTTGGCCGTGAGACATACACTAGAGGTTTTATTATTGTATTTGGTGGATCTCAAATTAGGAGTAAACTTGATAATTATTATAATTGAGTTGATAATAATGAATTGATTCGGAATTTGTCTCATAGCTTTTCCCTTCAAAGAGAAAACGTTTTTCAAATAGATATTTGTGTGATTGCTATTTTGAATTGATAATTTTAGTGATAATATTATTTGAGCCCCAACAGTAACAACTCAGCTCAATGCATGTGTTTGATCTTTTCATGGTAAACAGTGTTAGCATCAATATATATTGGCTATCACAATATAGAAGAGAAAGTTTGGAATGTTGTATTTTAAAGTTCTTAAGCAAATTAAGCAACAAGCCAAACGACCTCACCACTGTGGCCATAGCTCGATAATCTGACACTACTGAGTACTAAGACACAACCTGTTGTTTTTTGGATTTTCGAGAGATTAAAGAATCTCTTAAGAATACACAAAAACTAGTAATTGACCTTCGGATGTTAGGACAACCAACCCATTTTGTATCACAGTGTGCCTTTAGGTGTATAGATTCTATAGAAGAAGAAATTAAGAAGAATAAACCTTGTCCTGGACTACCTTTCTCATACATGCAAATTATATAGATTGCATTCAAATGAGGTTGCTTGCTAGAAATTGGCTTAAATGGTGGACACTATAGCTGATATATGGTCTTGTTAGTGTGAGATACAGTAGTTTTCCAACAAGTCTTTTATACAATGGGTCCTCTAATAGATAACCTTCATGTGCTGAAAGCTTAAGGTGTTCTTCCATCAGAAGCTTTGATGGCTTAGATCCCAACTGACCTGACTTAGCAAGTAATTCTAAGTGTTCCTTTGACAAACATCAATGCCTTTGGATGACCTGCAATCTCAAGACCTAAGAAATACTTAGTGGTCCAAGATCCTTCAATTTAATCTGATCATGAAGGAATTGCTTGAATTGGATACCGCATCCAAATCATTACTAGCTACCAAAATATCATCAACATAAACCAAAAAGGTGATGATTGAGGTGCCTTGGATTCTAGTAAACACAAAATAATTAGCTTGGGATTAAACAAAACCTTGGCAGATGATTGTGGTGGATAATTTTGAAAACCATTGCCTACTTGTTTGCTTAAGCCCATGTAAATATTCAGGAACCTTGCCAACTAGATTAGGTTCCCTTTGTTTCCAAACGCTGGAGGAGGAAGCATGTGTACTTCTTCTAACAAGTTTCCATACAAAAATGCATTATTATTGTTAAGTTCTAAAAGTTTAGAACAATTGGAAAACCGTGAGCATAAACTTGTCTAGATATAGATTCCTAAGCCTATAGGATATATTAGACAATGCTCAGGTGTTACAAGTCAAAACACAAGAACAAGGAAGCTGCAGGTTCAAGAAAACAAAATTTGCCAGGTTCGACCAATTGAGAGAATAGGTTCGACCGATCGAGACACAAATTTGCAGAATTTAATTTCGACCCAACAGTTCATTAAGCCCATTAAGTGATTACGATTTTAGATCAAATTCTTCTAGCATTTAAAGAAAACCCTAGGACATGTTTTATTATGACTTTGGAGCTTCTCTTTTGAGATCTAAAAGGTACTGTGACTTCTCCATTAAAAGCCATTACCGGAATTCCATTTACATACTGTAAGATTGAATTTATTCAATCATGTGTTGACTTTATTCCGTGCCAAATTTACTTCTAATTTAAAAATTAGATATCCTGTATTTAGGTGGAAATTATGTAAGAGTAGTGTGTGAGAGAGTGTGAAGAAAGTTCAAGAAATGTGCACTCAAAAAGAGCCTTGTGACTAGATCTTGCGACTGGCAAGTCGCCAGAATGGCACAGTGTGAAGCATGTAGGGGGAGTTGAAGGGTCACGCCAACTGTTGCACTACAGGACAAAACTTTCAGTTTGGCCAGGCAGTTAACTCGTGACTCAAACTTGCGACTTGTTCTAGTCGCAAGGTCGAGTCGCCAAAATGCCTTGTTTGATGAAAACTGGCCTTTTGCATTCCTCATATACCCTACTATAAATACCCTTATACCTACAAAATGTAGAGAGCTTTTAGAGAGAATTTTGAGAGAGAAACCCTAGAGAAAAACAAGATTAACTCATCCACAATCTTCATCTTTTGATTCTCCAAATTCCTCTACTCTCACCCTCTCCATTAACATATCCTTGAGAGATACATTTAGCCAAATTCTTATCTCACCATACCCATATCAGTGAGGAGGTATTTTGGTGCTTGGGAAGCAGTTTAGAAGGGACCAATTCATTTTAGTTGATGCAATGGGTGATTGAGGGATCCGATAAACTAGAAAGGACAAGGTTCGGCATAACCCTGTTGGAGCAAGAAGCTTGGAGGGTTTAGAGGCACTGAGTAGATTAGGCTTGGAGGGACTTCTGCTATTCATGTATCCCAACTTCATTCTCTAGTGGATTATTGACTGCTTACAAGGCGGTGGAAAGGTTTTTCGCCGAGTACTTTGATTTCCTCTTCAATAGCACATCACCATGTTATCTTTATGTTTGCATCTTTCTTCCCTTTTTCTTTACCTTTTAATTATTGCTGTGATTGTAATTAATTATGGTTTAGAGTGTGTTACCAATTTGGTTATAGTTTATATTTCATATTTCACACATATATTGTTTGATTATAAGCTTGTGTTGGTATTTTTGTATTTGGGGGTCTAAACGTTCATAGATATTTTACACACTATTTGAACTTTCAATTGGTATCAGAGCGGATGTACTTGTTGTGGTTTAAATACCTAAATGTGATCCTTGGCCCCTTGTGTTTATTTGTCACGGATGGTGCTTTGTATGCCTCTATGCATGTTTTGGATGTTGATGAATGTAACATGCCACGTGTTTGTGAAAATGCCTCTATGAGTGATAATCCTCATAATTGTGATGTTATGTTACATGAATCTTTGGGTATTGTTGATATTCCTAATATCAAACTCTTAAAAAAAATGCTAAGAAGTTTCAAAAGAATTTGAGCAAATTATTTTGTGAAAATGATAATTTGATTGCTAAGCTCAATGAATCCAACAAATTGGTTGAAAAATATAAGAAACTTGCTAAAAATTCTCTTAAAAAGCTAAAAGAGTTTGAATGTTTGAATATGGACTTGAATGCTAAACTTGTTTTATCTAACAAACTTGTTGATGAGCTAAAATGTGAAAATGAATATCTTAAGATGCATGCCAAGTGTTTGAATGCTAAACCTATTGCTAAAAAAGATGAAAATATTTGTTGCAATTATGTTGTGGTACCTGATTTTGTGCCTATTTTATGTTCTACCTTAATGGATAAATCGATGTACATTTCTTCACACAAAAGAAATCAAAAGGTGGAGAGAAAGACTCTTAAGTCAAAGCCTCCATTTATATCTCAACCTAAGGTTTTGTATGGATTTAAATCTATTCCAACTTGTCACCATTGTGGTGTGATTAGTCATATAAGACCTCAATGTCATAAGTTGAAAAGAGAACAAAACCATGTTGTTAGATCCCTTCACAAAAAGCTTAGTGGACTTAAACACATTGTATATCACCATTTTGGTGCCTTTGGTCATTTAAGATGAATGCTCGAAAATATGTGAAAACATAAGAGCTATTTAGACCCCCAAATTAAAGTTACGACTCGATTGATTTTACTCTAACTTAATACTGAGTGCGAAATAGAGTAAATGCAAGCGGATAAAAAAACAAACTACTCTAACCCATAAACATTATAACATAGTAGTAAAATGAAAAGTAAAAGAGTAGGGAAGAAGAATGCAAACACAAGATAACACGCCGATGTGTTATTAAAGAGAAAACCGAAGAACTCGGCGAAAGACCTCTCCGCCACCCTCCAAGTTGTAATCGATCCACTAAACAATCAGTTGGAATACATAGGTTAACAAGAGACCTTCCAACCTAATCTACCCAATGTACCTAAGCCCTCCAAACTCCTACTCCAACAAGGCTTCTCGGAACCGTGTCTTGTCTAACTTTCTGGATCCTACAATAAGCTCCATGTTACATCTGCCAACCTTGGCTTCTTCCAATGTTTTCCAGCAGCACCAAAACCTCACTGAACCTCTAAAAGGGTGTGGTAAGTGTTTGGGCTATCAACCTCTCAATGGTATGGAAATGGAGAGGTAGAAGTTGAGGAAAATCCACAAGTAATTGTGTAGAGAAATATGGGTATAACAATCTCTAACTCTCAAGGTTTGTGGCTAGGGTTTTCTCTCTAAAGCACTCCTCAATTTTTGTGAGTAATGTGGGTATATATAGTGTGGGTACAGAAAGTGTGTATCAGATAGCATAGTTTATCAAAACAGAATGTCTCGCAAGTGTCTTGCAAGAAGGCCTTACCCGCGAGCTACTCGCAAAACACAGCTGTCTCCATCTGTCCTGACTCTTCACATTCTAGTCATGTGCAGGGCACATGCATCATTTCGCAGGATGCTTAGTCACGAGCTACCCGCGAAAACTCTTCTGTCTTCAATTGCTTGAGTCTTCACACTCTCTCTCTATCACACAACCCTTACAATTAAATCCCACAATAAATACAAGGTATAAAAGATTGAATAAAATTACAATCAAATTTGACACGGAATTAAAACCAACAAAACATATAGTTGTAAATTACAACTTTACATAAAGTCTCAATGCTCTAAATTTCATGCTCTTGAAAGAATCAAAATAAAAGAGAAATTTGAGCCTCTTGGAAGCTGTGCTAAAAAGGGTAAACCGAATTTGAATGAAAATATCATGTTGTTAAAGAAAGTGTTTAATGCTCGTAATTCCTTGTCTATGTGCATCTTCGGTTCTTATTCTTCCAACACTCGTCTCACTTCTCATGAGACACTCATTCCAAACAATCGTTGTGTTTGGATGAGAAAAGATTCCTATGGTTGAGTTTTTGCTCTTTTAGTCCTTGATCTAATTCTTTCGATCTTTGTAGGACCCTTCATGCATCGAATGTCATATCTTCATGCATTTTGTGCATCTTGCATTTCTTTATATGCATTGTTTTGTTTTGATCTTACTTTTATGTTTTAGTTTTATGTGAGTACAAATTCCAAAACCACATAAAAAGTAAAAAATTCAAAAAGTTTGATTGTATATGTTTGAGCACATATCACATGTGAGTTTAGCCTTGTACCTCCACACTAATAACTTAGTGCATTTATGAGCTTAGCTTGTTATATATGCACCCATATCATTGTGGGAAAAATTTTGACATCTACGTGACTGTTGTAAATAGATCTTCAAACTTGTCATGAATGATTAGTCAATGGTTTTGTTGATCTTAAGACATGCATAAACTTGTACTTATATATCTTCCCACTTGTTTATGTTTTTGCTTAAAGAGCTCAACAAATCTAAATCTCAAAATGAAAAGAGATAATGAGTTGCAAAAGTCATCGCACATACTGGTATTTGAGCACATATCACATGTGAGTTTAGCCTTGTACTTCCACACTAATGGCTTAGTGCATTTATGAGCTTAACTTGTTATATATGCACCCATATCATTGTGGAAAAAATCTTGACATCTACGTGACTGTTGTAAATAGATCTTTAAACTTGTCATGAATGATTAGTCAATGGTTTTGTTGATCTTAAGACATGCATAAACTTGTGCCTATATATCTTCCCACTTGTTTATGTTTTTGCTTAAAGAGCTCAACAAATCTAAATCTCAAAATGAAAAGAGATAATGAGTTGCAAAAGCCGTTGCACATACTAGTATTTTACTAGGAAAAAGGGAAAGCGACTTTTATGAAAATGTATGACGCCCAAAAAGCCAAAGGCTTGTTCATCAAATTGAAATATAAAAAATTTCAGGCATCGATCTCAAAAATGAGATGTATTGATTCAAAAAGATCAAATGATATAATGTGTATAAAGCCAAATGAAAAGCTTTAAAATTATGTTATTAAGTTTTGTGGGAGGTCATATATGTTCATTTCTATAATTGAGATAGACTACTTAACTTAATACTAGTTGTGCATGATTTGATTAAATTGATCATTAAAGCTTCACTCTAGACTAAGGACTATTCCACATTTGATACACACACACAACACACATGCCTAATGTTCAATGAATATCTTATTCATTTGTTCGATTGTACTTGTTTAAATGTGATGTGTGTGTACTCAACTATATATAGATCAATCCAAAAAAAAATTTGATCATTTTATATGTTTTTGGAAGTGATTTTTATCACTCTTTGTGTTCATGTTTAATGCTTACTTTTTTTTTTATTGTTTAAACATGTTTTGTGATAAAAAACAGGTGTTAGAATTTTTGGCTACTTGTTCTGGCTACTCTCACGAGTAGCGAGTTTTGGCTACTCATTTTGGCGATTCGCCCAATCGTGAGATCCAGTTGCAAGTTTACATAGAATGGTTCACGACTCACTCGCGACTCATCTCGCAACTCGCCAATCGCGAAACGCCCAAAAACAGCTTTTTAAAGAGCTTTTCGTGAGAAACCTGTTTTAAACCTCTCTCATCCTCTCTTAAACCCCTCTTTTAATATTTTTACTTCAAAACCCAATCAATTTGAATGATTTTTCATTTCATTAACATCTCTAATGTTATTCTAAACTCTTTTCTTTAATTTTGATCCTTAGATTATGTTTTGGAGAGTTATTGTGCTCTTGGTTGAGATTTTCATAATAGGGGTGAGGGAAACTTAATTTTTGTCAAAATTTTGTATGAGATTGGTTTCTTTTGATGATTTTCTTTGCATGTTGGCCTCTTATGGCAAAAAGAACATGTATTAAGCATGCATTTCATGATGTTCATGCATTATTTTACATTGTTGTTTATAGTGTGCACGTTAGGTGTTTGATAAAATGTCTTTTAGGCATTTTCTCACTTGTTTGGACTCTGATGAGTACCAAACTTTAGGGTTTCTCATATTTCCTCATTTGGAACATGTTTGGTTTATTGGTTGTGTATTTAACACACCTTGCCTCACATGTGCATTTTCCATGCTTTAGTCATGCATTGCACATAGCCACCTCTTGCACACACCTTACTACCCTTGTCATGCATTGGTCTATACCTTGTTTCTTCATCCTATCATGTCATGTTTACTTTATACTTTGTAGCATTTTGTTTTGTCTTTTGTTTGAGCTTCATTTTCTCATTCATCTTGCACCCCTCATACATCTTTATCCTTGTTCATTTCATCATCTCTTGCCCTCATTTCTCCTTGACCCTTTGTCTATTCGTGACAAAAAGAGAGAGAGTATACTCTAGAGAGTATACTGGAGAGCTTTGTCATTTTTATATGATTCTTGTGCACATCCTTAGGGGGAGAAATTCTATCTCGTGCACATTTGTAGAGGGAGAGATTACCATAGGGGAGATGCATTTACCAAGGGGGAAAAGACTTTGATTATAAGAAAACTTTGTTTTGTTTGTTTTTCTTATTTTTTTTGTACCTTTGCTTTGTAGCTAAGTACTTTTAGTTAATGTTATGCATTTTCTTTATTACATCACTCTTGTGCCCTTATTGGATTTTTATCCTTGATGCAATTACTTTAGGTTTTTGTATCGATTAAGTGTTGGACATGCAAATGATACTTTGTATTGAGCTTATTAGCTTACATGTCCGAATGTTCATTCCTTTTATGAATGTTCATTGTGATCACTATTTATAGTGATTGTTCCTGTTTGGTCAAGCCACGCTTTATTGCTTTTATCTACACTACTTGATCACATTGTGCTTGCTCCATATGCATTTCAAGATTTCTGCTTACAATGATCATCTTGTATTGTTGTTTTCAAGAAATACTTGTTTGTATGGTTCAAGAGCTTCACAAGTTCCAGAGTTAGGTGCAAGTAAGTTTTGACAACTGTTCCCAACTCACATGTTAAATCTAGAGTCTATTTTAGGATTTTTTCATGAAATAACCAAAGGGGGAGATTGTAAGGTTGAATTTATTCAATCATGTATTGGCTTTATTCCGTGCCAAATTTTCTTGTAATTTAGCAATTAGATACCCTGTATTTAGGTAGGAATTATGTAAGGTTAGTGTGTGAGAAAGTGTGAAGAAAGCTCAAGAAGTGTGCACTCAAGAAGAGCCTCACGACTGGATCTTGCAACTAGGTCGCGATTGGCAAGTCGCCAAAATGACACACATGTGAAGCATGTAGGGGAGCTAAAGGGTCACACCAGTTGTTGCACTACATGACAACTTCCAGTCTGGCTAGGCAGTTAGCTCATGACTCGTTCTAGTCATGAGGTCGAGTCGCCTGAAATGCCCTGTTTGATAAAAATTGACATTTCGCATTCCTCATACACCCTAATATAAATACCCTTATACCCACAAAATGTAGAGACTTCCAAAGAAAATTTTAAGAGAGAAACCCTAGAGAAAAACAAGATTGACTCATCCACAATCTTCATCTTTTGATTCTCCAAATTCCTCTACTCACACCCTCTCCATTAACATATCCTTGAGAGGTACATTTAGCGAAATCCTTATCTTACCATACCCATATCAATGAGGAGGTATTTTCATGCTTGGGAAGCAGTTTAGAAGGGATCAATTCATTTTAGTTGATGCAATGGGCGATTGGGGGATCCGGTAAATTAGAGAAGACAAGGTTTGGCGTCACCCTGTTGGAGCAAGAAACTTGGAGGATTTAGGTGCACTAGGTAAATTAGGTTTAGAGGGTCTTCTGCTATTCATGTATCCCAACTTCATTCTCTAGTAGATTATTGATCGCTTAGAAGGCGGCAGAGAGGTTTTTCGTCGAGTACTTCGGTTTCCTCTTCAATAACACATCACCGCGTTATCTTTGTGTTTACATCTTTCTTCCCTTTCTCTTTACCTTTTAATTACTGCTGTGATTGTGATTAATTATGGTTTAGAGTGTGTTACCAATTTGGTTATAGCTTATATTTCATATTCTGTGCATATATTATTTGATTATAAGCTTGTGTTGGTATTTTTGTATTTGAGGGTTTAAACGTTCATAGGTGTTTTATACACTATTAGAACTTTCACATACCATTAGAACTGGTAGATCTAAAGTTGCTGCATACAAGATCATACATAGTTGATGATTTAAAGCTTTGAGTGGGATCTTAGAGTCACAAACTTAGGTGTTTGTGTGTGATAAATTCAAATAGAAGAATCCATGGATTTAGAGCTACACATGGTCATGTGAGTAAGTACTACAAGAGGTAGTTTTAAATTTTGGGTTTAAATCTATTGTAAAACTTTCATTCTATTACAGTGAATTTGTTGCCTTAAGGATAGATTAGGTTAAATCCTCCCCAAGATTTTTTATTGTGAAACTGTTGGTTTCATTGGTTTTTCTAGATCATCATATTACTTTCTTTTTTTATTTTTCTGCACTAAGTAATATGATTTCATGAGTTTAACCTAGATCTGAAAAATCAACCTGAGTAAGTTCTTGGTTAATTAATTAAGTTAAACGAATTTGATTTTAGGGATCTAAACCAAAAAAAAAAAAAAAAAAAAATTTATCTAGTTGAACTAGATGTCAGTTTGATGCAATAGCCATAATAATAGGTCATAATAGTCACAAACTTGACCACTGGATAGAAGGTCTCATGATAATCTAAGCCCTCAATTTGTGCGAAACATTTAACCACCAACCTATCCTTGTATCTCTCTATTGTACCATTTGATCTATATTTGAATTTATAAGCCTGTTTGCAACCAATGGGCTGCTTATCAGGTGGTAATGGAGTCAAGATTTAAGTCTAATGGATATATAGCTTGAGGAAAGATACCAATTAAGTTAAATCTCTCGAAATAATAATAAAAAATTTCACAAATGACACATACAAGATGAAAATTTGTTTTTCAAATTTTTTTTATCAGTTTAGCTTGACATCATATTTTGTCAACTGAATTATTTATTTTCTTAAAATAAAAATTCCAAATAGAAGACAAATTTCAAAAATTTCTCACAATTATTTATTTTGTTTAGATAAATAAGAAGACACCATACTAAAATATTTACAAACTTCTTATATTCTTCATTAGGTGTCTAAATAAATAAATAAAATGTTTGAAGTTTGATCCAAGAAACTAGTGAAGAAAATTTGTTTCATTAAGCTCAATACTAGTTGCTATCGAGGATTAACGAAGAATCAAAACACAAGCTCGATTTATCAAGAATTACGATTTCAGAATTCTCATATCTAAAATTCGGCTCATGATAACTTGAATGATTAGGGTTTCTCTCTCTTCAATCCTAGTCATATATAAGGCTTATTTTAAAAGTCATCAAGTAGAGAAACAAATACTCAAAACTCATATACTCTGTATGTGAAGTTACTGCCTTTGTACGCCTTAGGGTTTTGTAACTAAGTGCTTCCTGATCTTCATTGTTTTTGAAGTAAAGAATTTTGCAACCAACAACAACCAATCAAGTTGTTGGAGTTAGTCACATACTGGGATCCGTGCAAAGAAGTTTGTCACAGATTGGAAATTTGTGCAGAACAAAGAAGTCTACTATAAGATCATGTTTAATTGGGTATTAAAGTGAAGATTCAACTATAGATTGGTATTTTGGGATAAGCCAGGGTAGTAGTAAGATTTCTCATACTTGTAACCGATTGATTGTTGATTAGTGGATTCTTAGGAGTGATGACATTAAATTCACTCGGTGGGATTTTTGCCTTGCGAGAGGTTTTTCCCATTCGTCAAAAAATCACCATGTCAATTTAATTTCCACTGCACTTAGTTTATTTGGTGATTTATTGGTCCCTCCACAATTTGCATGTAATTTGACATAAATAATCAACTTGGGTAATTAAATTAATTAACTAGGGTCAATCTATTTTAACCCAACATTATCTATTATAAATTATTAGATCATTTGCAATGTATCCCTTAATATTTTTTTTTTATGAAAAAAAAATTAATAAACAATGTCTTAACTCGAAATTTATTTACATTCTCAACCTTATCATTCAAATCAGTGTCCCATATATCATGTTAATGCGGTGGGGTGCACTAGTTAGTTTAAATAAACAAATTATTACGTATTGAGTTACAATATCCACCCTACTTGTGCATGCATCTCACCTCATTCCACATAGGTGATGAGAAATATATTGTAAGTTTTTTTTTTCAGAAGAAAATATATACAGTTAATCTTGAATTAACACGTTGATTACAATTATATATAAGTTGGGATGGACAATTAGACGAGAAAATGGGCTTTTGCCCTTTCCTTTTAAAATATCCAAAAAAATGCCCAATGTTTGAAATTAATTAGGCAAATGCCCCTATTTTGAAACTCGATTTTTAAAAACTAATTAGGCAATGCCCCTATTTTGAAACTCGATTTTCTAAAAATCGAGTTTCAAATGTATAAATCGATTTTTGGAACATTGAGTTATAGCGAATGTGAACTTAGGAAAAAAAAATTTCTAGAACTCGAGTTCCACTTGAATTTTTTCCATGAACTCAAGTTCCAAAAATAATAATAATAATAATAATAATTTCAGTTCGCTATAACTCGATTGTCCAAAAATTGAGTTTTAAATTGAAACTCGATTTTTGGAAAATCGAGTTTCAAAACAGGTGCATTTTCCTAAATAGTTCTAGATATGGGGCATTTTGCTGGATATTAAATAAATTAATTAATTAAAAATAAAAAATAAAAAAAATAAAAAATAAAAAAAGGAAAAAGCCCATTTTCTCCCAATTGGACATTATTGATGACCTCATAATTTAGAACAGATAGTTATGGTTTGTCGTTTTTTTATTATTATAAAATAGATGGTTGAAATTATAGTCAAATTCATCAAATCTCTTACCAATCTTGACTCATGGACACTTAGGGCTTGTCATTATAAATTAGGAAAATATTCTCTTACACTCGTTTATATCTATTATTTTATATTAATATCCACAATTAATAGAAAAATGTCCATATTTTAAAAACATTGAACAGATGTAAAGTGTAAAAAAATGAGAGTAAGAATATAATTGTCCTTAAAAATTGCATATTTGACATGACATCGTTACCTCTATCCTGGGTCATGTCAAGTTGTGGTTGTTAATAGACCAGCTATTGAATGTGTTTATGATTAAAGCAAACACAGATCGAACTGTATTGACAAATTGGACCAACACATGATATTTCATTGGAAATTTTGTCTATGCACTTTTTCAGAATATATATATATATATATAAATATATATATATATATAAATATATATATATATATATATATATATATTAATGCATTTACTGGTAGAAAACAAGAGCTGTAGACCAAGTTGGTGGAAACTGTTGTATATCTAGGTATATACATGAATAGGTTGTAATAATGATGTTTGAGTTTGGAGAATATTGTTTCATAAAGTGAAAATTCAAGTTTTGAAATTTTCTAAGTGAAAATTCGAAATTCAGCATTTTTGATTGGTCGAAACTTTGACTCGATCGATCAAAAATGGTAAAAAAATAATCCTGGAGTCTCTAGATGTCTCGATCACTATTCGATTCCTATTCGATCAATCGAAAGTCATGAAACAGGATTTTCTGCAGAATTTTCTAGTGACTGTTCAAAAATGTTGAAGAGGTTTTAAGCCTTGTGAATGGTTTTATGAAACATTTTAACTCTCCATACGTGCCTTTTGATAAAATATAACCCTATGAGTATAAATAAAGACTTATGTTAGAGAGAAACACAAAAAATCCTATGGTCATTCTCCAAAATTACTATCTGTAGAACCCAATATCTTGGTTATATCTTAGGGATAAATTTGCGATAACTTTAGCAACAATAGTGTGGGGGGCAAATATTGTCTAAGGAAAATGATATTGTGCCTCCAAGTTATCTATTTTTTGTTTGTCTTTTATATTAACTTTGTTCTCTCATTATTACTTTGTGTAATATCTCCAACAATCTTAGACAATATTTCCTACGATGGAAGGAACAAGTGATGTTTCAGCATTGAATATGTTGAATCACGAGTTGGTGAAATTGGATCGCTTTGATGGAACCAGTTTCTCTCAATGGAAAGACAAGATGAAATTCTTACTTACTACATAGAAACTTCTCTATGTCTTGGATCCGAATTTGATGCATTTTCCTACTACAAGTGATGAAGACACTAATGAGATAAAAGCACAAAGAAAGAAATGGGAGGAAGACGAACTGATTTACAGATGGCTGTTGAGGGCCATTTGTGGAAGCCCAGGCAAACAGAAAAGCCCAATAATGAGGGCTACAAAGAATTGACAAGATAAATAGCAAAAAACCCATTAGGCCCAAGCGGCAGGAATAATGAATCACAGGCCCAACAAATAAATAAATGGGTCTTGAAGAGACAAGCGGGCTCAAAGAAGCTAGGAAAGAAAGAAATAGCATCCCATGGGCAGAGTATGAGGTAGAAAAGTGAGAAAGGGCCACCGTAGGCCCAAGGCAATGCAAACTAAGAGAGTAAGGGGTTTATGGCAGGCTCATGAACGCCAAAGATAAAGATAAGGTTATTGGGCTGGGGAAACCCAATGAAGTTAGTAAAAAACCCATGGGAATGTAGAATTAGCAAATGGGCCGAGGAAGCCCAAAGAAAGTAATCGGGCCATGGATGCCCAAAGGAAAGCCCAAAGGGACATAAGAGCCCATGAGTAAAAGCAAAACAGTGCCCATGACAGGCCACTGAGAAAAGGGATAAACGGTTGGCCCAAAAAGAGGTCCAACATGATTAAGTTATTATGGCAGGAATAATAATTCAATGTGGCAGGCAATAAAGAAAATCAAAAGTGGGCTAAAGAAATGTAAGGCCCATCATCATACAAAGCCCAGCTCCTGAATAGAGCAGGAAACCAAAGAAAAGCCCACATGAAGGGTTAGGAAATGCAGACGGAGAGTCTCCAGATCATGGCAGACGCATGAGTAGCAGGCAGACTCTTGGACATATCTGAAAGGGAAGCACACGTAAGGCCCAAGCACCACTAGCCTGTACCCAGCCAATATAGGACATGGTGGGGCCATGGGCCAGAGGTAAGAGGTAAAGGAGGTATGGTTTGGTGGTGAGGAGTGGGGAAAATGTCTATTTTGCGGTTCCTGCCCAAGCCCTTTTGGGAGGTACGTCCTGCTGGGATGATAAACCACCCAAAAAAGGCAAGTTTGAGGGGGAACCGTTGGGTGCATGCCTTGAGAGTAGGGAGAAAACATTTATACCGTGGCAGGAAGAAATGTTACGGTATACAGAGGAACAAAACAAACCTGCCTCTGTCTGGCAAGGGTGGACGTTGCACAAACCTGGTGGTCGGCAAGTACTCCCAGACCAGACAAAGTCGGTTAAGGGGCAAAACAGTAAAACATTGGTCACGGCAGGCACTATAAAAGGGCCCTTGCCGTGCCTTGAAAAGGGGATCGAAAAACAGAGTATTTTACAGAGTGAAAAGAAAAACAGAGCAAGAAGAAAAGAAAAAAAGATAAGAAAGAAAACAGAGAAGAAAAGAAAGGAAACTAAGGAAAAAGGAGAGTTAGTTCAATGGGCATGCACCAATAGATCGGTTTACTTCTCTCCCCCTTCAAATCTTACTTTCTTCCAAAACATAAACAATGACTCTTTCTCTTTGGGCAATAACCATTCAGGTCCGACTCCCTTAAAGCCATTAATCCCCACGGCAGGATCTTTTTCCTGGGAGATTATTTGCATTGAGAAGAGGCGTTCTCTCCTCTTTGGCTTTACTGCGGTAGACTAAGCTTAAAACTTGATTTATGCCCATTTGATTAGCTAGTATTATTTTCTTCCTTTTTTCTCGGTGATTGACATCATTATGACTGTAATCATGCTTTATTAGTAGGGAGTACATAGCCATTTATTTAAATAGTCAGAGTACTCTATTTTGATTATTATTATATCTCCCTGCCATAACTCGTCTGCAATAGTTCTGCTTGCCATAAATTTACTCCTGGTAGATAAGGCATAAGTTTGTGCACAAACCGGCCCAAGTTGAGTTACAATTGGACCGGCCCTAACTCCCTTACTCAGAAATATTCGGGCCCATCACAGCAGGAGGCAACCCAACCCATTACCGCAGGAGGTAGCCCAGTTCATTACCGTAGAAGGCAGCCCAAGCCCAAAACACCATATACAAAAAAAGGCTCGTACATTAAATTGGTGACTCCGCTGGGGAGTTGGGAAGCAGACAGGGGCAAAGGAAAAGAAAATAGCGCCCCTCGCAAACAATGCCACCAAACTCTAGGACGACACGGAATATGAGTGCCGTACCCTCACAAGCAGAATCTAGGCCAACAACACCTCACCAAGAGCAACTTAACCAAACAAAAGGTGTCAACAAAACGGGGGCTGATCCTCAGCCTCAGACAAGAGTCCCCGCGGACAATGTCAACACCTTTGTCAAAGTATTGCAATCATTGCAACACTCGCAGCAACAAATGATGGAAGAGATCCGTCAACTAAAAGCAGACAAAACAAAAGAGAAAGGCAGCCAGCATGACCCGGATCATGTGGCAGATAGAGAAGAGACACTGGCAAGAGGTGTCCCTCGAAACGCAGGACAGCGTTTCATTACCATGGTTGAGGTGGCGGCTCTCTTGGAGTAAGAGAGAGCCAGAACACCAAAGGAGAGGTTTTACGCACGAAGACCTCCCTATCCTCTAAAAGTACTTAGCAAGCCGTACCCCGAGAGGTATGAACCAAGGGCATTGGCCCAGTACGATGGCAGGAAGGGAAGTGCAATAAAGCATGTGAGCAAATTTATTGACACCCTTGGACCTTATGCAGCAAACGAAGACTTATGTCTGCGGAAATTTTCAAAGTCACTGTGCAACCGGGCATACACCTGGTACATTGGCTTAAAACCAGGATCAATCCCAACCTGGGATGACATGGTGGATGTACTTTGCACTAAATACTTTCACGGGGAAGAAACGGTGATGCTTGCAACTCTGCAAGCAACCAAGCAAAGGAATGGAAAGGATCTGATGGAGTACATCAAACAGTTCAGGAACATAGCACTTGATTGCTATGACCACTGTGAAGAGAGGACGTTGGTAGAAATGTGCATGACCAATATGATTCGGGAGTTCAGAGCTATCCTGGAGAATCTGGAGATTTCCCAGTTCGCACAGCTATTGCAGAAAGCTAGAAAGACGGCTCAGACCGTGAAACCCAGTTCAGACAAGAGAAACGCACCGCAGGCTATGGTGGTGTCCACTAGAAACCAGAGGAGGAAAACAGAGGGGAGGGAGTATGATACGCCCCCACCCTTACCATGTACTCCTAAGGAGCTGGATGTGCTACTTGACAAATGGATAGCGGACGGGATCTTTAAACCCAACCAGGTTTCTAGAGAGCTTACGGAGGAAGAAATGAGGGATCCTCGCTTTTGCTACTTGCACAACTATGTACAACATCCCACCGCAGAATGCTAGGCGCTCCGCAGGCTAGTGCATCGCAGGATCAAAGAATGCACATTAGAGCTGACCCAGCTGGAAATCCAAAGAAACCCACTCCCAAACCACAAAGGAAAGGGTGTAGCAGCAGTGGTGATATGTGCAGACCCAGGAGAAGACGAGGAAGAAAACTTGGCCCTGCCTGCTACGGCGATTACCACTCTTCAGCAAAGTGCCAATTTCAAAAATCTATTTGACCAGTTGGGACTTACAGCAAAAGAAAGAAAAATAGCCACGGAGGCTTTGGTAAGCATCGCCTCCAGGGCAGGGGTGGAATGCCTATCAGCAGAGATGCCAGAAGACAGGGCCCTCCTACAGGAATTAACAGAAATCACGTTTAGCAGTGAGGATATCAGCCCAGCCCATTACTGTAGGAGGCAGCCCAAGCCCAATACACCATATACAAAAAAAGGCCCCTACAAGGGCATATTCTCAATACTCTTTCGAATCGACTCTATGATCTCTACACATCAATGAAGTCACCAAATGAGATTTGGAATGCTTTGGAGGCAAAGTACAAAACTAAGATAGTAGGTACGAATAAGTTTATTATTCAAAAGTATTCTGATTATAAAATGCTTGATAATATCTCAGTTTTGGATCAAGTGCATAAGTTACAGATTTTGTTCAATAAACTCCATGATTTGTCAATTAATATTCTTGAATCATTCCAAATGGGTACAATCCCCAAGTTGGAATAATTTTAGGAAGAAGTTTCTGCATATGTCGGAAGATCTCACTATAGAACAATTCGGACAATATCTTCAAATTGAAGAGGAAAGTCGGGTTAGAGATGGGATTAACACCGATTTTAAAGTGAATGTGAACAATGTGAGCAATGTTCAAAGTGCGAGTTTGAGTAAGACCAATAAGCACTTGAAAGTGAACAAAAGTGGGAGTGGTTTCAAAAAGAACAACTCCAAGAATCCCAACAAGGACAAAAAGAACCGGGCTTGTTTCCATTGTGGAAAGAAAGGTCATTAAATTCATGAATGTAAACTCTTAAAGAACAAGAAAAGGATGAAGAAGGCAATGCCATTGAAATGAATGTCATTGAGGCCATTGAAATGAATGTGTAAGTGGCATAGATATTGATATGATCACTGAAGTTCATATGGCTGTGATTGCAAATCCTTTTGATTGGTGGTTCAATTCGGGTGCAACGGTGCATGTGTGCAACAACAAAGAGCAATTCAGGACTTATGATGAGTCTTCCATAGAACAAAAAGTGTTGATGGGCAACCACAATAAAGAAAAGGTTCTTGGAAAGGACACCATTGAAGTGAAAATGAGTTTCGGCAAGATGTTGATCTTGACCAATGTTTTCCATGTACCTAATTTAAAGAAGAATCTAGTTTCTACCAATTTGTTATGTAAGAGTAGTGTAAAAGTTGTACTTGAATCAGACAATTTAATCTTGTCCAAGAATGAGATATTTGTAGGAAAGGGATATGCTACTGATGGCATGTACAAACTAAGTATTATTAATAGAAGTTTCTTGTTGTGTTTATATTGTTGATTCTTCATGTTTGTGGCATGCTAGATTAGGACATTTAAATTTTGAAATATTTGAAGTTTATGTCAAAGCATGGTGTTATTTCTTATAAGCATGATGATGAAAAGAAATGTGAGATTTGTATTCAAGCAAAGATGACAAAGAAACCATTTTCTAAGTCAGATATAAATTCTCTTATGCTTGAACTTGTATATTTTGATGTATGTGAATTGAATGGTGTATTAACTAGAGGAGGTAAAAGATACTTCATTACATTTATTGATGATTTCTCTAGATTTACATGTGTATTTAATGAGAAAGAAAGATGAATCCATTGACATGTTCAAATGCTATAAAACTGAAGTAGAAAATCAAAAGGATAGGAAAATATAGATCATATGAAGCGATAGAAGTGTGAATATTTTCTTAATGATTTTTCTACGTTTTGTGAGGAATATGGCATAATACATCAAAGTTCAGCCCCTTATACACCCCAACAAAATGGTTTGGCTGAAAGAAAAAATAAAACTCTTGTAGACATGGTAAATGCCATGATCTTGAGTGCAGAGCTTCCTTTTAATTTATAGGGAGAGACATTGATTACAGCATGTCATGTGCACAATAGAGTTCCTTCCAAGAAAATTAAAGTATCTTCATATGAGTTATGGAATGGAAGAAAACCAAACCTTGATTATATCAAAGTGTGGGGGTGTTTAGCCTTTTATAGAGTGGTTGATCCAAAAATAACAAAGTTAGGACTAAGAGCTATGAAAAGTGTGTTTGTAGGTTATGCTTAAAATTCAAAGGCATATAGGTTATTAGACTTAAACTCTAATACAATGGTGGAATCAAGAGATGTTGAATTTATTGAGAATAAATTCAATAAAGATTCCGTAGATGCTTTGATACCTACTCAAACACAACAAGGTGACTCTAATCCTAATACTACTTTAGGTGGTACTAAAAGGATTGAAAGTGGTTCACCAAATGAACAAAGAAAGAGTCAAAGGATAAGAAAAGTAAAGGACTTTGGTCCAAACTTCATTTTTAATCAAGCTCAATTGTACCTTGTTGAACGTAATAGACAAATAGTCCTAAATAAAATACCTATAGTGTTTAACACAGAAATCTATGGCTTCTAGAGATTTAGCTTTCGGGAAAGAAGCTGTGAATGATGAGATGGACTCAATATTATCCAGTAATACTTGGGTCCTAATGGATCTACCTACTGGTTCTAAACCAATTGGTTGTAAATGAGTATTTAGAAGAAAATATAATACTAATGAATCAATACAAACCTTTAAAGCAAGGTTAATGGCAAAAGGCTTTAAACAAAGGGAATGAGTAAACTACTTTGATATCTATGCACCAGTGGCTAGGATCATGTCAATTCATGTGTTGTTAGCACTTGCATCCATATATAAGTTGATTGTACATCAACTGGATGTTAAGATAGCTTTCCTAAATGGTGATCTTGATGAGAAAGTTTACATGGAACAACCTAAGGGTTTTGTACTTCCTAGAAATGAAAAGAAAGTTTGCAAATTAGTCAAGTCCTTATATGGCTTGAAACAAGTTCCAAAACAATGGCATGAGAAGTTTGACTTAGCAATTTTGTCGGATAGCTTTCTGCACAATAGTTCTGACAAATGTATGTATTCCAAATTCACAAAGGAATATAGAGTCATTGTATGCCTTTATGTGGATGATATGCTCATATTTGATACGAATATGAAAGGTGTATGTGAAACCAAAAAGTATCTTTTTTCTATGTTTCAAATGAAAGATTTAAACGAAGTAGATACTATTATGGGAATCAAAATTAAAAGACATAGTGAAGGATTTGCACTGTCTCAATCTCATTATGTTGATAAAGTGCTTCAAAGATTTAAACTTCTTAATATAAAGAAAGCGAATACACCTTTCAATCGGAGCATAAAGTTGGGCGAAAGCACTAGAAGAGTAATAGCACAACTCGAGTATGCTAATGCTATTGGTAGCATGACGTATACTATGCATTGTACAAGACCAAACATATCATTTTTAGTGGGCAAACTTTCTAGATTTACAAGTAATCCAAGTGTGAATAACTGGAAAGCAATTGATAGAGTTCTTGGTTATTTAAAGAAAACCATAAGTTTGGAACTCTTTTGTTCTGAATTTCCAGCTGTGTTGGAAGGTTATTCAGATACTAGTTGGATTACTAGTGTAAGTGATAACAAATCCACGTCTAGTTGAACATTCACTCTTGGTGTGGGTGTCATCTCTTAGGCATCAAAGAAAAAAACATGTATTTCACACTCCACCATGGAATCAGAATTCATAGCATTGGCATCAGCAAGCAAGGAAGTGGAATGGCTAAGAAATATGTTATTAAACAAAGAGTTGTGGCCACAACCAATACCAACCATTTCGGTGTACTGCAATAGTGAAGCCACCTTGGGTAGAGCATACAGTAAAATGTATAATGGAAAGTCTAGACATATAGGTCTAAGACATGATTACATAAGACAATTAATAGAATTTGGTACCATTTCAATTGTCTATATAAGGTCAAATAGTAATTTGGTAGACCCTTTTATCAAAGCAGTGTCTCAAGATATGGTTGGGGTAACATCTATTGGAATGAGACTAAAACCTTTCGCCAATAGTGGGAACCCAATCTCGAATTAATTTTAATCTAAGAGGTTTAAAAGGTAATAACAAGCTATTGATCGTGGTTTGTAAAAGCACTAATTTTGTGTCTCATTCAAGATAGATTAGTGAAGACTGTTACGATGTAATTGATGATGAGTTTTACACTCTTAATGAAGTTCATAAAGAATAAATGTCTGTGTAATAGGGACATAAGAAGGAACTTCACCTTTGTGAATATAAAAGTGGTGCCGCTTCTAGTAAGAGTAAAAGGCTTTCTCTTGTAAATGTTCACTAAACCGGGAAGAGCACAAGGCTATAACAGTGCTAACAACAATAGATTTCTAAATGTGTTTGTGGATTTCTAAACTTCTAATTTTCTGAAGCACAACAAGCTCGAGGTTTCCCTTTTATTTTTTTTTAAATCCTATAACTTAGAGGTGTAAGAAATTAAATCCAATAAATTCAAAAGTAATTTTATACTAACAAATTAAAGCCTAAGAATTCAAAACATAACAAATTAAACCTCAAAGAAACCTCAATTTATTTGAGTAAAATTGCAAAATGTATAGGTTAAATATGAAATTAAAATTTAATTTTTTTACTTTTTCAAATTTTGAGATTTAATTTATTATTTTGAAATTATAAGAGTTTGAGGCATAAAAAATCTAGCTACAGTGGAGGATAACATGTTAGGATTAGGAAAGATCAAGGCCTACGTCTAGTACACAGAAGAGGACAAGATATGAGACCGGCACGTGTTTTTGAGCACGTGTTTCCATTGCTCAATATTGTAGTTGCACCTTCTCTTTGCCCAAAACTGTGACCATCACACTGATGATAGTTGATAAATTTAGCTAGCAGTCCATAAAAGGTAACATATAATCATTCAACCAAGTCCAGTGTACATTGATATAGCCACACTACTATCATTCTAACAAGAACCAAGGTTCAACTCCTTCCAGTTATAACCATATTCATTGTTCATATCAAACTATTCATGCTGTGCTTTTAAAAAGAAAAAAGAAGAGAAAATTTATAGTACTGTTCTTGCGGTTTGGAACTACATTTCTGTTGGTAAAAGAGGATGGAGTGGGGCAATATATTAAAATTCCCCTATTCTTATTGCATATGCACACTTTGGCATCCATCAATTTTAGCATAGAAGTCTAGAAGCAAAATGAACGAAAATGCTGATTTATCCTCCTTTATATATGTAATTTACTTCCTATACACATGGGCACAGAACAGTAATGTAGAATCAACCATATTTATTAAAATAGAGTTTCAGTATGTTGTCAAAATTTCTGCGCCAGTTCTAGTAATCAAAATGGAATGCTCAAACTGTGCAGCAGCGCTACCATCAGCGGTTACAGTTGTCCAGTTGTCTGGCCATGTTATACAATCAATACTTCCAAGTGTAAGAATTGGTTCTGCAGTAAAACGGGAAGAAACTCTTATCAAAAGGATTTATGGATCAAATTTCCAGCCTCATTGGTGTAGATATTATTAAAAAGTAATAAAATAAATTATATTTTTTACCCTTAACGTTTTGGATTGTTTCCATTTTGGTCCTTTAAATCTTTTTCTTTTTTTAAAATCTCATTTTGGTCTTCCAACTTCTGCCTTCTGTTTGCAAGCACCACGAACTGAGATCTCAAACTTAGTAAATTTTTATGTAAAAAAAAAAAAGTCATATCCAGTGCACCAAACTAACACATTTTGTGGAGTCTGGGAAAAGTCATGGTAAGTAGCCTTACCCCCAATTTGTTTTGGAGAGGCTGATTCACAGAGCTGAACCCGTGACATGTCTCTTTGATGAAAGGCACTTGCCATTTAACTAAAGCCCGACCTCTACATCGGGTACATTCTTCTTATTTATATTTTATTTTAATTATTCTTGCATTTTTTTAATCCAATCTACATTCTTGTCCGCCTAAAACCTTTAGCATGGTGCTAACAAAGTTTTTGTCATTATTTCAACTAGACAAGGGAAGATGTAAGACAATGAAAAGGATGTGATATTTCAGCCAACTAGCTAGAGTACATTGTTTATTGGGTATTCTAGGTGACACCAAGACAGAACTAAAGCGATTATAAAAAATAAAATTTTAAAAATAAAAAGACAGAATTAGAGCAAGAAAGAACATTTTGTAGGCAATATAGTCAGATATAGACAAAGTCAAAGCTACATAAACTGAGATGTCAGATATATTGAAGTTTGTCATCATTATTTTCAACACTAAGACGGGTAAGTTGAGAAATGAAAAGGCTGTCATATAACAGTTAACTAACTAGAGCACCGTGTTTAATGGCATTAGGTAGGTGATACCAAGACAGAGTCAAAGCAAGAAGGAACATTTGTAGGCACTGTAGTCAGATAAATATTTGAAACCAAGCAGCACTACATATGTTGTTTACACCCTATAGCTAAAGATAAGAATGTTAATATCAACAATTAGGAAAGTAAAGCAAGCAAAGATAAGATAGTGGTGTTTGCAAGTTGCAACACACCATTACAGTAGAAGTGAAATATAAGGCAACAGAAATATTAATTTTCCCCACAATTTGAGCTGAAATTTTGGAATACTGAATCCTCGCTAAGAGGTAAGCAATTCTTTTGGTTCAAGTTTTTTTGGTTCATGAACACAGCTTATCTTACAGATTGAACCCAAGTTCTTTTTTTTTTTTTATTTGGGGATTCAGGGAAAGGTTTGGGATGCTACCTTATTCTTTCTTTTCAGGGACAAGAGACTAAGCTCCTACATTATTGTTATTGCTGTTGTTTTTTTTTTTGGTGTTGGTGTTGGTGGTGTTGGTGTTAATATTATTATTATCATTTCAATCGCTCGAGTATATTCTCCACATGGTTAAAACTACCAATATAGTTCCAGTCTAAATACTAAATGGGCAAAAGATAATATAAAATTACCACCTACTTTACAGGCACAGGTAATGCACTCACCAATAGTAAATGTCTGACCTTCTACCATGAAACCAGCCTCGTCATTGCCTGTCAGACAATAAAGAAAATATGTCAACGAGTACTTAATACATTCAACAAGCACAGTAAACTTCAAATAATGACTTAACAGCATCCCCCTAACATCACCCCGAGGAATTTGAACCTAGTTTCTCCTCTGTGGGAGAACTAAGCCACAAGGCTCTTGGCATGACCACAGCTCATTGCAGATATTTGGACAAACCAAATTTAGAGCTGGTTGCAGTCATTTTATAATTACTTGCTCTTTTACCAGGCTTTCAAGATTATCCATCCATCCATCATCAAATCAACCAGGAACAGTCGATAAAATAACCATAACAATTCAATATAGAGAGGAGAGTAAGAAGAAAGACTTTCATTTTTAATGATAAAATATAAGCTAAATTCGAGTCAACAAGTAGTTGAGCACCTAATGATACCCCAGATCAGAACTAATGCACTCTACTAAGCACTACCTAGACAGATCAAGCTAAAATGTATGTAGTGTAATAAACCTCATCATTTAAAGCTGTCATTTATTTTCACTACAAATTATATGGTATAACAATATTTCAGATACAAATTCTTAATCTACAAATTGGAGTACAAAATGAAGATTCCTTCACAAAGGGGAATAAATTCTACAACAATTGATATTAATTTTAGCAATCATCAACTCAAAACTGCTTTGGAACTCAACACACAATGTGGAGTTAGTCACACAACTTGCCAGCACTTGAGAAAATAACATCTAAAACATCAACAACATAATCATGAAAAAATCAAAAATCAAAATGAATCAATGAAAGAAACAAGCAACCTAGTTCACAAATTTGATCTTATGGCAAGGAATATAAGAGAAATAATGGTATATTTGCTTCACCTAAAGAACCTCGTTACAAGGTTGTTGCTTGTTGGTACCAACATAAGATTAATCATCACAAGATTTTTCACTAAGATAGAGTCCCCTTAAAGTTCCAATGTTTACTCAATGGTACAAAATGTTTAGTTCTAATGGTTTGATTCTTCCTAAGCCAATAAAGTAATCAGGTAATCAAAATACTGAAATCAATAGGTCACTTACGGTGATGATATATAATTGGTTCAGAGTGAAATACAGTTCCCACGCCATGGCCAACAAAACGCTCCACCACACCATATCCATATTTTTCAGCATGCTCACTGAGATAACCACCCAAAATATAATTGTTATAAACAACTCAAAATCAAGTGAAATCGATCATTGTTACATAACATGAAATAAAATGATCATGTATCGTGCATTGAAACAAATTATAAGGTCGCAAATTGTTAAATTACTGATTGTCCCAAGAGCTTAAACTATTGGAATGTGGTAAATTTAATCATTTAACCACATATTTTTAACATTCTCCTTCACGTGTGAGCCGAAACTACCTTTTAATAAGTGAGGCCCAACACGTGAGAATTTAAATGGGAGGTAGAGTGAAGGAGATAAGGATCGAATTCAAGATATCATGCTAGGATATCATGCTCTGATACCATGTTAAATTACTAATTGTCTCAAAGGCTAAAACTCTTAGGAAATGATGAATTTAATCACTTAACCATAAGTCTAACACTCTCCCTCACTTGTAGGCCTAAATTTCCCCTTAATAAGAGGGGGCCCAACAAGTGAGAATTTAACATTTTAAATGGGAGGAAGAGTAAAGTCAGGGATAACAGAATGCACAAGTAAGTCAATTATAATATTACCAAAACACAATCAGTAAATTATGTCTATTCTGTTATGTGAAACACATATCCATCTATTATACACAATGCCTAAACATAAAGTGAGGTGTAGTTACAATTTTTATAAGTCGTATTGGGCCTGTTATAACCAACTTACAAGGAGAAGAAATCCTCACCCAACATAAGGTATGGGCCCCACCCAATTTTATGTTCAACTTCTTACATAAGCATCAGCATGCCAATGAAGTGGTTTTTACTCTTTCTGGCTCTACATTAAGCAGAGCCTTAAAGAGCTCTTGGAGCTAAAAAATATTTAAGTGTGTGGAAACCCACTAAAAAAGAGCTTTAAGCAGTGTCAGTAAAAGTGTCAAGTGCACTTAAGTCTTAAGTGAACAGACCTCTTGAAGTCTAGGTGCTAGCACACGCTTGATTAAAGGAAAGTACACATTTTTCAAATATAATATCCAATAACCTCAGATAGAAATATTCACAACATATTATAAAAAATAAAATGAAAACTCAAAATATTTATATTTTACCTATTAGGTAAATGCAATTGATTAATGCTTGTAAGTTCAAATTTAACTTAAGTTAATCAATTTCTTAAAAATTTTATATAGTAAATTGAAAAAAATTATCAATGGACAATATGATAATAATCTAGTCATAGAAAGTGTAATATTTTGCATAATTGTCTTGTACTTTATAAAAATACATAGCCATTATAGTTATAATCAAATGATGAACATGGTTCAATCAACATACATCTCAAAGGCAAAGACCAAAAAGCACTAATAAATTAACCTAGTTTTTATCTTTTTGACATGCAAATAAATAATTGCTTGTGTAATACAACACCTTAAGAGAGAATGGTGTTTCTATAGTAAATCAATGGTCCATGTCATTTCCTTCAAGATCAAGCAATGAATTTTAAGAATTCATATCTTTTTTCTTTTTCTTTTTTTTTTGGATAATTAATAAACTTTATTGGAGAAAGATGTAAGAAAATACAGAGGAAAAACACAAAGGCAGTGTGCTAGAAGCAATAACAAAAAATTAAGTAACAATGCAAGTACAAAAATCAAGCATATCAAGTAAAGAAACGAAAGAGAAGACACCCGAAGCATTTTCCCAATCACGCAAAGTCTAAAAAAAAAAAGAAGCTTCAACTCATAAATCGATCTTTCAATCCCTTCAAAGGTACGTGTATTCCTTTCCCTCCAAATGATCCACATAAGAAAATTAATATCTTTTTTAGAAATATAATTAAAACGCATGCCTAAGGCATGCTTCTTTAAATGATCTTCACTTTGGCCAAGCAAAGTGCTTAGACCTTGGGGTTTTGAGCTTTAACTGTACCTAAGCGCACTTATAACAACACTGGCTAAGGGGTCCTTAAAGCTGAAACTTGTAAGAAAAAACTCTACAATTCACTGTTCAAGCTTTATAAATCCAAAACTTTAAAGCACTATACACTGTAATTTGCCAAACACTCAAAACACTAGAGCTTTTCAGTTAAAGCTTAATATTGTAAAAGCTCTACTAGTAAAGCTTTACTTCCTACAGCAATGCCAAACAAACACTATGAAGAAGACAAAGAATCTTTTACACCTACCCCTGATATTTTATAACCAAGTCATAGTAGGCCAAGGTACTAAATCTACTCATACTTGAAATTACAGTTTTCCTTTTGATTTCAGTATTATTATAAGATGTACCATACTACCTAAAAAGGTTTCCCAGATATAGTGTATTACAAAAATATTTTGGTAAAGTTTATTTATGACAGTTGTACAAGGCCATAGTCAAAATTCAAACTTTGATGCAGAGCACTTGTTTTTTCCTATGTTCTTTGATTACAAATAACTAACTCATTAACTCTCTCAAAAGACTTGATGTGCACTCCAATGCTCCATTTCAACATAAAATATTTCCCGGGAAAAATGTTTACAAGGAAAATGACTTTTTTCTGTGTTTCATTGCGACGCTAGAAAATATTGCAAAAACACTTTCCTCTATTTCACTAGCACATAAAATCATTAATATTTCATATAATTAAACAATAACTTTCATCCACAACATGAATACTATCTAGAGCAACTAGAAAAACTTACAGTTGAGATGAGAGCTTTTTTTCTTCTCTTTTTTTGTTGTTGTTGTTATGTTCTGTGGGGATGGGAAGCCATGGAACATGTTTTACGCTTGCTTTATGCTTAGAAGCATAGAACATTTTATACCTCTTTTGGGGTTTTTGTTTTTTGATTGTAAAAATGGTTTTCCGTTGACCAACAGACCAAGATTTTCAATTGTACCAAATACTGGAAAATGTTTTACACCAAAACAAACTGAGCATTTGCCATGTATCAAGCCCTGTGCTACTCTTTGGTGGGTAGTTCTTTTCTTCACAGGCTCTGAATTAAATACTTTTTTTCATAAGGTTCTGAGTTGAATACATTAAAATAATGCTGAATAGATAAGCAAACTTTATTGCATTAATGAGTTAAAATTTATATGCTAGTATCAATAGTAAAGTATAAAGCACAAAATTACTTCAACATATTTCACTGTAGAATCTAAATAAGATATTATACTGTGGACATGGATCTATTTCTAATAGCATCTGACATATTAATTGGTGTCTGCAAATTGACATTCACATACTCTAACCATTTTTGACTTGACACTTAAGTCTTATACAAAAATGTCTTTTCTTTTCTGATCCAACATATCATGAGCACAAGAAGCAGTACCTAATTCTCTTTCCAATTTTCTTAAATTGAGCACCATCTTTGCAAATAGCTATGCCTCTCTCCAAGCACTCTTCAGTAACCTGCCACATTACACAGATTGAACAGCTATAAGTGAGGCAACGTTTAATGCGCAATCGATAATTTATTTGATAAATTGGTACAGAGCTTTCCAGAACAACAATGGTTGAGAAGAAACTATGCTTCCAACTTAAAACATTTGCTACATGCATGTCCAAAATAATATGTTAGTTATTACCCCATTTGTGGGGATCAAACAAACATTTACCTTCACGAGGCGTTTCATCTCATCACTAACATCTCCACAAAAAAATGTTTTTGATGTGTCTCCATGATATCCCTACACAACATACAAAGAAAGAAATCAACTTCTAGCTTTAAAGAAGTAGAATAGAAATACTGAAAGAGTCAGATACCTTACATTATCTACAGCAAGAAACTACTGACCTTTTCAGCAACAAATCTTCTAATATTATATTTGAGTTCCTGTGTGTGTGTGCATGTGTGCGCTTTTTTCAGAAATAAAACTTTGGTAAAGAGCAAACCAATTGCATCATAAATGACAACGGAAAAAAAATTTGGGAATTTGTCTACGTGTGCTTGTGGTGGGTTTATGATTCAAGTCTGAATATGAATCAAGGAAAGAGAGAATTTTAGAGGAGAAATCAGAGAGCTAGTTCAAGTTATCAAAATTAGCAAGAACACCTGACGTAGGGCTGTCTTCTTTTTGCTCTTCCTCCTATACGTGCATGTAATTGGGGGCTTGTACCTTGTATCCGCACCAACACCCAAACCAAATCCATAGCAAAAGGGAGAGGAAAAGTCAAACGTTGGTTGAAAGTTTATTTACTTCTCTAGAAAAAACTGCAGTTATGCCAATGGGACCTCCTCCCCTTATAAGCACTAGGAGGGTTGAGGACATGGGTTCAAATCCTGTTGAGTGCGTGTGTAACTTACCAAAAAATGTAAAAAAGGAAGCCACCGTTTCAACTTCATAAAAATCTAAAATCCCAGTTTTACAAAAGCAAGATCTTTAAAGGATATATCCATAGAGCTCTGAGTTCATGGAGAGCAACTTCATATTAAAAAGGCTTAAGAATCGATAACTCCTTAGCAGCAGGAACTTATATATTAAAAAAATATCTATTGACCAAGTTATTCCAATTCCAGGATGACTGTCTGACAGAACTTTAATCCAACGTCAAAATTTAAATCCTTGGAACTCCTAAGCAAAACATTAGTGTGATTATGTGGTTAAATTGAGTACAGAAACATTTATACTTTCCTTTCACTTTCTCTAGCAATTTTACTAAATGGGGACAAGCACGGAACATCTGTCATCCTCTCATATCATCCTATTGCTGAAAAGGTTTTAGATTTTAGGATTTTGTACCTGCCTAAAGAATGAAAAAGGGGAAGGGGGGGGGGGGGGAATGAGAGAGGGTGATGGAGTCATTTTTTTGATAAATAAAGAGGGTGATGGAGTCATGGAAGATAAATATACTATTACTTTGCAAATTCGCCTATTCAAAAATTATTCTATTGAGTCCTCATGTGAAGTTCAATTGAAGTGAAAGATGTGCCCTTTTAATGGTCTAAGTATGAGTCTTTTAGGGTTAAAACAGTTTTTAATTTGGGTTTTCATTTTATTAGTTATGGTCAGTTTTATATTGAGGGGCAAATCTGTAATTTCTGCAATTCCTGTGAATTAAGGGTATTTTGGTAATTTAGTTGAGTCTAGAATCTTCTAAGGTATTCTAAGTATCTTAGGTTTATTTACTTTGGGTCCAAGTTAGTATGTATTAGGTTTTATTAATATTCCTAATACTAGTAGGAATCCTATATTACTAGTACAAGAGTCTATATTTATTGTGCTCAATGTATTCAAAGAAAAATAGAAAGAGTTGATAATAAAATTTGAGTGTTTTGAGCAATAAGCACGTTGGCTCTCTTTCTCTTCTTTCTTTCCAAGGTTCACGGGTCACACAGCCCCTAAACAGCCACTACAGCCCTAAGTTCTCTCTAATTCTTCTTCTTTCCTAACCCTAAACCAACCCAACTAAACATAGACAAATCCCTAATTTGTCCAACATCAAATTGCTATCAGAGCAAAAATCCTATCACAAGTCCCTGCCAAAATCTTCTTCAGCCGCTTGACAAAATTTATCATCTAGGATCATGTTGATGCGGGAAGATGCATCTCTTCTCTCAATTGTTAGGCGTATTCAAGCTATACCCAAGTAAGAGGAGGATTGGAAGTGTACTTCAATATTTAGGACCATAGTGCATTGTAAAACTGAAAGTCAAATGCTTATTATTGATGGTGGGAGCAAGATGAATGTTGTTTCCAAAGCTCCTATTGAGCTAGGAAGCACGGGTACGGATTTGGGTTCAAGTTCAAGTTCAGGTGCAGGTGCAGTGCGGCGACATGCCAATTTTTGAAAAAATAGGATACGAGGGCGAGGGGATACGTTTACTAATAAATTAATAAATATATTTTTATTTATATTTTCTATATATTGCTAAGCATTTTTTTTCATATAAAGGTAAACATATACCGATTTAAGAGCATTAGTAGATAATAAAGTGAGAGATGGAGGGAGTCTGAGGGAGAGCTAGACTACTAGAGCCATGGCCGTGGGTTAGAGAGAGAGAGAGAGAAGACGGAGAGAATGAGAGAGACTTTTAGATGATTTTAGGATTATTTCTTTAAAGTAGGCTATCAAAATAGTGTTTTGATGATATATTTTAGGCAAAAATGCAAAACTAACCCTCTAACTTTTAGCTTTTGTCATTTCAATCCTTTAACTTTCAGTTTTGTCATTTCAGTCCTCTAAGTTTCAATTTTTGTCAATGTAGTATTATGTTAGATTTCAATTACTGCTACCGTTAAGTTTGACCTTTTTTTTTTTTTTTGAAAATAATTTTTGTAATTAAAAGAAAATAAATAAATAAAAAGCTTAAAAATAAAAAATAAAAAAAAAAACAACATGGAACTGGAAGGTCCCCTTCAGTCTTCATCCTCAGTTCCCCGTTCTCTGCTCTCTCTCTCTCCATCATTTAACACAAACACACGCTATACAACACCACCAACAAGATTTTCATTCTTCTTTTTCTCTCCTTGAAATGACATCGTAGTGAGAATATGAGCGACGATGAGTGGGTCAAGGAGGCCATGACCAACGGCACGGTGGTGGTGGATTTCTATTAAGGCTCTTCCAAGTTCAGCCTCCTCTGCCGAAGCCTATTCAGACTGTTCTCCGCCTCAGCTGGATTGTCCGCCAACGTCGGTCCAAGTCGACGCCCAAACACGGTGACTCCACCACGAGGAAGAAGGCCCAGCCTATGCGAGCTAGTCCTACCACGCCACTGTCATGGAGCGACGTCACCTCTGCTAGTGGTGGCGCTCTCGATGGCTTTGAGGAGTCAAGTCGTCTCTCCAAACCGACTGAAAGCTCGAGATCTAAGGTTTGTTGCTCTGATTTTTCCGAGCAACAAGAAAAAAAAAGTTCCATGTTTTCTTTTTTCTTTTTCTTTTTTCAAGCTTTTTTTTTTTTCTTTTAATTACAAAAATTATTTTCATTATAAAAAAATAAAAAATAAATAAATAAAAAAGGGTCAAACTTAACGGTAGTAGTAACTGAAACCTAACAGAATACTACATTAACAAAAATTGAAACTTAAAGGACTGAAATGACAAAACTGAAAGTTAGGGGACTGTAATGACAAAAGCTAAAAGTTAGAGGGTCAATTTTACATTTTTGCCTATATTTTATGTTTTTATTTTTAAAAAATTATTTCAGCCCATATCTAAGGCCTGTTTCGGCCCATTTCGGATCGAATCGGAAACCAAAAAAAAAAAGTTCAGCCACAGACGCGTGTGCAGCTGCATCCGTGCGTATCCAACTCGTTGAGAGGTTGAAGATACCAATGGAACCACAAATAAAACTATACAAGGTAGCGTGGATGCTAGATCATAATAATTTGCCTAGGAATCTCTCTCCCTCTCTTTTTAAATAAATAAATTTTGACCCCAAAGGGCTTACAAATTAAACAAACATAAAAAGAGAGGGGGAAAGGATCTCTGTTCATGGCATTTATCAAAGCCAGATCCTTGGTGCCATGTGCTTGCAGCCACATCAAATAAAACTATATTGCAAGAATGAAGATTTAGAGATAGGTCAGGCCTAATACAATGGCAAGTGTCTTCCACCAAAAGCCACAAGTCACAAGTTTGGGTCCAAGAATCAGTCTCTCTCTATAAATTGGGGTAAGGCTGCCTACCACAACCTATCCTAGAGCCAGCAAAAATGAAAGCTTTTTGCACTAGGTACTACCATTTTTAAGCTTTAGAGACCGATTGTTCTAGATACTTTATTCAGTATACTACAAGTACTTGATATGCATCTAGCTTATGAAGAACATACAAATAGTATATATGAAAAAACTTAAAAATCAGGAGTATAGGATACACAGATGGTCAAATCAAATGCTCAATACACTTTACTGTAAGGATATTCAATCAAGACATCAAACAGTTATTCACATATACAAATAAGCAAATATGAAAAATTAGCTCACATATACAAATAAGCAAATATGAAAAATTAGCACATTAAGTGGAACGTACATTTAGGTAGACCGTTACATCAATATTTATTATGTCACCATCCTGCACAAGAGAAGACTATTAGTGATGAATGATATGGCTTCCTATGAAGGTGTCAATACGTGGTCATAGCATACCAAACCTGTAACTGGCGAGAATCAGGTATTCCGTGGCACATGCACTCATTAACTGATGTACATACACTCTTTGGAAATCTCCCATAGCCAAGAGGTGAGGGATAAGCACCAGCATCAATAATCATTTGGTGCACTGCTTTGTCAATTTCATCTGTTGTAACAGACGGCTGTTAAGATACAAAAACATGTCAACCAAAGACCAATTTTAATAATCCAATGGAGAGATAGCATGACTAGATTTACAATAAGCATGTGGTCCATCATGACAATGGATAAAGGAAGGAGGGTGAACTTCCAAGACCTGTTCCACTTTTAAAGAGGCAAAATGAAAGAGAAATTTTCGTTTTCTTTTTTTCACACCAAAGAAAACTGCATCCTAATGGATATTCCTCATCCTGATCATATTGTGAAAGACACTTGCAGAAGGAAACAATAGCCTACGCACTAGGCATTCCATTCATCCAACAATGCACCTAATAGACTCAATAACTACCATCCCAAAATATGTTGCAACTTGCAACAACCAGGACATCTTTCTGACAGGATACAACTCTATATCAAAGCTCACCTGAATTTATGCTAAAGGCCTTTCATTGACCTAATACATCTCTAGAAGACAGCAGCAAATATGAAATCCACAGTTGACAACCACTGCAAACTATTCACAGCTGAAATGTGAAATATGAAGTAACCAAGTAATAGAGATCAAATCCAGCATACCAAAGGGTTCATTAAGCTTGGAAAATTTTAGTCACTTTTAAAATGTAATGTTAGGTCAACAGCTGCTCAGAGCTTGAAACCAAAATCCCAAATATAAACATGCAAGGTTTTGGAGTTACATGTCAAGTTGAACTTGAGTTGCATTTTAAGTTAAATTAACGAAGAGAACTTAACTCATATTGTGAGCCCGCCTAGAAATATGCAAGTGATTTTAGACAAATATTTTTTGGTAGGATACATTAGAACCAATACTCAGACACAGATTACGCATGTAGAACAACATTAAGAACCTTATTACCTTATAGATCTTATTATTTACACAACACAACAAAGAATTTCACATGGGCCATAAAGCTTACCCTAACCAATTTTCCTGCATTGTCTAAGACACGAGCAGCAAGCTCGCATGCAGCCCTCATGCGAGCAATGCCTTCAGAATCATGAATTTGGTATTCACTTGAAATTTCTGGCAACAAATTTGAACCTACATAAGGAGGCTTTGGTATGTGATCGGGCATGGGAAGACGTGGTGATACCTTTCCCCGCCTCAATGGTGGCCTTCTTTTGACCTTTGTCACACTTGTAAGCTCACGTTCTCTACATACGAACAAAGAATATATCAAGGAGACAAACTAAGAATCACTTCAACCTTCTGATGAAGCAATGAAATGCAATGAACCACTTAAAGTCCAAACGTTTTATGCCCTGAAAAAGCAAATTACAATGACCCTACTCCATTTCTCAAAGTGCCTGAAAGAGAATGCAGGTTGAATTTCCAACTTCAACCTTAACAATTCAAACAGAATCAACGTGACAATTATGATATAGAAAGGAGCTACAGAATAGATTGACATACACATATCCTCTACATGGCACCATATGCCAACATCAGTATTAGAGTAATTAAAAAAAAAAAACCATAATCATATTAAAAAAAAAAAAAATTAATCAAGAACACACATGCATGAGCAAAGGGACTGAAGGACCGGCATAGTGCAGGCTGTGCAGCTCTTCCTTTTTAGCGGTTTCCCTCTTTTCCTAGGTTTATGTAAAATCAAATAATAGTTTCCCTCATCATTTTTACCTCACCAGGCAGAGCAGAGAATAAAAAGAATCCCAAATCATCATCTAATATGCCATAGCAATAGAAGATGTAAAAAAGTGTAGTAGTTGCAGATGAGTTAAACCACCTTGAATGCAATTATTCAACATTGTTCTTATTATTGAAGCGTATTGGTTTTTCATATTGATTTTTGGTCGGGATTTCTTGGATTATGCAAGGACCAGTGGTGGGTTTATTTTTTTGTTGGAAAGATCGTTTTAGAATTCATTGGAGTTGCATTATATAGAATGTCATCACACTTTGTCTCATGTGGTACATTTGGAGGAAGAGAAATACTCATGCAGTAGTACTATTGAAGGAAATGAGTTCACATTGATGGGACCTAAGCCTCTATTTCTTTTTCCATTGAATGAGAGCCATAAGAGGTTTTGCTTCACTATCTTTTTTGAATTGTTTTAAAATCATTTACACATTTTCTTGAACTTATAACTAGGGCTCACATTTTTGGATAACCTTAGGTAAGGGGTTGCTGCCCTCAAAAACGGCACAAACAATTAATTAATATCATTCCCAAGCAACTTTCAGAAAACCTCTATAAATTCCATAAAGGGAGCTTCTAAGCCACAAAAGCTGATTCAACTCTGAAAGAAACACACATACTGACTATTGCATAACTTAAAAAGGGGTCTTAATAACCGTTCAAAGTCATGTACCTTCTGATTCTCATTGCCTCCTCCAAACCCCATAGCTTCTTGGAAAATACAATAAATTGGTTTCGAGAATGCAAATGTTTTCCTGAATTGAACAACCACATATTAATAATACAGAATAAGACCCATTATTGCAATCAAAGTTAGCAACTTTATATTAACAAAAGAGAGATGAACAAATAACTCCCCTAATGTGAACTCAGAGAAAATAAGAAAACACAACCAAATTTGAAACTTTCAATGTTCTTATTGATGAAAACAAAAAAGACCCATTGGCTAAAACAGAATATAGTTCAAAATTTTCTGTTCTTTCCTTTTCTAATTTGTTATTTTCATTAGCAACAGGAGAAAAATAGAGACAGAAAATGAGTAAAGAGAGTGTGAGTAATAGACCAGAGAGAGTATAGGGTGAGAAGGTGAGTGGGGCCCTCATCCCCATGAACATAGTTGAGTTTGATAAAGGTTCACCATGCAAGGATGATGGCAGTTGCAGAGATGCCATCCTCTACTACACACTGTCACTGAGAGAGAGAGACAGAGAGAGCGTGTGTGTGGAATGTGGATAACAGAAAAGAGGAATGCAGAGCTTTGCAATACGGGCTTGGCCAATTTTGAAACAGTGACTTCTAATTCAGTGGGTATAATATTAATGGGCTAAATGTTTTATGGACCAAGTTATAATTATGGGAATATGGCAATAACCTCAAGAATGCCCAAAACTTTTGGGATAACAATTTTAAAAATAATAACAAAATCATCTATATATATTTTGAAAACCTAACAGTTAAATTGAATGTTATTTACGCTTTTAATATACATGTCAAATTTTGTGTCAATTTGATATTATTTACTATATTATCTATAAGTTTATATTTTATGCATAATTTTAAACTATGAAAACTTGCAATTTAAATAATTTATTGATGGTATAACTATTAATCTTTAATTTTCTATAAATTTTGCAAATAAGAAGGATTTATGCTTTGTTTGTTTCAGCATTAACATTTTCTAGAAAATGATTCATTTTTTAAAGAGTATTTTCTGGAAAACTATCTTATTTTCCGATGTTTGGTAACAACCTTGAAAGTGGGCTTCAAAATGTTTTCTGGTGTTTGGTATTCACAGTTTTTATAACATTTCTTGTATAATTTAAAACATGTATAATATGCGTATTGTGTAAACCCACCTAATGCAATCAATATAAATAAATAATAATAATAAAAAACAATAATGAATTTGGTTTTCAAACTAAAATTTTGACAACGGTTACAATCAAAATTAGCTATTGAATTTTCATGATCTCAAATATTCATCTTGCTCACGTATATAAACAGTAACATACATAATATATATATATATATATAAACCATATTTCTCATAATTCAAAATAACCAGTATAACCTTAAGTTCCATTTTAAATAATTCAAAATGCCACATAGGCCAAATAGTTTTATTGGCAAACTAATCCAGTACAAATAGTTTGATAAATATACCAAAAATTGTTATAGAACCGTTGACCGAACTGTGAGGAGAAAAAAAATAAAAACCTTATTAAAGAACGGTGTTATAGAGGGTAGAATAAATAGGAAGAAAAAAGATAAGAGAGGCAGATAGAGAGAGAAATCTGTGGAAAGAGAAGATGCCAAAAGGGGTGATAGTGAGGGTGTGAAAAGAGAGAAAAAAGAAAAGGAAGGAGAAGAAGTGAGAGAGTTTATTGTGAGAAAGGCTGAATGAGTAAAAAAAAATATTTTTTCCTTAGGTCAGAAGAAGATAATATTTATAGAAGCTATACACTGTGTGAGAGAGAGATTGTTTTCCAAAAAAAAAAAAAATTTGGAAAACAACCTATAGAAAATAAGCCTTATTTTTATAAGAGTTTTCCGTTAACCAATTTTTTTTATGCTACCAAATACTGAAAAATGTGAAAACTATCTTTATAGAAGGTTTTCCAGCGAAAAAAACAGAGGAAGAAAATGTAATCTAATAGTAGATTTGTCAAAATTCACATTTAATAAAAAAAGATATTGAGTAAGGAGGTTGTACTTTAAAGGTTACAGCTAATTTTGTAAATAAATTTTGTTTTTAAATTTATACACTATTTAGATGGGAGAAGATCTTAAATTAGGGAGTTAAAATTATATGTGTGTGTGTGTGGTGTCAAAAACAAAATGTCTTAATATTTTCACAAAAGAAATGTTATGTCCACTATATTTTCACAAAAAATTATAAGTAGTAGGTTATTACATATTGCTATTGGTAGGTAAAATAGTAGTTTCATTAACCACCTATTTTTTTTATGAAAATGTTGTGAAAAATACTGTGGATGTAGCACTTTTTTTGTTTTTTTACAATATCTTCATTTTTAATTGTAGTTGGTTCCAGTATGATATTTTATTATTTTATTTTAACCTATAAAGAATTAACACCTCAATTGTGAAAATATTGTGCCAATTTATTGTATTAATATTTGATTATAACGTGAAACAGTATGAATTGAACAAATAAAAAATAATGTAATAGATCTATTGTAACTTTATGCATTCCAAAAAATAAAAATAAAAACCGGCTAGTGAAATAATTCAAATTGAACCAATCAAAAATACTATAACGAAATTACATTAGCTTTTCGCATTTGCTCGTGTAGATAAGACGCGTGGCAAAGACAAGAACCGCAGATTCTAAAATTGTTAGGCAATGAATAGTGTTCCACAATTTCTCAAAAAAAAGAAAAAAAAAATAGAGAGAGAATAGTGTTCCACAAGTACTGATCCTAGTCCTCCTAAGGAACTTTTTAGGGGGACAATGTATCAAATTTATTCTTGTTTTTTTACATTTTCGACAAAAGGAAACACATGCACACCTGGAGATATGCTTTTATATCAACAGAGATGGAAACCGATGTGGAAAATGCAACTTCATGGCTAGGAGAAACTAACATAGACTTTAAATTCTGATTGAAAATAATAGGCAAAGAGCCAGTCAACCATCATAAAAACAAAGTTTCTACAAGATGCACGTTCCGACACCCGCATAATTAGGATTAAAATCAACCTAAAAATCTCGAAGATGATATATTATGTATCAATCATTTTGACTGACTTTAACTAGACTTATAACAAAATAAATTGGAATTTTAATCTCAACTTCTTTTTTTTCTTTTTTTTAAATCTTTGACAATTGAGTAGTTTATAACGAAAGTTTGAATTTTTGGTGTCTCCATTCAAATCATTAAAAAAAATGTTAATTGAGTTACAAAACTCTTGTTAAACCTTAATCTCAACCAATAACAGGATCAATAATAGCACTATATGGCTATATGTATATTTGAGTTTTACTGATTTATGCTTTTAGAGAATCTATTAATAAACCATTTTAGGAATTTTGTTTGCCATTAAATAAAAAAGAGGACTAACCTTTTTTGATAATTTTTTTCAATTTTTCTTAAAATTAATAATTAATATATATTATAAGAACATACATTAACCGAACTCTCTATATATAAGTAAGATATTTATTTGAATTAACAAGATCTTGTTAATTTTCACTTTCAATCAATTACTTTTATGATACGAGCGGATGTGTTTTCTTGACTCTCATGCACAGAATCTTCCATTTGAATATCTCCATTCTTAGCAATTCATTGACGATTGACGAAATGGAAAGCCGAATTAATTAGCAGGAAAGAAACAAATGAGCCTAAATATTTCTTCATATCTCTGTGGAAGTCTCGAAGAAGCTGCATGGAAAAGATGAAGTAAAGAGGGTAAGAGAGCATCTAAGAAATATACCAGTAGCTGTATGAATATTAAATAATAATAATAATAATAATAATAATATTTATTCATGAGTTAAATACTTAGTCTTCGACATTGAACTTGTCAAATATTTGGAAACTCCACCAAAAAAAGAAAAAAGATTCATGTCCAATAATTAACAAAATAAAGTCAAACATCCATGTTGTTTTAGGAGATGACACTGCCATTGAGATGGAAATGTCTTATATTTGATTATATTATTGTTCATTATATAGTTAATGTTGTTTTGAAAATTTTTGGTGAAAAAAATTGAAGATAACATCGATCGTCTCATACTCTCATTCAGATGTCATGTATAGAATATTATAATTGAAATTAATAAAAATGAGATGCACGAGGCAAGTGTATCTTATGGGGACGTTAATTATTTGTATATATAATTGGGATAGTCAGTGTTAGGCTAATGCCTTTAGGTAATTAGAGCACAAAGTGTTTCATTGGCTATTGGTGTTTGGAAGGTGCTCCCATGTGACCACCTGAGTTGTAATATTTGGATTTGGACTATGAATGTGTTGCCTTAGTGTATATTACATATCACGTTACTTGTGTATTAAGTCAATCCAAGTTAAATAAGTGATTATGAAGAATTTTAGGTGGGGTGAGTCTTTTGTGGGGGTGAAAATTGCTAGTCATACCTCTTTCAATTTTAGGGTATAACACTAATTATTCTAACCTAATACTATAGATATAGGTACTAGTACTTTTCTTTGTCATAATAACACATAATTCCTATTGTTAGGGTCATATTTTTGTATGTTGGGTATTTCAAGTCAAAACACACTTTTTGATGCATTTGACTCTTAGTTTTTAGTGTTCAAAAGTTTGTTGCAAATTTATGTTGAATGCACAAAAAAATTGCTCCAAAAAAAAAAACTTGTGTATATATATATATATATATATGTACTAATTTTAGCAATTTAGTTCAATAAAATTACAATTGGCCCGCTTTAACAATATTATTGATCCTTTTAATGGCCATAAAAAATATATATAGATTATCAAAAACAAATTTAACAAACCCAAAAAATTAGTCCAACAACAAAAAATTTCCAATATCAAAACTAAAAAAAATTAATTCTAATCATTCAATTTTACCCAAAATAAACAACTGTGCTCTTTAAAGAATTTTAAACAAAATAATTTTGCTCTTACCAGACGCACACATTAAAGATGCACACCAAACTCTCTTTTCATAATGATTATATTGTAATGTATTAAAAAATAATGATTTTGTACCTTTATTTGACAGTTAATTTTTTGTTTTGTAAGTCCTTATTGACACCAATATTCAAAGAAAAGTATTACATCCACAATATTTTTACTACATTTTCACAACAAATCATAAATGGTAAGTTATTATTGATTCTAATCTGAATAAAAAATTTAAATTATTTTTCTATCCACCCATAACAATCAATAATAACATACTACTTAAAATTTATTATAAAAATATTATAAATATAACATTTCTTATATATTTAAATAGACTCGTTACCATTTATGGAGTAGTATGCATTATGCAAGATGGAAAAGATAAATTTTTGATAATTTCAAATGAACTTTTCTCACACCGTCAATTATGGTGCCAATGGTTAGGAACAAAGCCACCTAAGTAAATAGTCGTTGTTTCTAAAAATTAAAAAAAAAAAAAAAAAAAAAAAAAAAAAAAGTAAATAGTCGTTAAATATATACTATTAACGTTTTTTTTCTAGTAAGAACGATTGAATTTGTTAAAATCGGGGGGTAAAAAAGTAAGTAAAAAAAAAAAATCATCAAAACAAGAAGAATATGTGATTACCCCTCATAATTTTGTATTTACCGAGTGGCTGGCAGTGTCCTTGATCCTTTTAAAAATCTACTTCATCTTTATCATTCCCACCAATCACCTCCACCAAATTCTACAGTACTTTTTATATACGAAGATAGTACACCTGTGACCTGTTTTAAGGTTGGCAAAAAAAAGTGAAGTGAAAAATGTAATGAAAGCCAAATTACATCTTTCTTATTATTATTAGAAAAAATGACTTCAACTCCACTCACTAATTTTTGTATTTTTTCTTTCCCAACCCAATAAATTAACCATCCTCTGTTTGAGGGCAAAGGTTCCTTCCACACCTATTATCTATCTATTATTCTATTATTATTATAGTATTTATTTATTACCTCTCTCTCTCTCTCTCTCTCTCTGTCTCTCTCTCTGATTGGGGGTTGGGGAGATTGTATTTGTTTGTCAACAAGGAGATATTTTGGGAAAGCCACAAAGCAAAAACTACAAAAACACACTAGGCATTAACTGGTGAATAAAACTTACCCAATAAATAAAACATGGGAATTTAAGAAAGAAAAGAAACCATGAACAGAAACATAATGACAGTTATCCAAATTTTTTTTTTTTAACAATTTGTTGCATCTAAATTCAGCTTTGTTCAGCCTTTTTTTTTTTGTCTTGTAATGTACAATTCACCTTTGGCAACTTGCAACTACCCCACTCCAGTACTTCCTTTCCCCACCTCCCATTCCCTCCTCCTTCCTTTACTTGGCCATTCACAAAATGCTATATAAAAATTATAATAAAAAAAAAAAAAATTACAAAAAGAAAGAAAGAAAGAAAGAAAATTAACTTAATGTTACAAAGCTCCAACTATCCTTTGCTTCTTACTACACTCTAATGCCAAAAGCTCCATCTCTCTCTTCCCACCATTACAACCACCAATATTACAATTATTACTACTCTCTACAACCCCAACTCCTGGAATTTTCAAAATGTTGACCCCAAATAGCCTAAGCATCTGAACCGGGTTCGATGATGATGATGAAGACCCGGCTCTTGCCTTCCATTCAATAAAAAGCTGATTATCAGGACCGGTTGAGCGGTGAAAACTAACAATGTCACCGGCTTTGAGATTCTTCTCTTTCACAAACCGGCTCCAACCCTTTGTAAGCACATAACTCTGGCTACTATTCCAATACGAATACCTGAACCTCCAAACTTTGCCTCCAACATCTTCAAAATTCAAAAGCAAACCTTTTGAACTAGTTGTAGAATTGCTTCCACTGTTTTGTAAAGGAAAATGCTTTTCAGCATGTTGTTTTGGTATCACAAGCCGGTTCAACTTTCCCACATCGCTTGGAGTCACAGCTTTCTCAAAAAGCTGTTCACGCGCTTTCATTGAATAATTCACTCTCTCTAATAACCCTTGTCCTAAACTCTCACCCTTTGATCTCCTTGTACCATCCAAACCATAGTTACGCTTGCTTTGTTCCAATTCATCGTTGTACGTGTGTTTCCTCAACATGTCCACAATCTCAGCCTTGGAATGAGAATTCAAGAACAGAGTCTCTATGTCATCCTCTTGATGATGATGATCAGTAGTACCACAGGGCTTGAAGTTAGTCACAGCATCTCGGCCACGAAAGCGTTGGGCCGCGATGTCATAAGCTTTTGCGGCTTCGTCTTCTTCGTTGAAAGTGCCTAACCAGACGCGTTGATGCTTCTCGTAAATCTGGGCACCCCAGCGACCGTTTGGTTGTGGCACCACACCTTTGTATTTGGAAGATGGGAGCTTTCTGGACTCAGCTTCTATGCCACTTTCAGAGTCTAAGATTAATGTGCTGGTTGTGCCACTTCCAACTCGGCATAGACTCTCAGGGGACTTTGTAATATTGGTAGGTGAAGGGAAAGGTGATTGAGTTGTGGCTGGGGAAATGGATATAGAGTCACTTGTTGTGCTTTCGTCTATGCAACTTCCATCCATTTTTTTTTTTTTTTTTTGATTTGTTTTGTTTTTTGGTTTAGCTAAAAAGAGAGAGAGAGAGAGAGGGGTAAGGAAATAAGGTGTTTTTTGTGTATGGTATGGTACAAGGAAATAAGAGAGAGAGAGAGAGATATGAATGGAGGAGTCGTTGGAGGGTTGAATATATATAGGGGGGGTGGGGGGGATTTGGTTTGGGAATTGGGTATGCAAGTGAATGTATAATATTTGGAAGAAAATGTAGAAATGAAATTTTAATGTTGTGGGTTGGAATTATAATAGTTAAGGGCGTGTTGGAGATATGGGGATGTGAGTGTGGTGGGTCAACCCCTTAAGAGAGAGAGAGAGAGAGAGAGATGGGTACTGGGTAAGGAACTACTAGGAAGATTCATGGAGAGAGAAAGAGTGTGTGTTTTTGTGTGGGTGGGGGGGGGGGGAAGGAATAGTTTTTTTTTTTTTTTTAGAGAGATTGGAAGGAATAGTATAAATGTATAATAGTTTAGGGGAAAAGAAAGAAAGAGGGAAGAGTGTGCGTTTAGGGGTGGTAGTATGTGAGGGTTGTGGGCTGTGGGCTGTGGTATGTGAGGTAGGTCCCACACTAAGCAACTTGATGGGGTTCACATGAGTGTGGACCGTGTTTTAGTTGAGTTCATCCCCCCTGTGCTTTGCTGCACCTGCTGACCCCCACTTCCCCCTTGAAACAAATGCCCCTTTTCTCTTCTTTCTTTCAGTCTTCTCTCTTTTTTTTTTTTTTTTTTTTTTTTTTTCTATTCTTTATTTATATATATATAACTACCGACTAAACATTTTCAATATAAACTTTAAGTGACAAATTGTTAATAGTAAAAAAAAAAAAAAAATGATGTTAATGATAAACACAAATAAAAATAAATAAGCTTACCATTTAGGCTATATTGTAAAATTTGTATGAAACTGATATATATATATATATATATATCTTATCTGATTCTGCTGCTTGTTCATCAAATCTACTCTTATCATTTGTTGTTGCCTTTATTAGACCAATTAGAATGTAGATAAACATTAGGACAGAGTGAGGGGAGGGGTTACTTCCAATAGGATGGGTTGTGGGGCTAAAGTTTAATAATAAGGAGGTGGGGATGGATAGGCATTCAAGACAAAGCTCATCCAACAAGAAATTCCTCCCCCCATAAGTCTTACCTGGCTTGATTTGATTAGTCCTCTCTAACTCTTGCTTTGTCTTATTGGCCAGGTTCACCTTAGTATCTATGAAATAAAATAAAATATAAATAAAAAAAATAAAAATAAAAATACAAAAATCATCATTGCATTATTTCCAACCGACATTGACATCTCTCCTCCAAGTGGGTTTCTCTTGTTTGTTTTACCCATTCATTTGTTGAGAATGAATTCCCTCTTTGTAAACCCGTGGGATTATACAGATATTGATATTCCCCTGTGGGTTCCACTTATTTAAACGGATTAAATCCTTGTAAAAAAACAGAAACACTATCTTTTTTTCTTTTTTTGCTGAATAGAAACACTATCAAATTGTAGAGAATATGCTGACTCAAATTAGCTTTTGTTGGTGCTTATTTCAAATTTGATATATACTATATAATTTCCTTTTTCTTTTTAAATACAGTGGTTCTTTTTTTATCCACCTATTTTGTAAAAGTTCGATGAACCAATGTTCATCAAAACACCATTTTCAATGTACAACTTCTGATTTAAGAGTGAGGACCCAGAAAATAATAATAATAATAATAATCAAGCAATTGTAAGCTAGTTCATCAAATTGATTGTGGGTCCAATTATTGCAATTTTTTTTTTGGGGGGGGGCTTGCAATAAAAAGAAAATTGTTATAGTATATGGTTGTCAATGTGCCATATTATTATTATTATTATTATTATTATATTTATAGGAGAGAAGAAGATGAAGATGAAGATGGTGGGGGATATTAATATTATATGGGCGATTCTGTACGGATAAGTCCTCGGTCTTTGAAGGGCCCACATGCAATGCAAGTTGTTTAAAAACCGAGCGCTGAAGACGGTGGGTCAGTATTTTCGGGCTATGGATGTGGTTTTGGTTTTTGGGGCATTGTTTCCTGGCCCTACTCTTACAGATTTCACCCCCTATTTTTAAAACATGATTATTAATTTCAACCATTCACTTTCACGAGTGTAAAAACAGTTTTTATAATAACACAGCTCTTTTTCATAAAAAAATTTTCACAACTTTTGGGGCAATTCTACTTCTACCGCTCAAAAAGTTCACAGCATACTTTTTATAATATTTAAGTTGGTAATTTTTTATTGATTTTTATATAAATTTATTATTTATATTTATTTTTTATTTATCATTATTAATCTTTTATTAAGTGTTAAATTTCTTTTGTCAAATTTTGCATATAAACTTTTGAGAAATGATATGTTCATAATATTTTTACAACAAACTAAATAGTGATAGTTGACTTTTATTGATAAGCTAAAAAGTAACTTTAGTTAATAACCAATAACAACTTACTATTTAAAATTTATTATAAAATTATTGTAAAAATATTTTGTATAGAGAGATTTTCATAAATTTTCTCCAATTTTTATTACAATTTATTGAAGCAGTGACTATGAACTATGAAGAATCACTTTCAAAAGTTTCTTAACCTATCACTTTATAATTTTTCACACCATTTACGGGCAATCATTTTTTTAAAAAATTATGAGAAAAACTGTGTTTTATTTTTCTAAACTTTTCTTTCTATATGTATAAACAGAAAAATAAAAAGTCCCGATTTTATGACTAAGTCAATGTTTTTGATTATTTTTTGAATGTGATTTAAGAACAAATAGGCGTACGATATTCTTGTATACGGAAATGCTGTCTTTCCTTTATCGCCACTCCTTGAGAAAGGGAACGTGTGAAAATGTCTTTTGATGTTCGGCTGGCTGTACTGAAGAGACCAATAATGTGATGGAATAGACTAGAGATTTATCACTTCTTTTTTTCTTTTCTTTTTTAATGAATAGGGATTTCTTTGCTGTCTCATTGATATTCATTGCTTTAAGATTTTTATTTGTGATTGTAACTTGTAACACATGACATGATATGTTATTACCAAAAATGTTTAATTTATCCGCCCAAATTTGAGTCAAAGTTCAGCTAAAATTATCCTCTATCGACATTGATGAAGAAACCAAGTCAAAGACAATTTTATGTTGCTAGAGAACACATTCAGTTCTGATGGATTCAGCCAAAAAAAAAAAAAGTTCTGATAGGTGCGTGCGAACAAATAATGCAACTTTCCATGACCAAAATTTATACGTAACTTACCAAATTATAAAACCATAAATGCAATTCATGTGTTGCGAATCATTTCATATCTACTTATATGGGACAAGTTTAAGGAAACTTATCACTAGGACTACACCAAACATTGTTGGTATTTAGCTTTCTTCCAAAAGTAAAAGAGATTTACCCAAAAAAAAAAGAAAAAAAAAAAGGGAAAATCTAATAATTTATGATTAAAGTAAGGTGACAAAGTGACGAACTATTTTTTTTTTTTTTAAATAATATTAAGTATTTTTAACACACACAAAGAGATGGGAAAATGTTTTAATGAAACTAACAGTTGTGTATATCTAAAAGGGTATTAACTTTTGGATGCACAATACAAGTTTTAAATCTTTTTAACTCACACTCGTTTTTTAATGTGGGATTAATCCACTATTTTTTTTTTAGAATAAATATTTTTAATACACACATAGGGAGAGGGAAGAAGACAAACTCCTAATAATAGCTAAAAAAGGTTATATCAAACTATCAGTGATAGACTCAAATGAAAACTAGTAACATATGAGTTACTAAACTTTATGGTAAAAATTTTGTAAATGTAACACCATTCATAATTTATCACAATGAGCATACATATGAATTGGAATCTTTCATTAACCTTTAATCAAATGCCAAAAAAAGAAAATAACAAATTAATCAAATTTTTCTGTTCACTAATCTCTTACTCTTAAATATTCTCATAACAATTACTCCTTATCTTTTTTTTTTTTTTTAGTGAGTTTTAACTTATGTCGTTTATTCTTGATACTAATTCTTCATCATCAGATCAAGATACTAAATTGTTTTTTTTAGTGTAAGAGGGGATTAAACCCCAGGTCTCTTATTCAATCATCGGAGACTTTACCAGTTGAGCTAACTGGAACTCATCATTTCATCCTTATCTTGATTCTTTGAGATTATAAAATTACTATAATATATAGACCATTTATAGTTACTTACATCATACATCGTCCGTGATATATCTCAGACCATAAAAATAATATTAAACATTAAAACATGCATCACACACGTCAAGATCTTTTTGTACCGACCCCCTTTTGCTTCTTAAGATTTATCTATGTTATCTCTTTGTATCACTTTTTTTATCCCACAAAACAGTCCTCTTAGTGGTCTAAATCTCTCTTCAAACCTAATTTACACTGGTGCAATTAGCTAATTACAATTATAGCTCAAAGCACTTGTTGTTCAGATAAAGCTCAATCGTTATTTGGTGCACTTCTACTCATCCTTCCTCTCTTTATTCATCATCTTCATCTACAAATCTTTTATAATGGGTCATGAAGTTACTCATCAAAAAGGTCCATCTATCTATTATGGTATTATCTCTTATTAGATTGTCTCACACGCCTGTCCTTTTCAATCAGATAATTTTTGTCCCCTTTTGCTCCTTTTCTAAACATAAATGTAAACTGCTTTTTGAATCTTCTATGGATAGTTATTTTATAACAAATTTTAGTAATTTATAGTGTCTATTTCATGATAATTATTTTTTATCATTAACTAAAATACCAATTAGTTTTTAATATAAGTATATTAAGATTCTAAATATTTTATTCTACGATAAGAGATGTGTCTTGTAGCTATGTATTGTTAATAATATGCTCTTTACCTTCCTAATTAATAAACAATTAAAGCTAATCTACATAAGGGGTATTCGATTATTAATAAAAAATGTGACATACCCTTATCGTGTATTAGCCAAACAAGATTTCTATATTTAGATTGGATAGTGTTTGATGATGCGAAGAACCTTGGTTCATATGTCACCAATACCAATTGAGGTAGTGCCTTACTAGTAATAATAATGCCGTCAAAAGCAAAAGCATGTGTTTATCGACTTGCATAACTTTTGTACATTAAAATATGAACTTTGTGATTATCTTAAAAGAATTTTGTCACAATAATATATATATTATTATGTGCATGACATGTTCACACCTTCCCACTCTATTGGGCTTTATTTATTTTTCAAGTTGGGGATGAGTTGGGACAAAATTGCCAAATGCCCATTTCGGGAAAACTAATTAGTATTTTGCCCTTTTTCCCAAACTAAATAGGGAAATGTCCCTCTTTTGAAACTCGACTTTTTCAAAATCAAGTTAAGCCCTTTAGTGACGTTTTCAATGACCTATAGTGACGTTTTTAAAGACCTATAGTGGCGTTTTATAACTTGATACTCATGAAATCGAGTTATAGGCAATAAAATTGCCTATAACTCGATTTCATGGATATCAAGTTATAAAACGTCACTATAGGTTCTTAAAAACGTCACTATAGGGTTCCAGAATTTTTTTTTTTTTTTAAACTCGATTTTGAGAAAATCGAGTTTCAAAAGAGGGGCATTTCCCTAATTAGTTTGGGAAGAAGGGCAAAATGTTAATTAGTTTGGCTGAAAAGGACAGAAGCCCATTTTGTCCGGATGAGATGACTTAAAAGATTAGTATGCCACGTCATACCCGCCGGCGCAAACGCAAGAAAGTACCATGTCACCCTAAACAGGAGTAAATTAAGACAATGTGACGAAATCACAATATACATGGCCATGGGGATGGGAATCTCTGATTTGGATGCTCTCGTCTCGTAGATTTACACTGAAACATTTGCTTTATAAAAAGGCACCTATCAGAATTTAACATCTAATAAGGACCAGAGACATGACACATGTAACCTTACTACAATTATACCCACAACCCACAAGCTTGACTTTGTATTTAATCTTTTTTTTTTTTTTTTTTTTTTAATTTTATTAGAATCTGAGGATGATCTCACAGTAAGAAAGTTGAATGGTATTGCTTTTGTAGGTAGGAAAGGATAGAAAGATTTTTGAGTCATCAAACCTTTTTTTTCTTTTGGAAGGATTCGATCTATCATTCTATGTTATAACTATAAATATTTACATTAAAGGAACTTATCACAAAAACGCAGCCGACTTGATTTTAATTATTAAAGTGAATAGTAAAGTACACGGTTAATTTTTCTGAATAATACTTTAACAACCTTATAACTCAGTAGTTTGGTGGTATTTGTCAAGTTCTTCCATAGAGCATAATTTAGGTATAAATCCTTCATTTTCCACTTAAATATAACGGCAAAAAAAAAAAAAAAAAAAACGCGCCCACACACCCAAAAACATACCTAAATAGCACAACACAAAATGTCAATTTAACATTTTCAAATCAAAATAACTACAATGCAATTAAAACCTAAGAAATGGATTAAGTGTAAAGTTGAATATTTGATTTCTGCAAATGAGAGCAAGACTTCTCGAGGCAAGAGTGATTGTATTTTAGGATAAAAGGTAATTAAAGCTCTTAAATTTGGATCAATTGTTTTTTTGACCCTAAGTTTTTCTTCTCTCAATTTACGATCATTGTCATTATGATCATTCATTTTAGTGTCGTTTGGGGTTATTTGAATTTTACACCCCAAAGTTTTAAAACTTTGATTCTACACCTTCAAGTTTGGTTCTGTTAGCAATTCATCCCATGGTTTGTTTCTGCTATTAAGTAACACATTGCATGCTAACCTGTTTTATGTACATTTTTGCCCAAAACTAAAATACAAAACTCTAATCCTAGACCTAAACTACACATTGTACATAACACCACTATGGCATGGGAGAATGCGTAAGTGGTTGAATCTAAACTCTATACGTGAAGTAGCTGTGAAGGAAGGGAGAGTAGGTGTTGGCTAAGAGATTTTGTCTTGGTCAGTACTAAAGGCATGATTGTCTTGGGAATGAAGTAAAATTTACACCTAACATGGTACTCAAACACTCACAAAAAGTGAAATAGTGACTTTCTAAAGTCAGAGGTTATGAGGACACCCCTTATTGATTGAGTGCACAATGAGTCATCTTATGAACACATGTACCAATCACAGTACTTCTGATGTTCCTCCCAATGTCTAAGACTTGTCTCCCAAGCAATGGTAAAACTACCTACCTACGAGTCCCAATGCCATGTTGGCGTAGTTCTTATCCTCTAGTCAGCAGATAATCTCACAGCTGTGAAAAAGTCATAGATAGAAAATGATGACTTGACACCTATCCTTGTATTCAATCATATTCCTCAGAGTATAAAAGGAATATATAGTTATGCTATTAGGGCAAGAACCCAAATAGATATTTTGAGATGAAAGTAAAGAGTTGGTGGGAAAGAAAGGCAACTTCATTGTAAACTGATCTTATTTTATACATAATACAACTTGAGCTGAGCAAGAATATTATCTTCTTACTCAAATCGTGGTTTTTTATCCTTTCTTTAGGGTTTTCCACGTACATCTTGTGTTGTTTTGATAGTCAGCTTCTTCTTCTTGTTTAAATGTGTCTTTTTTATATCCTATCATCACATTCTTTATTTCCTGTTTAAATGTCATGTCAAAGTTTACATCTTTTCAAGCTTTGTCATGTAGATATTTTGTTAGATAAAGTTATCCCCATAAATAAGCTCAAATCTACCTTGTACGTACACACATTTTCAGCCAAATTCTAATATCCCAAATCACTCATACCATCACATCAGCTACTCCCAAATTTTCGAGCAGGCCTCATCCTGAGAACCCATTCACCTGCACCACGATTTGAAAGAACTGAACGTCTGAACTCAAGACCGAATTGTCTGCATAGGCACCATCTTCATCCATGCGATTGCCATGTAGCTGAGCAACGAGCAAGCCGTCATGTGACACGTGGTCAAAAAGATCAAGTACTTGAACCCGTAATTGCTTAGCAAGTACTTGTTTAACAATAGGACCCCAATGTTGGAGGAGTACAACGCTGCGACGAGCCTGATCATGAAGAATCTGCTTGTACCTTTCATTTTCGGTGATGGGTCTTGATCCAAAGGCTCTGAATTTGCCTTCAACAACAAAAAAGATTGGATTTTTATGGTGAGTAATTAGAAACGGTGAGGTCTACCATAAAAGGTAGGAGATAATAGAACTAGGCATTGGAGAATTTAGAGAGAAAGCTTGTGGGTTTTCTCTTGCATGGATCTGAGGGAAAATTGAGTTGAGTTTCATTTCATTGAAAGAATAAGAGAAAGAAATTGATTTTGTGTACCCATCCACCTGAGAGGAGACCACAGCGAAATTCTCAAGAATCCGTGACACCAAGAAGCATGGCAACACCACAATCTTCATTGCTTACATATTACACCCCAACCTGCGAAGCTTGATTTTTCCCAAAGCTAACCGTACAGTTTTTGTCCAATGATTTAAATTAACTGCAAAAACACAAAACTCTAATCCTAAACTAACCTTTGGGGCTGATTTGGCAAAATAAAACACGTTAGCATATATGTGTCACTTAATAGGAAAAACTAAGTATGTGGTGAATTGCTAACAAAATCAAATTTCAGGGTATAAAATTGAAATTCTGAAACTTTGGGGTGAAAAATTCAAGCAATCATTTAGGAGTGTAATTTGCAATTTATCATTTTTTAACTTATTTTAAAATTTTTCAAATCTTATATATAAAAAAAAACACTTCTACTCTTTTCTAGATCACTCATCTTCTTTTCTCTTCTCTTTTCTCATCTATTAGATTATATCCTATTAATTATGAACCTAATTGATGCAGGACACAATTTACAATTTAATTATTGTAATTTATCATTTTTGGTATTTTTATGTAAAAAACGTTATTTTAGGTTTAGGTGATTTATTTCTTTATTTTTATGTGCATTTAATGCTTTTTAGGTCAAATTTTATTCCCGATATGGTTAGGTATCAATTAGGAGTTATTTTAAAATATATTTTCTTGTCTGTCAAGTTTTATGGAACCTTTAAATAGTCTTCTAAGTCTGTAAACGTTTTTCATATAAATTATTAAATAAAAATCAGAAAATGTGAGGTTTTGCTCTTCTTTTGGTTCTTCAAGAACTGTGAACTTATCAGGGATTCTTCCTTGTGGCATTCAAACTTTATACCTTTGGTTCGTGATTCAATTATAATCATTGGGTTAAGGTGCTACTTATACCTTTGGTTCGCGTTTCACTTATAAACGTTGGGTCAGTGTTTTCTATCAAAATCTGAATTTTAGCTTTCTTGGGCAAGTATTCCAATATTTTTGTTGGGTCTCAAAGCGTGTCGATTGAGATTCGCAACATATTCCAATATTTTTGTTGGGTCTCAAAGCGTGTCTATTGAGGTTCGCATCACTAATGCAATCATTTATATGCCTAGAGCCTTAATAAGTAAATTCTTTTAAAAAATTAATAAAGTTTTAAATAAACTGTCTAAGCAACCAAGCAAACCAACTCGTCGCTGCTCAATCTAACTCCTCCAACGGTAGGCACTGAGTCTTAACCCTTTAAAACCAACTCTAGTGGGTCGAGTGGAAGGTTTCCTCTTCTAAAACTTGAGCCACCTAACTCGACTAAGCAACCCTTCAAATTAAGGCCAAATCTACCAAAATCAGGCAATGATGAGGCCTCCTTCGCCCAGTTCATGCCATTTTTGGCCCTCCTCCGCTCAAATCCTCTTAAATTCTACCACATCTAGGGGCTGCTTGATGCATTTAAGGGCCTAAGGTGAAAATTGATTATCTTGTATTAGATGCAAAATTACTACTAATTAATATGAACTACGTATAATTTTGTTTTTTAGAAATTTTATAAACATAAAAAGTTTGACAAAATTTTTCATACTTGTTGATGTGGCAGATTGATAGTGGTAAATAAAAAAGCAGTGTTAGTGGTAGACTTAAATGAGAACTAGTAAAAGTTAACTAACTCAATTATTATTATTATTATTATTATTTTTAGAAGTGCAATATTCACAATATTTTTTTACAACAAATCCTAGATTTTAAGTTGCCTTTTGTTTTCTATTTGAAAACATCACTATAATTATTTTTTTGCCATCAATAACAACTTACTATTTAACATTAGTTGTAAAAGTGTTGTGAAAAATATTGTAGATGTTGCATTTTTCTCTCTTTTTTATTTGTTTTTCATCTGGTAAAAAAATATTATTTTATTTATTGATTATAAATAGTCCTTGTAAGGACTTAATTTGTAACCACCCAAAATTGATGTTGGGTTCGTACGTTAAAAGGCTCAAACAATAAAATTTGTAGAGTGTGAGCTTGAAAGGTTAGGTCTTGGTCACCGAATGGTGGTTAGTCATGGTGTTCATACAAATTTAAACCATGTTCGCTCGAGGAGTCTTTCTCCTCGATACGGTTTGGGAGGCTCTGGTTCTTAGCCTTTTTTCCCAGCCCCTTTCTTGGATTGCTTACTTCTCCTTTTATATTAGCTTTTACCCCTCCTCCGACGTCTACGTATAGGTTCAGCTTTCCAGGACTAATACTTGTCCCATCAGCCCATACCCAAAGTGGTTGGGGATGGTTGTAAAAGCTGAAAAGCATTGCTCTGTCTAGCACAGAGTATTTAATGGCAGTAATGGCAGCCTTTCTTTTGTCCTTTGTCGCCATACTGTCCAGGGCTCCTTTATCTATCAATGCGAATGTGTTCGGCTCTTTCCAAAACTGTTCCTATGACATTCTTGTTATTTCTTTTAGGAATGCCTCAGGGATGCCGAGGACAAAATCATCCTCGACTATGTCTCAAAACTACTTGGACTTTTATTGTGTGTCCTCGGCAATTCCTCTCCTCGGCTCGATCCTTGGGCCCTAATGTAAAGTGGGCCAGGGTCACAAATTCTCTGGCCCCACAATAGCCCCTCAAAATTCTACTGCCCGACCTCTTGGTCGGGGAGAAGGGTTTTGGTGATGTCGGGCCTATATCATGGCTTGCTCAGCTTTGTCCTTCATTAATATCGGTGTCTTTTCGCTTGCCTGGGAAATGCTCCCGGTCATAAAACATTCCTTTAATTTTACTCACGCCGCGCCTCTACCATTTCAGTGTACGAGGCGTATTTTTAATAAGTTCCTTTTTCGAGGCGACGCCCATCCAACGGTTGTAGACGGCGTTGGAAGTTGAGTGAGAATTATCCCGTTTGTAGCTTCTCTTGGAAATCTGTATAGATTAAATGCCACCAGACTTGCCTTCTATATAAGAAGCAAGGCAGGAGGTTACTTCTTCTACATACATACCCTTCAGTCTTTTCAAATTCCTAAACCTCCAGCTGCGTTCAAAGTTTTCATCTCTAGTGCAATTCAAGCCTTAGTGAGTGATATGTTCGAGGCAAAAGCGAGGGTGAAGGGACCACACCCTCTCCAAAAGCACTGGGTCTCCCCGAGACTCAAGATGGCGCGGTCAGGGTAAGGGAGACGGAGACTCAAGACAGCTCTCCCCTTTCGCAAGGCGGGGGAGAAGCCTCCTCCTCCTTCAGCCAAAATCCGAAGCAGATACTGGTCGCACCAGATTTTCAATGCGACAGCAATATGATTTCTCATTGTCGGTACCATCCTCTCTCTCTCGAGCGCTGCTAATATGGCACCAGCGTGTTAGGAGTCAGAGCTGATGCGGGGATTAGGCATCCCCGCTTCCTCCTCTCCTCCTCCTCTGGTGCCTTCTTTTGCCTCCACTTCTTCTTCTTTTCCATCACTAGGGGCATCTTGGTGTTTCTACTTCTTCTTCTTCTGCCTCTTCCCCCCTTCCGTCAAAAGGGGTCATCCTGACACGCTTAGTCACCACAAGAGCAGAATTTTGAAGAATTTATCGTTCCCTTGTATCTTTTTCATTTTTTTGTTTTCTCTTTTTGCCTTTGTAATTAGCTTTTGGTATAGGCTTGCTTAACCCCTTCATTGTATGCTGTGCTATTTCTTGATATTAATAAAAGATGATTTTATCTTAGTCTAAACTTTCTTTCTTTTCTGCAATAACTATATTGTGAATGGATATGCTATATATATTTTTCCTGAACGATACGTAGGGCCGAACCCCTTGTTAACAAAAAGCTATTATTTTGAACTTACTGAGACTAACAGACACAATAATGCCGACCTGAAAAAGGTTATACATATAAGACTAACCGAGATAACAGCTGAACGTTCCGTATTGCGTATGAGGCGATCATCCGAGGATGGGTAACTCAACATGAACTATCTGAGATGGTCACTATGTACTAGGGTGCTTTACCACGTTCCTAACAACATTCATGGCTTTGACCATTTTTCTGGCATCTGGTCCGAGGACCGAGATATGACTGTACTGGGCCTAAATACTCGTTTATGTTAGTTTCCTTAGATCTGGGGATCCGAGAACAGGACAGGATTTCCATTCTGTTTAAAACTTAATCCATTTTCTAATGAATGATTTTCCCATAGGTTTAAGTCCGAGGACCATACAATATCTTGGTTCTGTCCAAAACTAAGATATTTTCTTTAAGTAGTTGGTTTTCCCATAGGTTTGAGTCCGAGAACCATACAATACCTTGGTTCTGTCCAAAACTTAGATATTTTCTTTAAGTAGTTGGTTTCCCCATAGGTTTGACTCTGAGGACCATACAATACCTTGGTTCTGTCCAAAACTTAGATATTTTCTTTAAGTAGTTGGTTTCCCCATAAGTTTAAGTCCGAGGACCATGCAATACCTTGGTTCTTTCCAAAACTTAGATATTTTCTTTAAGTAGTTGGTTTCCCCATAGGTTTGAGTCCGAAGACCATACAATACCTTGGTTCCGTCCAAAACTTATATATTTTCTTTAAGTAGTTGGTTTTCCCATAGGTTTGAGTCCGAGAACTATACAATACCTTGGTTCTGTCCAAAACTTAGATATTTTCTTTAAGTAGTTGGTTTCCCCATAGGTTTGACTCTGAGGACTATACAATACCTTGGTTCTGTCCAAAACTTAGATATTTTCTTTAAGTAGTTGGTTTCCCCATAAGTTTAAGTCCGAGGACCATGCAATACCTTAGTTCTTTCCAAAACTTAGATATTTTCTTTAAGTAGTTGGTTTCCCCATAGGTTTGAGTCCGAAGACCATACAATACCTTGGTTCCGTCCAAAACTTATATATTTTCTTTAAGTAGTTGGTTTCCCCATAGGTTTGAGTCCGAGGACCATACAATACCTTGGTTCCGTCCAAAACTTAGATATTTTCTTTAAGTAGTTGGTTTCCCCATAAGTTTGAGTCTGAGGACCATATAATACCTTGGTTCTGTCCAAAACTCAGATATTTTCTTTAAGTAGTTGGTTTTCCCATAAGTTTGAGTCCGAGAACCATACAATACCTTTGTTCCGTCCAAAACTTAGATATTTTCTTTAAGTAGTTGGTTTCCCCATAGGTTTGAGTCCGACGGCCATACAATACGTTAGTTCTGTCCAAAACTCAGATATTTGCTTTAAATAGTTGGTTTCCCCATAGATTTGAGTCCGAGGACCATACAATACCTTGGTTCTGTTCAAAACTTAGATATTTTTTTTAAGTAGTTGGTTTCCCTATAGGTTTGAGTCCGAGGACCATACAATACCTTGATTCTGTCCAAAAACTTAGATATTTTCTTTAAGTTTGGGGGGACCAGCCCCTCGGCCAAAGCGTGGGATGTTGATCTGACGCTGGAAGCCCCTAGAACTGCCCGTACCACTAGTGCTTCGAAGCGCAATTCCTAGTGGAACTTCATGTTAGGGCACAACAACGGGTTGTTGGAAGTGGTGGAGGGACTTTCCCGACCCACCGCCTGTGCCAACGCATAAATCTTTCCCACAAACGACACAAATTGTAAGGACTCAATTTGTAACCACCCAAAAATGATGTTGGGTTTGTACGTTAAAAGGCCCAAACAATAAAATTTGTAGAGCGTGGGCTTGAAAGGCTAGGCCTTGGTCACTGAACGGTGGTTAGTCATGGTGTTCATACAAATTTAAACCATGTTCGCTCGAGGAGTCTTTCTCTTCGATACGGTCTGGGAGGCTCTGGTTCTTGGCCTTTTTTCCCAGCCCCTTTCCTGGATTTCTTACTTCTCCTTTTATATTAGCTTTTACCCCTCCTCTGACGTCCACGTGTAGGTTCAGCTTTCCAGGGCTGATACTTGTCCCATCAGCCCATACCCAAAGTGGTTGAGGGTGGTTGTAAAAGCTGAAAAACATTATTTTGTCTGGCGCAGAGTATTTAATGACAGTAATGACAGCCTTTCTTTTGTCCTTTGTCGCCATATTGTCCAGGCCTCCTTTATCTATCAATGCGGATGCGTTTGGCTCTTCCAAAAACTGTTTCTATGACATTCTTGTCATTTCTTTTAGGAATGCCTTGGGGATGCCGATGACAGAATTATCCTCGGCTATGTCTCAAAACTACTTGGACTTTCATTGTGTGTCCTCAGCAATTCCTCTCCTCGGTTCGGTCCTTGGACCCTAATGTAAAGTGGGCCAGGGTCACAAATTCTCTGGCCCACAGTCCTATTGGTTAAAATTTGGGGTTTTTTTTTTTTTTTTTGGCTTGGGTCCTTAGGCGACCGCATTTCTTACTCTAGCATTTAGCCGGCTCTGACCACGTCATGCTCTCCTCAACTTAGCCTAACAACGTTGAGCTTTCCTTCGCTCAGTTCTAACAACGTCTTGTTCTCCTCCACTTAGATCCGGTGAAGATCTACAAATTGCCACCCACTGCCACTCCTTTATTGATTTCATCTGAACCAACCAATCATCCGCCTAAGCTTGATCCAACTTAACCCGTGGTGATTAGAGATCGATGATGGGTCTCATCATTTTCCACCTAGCTTGAGTGGGTTGGTTTCAAGTTGAGTCCAAAACCAACCCGTGGATAGCCCTTGCTTTAAACATCTGCTAACCTTACATCATATTTGGGTGTTCATAAAAGAAAGAAATGAATATATAGAATATATAATAATAGAAAGGAAGCAAATATTTATTTGTCTCTTGTTTTGATATTTGAAAGGCAAGGAATGCAATGAAATGTAATATTGTTTGAGTTTAATGAGAGAAACTGCCACCTTGTCTATAAATATGGGAAGAGTGGCTGATTTTAAAATGATAAATTCTGTTAAGTGTGAAAATTCAAAAATTTGAATATTAGAGGGCAAAATCAAAAATGACTCCAAGCTTTAAAATTATAAATTGCAATTTAGTCAAAGTACGTTTTAACTTAAAATCATACGTTTGTTTATGCATTCAATTTATGTTCAAATGTAATTGTATTTTACATAATTGTTTAAAATAAAATAAAAATAACATAAGTAAACATTCTGTTGAAACCGTAGGTTGAGAATTGAGAGTGAGACAAGTGGTCATGGGCCAAAGCAAAGTCTTGGACAAACATTGCTAGTGACATTGGGGATAAGAACTTTCTTCATCTAGCATACCTATGTATCTGGTATTAGCCGAGAGTTATTGACTTCCAACCATTGACGCATTTACATTAAGATGGAAAAATCAAAGAAGATTTTAAGTTCCAATTTCATCAAAATCTCTTCTAGAATTGGGTAATTTCCAAGAACTGAGACCCAGCTACTGGGACATTTCCTTTTGGGTAATTTTTGCAGTCATGCTTCTAAAGTAGAACCAGATAATGTTGTAATCTCTCCAAGCAGCTATGGCATTTCTTTGAGCTTTAAGAAGTTACTGGTTTTCCTGGATTTGCTAACAGAACAAGATCTTTCAAGAATTTTTTTTTTCCTAAATAAGATCTTTGAAGATAATGTACAATTAAGATGGAACCAAAAAGATGACTTGCTGTATACGTGTTTGAGAACAATATAAACCACTTGGCACAGAACGTGGTGGATCACATTGACTAGTCCCACAGAATTAATTTAAAACCCTATTTTACTTTGCCATATGCACCAAGTGAAACACAAATTAACATTATCATAAAAAAGTTTCTCTTTCTATTCACATCAAATAAAATTCAGTACAATAACTTTATAAAATGTTCTTTTTCTTCTAGCCCAACTAATAAAAGCTTGTTTATATATAAAAAAAATTTAATTAATATCTTAATTTGATAATAAAAAAGCAATTATAAAATAAACACCATAAACTTCTTATCAAAAAAAAAAAAAAAAAAAAACCATAAACTTAAATTTGTACCATATTTATATGTATATAAAAAAAAAATGATTATCCTCACACACCCACTAAAAAATAAAAAAAAAAATAAAAAAGGGAAAAGTATTTCTTTAACAGGACAAACATTGGAAATTTTAGTAGAACTTTCTGCCGCGTAAGCAACACGCCATATTCCTGTACCTTTTGGTTTGTTTTTTCATACGTACAGCTTGTTATTTCAATCCGTTCACACGCAACGCAACCAGTCCACAATCAAAAAGCAAGGAAAAAGAAACCTGATTACATTAATAAATAAATAAATAAAAAAGTGTTTATGAAAAATCCCATTAATTTTGAGAGTGGGAGTGGGAGTGGGGGTGGGAGTGGGAGTAATATAAGTGATCTTTGACTGTTGCTTCATCCTCTCTACCGACGTGGACAGTGACCCACCTTTTCGGGTCAAAGCACGTGAGCCTAATTAGATCTACTAATTAGTGAGACTAATATATATATATTTATTTATTTGTTTCCTCTCTCATGATATAATAGATTCTTCTCCCACATGACAAAGAGAATGCGAAAAACAATCTTTTCGGTATTAAGACAACACTTTCCTATTAATTAAACAAAATCCTTAAAAAATTTCAATTATTAAAATATAATCAACAGAGCCATAATAGATTTATTTTAAAGTGCAAAAATATTTCGCTCAATGTATGCTTTTCTTATGTCTTTGTGTTTGTTCTAGATTGGACAATATGGATAAATTTATTTTAAAATAAGTTGGATAAAAATCCAAATAAAATGAGCTTTATTTTGGAAAAAAGATGTACATACCGACGTGAAGGTTTTGCTAGCTTAAATAGGGATAAAACCTAATTGAGGCCAAGTTGTATGCAAGTCCATGAAAAGTATTCGAGCGGACTGAGTCAAAATTAATGAGCTTTTATATATCTTGGGAGTATTATAAAAACTACAGCCCGAAGACCCAAATATAATTATTTTTGTTTTGGAGAAGCAAGAAGCAAGCAATAATGAGTTTCACTTGAGCCACTAGGCTGTAAAGTTGGGCAGGTATTCGTTCGTGTTAACTAGAAGCTGCTTTTGTTGACTAAGAAAAGCATCATTGGTCATTTTTATTGGGTTGGGAGGCTGTGTTGTGTCAGATAAATTTTTTTTTTTTTTTTTTTTAAATTATAATTCTGTGGGGGTTGTGACTTGTGAGTGAGACTTGAAAATGATCGAGAACCACATTTTTTTTACTTTTCATACAACTTCAAGCAAGTCTCCTCTCCTGTTGTTTATTTTCCAATCTCACATATATTAAAATTAAACCCGGCCATAATAATTTTCTCTTTGTAGTTGTAATTGTAGCTAGACTCATATAATTGTTTTGGACCCACGCACAAATTGAATCAATTAATGGGTCTCACTGAATTTGACTTGATAGAATAGTTTGTTGTTTGTTGGAGCTGGGTTAGAGATTTGGACCAATTCAATCTCAATAGTGCGTTCCAGGATTGAAATAGTTTGATGATTTTTTTGTTGGTGCCTTCAATAGTCCAGAGTCCAGACTCCAACGCCGCCTTGACCATTGTAAGCACGTGGGATCAATATCTTTAGCAGATGCCCTAGCTAGAGTGCAGCTGAGAGCGGAGTTGGAGAAAGTCATTACAACAACTAATAAAACTTCTGAGAAATGATTCCAAGAAGAAGGTTAATAATAAGTGTAAGAGGATGATTGGATCGATGGAGGAGGTAGCAGATATATAGATTCCGGAGTATTCAAATCTTGGATCTTAATTTAGTCACATATTATCAAAGGTTCTTAATTTGATTCTCACTGATTCCATTTCTTATGTCACTTGGATCCAATTTTTTTATCGGGTTAATAAATAACTTATTGATAGATCATGATTTAAGTAAGATTAAATTTTTTCTTTCTTTTTTTGAGAAAAGATTAAATATTAAAATAGAATGACACATTTCATTTAATGACAATATTGCCAAAATATCGTGACTCTCTAGTCCTAGACTAATATTAAGGTACGAGATAATTAAAAATGGCCCTATTAATATAAACTTTACCCTAATCCTTCCATTGAAGCAACTCTCTAATTATGAGGTGATATTACGTGTCCATTTCATAGAACAAATTTCTTACGGTAAGGTAATGAGACTCAATGTCTAAGAGAGATTTGATCCATGAAGTGGGCTTATGAGATACTTTCTTGAATCTCAACGTATGACACCTAATTTTGTAGTTAGGTTATTCTTTGAGAATATTTTAATCTCTGTCTCATTTATAAGACGTTTTTTTTTCTTTTCAATTTTTCTTTGTTATTGTTGTTGTGATTAATTTTATTTTATTTTTATTTTTGTAGAGAAGATGCTTATGTTGGAATTGTAATATTGTGTGGTGCGACTCCATCACCCATTCAGTATCGATACGATATATAACGTGATTGTACTTTTTTTAAAATTATTATTATTATTATTTTTATCTACAAACCGTGCATGAAACATAAGGTTAGCAGATTATAAAATACGTTTTGTTTATTTATTATTTTCCTAAATAAGAGAAATAAAAAATTACTAGAAGATGATGTTGCCGACATGGCACGCATAAACGCAATGTTGGAAAGTCAAAAAAAATTTGGCAACTTGGATGTTGCAATATGACAATATATATGCAAAGACATATTGTTTTTGTTTTCTTCTGTTGCAGATATGCGCTCATCGATCTCAGTCAATCGTCATCTAATACTAGTTGTCAATCAAATATATTGAACATGGATTTTATTTATTTATTTTTATGTAGAACAATCAACTCTGTGGAGGACTATGTCTATGAGACAGTTATAGCATCATGGAGGAGACCTGACCAATGCACACATTTCGAGGTCAACTAAGTCAATAGAAGTTATCTTATCTTTCTATTTTTCTTTTTGTACACCCGGGGCTCCATAATTACTCTTCTTTCTTTTATTCATTTAATTTTTTTAATAAAACTGTTTTGGTTGCAAATATTACAATTCAATTAAGCCATAAAATGTATTTACTCTTCGCTACAAAGTGCAATAAACAATGTTTATAATGCATTGCTGTTTCAACCTGTAATCGTAAAGCATGTTATTAGCGTATTGATGTAAAATGTATTATATTATCCATTAGATTAAAAAATTAAAATTTTTAAAAAATAATGTGATTTGTGATACCAACAAATCACAGTTTTTTTCTCTAATATTTTATAGTTAAACTGTTAATAATTTTAGTTAGTATTTGGTGTTAACTTAATTAGTGCAATAACACAATGCCATTTATAACAAAGTGCAATAAACAATGTTTATAATGCATTGCTTTTCAACCTGTAATCGTAAAGCATGTTATTAGCGTATTGACCCACACTGTAAAATGTATTATATTATCATTTTTTAAGCATTAGATTAAAAAATTAAAATTTTTAAAAAATAATGTGATTGTTGTGATACCAACAAATCACAGTAAATTTTTTCCTAATATTTTATAGTTAAACTGTTAAAAATTTTAGTTAGTATGTGGTGTTAACTTAATTGTATAGAATAAGGGAGAAGAAGGCAAGTTGATATCTTTGGTATTTTCAAACAATCAATTAATCTTTTTTTTTTTTTTTTTTTTTTTGAGATTTTTAATCTATGGTGTCTACTCCTAATGATAGCTCCAAGACACCAATCAGTTTTAGTGTAGGTAAGGATTAAATCTCAAATCTCAAATCTCTTATTCAACCCTCAAATACTTTACTAATTGAACTAATTGAAACTCACTACAATCAATTAATTAATCTAGGCATGTGCTTTTTGGAACTTTAAACAAAAATTGATTTGAGGGTGTTGACCGGCATGGATTTCTACTAACCATCATTTGGGGCCATGAAGAAGCCTTTGTTTTCATGGCCTTATTGCATTTTTAATAGTGTCAAATATATATAAACCTGGATTATGAATTAATTTTTTATTTTTATGTATCTTATATCATATCGTATAGTGTATAATAAGATTCTCATATACTTAATAAAATTTATAAAAAAATTATAGATATAAATATATAAAGGGTATATTCATTATAAATTTTGAATATATTCAACTAATACCTAATTTATTCATCACTTATGTAATAATATTTAACAAACTAACTAAATAAATCAAACTTGTATGTGTTTATAAAATACACATTCACCACCACATATCTTTGGTCCGAAAGTCACTCCACAAGTATAAGTGCTTGTAAAGTCACTGGAGTGTGGGGAGAAAAAGTTAGGATTCAAATCTCTAGGAAGAAGCTTAACACATATATACACTTAGATTTGGTTAAAGTAGAATTTCTATCTTGTATACAAAATAAAGTAAAATACACATTCGAATTGATTAAACTCAAAAGTGATATATATTACAAATGACCAAAAATAATAATTTTTTTTCATCATATTGTCTAATCAACTCAATCTAAGTTAATGTGTTTGGAAATTTGTAAAATAAAACACTTCCTTTGGAAATATGTTTCAAATTCTTTACCTACAAAATCCAATCTTGTCAACAAAAAAATTCTGCAAGACCCGGTGTGTCATTTATGCTCATTAGCACCTGAGGATGTGGTTCATGCTCTCTGGGGTTGTGAAAAAATAAAACATATCTGGTTTCAAGACTTTGGTTGGGTGGATCGGACCGCAGTAGTAGATTTTTCCTTCAAGGTCCTAGTTTAAAAAAAAATAAGGGAAAAGCCTCAGACTTTGGCACTCTTTGCTATCACGGCTTAGGCAATTTGGCACCATAGAAACAAGTCTCAATTGCAGGAATACTCGATGTTGTTGGACAAAATTGCTACTCACGCTAAAGACTATATCTGAAATTTGAAGAGCCTGGAATATAGCCACCCACGAACACAGAGTAGAGTTAGCAAAAAATGGAATCCTCTACCACTGAATTCATACAAAACGAACTTTGATGGGGCTATGTTCAATGAGTCGAGTGAAGTGGGGATTGGTGTTGTTATCAGAAATTGTAAGGGAGAAATCATGGTGGCACTTTCAGAAAAAATTCAAAAACCACAATCTATTGTGGCCTTAAAGATGCTAGCTGCCAAAAGGGCAGCCCTCTTTGCTCGTGAATGTGGTATTCAACAATCCTCATTCGAGGGAGATTTTGAGTTTGTGATAAATTCTTTAAGACATGGAGAGTTGCTGCATTCCTCTATTGGTTATCTTTTAAAAGACACAATGTCTTATGTAAGCTCTCTTCAGAGCTTTTCCTTCTCTCATGTGGGTAGACACCGCAACTCCGTTGCCCATGCCTTAGCCCAAAGAGTAAGGCTTTCTTTTCCTATTGTAGTCTGGATGAAGTCTGTTCCTCCAGACATAAACTCTTTTGTTATGTTGGATATTTCGTCCATTGAGTAATAAAGTTTACACGTGTAGGGGGGGCGAATTGATCCGCGGCCCAAGAATGACCCAGACTATGGCCCAATAAGCCCACTACAATAGATTTGTTAAAGAATGAGTTGGATATTGATCGCTTAACAAGTTAACGTTAATCACAATGAGAAAAGATGCCAATGAGATGACTTAGACCACAAATTATGAAGAAAAAAGGATCCTCGGTCAGGCCCTAGGAATGTCTGTTTTATATATACGTATTTCTTACTTCTTTGGACAAATATTTCAGTTATTCATTACAAAGATCTTTTTTCTCTCCTTTTTCCTCTTTTTTCGAGATCCCCTCACATAAGGATCTTCATTTTTCTTTTATATTTACACATAAATTATCTTAGTCCTGCACCTGGAGGGCTAAGATCGCATTCCTAGGATTTCTGTCTCATCCAGAACGTACTAGTAAGCTTCTGTAGTGCAATCTGAGCTATGCCACCACTGTTCATGGTCATATCCTCATTAATGCGGCTAAAGGAGTAGTTGTTTTACATTTAATGTGGAGGGGATAGCTTCTACACCCTTCTCCTTTCATCCCCCTCGAAACCCGTGCCGTGTCTACTTTCTTCCCTCTGTGATATTTTAACTTCATGCGCTTCTTATGGTTACTGCTCGTCCCCAAGGTCAGATAGTGCTCGTCTCATTGTTAACCAATACTCGTCCCCGAGGTTCGAGATGCATCCTTGGAAATAATCTTGGCAGTCCATTTAAATGGGATTAGGGATCCTCGTCCATATAATAGCCCCTTAGAACCTCATTTTTCACTCCCAACCAGGAAAGATGAGGTTTTGGTAAACAAAGTCATTGACAAGGGTACGCTCGTAAATAGGTCCCCTCCACGAACACGTCTTTTCAACTGACTACGACACGCTCCTGACACTTCGAAGTCCCCAACTTTGCAATAAAGGCAACTGACAGCCCGCTGTTTCCCACGTTTTATGGTGAGATCCTGATCGAACGACTCAGAATTTACCAATGGAAGGGGCAGGAAGATTATCTCTCCTTCTTTTCCCAGTGTTTATATAGAGAGAGATGTAAAGCTCCTCTCTCTATTTTGTCTCCCTAGAAGTAGAAAAGAACTCAAACATGCTTCTTTCACCTGATAACTTTGCTTGAGGAGCTTTTTCTTCCCTAAACTCATAAGTGCGTACTTTTGTTAACCAGAGTTCTTCCCTTACTCTTTCACACAAGTTGATTTTTTCTTTTTCCCAAATGGGTAGATTTTTTAGTTTGGTTGAGACTCCTTAAAACCGAGAGTAGTTTAAGAAATACTATCGAATTCCCAACAGTGTGTCTCTATCGACACTGCAACCAGGGTGAATGGCATGAAAGGAGGCCTATTGGTGTAGTTGTAATTCTTATAATTGCCTTCACTAAAGGAGGTATGAGGATTCCTATGGGTAGAGTTACTAGGGATTTTTTAAATCTTTTTAGATTGTGTCCCACCTAATGCGTTCCCAACATGTTTAGAATATTAGGTAGTGTGGATGTCCTAAACGAAAAATTGGGTATACAACTTACCCATCATGACGTGAATTGGGTGTATAGTTGTCAAAAAGGTGCCGATTGGGGGGGGGGTTTACTACCTAAAAACTAGGGCTCTTGTTGTTAGACTTATCTCTTATCTCCCCAAGACGAACAAAGGCATGGATGAGGACTTTCTCATCGTTTCGGGGGAGTGGCACTACGGACTCCATTGCCCTACCAAGGACGGAACCCCAGGTGGGATGGCTTAGGGAAACTTAATAAAAATTAGTGTTAGCTTAGGAAACTATAAACTACCTTTTTATGTGCCATTTTGCCATTTTACCTTTACATGTGTTCATTTGTCTTTCACTTGTTCAGATCTAGGCTTGTCCGAGCTATAAACTAATCTTAGTTCTTAATTTTTTCTTTTCAAAGAAAAAAGGCACTGCCAAAATACAAAGTTTGGTGAACTTTGAATTACCGAATCGAGTCCTAAGATCTGAAATTTTCTTGCATAAGGTTGGTCAGCTCTGTGCAATCCACGTGATCCTAGGCTTCACCCCTATATCCAACCGCTTCCAAACTTCCAAGCATATGATCAAGGCTTGAGACTCCCGCCTCGCTTTGGTTGATGTGGCCATTGAAGGTTTTATAGGCAAACCTCCTCTGGAGGGAGCACAGATAGTCGAGCTCCCTACCTTCAAAGATCCTGATCCCATAAAACTTCTTATTCTCGAGAATCCTCAACCTGCCATAGAAGAGATCACTTCCTCGGATGAAGGAGAGGAGACAATCAGAAGACATCGTCTTGGAAGAAGACACTGAAAATCTTGTCCGAGACGGGGATTTTGAAATCTTCTACCACACACACGCATCCGAGGAGGAGGCAATCAACCCCCAGCTAACTACAACTCTAGTTAGTGAGGACTAAAAGGACACTGAAGTACCAAAAGGCATGGTGATAGAGAAAGGCTACCAAACTTGCTTTCACTACTTGAATCCCATGCTGGAACCACAGTTCCCAAGGTTTCAGTTATTCCTAGGCCTCCAACCCCAATTATTCATGCCCTTGTCCAAATAGAGATAGTTGATAAAAAGTGAAAGAGGGACAGAAGAAGGGGTAGGGGAGTTGTAGAAGAAGGCAAAGTTCAGGAGGAAACTCCCCCAGAGCCTACTAAGGTGGTCAAAATGACCCGCGCCCAGCAAAGAAAAGATATGGAAAACTCAAGCACTGCCTTTGAGCGCAGGTCTAAGGTTCCAGTTTGGAACCCCACCTTTGATTTGGATGATTCGCCTCTTAGGGAGGATGCTTCCATCAGCGACTTTGACAGTGGAAGAGCAGGCTACATAGCCAATACCGTTGAACAAGCCCTTCTTCTCCCAAGGGACATGGACGAGCTTCGAAATTTAAAGAAGCATGAGCTTTTCCTGTCCGTGAAGAAGGACTTAGCCTTGGTAAAGTTTCCCTACCCTCATTATATATATATATATATATATATATATATATTTATATATTTTACCTTCAAAATCCTTTCTTTGCATACTCTTTCATTGACTTTTATGCTAATTATCCACATACAGGCTACCCAAGCTGCACATGTAGTGGAAGAGTGGGTTGACCAAGCTTTTAGGGATGTGAAGAAGGAGGAATTTAAGTGCTTGGCTGCACAAAAATCTTAAGCTATGACAGATAAAAGCTAAAAGAGACCCTTCTCAAGCTGGTGGAGTGTGATAAGGCCAGGAAGAGTGCCGAGGCTTCTATTGAAAACTCAGAGAGGCAAGCTCAGGAGTAGCTTATGCAGTTGAGGGAAGCTGAGAGTCAACTCTCTATCGCTCAGACGACCATCACCAAGTTGAAAAAGGAACTTGGCAAGAAGGACAAGGAGATGGACAGGGTCGAGCAAACTGCATATGACCAAGGGTAAAATGAGACTACAGCCCACTTCAAGTCCTAACTCCCCATTGTGTGCCACAGCTTTTGCCTCCAGAATTGGATTGAGGCTCTGAACGCTGCTGGAGTAGATCCCAACTTTGAGTTGAGGAACCTCGAGAAGGCCTTTTACCCTCTAGCTATTAGAGCTCGTCCTGTCAGCCAGTCTTTTGTCAGCACCTCTGCCTCAACTCCTAGGGGTTCCATTAAGAACCCTCATGCCAAGTCCAACATTGCTACTCCCACCCAAACCAAGTCTACCGAGCAGCAACTCAAAACCACTGCTCCTACTAAGGCCAAATCCATTGAGCTACAACCCCTCACCACTGCACCTGCAAAGGCCAAGTAGATCGAGCTGGCCACTTCCAAGCCTAGTACTGCCACTGCCCACAGCATTGAGCAGAAGATCTCTCCAAGAGCGCCCCACCGACCACAGTGGCTCTTCCTGCCCCAATTTCAGTTCCTGAAATGCAACCTAGTACAGGGCCAAAGGCACAAAAGACTTCCTAAGCTAAAAGTATGTGCAGTGGATTCCCATGCTATTTTGTTATTTTTATAGTTGTTTGTTAGTTATATATATATATATATATATATATATATATATATTAAATAGAAGGCATTTCGTTCTTACTTCCCTTCCTTGTCCTATGTATCTTTTGAAGCTTGGATTAATGGGAAACTCTTATTGGCTTTTTGTCATTTCATCCCTGTACTTACATTTTTATAATCTTAAGCTCTATTTATCATATTCTCGTATAAAGAAATGCTTACACTAAGTGTTAATTTCCTGAGGTAAGTCACCCAAGAAACAAAACATAAACAGGGTTATATTGAATATCACAAACATAATCCAAGTATTAATTTGCCTAAGGCAAGTGATTGAAGGAAATTAACTTAGTAAAGGCTTATTTGAATACATAAAATAATCTAAGTGTTAACTTACCTAAGACAGGAATTCCATGGAGTTGAATCCAAATAAGGTGTTACTTAACATAAAAACGATCTTAGTGTTAATTTACCCAAGGCAAATAACTCAAGGAATTGAATCTAACCAATGTTCTATTTAAAATAGAAAATGACCTTAGCGTTAATTTACCCAAGGTAGATAACCCAAGGGGTTGAATCTAACCAAAGTTTTGTTTAACATGGAAAATGACCTTAGTGTTAATTTACCCAAGGCAGGTAACCCATGGAGTTGAATCTAACCAAAGTTTTGTTTAACAATTAAACGAATAATGGAGAGCATTAATTTACCCAAGGTATGTGGTCCAAGGAACCAAACATGACCGAGGTTCTATTTAATATTTAAACAAATAATGGAGAGCATTAATATACAATTGTTGAAATGGAAGCTGGCATAACTGCCTCTTTATTAATAGTAGTACTTTCACAGGTTATTTACATTCCACGGACGTGGTACAACATTTTTGTAAGGTTGAGTTTATTCAATCATGTGTTGGCTTTATTCTGTGTCAAATTTGCTTGTATTTCAGCAATTAGATACCATATATTTAGGTGGGAATCATGTGAGGGTTGTGTGTGAGAGAGTTTGAAGAATTCAAGTGTGTAAGCATTCAGAGAGGTTCTCGCGATTGGATCATACGAGTGACTTGCGACTCGCCAAAATGCCACATGTGTGAAGCGTGTAGGAAGCTGAAAGGACACGACAGTTGAAGCACTACAGGACAAAAAAGATAGTCTAGCCTGGTAGTTATGTCACGACTCAAACTTGCGACTCATCCCAGTAGCGAGTGAGTCGCCATAATACCCTGTTTTGCAGAAAAATGTCTTTTCACATTCCTCACGTACTCTATTATAAATACCCTTATACCCACGAAATTTAGAGGGTTTCCAAAGAGAATTTTGAGAGAGAAACCCTAGAGAAAAATAAGATTGATTCATCTACAATTTTAGACATTTGATTCTCCAAATTCCTCTACTCTCACCCTCTCCATTGACATACCCTTGAGAGGTTCATTTGCCAAATCCTTATCTCACCATACACATATCAGTGAAGGGGTAATTTGGTGCTTGAGAAGTAGTTCAGAGATGACCACTTTATTTGGTTGATGCAATAGGCTTATTGCGGGATCCGGAAAGCTAAAGAAGACACGATTAAGCTTAACCTTGTTGGAGCAAGAAGCTTGGAGAGCTTAGGTGCATTGGGTAGATTAGGTTTGGAGGGTCTATTGCTATTTGTGTATCCCAATTTTATTCTTTAGTGGATCATTTTACCGCTTGGAAGGCGGCGGAGAGGTTTTTCACGGAGTTCTTCGGTTTCCTCTTCGATAACACGTACCGGTGTTATCTTTGTGTTTGCATCTCTCTAACCCTTACTCTTTACCTTTAATTGCTGTTGTGTTATGATTATTTATGGTTTAGAGTAGTTTGTTTATTTGGGTATTACTTGTACTTATTATTCCGCACATATATTGTTTGAGTATAAGCTTGTGTTGGTTATTTTGAAATTGGGGGTCTAAACATTCACTAGTGTTTTATACACCAAGTGAACTTTCAATTTTCATCTAGATCCTCCAAAAAGTGGGCACCTATCCTAGCCACCAAAGTGATGCGATATGACCTTTCCCAATTGGGCCCTAACTTTCCCTATGATGGATTCTTTGTAGTACCTACCACCTTTCTTAGCACTAGATCTCCTGGGGCTCATGGCCTTGCTCTCACCTTGGTATCGTAACCTTGTTTAAGCTTCTGCTGATAATACGCCATTTGAACCATGGCTGCCTCCCTTTGTTCATCAACCAAGTCTAGGCTTGTTTCCAACAGCTGATCGTTACTATCTAGGGTGAATAAGCTCTTCCTTAGTGTCAGGAACCCAGACTCTAGGGGGATCACAGCTCCTCTACCCATCTACCTTTTGCATCATCTAATCTCTTCTTGAGTCTATTTACCATAACTTTATTATCTGCTTCAACTTGCCCATTCCCTCATGGATAGGCTGGAGTTGAATGTCTGTTTCTAATGCCCATCTCATAACAATATCTCTTGAATGCTTTACTATCAAACTAAAGCCCATTGTCTGAGATGAGGGTGTGAGGAATCCCAAACCGAGTAACAATATTCTTCCAAATGAATTTTTTTGCATCTTTATCCCTAATGTTAGATAATGGCTCGGCCTCCACCCACTTCGTGAAGTAATCAGTTCCGATCAGGAGCCATCTTTGATTTCCCATAGCTTTAGGAAATGGCCCTATAATATCTAAACCCCACTGAGCAAATGGCCATGGACTAGATAGGGATTGAGTACCCCTCTGGTTGATGGATATTTGGAGTAAACCTTTGGCATTGGTCACACTTTTTGACATACTCTTGTGCTTTTTTTTGCATACTTGGCCACTAATACCCTTGTGTAAGAGCCTCTATGTGATAACGACCTACCTCTTGTATGGCTCCCACATATTCCCTAATGCAACTCTTCTAAAAGTGGTTCCACTGCTTCAGGATGAACACAAAGTATGTATGGTCTAGAGAAAGAATGCTTATATAGCTTTTACTCCTCAGACAACCAAAATCGAGGAGCTTTCCTCCGTATCTTCTCCGCCTCCCCTTTCTCATCGAGCAGGGCTCCCTTCCTGAGGAAAAGAACAAGAGGATCCATCTAACTAGGTCCAACCTTGATCTGGTGAACTTGAACTTTACCCTTCTTCTCTTTGACAGATGTAGGTCCTCAACAAGTATAACTCGAGGTAGGTCTTTTCCAAAAGAGGTCACCAAAGTTGCTAATGAATTAGCATGAGTGTTACCACTCCTCGGGATTTGTTGTATAGTGAAAAGTTTAAAGCTTGATTGCAAACACCAAGCTTGATTCAAATAATCTTGCATTCTTAAGTCCCTAGTTTCTAGTTCTCCCTTTACTTGTCTTACAATCAACCTTGAATCCAAGAACACTTCGACGACCTTTCCTCCCATCTTCTAAACCATAGCAACCCTTATTATTAAAGCCTCATACTTAGCCTCATTGTTTGTGACCAAGAAGCCCAATCTTAAATATTTCTTAATGGTGATCTTGTCTGGGTATACTATGACCAATACAACCCCATATCCTCTTTAATTCGCCGCACCATCTACATAAAGTTTTTAGGGTATGGGACCTTGTTGAGAAATTGTCTGAACTTGCTCCCCTCCTGAAATACAGTCCTTGTTTTCCGCCTCTGCAGGAGACTCAGCAAACTTGGCCACCAAATCCGCAAGGACTTGCCCTTTAATAGAGGTCTGAGGCATGTACTTTATGTCAAATGCTCCAAAGATTGTCCCCTACTTGGCAATTCTCCCTGTATAGTCAACCTTTCAAAGCGACAACTACTGGGGGAGTTGAGTTAAAACTGCTACTGTATAAACTTGAAAATAATGGGGAAGATTTCGCGTAGCATGCACCACTACTAGAATGGCTTTTTCTAAGGGGAAATAACGGACTTCTACCTTATGCAATGATTTGCTCACATAATAGACTGGCCACTATATTCAATTCTCTACCCTCACCAATACTAGACTAACTGCATGAGATGCCACGACAATGTAGGTAAAAAAGGCTTCTTCCTCCTCGAGTTCAGAAATAATGGGTGGTCGAGAAAGGTAGTCCTTCAATTGTTGAAAAGCTAAGGCACACTCTTCGTTCCACTCAAACCCTTTCCACTTATGCAAAAGTTGGAAAAATGGCCTACATTTATCTATGGACCGAGAAATAAATCTGTTCAAGGCTGCAGTCATTCCTGTTAACTTTTGGACCTCCTTAGGATTTTGAGGAGGTTGTAAGTCATTAATTGCCTTAATCTGATCAGGATTTACCTCAATCCCCCGGTGGATAACCATATAACCCAAAAACTTGCTTGAACTGATGTCGAAGGAGCATTTAGAGGCATTCAGGTGCAACTTATGCTTCCTCAGCACTTTAAAGACACTTCTGAGGTCATTCACATGCTTGGTCTCTACTTTACTTTTCACCACTATGTCATCAATATAGACTTCAATATTCTTGCCAAGCTGGGGTTCAAACATCCTCGTTATCATTCTCTGGTAAGTAGACTCGACATTCTTCAATCTAACTGGCATCACCCTATAATGATAATTCCCGATAGGCGTTACAAAAACAGTCTTCTCTTGGTCAACCAAAGCTAATAGTATTTGGTGGTACCCTTGAAAAGTATCCAGAAAGCTCATTCGAGGATGACCAACCGTTGCGTCCACCAATTGGTCTATCCGAGGTATAGAGAAAGGGTCCTTGGGGAAAGCTTTGTTTAGATCTATGAAATCCACACACACTCGCCATTTTCCACTTTTCTTTTTTACCACCATTCTGGGTAAAAAACCCCTTTTATTGCCCTTCACGCTTAAGTTTCACCACCTCTTCTTTAACAGCCTCGGAATACTCTTTAGAGCAATGCCGAGGTGGTTGTTTCTTAGGGATGACAGTTGGATTAACATTTAGATGATAACAAATGAAATTTGGATCCACCCCCGGAGCTTCATAAGCACTCCAAGCAAACACACCAACATTCTTTCTAAGGAAGGCAACCAACTCTTCCTTTTCCTATGGAGGCAACTTAACTCCCACCTGAAAATACTTATCATCATCACTATCCAGCTCCTCGCATCTCACCCCCTCAACTGTAGCCTTCGAGGACATCCCCATTTCCTTTAGTTGCTACAAGGCCCTCTCTATAGTGGCCGAGGATTCACCCTTAAATTGATGTCTAATTGCTGCCACCAGGCATTGCCTGGCCATGTCCTAATTTCCTACCAATTCCTCAACTTGATCCCCTGAAGGATACTACACCTTTAAGTGCAAAGTTGAAGAAATAGCCCCCATGGCATGAAGCCAAGGCCTTACCATGATAGCAGTATAGGGGGGATATGCATTCACCACAGTGAAATCTACCTCAACCACCTCGGACCTTGCTTGGACAGGCAATCTAATCTGATCCCTTGGGATAACTGTTTTACCATCAATTCCTACCAAAGGGGAGGTATAGCTAGCCAAATCCTCGGGCTTCAACCTAAGCCCCTCATACAGATCAGGGTACATGATCTCAGCCTTGCTACCTTGGTCCACCAAGACCCTATTCACATCATACCCCCTATACAAAGGGTAACCACCAAGGCATCATCATGCGGTTGAAAAGTTCCAACCTTATCCTTATTAAAGAAACTTAGAGCTGGTCGAATCTCCATCTTCACATGCTTTAGAATCAGGGGTCAAATCATCAACATGCGGTCTCACTATAGACATGACCTTTGATGGACACGAACTTGTCCGGCCTGGGGTAGTAAGAATAACACTGATTGTTCCTAGGAGTGGTCTTAAGGAGGCATCCTTCTAGTATGCTGACCCGACTTGATCCCGCTGCCTAGTGGGTTGATACAGGAATTGATTCAATTTCCCAACCTTGACTAACTACTGAAGGTAGTCATGCAGGGTCCTACAATCTTCTGTATTATGTCCTTGGTCCTGGTGGTACTGGCAATAAAGACTTTGGTTTCACTTCATGGGATCTCCTCCCATCTTATCTGGCCATTTGAAATATGACTCATTCTTTATCTTCCCCAAGATTTGATGTATAGGCTCCCTGAACATAGTGTTAACCACTTGGGCAGTAGTAGGCCCTGCATGCCTAGCAAAATCTCTTCTGGGCCGATTATTATTGTACCTTTTTGACCTAAAATCTCTTCGTTCTTGGGGAACTACCTCTACTTTCCCCTTTCCTTGCTGCTGATCCTCCTCTACTCACTTATTTTCATCAATTCGGTCAATTAATTGCCGCATACTTCGGGCAGGCTTTCTAGTCAAGGACTTCCTCAAATCGTGCTCAGTGGGCAAGCTGACCTTAAACGTCCTTATGGCGACATCTTCAATATTTCCGTCTATCTCGTTAAAAATTTCTCAGTACCTATCTGAGTAAGTTCTCAGAGTTTCACCCTTTCTCATAGTCATAGATAGCAAAGAGTCCAAGGGATGAGGAACTCTACTACAAGTGACAAATCGGGCTTCAAAGGTCCTAGTAAGCTCTTGAAAGGAGTTGATTGGCCCTTCCTCCAAACTATTGAACCACCTCATCACGACTGGCCCTAAGCTAGAAGGGAACACCTTACACAGCAAGGCTTTATTCCTCGAGTGTACATCCATTCTTTGGTTGAAATGATTGACATGCTCCACCGAGTCTGTTCTACCATTATACATGGTGAACGTGGGCTGTGTGAACCACTGAGGAAGGTTTGCCCTATCAATCTTCCTAGTAAATGGAGACTTTGAGATTTGAAGCAAAGCCCTACTCATAGCATCATTCCCTAAGCCTTTATAGGTCGGGCTCTTGCTCCTTTGCCTATGATGGTGCTCTTCCTTGTAGGAGAAAGATTCAATAGAGGGAGTCCATGATTGGGGTTTGTAACTGTCATCATCATCAAATGGAGATTTTGTGCTTGATGGTGACCCTCCATTTTGTTTCCGACGTAACTTCCTACCTAAATGATTTATCTCCCTCTGCATGTTCTTGGTATCCTCCCCATGTGACACATGACTCCTACTGGTACGAGTTGTGTGAACACTAACCTCACAATCTCTTCTTCATTCAAGATTCACAAAATGATCTCGATATTGCAACCCCACTGACTCCTTTGAATCCTCCATGACTAAATTAACTCAGGTATGCTTGATATTTCTCACAGACGATGCCAATTGTAGTGGCGAATTGATCCGCGGCCAAAGAATGACCTAGACTATGGCCCAATAAGCCCACTACAATAGATTTGTTGGAGAATAAGTTGGATATTAAGCGCTTAACAGGTTAACGTTAATCACAATGAGAAAAGACGCCAATGAGATGACTTAGACCACAAATTATGAAGAAAAAAGGATCCTTGGTCAGGCCCAATGAATGTCTGTTTTATATATACGTATTTCTTACTTCTTTGAACAAATATTTCAGTTCTTCGTTACAAAGCTCTTTATTCTCTCCTTTTTCCTCATTTTTCTAAATCCCCTCCCATAAGGATCTTCATTTTTCTTTTATATTTACACATAGATTATCTTAGTCCTGCACCTGGAGGGCTGACATCGCATTCCCAGGACTTTTGTCTCATCCGGAACATACTAGTAAGCTTCTATAGTGCAATCTGAGTTATGCCACCACTGTTCATGGTCATTTCCTCATGTAAGGTTGAAACTAATCAACCATTTTGTTGGCTTTATTCCGTGCCAATTTGCTTGTAATTCAGCATTTAGAAATCCTGTATTTAGGTGGGAATCATGTAAGAGTAATGTGGGGGTAAAATTCATCAGTCAACAGTGGGCCTTGGGACCCGTGCGGAGGCCAGCCATAATAGGAGGTGAAGACATGGCCGGAAGACTTTCAGCCCAATCCTATTGGGCTGGGCTTGTTTAAGGGGCGTCCGAGGAGGAGTGCCTCAACGGACGCAACAAAGGGGAGCCCAACGCACGCCCTGTACACGGTGAGAAATCGTCCCAAATAGAAGGAAAATGCTAGACATTCAGGGGGCAACCACAATTGCTGCATTAAATGCAAGGAAGCTACTTTTCCAGCCGCATTAATGTAGAAAGGACAGGAGAATAGTATTATCTTGGCCAGTGCAACTCACAGGAAAAGAAGGGAGATGTCCTATGGGACAAGCACTCAAGTAGAGGCCCAGATGGTTAACAAGTGTAAGGCCATTATCAATTGAAGGATGCTATATAAGAGAAGAAAACCCCCATGACTAGGGGATCGGAAATTTGATAGAAAAAGGAAGGGAGAGAGAAAGAGAGAAAGGAATTCTGTAAGTAGAGCATAAGAAGCACTCATATAGCCCCACGGACTGTTATCCCATGAAACTTAACGAAATATCCCCACGTTCAAATTGTTGCATGGCTTACTAATAATTACGTTTACTCTGTCAAGACCTAGTTCTGTGAACGAAATATCCCCACGTTCAAATTGTTGCATGGCTTACTAATAATTACGTTTACTCTGTCAAGACCTAGTTCTGTGACCCACTCTCTACAAATTCATTGTTGAGGGTCTTTTGGGCCAAAATCGCCTGCTTACTGAGCTTGGGCCCCAAAAACCGCCCTTACAATTGGCGCCGTCTGTGGGGAGAATTGGTGTCTCGACAAGTGAAACAGTAAGAAATGGAAGGATCAGGCCCGCGCCAAACCGGACGTGTAGATTCTCAACGGCAGGACAATTTTTTAAATATTGAACGAGGGAAGGACCAAGATAATCAACGAAAGGGCAGCATGAACACCTCTCACACGAGTAAAAGCCGCTCAAAAGGGAAGGATCATGCATCCCATAAGCAAAAAGATTGAAGGGCTCTACAACAAGAGATTGATGATTTGAAGAAGAAGCTGCGCCGAGCACAGCAGAAACGTCCTTCATCCAGCTCGGGCACTAGCAGTGACGAGGATAACGAATATCGGTAAAGATCAAGAACCCCTCCGAGCGAGACCTTTTCCTACGAGGAAGAGAGGCCTCGTAAACGCAGCCACAAAAGCCTATCTTACCAAGGCCTGACCAACGATGTCATGAGCAAGGCCCTGGATCGCATCTCCTAGTCGCCATTCACACGTAGAATAGAGAAGGCAGTGCTTTCTCGGCGGTTCCATCAACCAACATTTGCCATATACAATGGTCGAACCGACCCAGTAGAGCATGTAAGCCAATTCAATCAGAGGATGGTCGTCCACTCCAGGGATGAGGCGTTAATATGTAAGGTATTTCCATCCAGCTTGGGACCCATGGCGATGAGATGGTTTGATGCCCTCCAGCCGAATTCCATAGATTCCTTTAAACAGCTGACACAGGCTTTTGGTTCCCGTTTCATCACCAGCACTAGAGTCCTTCGGCCCCTCGACTCTCTCCTATCCTTGTCCATGCGAGAAGGAGAGACGCTGAAGGCCTACTCGAATAGGTACTGGGAAATGTATAACGAGATAGAAAGGAATTATGATGACGTCGCCATCAGTACGTTCAAAAGGGGCTTGCCGACAAAACATGGCTTAAGAAAGTCCCTCACTGGAAAGCCAGTCACCAGCGTGCGCTAACTCATGGACATAATTGACAAGTACAAAAGGGTCGAGGAGGACCAGCAAATGGGGAAGGGTAAAGCGAAGGTCGTCCCTCAGGAGAGGAGGGACTTCAGGTCGGAACGATTTAACAACAGTAACAGACCGAGAAGAGACTATATAGAGCAGCCCGGATCTACTGGGGCTCAGGCAGTCCATGCTGTGTTCCGAGAACCGCTTCACAAAATCCTAGAGAATGTGAAGTATGAACCTTTCTTTCAGTGGCCGAACAAGATGGCTGGTGATCCTTTGAAGCGCAATCAGAACCTGTATTGCGCGTACCATCAGGAGCCAGGTCACACCACTGATGATTGCAGGAACCTGAAGAACCATTTAGATCGGCTCGTTCAAGAAGGGAAGCTGAGACATCTGCTGCATCGCCCTGAAGGATGGCAGGAACCATCGAACAATGAAACCCGACAAAGTACGTTGAGGCCACCCATTGGCACAATTAATGTCATTCTCGCCGCACCTGGAAGGACAGGCTCTGCCCCTTTCAGGGTAATGTCAGTGAGCAGTTTACCAACTGAGCCAGACGACAGGGAATCCAAGAGAGCCAGAGTGAATGCCACGCCATTAATCGGGTTCACGGAGGAAGACAAGCAAGGAACTATTCAACCCCACGACGATGCCCTAGTCGTCACGCTCAGAATAGGAGGTTATGATGTGAAAAGGGTGTTAGTTGATCAAGGCAGCGCCGTGGAGGTAATGTACCCTAATTTGTATAAAGGGCTGAACTTGAAGCAGGAAGACCTGTCGCCATACGATTCCCCCCTGGTCAGCTTTGAAGGAAAAATCGTCATCCCGAAAGGCATGATTAGGTTGCCTGTGCAAATAGACTCAGACGTGGTAGAAGTGAACTTCATTATCGTAGATGCATACTCCCCCTACACAGCTATCGTGGCCCAGCCATGGTTTCATGCACTAGGGGCTGTACCGTCAACCTTGCACCAAAAAGTGAAGTATCCGTCAGGAGGTCAAATCAAAGAAATAATAGGGAACTAGGGAATGGCCAGACAATGCATGGTGTCGGCAATCTCACGACGGCCGAATAGCGAACCTTCCACTTCAGCCGAGAACGGCTTATAGCAATCAATGACCCCGGTCCCAACTGCGGGTAGTGGAGGACCGGCCATGGAGGTGAACTGTGAAGAGTTGGAGAAAGTACTCGTCGGATCAGACCCTGAGAGGTTTTTTCAAATTGGTTCAGAATTACCGCCCCAGGAGAAGTCAGCACTGATTGCTTTTCTCCGACAGAATGTAGATGTGTTTGCTTGGGACCCCTATGAGGCCCCCGGGGTTGACCCAGATTTCATCTGCCACCACCTTAATGTGAATTCGGCTATAACACCTAAGAGGCAGGCTCCTCGACGACCGTCGAAAGAACATACCGACACTGTGAGAGAAGAGGTCGCAAGATTGAAGAAAGCAGGGGCTATCAAAGAGGTCTTCTATCCCGAGTGGTTAGCCAACACGATAGTGGTAAGTAAGAATAGCAGGAAATGGCGGGTCTGCGTAGACTTCACAGACCTAAACAAGGCGTGCCCAAAGGATCCATTCCCTATGCCCCAGGTAGACCGGTTGGTAGATTCAACTGTCGGACACCCTAGAATGAGTTTTCTAAACGCCTTTTAGGGCTTCCACCAGATACCCTTGGCTGCCGAAGACCAGGAGAAGACTGCTTTTGTCACCCCAGTTGGGAATTATCATTATAAGGTGATGCCCTTTGGCCTGAAGAATGCCGGGTCAACCTATCAAAGGATGATGACCAGGATGTTTGAACAGCAGATGGGTAAAAGCGTTGAAGTGTACATAGACGACATGGTGGTTAAAAGCAAGTTGGTAAAGCAAGTTGGTTCCCGGACCATATTGAAGACCTCGGCAACGTTTTTCAAATACTGAGAAAGTACAAACTACGGCTGAACGCAACCAAATGTTCATTTGGAGTGGGATCAGGAAAATTCTTAGGTTATATGGTGACTCACAGAGGCATAGAGGTTAACCCTGACCAAATAAGAGCCATCCATAGCTTGCAGCCTCCTCGGAACCCTAAAGAGGTCCAGAAGCTTACTAGTATGATAGCTGCTTTAAACCGTTTCATCTCGCGCTCAGCAGACAGATGCAGACCATTTTTTCTCCTATTACATAAGTGGAAAGGATTTGAGTGGAATGAGGAGTGCGCTATAGCTTTCCAACAGCTAAAGGAATACCTCACCTAACCACCGATTATGTCTAGTCCCGATGCCGACGAGGTTTTGTTTGCCTACATCGCAGTAGCCCCACATGCAGTAAGCTTGGTGCTAATCCGAGAAGACAACGGCACACAGCAACCAGTCTATTACGTTAGCAAATCACTGCAGGAGGCAGAAACCCGTTACCTTCCCCTCGAAAAGGCTATCTTGGCCATCGTACAGGCCACACGAAAGCTTCCCCACTATTTTCAAGCACACACTGTAGTAGTGTTAACTTAACTCCCCTTAAAGTCCATCCTGCGCAGCGCCGATTACACAAGCAGAATTGCAAAATGGGGAACGATTCTGGGTGCCTTCGACATTAGATACATGCCTCGCACTGCTGTAAAAGGCCAGGTCCTCGCCGACCTAGTGGCAGAATTTGCGGAGCCCACACTAGAAGGAAAAGAAGTGTCGGTATTACTAGGGGCTGATGAGAAGGTGATCAGCACAGTTTCTCCGCATGGACACACTTGGTGGAAAGCATACATTGATGGCGCAGCGAATCAAAGGGGCTCAGGGGTAGGACTTGTCCTGCTCTCACCCGAAGGGATAACCATAGAGAAGTCATTGAGACTCGGATTTTCAGCCACGAATAACAAAGCCGAATATGAGGCGCTATTGGAGGGAATGTGGATGATCCAGAAAATGGGGGGGAAATCCGTGGACATGTTCTCGGATTCGAGACTCATTATGGGACAGGTAAATGGAGACATGGAGGCAAAGGATGAAAGAATGCAAGAGTATCTGGTTCGGGTTAAGCACCTACAGACCCATTTTCATCACTTCCGCTTGACGCACGTACCCAGAAGTGGGAACACTCATGCTGATTCTCTCGCGACGTTGGCTACCTCCTCGGCTTAGCCCCTTCCTTGAGTCATTTTGGTAGAAGAGCTCATCCGTCCATTAACAGGAGAAGGCCAACGAGATTGGAGTACACAACGTCAGGACAGGACCGAGTTGGATGGATCCTCTAGTGCTGTACTTAAAGCACGACACCTTGCCAGATGATAAGGTTGAGGCTGACAAAATCAGGAGAAAAGCTACTTGATTCTGGTTGTCGGAGGACTCCAAGCTTTACAGACGCTCGTTCTCGGGGCCGTATTTACTGTGTGTGCACCCAGAGGCTACCGAACTCATCCTGGAAGAGTTACACGAAGGAATTTACGAAAGTCACACGGGGGGTAGGTCTTTGTCTCACAGGGCCTTAACGCTGGGTTATTGGTGGCCGAGCATGCATAAAGAAGCCCTCGAGTATGTGAAGAAGTGCGACCAATGCCAGAGATTCGCCCCGAACATACACCAGCCTGGTGGAGAGCTGAACCCATTGTCCAGTCCCTGGCCATTTGCGCAATGGGGACTAGATATACTTGGTTCGTTCCCCAAGGCAACAGGGAACAAGAAATTTCTTCTCGTCGGTACCGACTACTTCACCAAATGGGTGGAAACTGAGGCACTGGCAAACATTAGGGACGCCGATGTCAAGAAGTTTCTTTGGAAAAATATTGTCACCAGGTTCGGCACCCCACACACCCTGGTGTCGGACAACGGGCTACAGTTTGACAGCAAAGCCTTCAGAAGGTACTGCAGTGAGCTGGAAATTGTTAACTGGTACTCCACACCAGCTTACCCACAGGGTAATGGACAAGCAGAAGCCATCAATAAAACCATAGTGAATGGATTGAAAAAGAGACTAGATAACGCGAAAGGAAGATGGGTTGAGGAGCTAGCCCATGTCTTGTGGACATACTGCACCACGCCTCGAAAGTCCACAGGGGAAACCCCTTTTTCAATGACCTATGGAGTCGAGACTGTCATTCCACTGGAAGTAAACTTCCCAATACAAAGGACTACCGCCTTCTACCCCACTGCCAATGACAAACTTCTGGAAAAGAGCTTGGACCTCATCGACGAAAGAAGGGAAGGCGCGATGGTCCATTTGGCTTACTATCAGCAAAAGCTCAAGCAAAGTTACGACGCCAAGGTAAAATCTAGACCATTGGCGCCAGGGGATCTGGTACTGAGGAAGGTCCTGGGCACCGCGAGGAACCCTGCATGGGGAAAGCTCGGACCAAACTGGGAGGGACCGTACCGTATCACTTCCGTAGCCGGCATAAGAGCCTACCTTTTGGAAGACTTGGATGAACATGTAGTGCCACGCCCTTGGAATGTAAACAACCTGAAAAGGTACTATTATTAAGGAAAGATATAATTCTTGATGTCGTATTACTGCGCAGCCACTTAATCTAAGTGTTAAACAGAATCCAAGTACTGCCTGGCTCTTCGGACCACAGACTTGGGGGAAATTAACCGCTTAGTCGTTCTCATTAGGTGTTAAACAGAACCCAAGTCCTGCCTGGCTCTTCGAACCACAGACTTGGGGGAAATTAACCCTTAAGCCATTCTCGCTAGGTGTTAAACAGAACCCAAGTACTGCCTGGCTCTTCGGACCACAGACTTGGGGGAAATTAACCGCTTAGTCATTCTCACTAGGTGTTAAACAGAACCCAAGTCCTGCCTGGCTCTTCAGACCACAAACTTGGGGGAAATTAACCGTTAAGCCATTCTCGCTACGTGTTAAATAGAACCCAAGTCCTGCCTGGCTCTTCGGACTACAGACTTGGGGGAAATTAACCCTTAAGCCATTCTCACTAGGTGTTAAACAGAACCCAAGTATTGCCTGGCTCTTCGGACCACAGACTTGGGGGAAATTAACCACTTAGTCATTCTCACTAGGTGTTAAACAGAACCCAAGTCCTGCCTGGCTCTTCGGACCATAGGCTTGGGGGAAATTAACCGTTAAGCCATTCTCGCTAAGTGTTAAACAGAACCCAAGTCCTGCCTGGCTCTTCGGACCACAGACTTGGGGGAAATTAACCGTTAAGGGATTCTCACTAAGTGCTAAACAGAACCCAAGTCCTGCCTGGCTCCTCGGACCAAGGACTTGGGGGAAAATTAGATTCATAGCCATTTCGCCTAATTATTAACTATCGTTCTTTTCACGTATTCATTCACTTATGCTTGGTTTTCAACAGTTAGTGACGGAATAGACGTCCATTCATGATGAAAACAAAAGATAAGAAAACAATGATATTTGAAGGAAAAAAACCTTTGTCATTAAAACCCAAAAGCGGTTCTGTTTACAAACATTAGCAAGGCAAAACAAAACAAAATACAAAAGGTAAAACAAATAAAATCCTACACTACTTTCCTAAGAGCCCTGAGTAGGAGTGGGCTGGTCATCTGCTGCTTGGGTCCCCGGGGCAGTCTCCTTGTCCTGTGCAATGATCTCACTAATACAAAGGCTGTCCTCGGGTAACTTGCCCTACGCGACCTGCTCCGTACCCCCAGCCTCGGGAATGGAGGAGTCTGTTGGAAGAGGCTCTTCGGAGGCAACTTCGTCAGGAATCTTACGTATGTCCTCTGGGAAAAAGATGTTCTCAGCCTTCCTGAGATCGGAGTCTGCCGGGACAGCTGCCCGATCCAGGGCTATACCCCAGGACATGGTGATGTATTCCCTGCAAATGGTGGCCACTTCCTCGGCCAGCCTGACCTCAGTATCACGGACTCCACGATCATATGAGGCAGCCACAGCCTTCTCGGCAGCCTCCCTGGCCAAACGGGCCTCCTCCTTGGTTCTTGCGAGCTTAGCCTTGAGCGTTGAAACCGCCTGCTACTCCGTCGTAAGTTTTTCCTCAGATTGGCGGAGCTGTATGCGCAGATCGTTAGCCTGCTTTGTGACATTCCTAAGGCCAGCGTCCGCGCTCACATGAGCCTTCTTTACCTCCTTTATTTCATTATTCAGGCGATCAAAATCCTATTTGAGATCGCCAGCGGTCTTCTCGGCAGCAGAGCGGGACTGAGCCTCCCTATGCAAGTCCTCACAAGCCTTCTTGGCCCATTCCTTAGCAATATAAATTTGTTGAGTGACCTACGCCCAAAAGGAAATAAAGACCTTGTTAAAACTTGACGATAAGAGGGTACATAATATGAGAACGAGATAGAAGATTCCATTTACCATGGCCATGTCCCTCTTCAATGACATGAAGAGGTCTGGTTGCCGAGTATTTCTAAGACCCTCCATATCACGAGGCAAGAGAAGAGGCTGCTGCAAGGCCTCAGCCAAGAATGATGCCTGCCCTCGTTGGGATTCCCACAGGGTCGCATCCCAGGAGATCAGAGCGCCGTCTAATTCGAGCCGTGGCAACCATGTTTGTTGTTCCCTCCGAATGGCCACCTCATCTCGGCTATCGACGGACCTAGTCCTCTTCTCTCGGGGATCTTTCGTCTCCTTGCCCTTCTTTTGAGGCCGGGCTTTTTCGCGGCCAACCTCTCCCTCCTCCGGTTCTTCTACAGGCCTTTTTCGCCTTAAATTGGGTATAGGCTGTAGCGCCGCATTCGATGTGGGAGGGAGAGGAGGAGTAGGAGCCTTAAGGGCAGTTTGTTCCTTCAGGACATCCTTAGAGGATTGCCCCTTGTTCCTGTTGGATAGAAGGCTCCTGAGGCCAGACCTTGGTTTCAAGTCCATTCCTTCTTCCTCAGTCTCTTGGCTGGTATCAACTTGTGCGACGACTAAACCAGGGTCAGGAGCTACTGAGGCACGGTCTAAATCTGTGTCGGAGTCCGAGAGCTCTACTACCCTGGCCGACACCTTTCCCTTCTCGACAAATTGGAACTGGTCTATTTGTTCTTCTAAGGATGAATGCGAAGAACCAACCTCCTCCTCCGGGACAATCGCTGCGGGAAGGGCGCGCTGGGCAGGCAGCTGAACGGGAGGTAAGTCTGTCGAAGCAAGAAACCCTGGTATGGATACGTCAATACGTGCCAATCTTGGACTGCCAGCCCTTATAGCTTGACCGGCGTCTACCAAGGATCGAGTAAGGGGAACAAAGTCCAAAATCAAAGGAGCCGACTGTAATTGTCCGTCATCGCTTACAAAAATCTCAGATCTCAGGAGGTAATTTAAAGTTGGGACGTTGACCAAGCTTAGCCGAGGGGATGTTCACTCATTGTTTGCAAAGACCGTTAAAAGGGTTACGTTAGTCCGAGGAGGCATGCAACCAAACCAATAATTTTTTTAAAAAAAAAAAAAAAAAAAAAAAAAAGAGGGGGGGGGGGGAGAACTCAAAACTAAGGTCCTCTCCACGGAATCTAGTTCTATGACACCTCACCTGGCGTTCCTGCCCTAGTCGGATAGTGAATGCCGTCGTGCCATGGTCCGGAGACGATCAAATGGTCGTCCTTCAAGCCTTTATTGGACTTGGGAAGGCAGGATATCAACCTCACTTCGTCGGTCCTGGACTTTAAGTAGTATGAGTCGCCGAGCTTATGGCATTCATAGAGATGAACCACGTCGTGCCATGAAAGGCCGAGGTTCATCTGGTCGTTTAAGGCGTCTATGCACCCCAAGATCCGGAACAGGTTCGCGGTGCACTGGTGGGGGGCCAATCTATGACGACGTAGGTAGTCCCTAGTTATTCTCCCCATTGGAATCGACATTCCTCCTTCCACGAAGGCTATCATTGGAATTGCGACCTCCCCTGTCCTCCTCTTGAACAAAATTTCCTCCTAGTGGCAATACTCTAAACCTACCTCCGGTGGAATACGATACTTCGCCCTGAAGCCCGCCATACCAGCCGGAGAGTCTACCATTTTTTCAAGCCTACCTATCCCCCCTAATCCTAGACAACGCGAAGGCAGTTTGCCTAAAGAAGAGTAACGAAGAAGAAGCGCGCACTTACAGGTAAGAAACTTGACGGAATCTTCAAGAGAATGACGGCGAAGGTAAGAGCGTGTTGAAGGAGAAGGCATTGAGATGTTCTGAGTACTGGAGTGTTCGTCAAAAGTGAGGAATGAACGCCTTCAAAACCTTATATACTCAGAGGGAGTTGGACAGACATACTCCTGCCTAGAGCAAATAAAATATCGTCCACCGTTGATCTGGTCTCCAACCGTTGGATTGAAAGAGCGTAAAACTCCAAAAAGCTGCAGTTAATTCCCCCCGGGTCATTAAATGCCTTCAGCATTAATGAGGTACGTGGGGGCACACCCCCGCATGGGTGAAGTAGGAATCCACAATGAACTGTCCAGTAGGTATCAAAATCCCGCCTTTTCCTCCTCAGACCAAGAAGAAAGAGCCGGAACTTTGAGGGGCTATTGTGGGGGTAAAATTCATCAGTCAACAGTGGGCCTTGGGACCCGTGCAGAGCCCAGCCATAACAGGAGGTGAAGATACGGTCGAAAGACTTTCAGCCCAATCCTATTGGGCTGGGCTTGTTTAAGGGGCGTCCGAGGAGGAGTGCCTCCTCGGACGCACCAAAGGGGAGCCCAACGCACACCCTGTACACGGTGAGAAATCGTCCCAAATAGAAGGAAAATGCTAGATGTTCAGGGGGCAACCACAACTGCTGCATTAAATGTAAGGAAGCTACTTTTCCAGCCGCATTAATGTAGAAAGGACAGGAGAATAGTATTATCTTGGCCAGTGCAACTCACAGGAAAAGAAGGGGGATGTCCTATGGGACAGACACTCAAGTAGAGGCCCAGATGGTTAACAAGTGTAAGACCATTATCAATTGAAGGATGCTATATAAGAGAAGAAAACCCCCATGACTAGGCGATCAGAAATTTGATAGAAAAAGGAAGGGAGAGAGAAAGAGAGAAAGGAATTCTGTAAGCAGAGCATAAGAAGCACTCATACAGCCCCACAGACTGTTATCCCATGAAACTTAACGAAATATCCCCACGTTCAAATTGTTGCATGGCTTACTAATAATTACGTTTACTCTGTCAAGACCTAGTTCTGTGACCCACTCTTTACAAATTCATTGTTGAGGGTCTTTTGGGCCAGAATCGCCTGCTTGCTGGGCCTGGGCCCCAAAAACCGCCCTTACAGGTAATGTGTGAGAGAATGTAAAGAAAAACTCAAGAGTGTGCATTTAGCAGGGCCTCGTGACTGGCTCGCGACTGGCAAGTCGCTAAAGGAGGCATAAGTGTGAAGCATGCAGAGAAGTTGAAGAGTCACACCAGCTGGAGCACTACAAGACAAAACTTCCAGTTTGGCCAGGCAGTTAGCGCGTGACTCAGACTCACGACTCAGTTCAATCGTGAGGCCAAGTCACCAGACCATTCTGTTTGGGAAAAATTGACCTTTCGCTTTCCAAACACACACCAATATAAATACCCCTTATACCCACGTATTGTAAAGAGCTTCCGGAGAGAATTTTGAGAGAGAAACCCTAGAGAAAAACAAGATTGACTCATCCAAAATTTTTATACTTTGATTCTCCAAATTCCTCTACTCTCACCTTCTCTATTGTTACATCCTTGAGAGGTACATTAGCCAAATCCTTATCTTACCATACCCATATCTGTGAGAAGGTTATTTGGTGCTTGAGAAGCAGTTAGGAAGGGACCAATTGATATTGGTTGATGTAATGGGCTAATTGCGGGATCCAGTAAGCTAGAGAAGACAAAGGTTTGGTGCAACCTCGTTGGAGCAAGAAGCTTGGAGGACTTAGGTATACTGGGTAGATTAGGCTTGGAGGGTCTTCTGCTGTTCATGTATCCCAACTTTATTCTCTAGTGGATTATTGACTGCTTGGAGGGCGGTAGAGAGGTTTTACGCCGAGAACTTCGGTTTCCTCTTTGATAACACATCGTTGTGTTGTCTTTGTGTTTGTATCTCTCTTCCCTTAATATTTGCCATTTAATTTCTACTGTGGTTGTGATTTTATTTGGTTTGGATTGTATTATCAATTCTGTTTTAGCTTATTTTCATATTTTGCACATACATTGTTTGATAATAAGTTTGAATTGGTAATTTGTAATTTGGGGGTCTAAACGTTCATAGGTGTTTTACACACTATTTGAACATTCACCTTATTAATGCGGCTAGAAGAGTTGTTGTCTTGCATTTAATGTGGAGGGGATAGCTTCTACACCCTTCTTCTTTCATTCCCCTCATAACCCGTGCCGAGTCTACTTTCTTCCCTCTATGATATTTTAACTTCACGTGCTTCTCATGGTTACTGCTCATCCCTAAGGTTAGCTAGTGCTCATCTCGTGGTTAACCAATGCTCGTCCCTGAGGTCCAAGATGCATCCTCGGAAATAATCTTGGCAACCCATTTAAATGGGATTAGGGATCCTCGTCCACACAACATGTATTTCTTCTCAAAAAAAAAAAAAAAAGAAGTTAATGTTATCATCATTTTCATCATTTTGGAAACTTATTTCTTCACTGAAATTCTTCATCACCATCAACATTTACTACATCTTCTTGTTCTTTTATTTTAAATCTTTTTTAAAAAATATTTCTTCTTGATGTTCTAGTTTCTTAGACTTATAACAATAATAAAAAAAAATATATATATATATATATATATATTATATTTATATACATATTTAGTTAATACCTTATTCATAGTATGGAAAAAAGAAATTTGTAAGTATGAAAATGAAGTGCAAGTGTGTAGTCCAAATTTTGTAGGAGAAAGAGAAAATAATTTTGGACATGTTATTTTACTAGGTTAAATAAGTAACCTAATATTTTTATGTTAAAAACAAGTATAACAACTTATTATATTTAATTAAAAGTACAAAAGTTAACCCAAAAACTTATTTTGAAGTATTTGTCTATATATTGTACGATACAATTCATACAATACGCACACTGTATCATACAATATTGTTAACTATATATATATATATATATATATGCACACACACACACACACACATACATATACATAGTTGTCAAAACGTGAATCGTATCGTGAATTGATTTTTTATTTTTTCGTATCGTGTATCGTAAGATACATAAACACTTGATAAAATTTATAAAAAATTATAGATATACATGTATAAAAGGTATATTCATTATAAATTTTAAATATATTCAGCTAATGACTAATTTATTCATCACTTATATAATAATATTTAACAAGTTAACAAAATAAATCAAACTAGCACGTGTTTATAACATACACATTCAAATTGTTTAAATTCAAAAGTGATAATATATTACAAATGACCCAAAAATTAATTAATTTTCATCATATTGACTAATCAACCTCATCTAAGTCAATGCTATCATCATGTTTATCATTTTGCAAATTTATTTCTTCATTAAAATTTTCTTTATCGTCATTAACATTTACTATCTCCTCTTGTTCTTTTTTTATTTTAATAATTAAAAAAAAAAATTCTTCTTGGCATTCTAGTTTCTTGGACTTATAACAATAATGAAAAAAATAAAAAATAAAATATTTTCAATTAATATCTTATTCATAGTATATAAAATAAATTTGTAGATATTAAAGTGAGATGTAAGTGTGTACTATGTAGTCCAAATTTTGTAGAGAGGAAAAATAAACTTTATAAATATATTGTTTTATTAGGTTAAATTAAGTAACCTAATAATTTTGTGTTTAAAATAAGTCTAACAACTTGTTAGATTCAAATAAAAGCATAAATTTTAACGAAAAATCTCATTTTAAAACATTTGTCTATGTATCGTACGATTCATATGATTTTATGGTACGATACGATTTATACGATACACATATTGTATCATATGATTCATGAGTGCTTATGATATGCCAATATGATAAAGAACTTTTTACACACGATACGATACGTATTGTACGATACTGACAACTATGTATGTATGTATGTGTGTGTCTATATATATATGTGGCGGGAAAAAATTGACAGTTAATAAACCTAGTGGATGTTGACGTGTTATTTTTGCACACACAATAAATTTTTAGAGGTGGAATGCAAGTCAACTTTTAGAGTGCCCAACTACAATATAGCTAATAGTAAACAGATCAACTCGTAGTATGAAGTGAGAACGCTAAAAGAAATTAGGCCCTTTATTAGCTAAGTGTTCATCCTCGGGTTCAGTTCGAGGAAGGGTTTTACAGTTGGTCAATGTATCTCTCATTCTCTCTCTCTCTCTCTCTCTCTCTCTCTCTCTCTCTCTCTCTCTCTCTCGTTTTACTTTTTCTCTCCCTTTTCCTCCCCTGATCCAGATGTTTCCTGGCTTATATATTTAGCCAAAATGCATCTGGACTCTACATTTGGAGGGTTAGGATCACACTTCCTTGATATTTATCCCATCAAGGCCTTACTAGTAGGTTTTACACTGAAGTTTTTAGCTGTGTGGGCACTGTTCATGGTCACTTCCCCAAATGCAGTCAGGCAAGTGGTTACAATGCATTTAATGCGGAGGGGATGGCTTCTATGTCCTTCCTCTCTCTCTGGTTTAGTGCCAAGTTACTCTACTCTCTCTTCAAGTTGCACTATGCTCCCTTTACCATGGGTCCTCGTCCTTTCGAGGTTAGGTGGGAGTCTTCGGAGTCTTTGTTAAATGCAATAGCTTAACTTCTCTACAAGTCACATAAGCTCTTTTCAAGGATTCTTCATGAAGTTTTCTTCCTCGGAAATCCCCTTGCCCATTTAATTAGCAGCTTTGGATCCTCGTCCCCCTACAATATATATATATATATATATATATATATAGGGTTGGGTTCAAGTTACACCTAATATAACATTAAGCAATGTTACACCTCCCAATAACTTGTTATAGAATTCATGTTTTGAAAATCCCACCGTTGAATTACATGTTCTATATGTTCTTAATATTCATGCCAATTGGATGTTATTTACCATTTGATCTATAAACTAATCTTTCATGCATTATTTTAAACTACAAAAACTTGAATTTAAACAATTGATTGATGATATGATTATTATTCATTGATTACCTTAAAATTTGGCAAGTATGGAGAATATATGAAGGTAATGTAATCTAATGGTAGATTTTTCAAAATTCACATCAAATTAAAAAATATTGAGTGGTATAACATTGCTTAAGGTGTAACTTGAATCCAACTCATAAAAGAATATTAAACTCAATCCCCAGCCACAATAAGATAGGGATTAAGGGATCATGCCCTCAAAATTTCTGAGTTTTCTTTTACTTTTATACGGCATAATAATTTAATGCTATTTATAAGAGTGTTGGCTAATTTATTTTTTTTTGAGATCAAACGATAAAAGACTTTCATTGATTTGAAAAAATGTGTACAATCCACTACATATTCTAGCACTGGGTTCAAATGAGCTGACCAAGCTACCAAGACTCGAGTAGGTTACAGTAGTGAGTTCAGTGTGTGTGCTGTAGACGTTGGTATTCCGTGATCAGTCCGCTTGCAAGTTCAAGTATCACCTTTGGGTGAGTCTGAATATGCTCGAAGTATAGTCTATTTCTTGCATTCCAGATTGCCCACGTTGTGATTGCCCACCTCTCCAACTCGTGCTGGTCCATTTTCAGTTGCAACTGATGAAAAAGGATGAAAAAATTTGTGGCTGTGTTGCTGCACTTCTGAGCCCTGCCCTTAAAAATAGCCTACACATTTCGTGCCAGTGGACATTCCCACAAGATGTGGCTCACTGTTTCAGCCCTGTGATGGCAGATTTCGCAATGTGGCTCCACACTAACTCGTCGCCGATGGAGATTGTCCCTAGTTGGTAGGCAGTTTGAGCATGCTCTCCATAGAAATGTGCGAACTTTCGGCGGAGCATTGAGGGACCAGATTTTGTTCCATATTAGAGAATGTTCATGAGCCATGGAGTGTTCTGCCCAGTTCGGATTGCTCAGCCGCATTGCAACTCTGTATGCCGTCTTCACCGAGAATTTCTGTTTTGTGTTTTCCTTCCAGATCAACGTGTCCTTTGAGTGCAAATTGGTGAGTGGAATGTTTAGGATTTCTTGCCGAGTTCTATCTGTGAAGATGGCCTGGAGTTTCCCTCTATCCCATTGTCTTGTGTCTTCATCAATGAGATCACAGACCCGCAACTCATAAGAGACTACATTCAAGGGTATTGGGGTATGTGACAACCATCTGTGAGTAAACACCCCAATTGTTCTACCATCCCCAACGCCAATATGATCCAGCCACCAAGATATCTCTAGCTGCCAGTAGGCTTCTCCACACAAAGGATGGGCTACTCCTTACTTCAGCCATCATGAATGAACCGTTTGGGAAGTACCTAGCCTTGTATACCTTGTAGAACAAAGAGTGTGTATCCTCTATTAACCTCCATGCTTGCTTAGAGAGCATTGCTAGGTTAAAAGAGTGAAGATCACGAAATCCCATTCCCCCATTCTTTTTTTGAGTGCAAAGCTTCTTCCAATTAATCCAATGGATCTTCCTTTCATCTTGATGTTGTCCCCACCAATATTTTGCCACCAATGAGTTAATGTTGTCGCATAAGGATCTTGGTAATTTGAAGAGGCTCATGGAATATGTGGGAATTGCTTGTGCCACGGTTTTTATTAAGATCTCCCGGCCTGCCTTGGAGATAAACTTCTCTTTCCACCCCATCACACGCTTTGTAATTTTCTCCTGGATGTCCTTGAAGGTGTTAACCTTTGAATTCCCAATAGCCATAGGAAGGCCAAGATACCTATCACATTGTGTCATTATTCTTGCACCCAACATTTGTTAAATCATTCCCCGCACTTCTGGCTTTGTGTTTTTACTGAAAAACAAGGATGTTTTCTGGTGGTTTATTGCTTGACCCGATGCTTCTTCATATTGACTTAGAATCTGCATCAAGTGTTGGCACTCCCCTACTGTGGCTTTACAAAATAGAAGGCTATCATCTGCAAATAAGAGATGGGATATACACACCCCATGTTGGCTTGATAGGATCCCAGTGAGCACTCGGTCTTCTACTGCTTTCTGTAATAGCGGCGAAAGGCCTTCAGCACATAGGAGGAAAAGGTAAGGAGATAATGGGTCTCCTTGCCTAATACCCCTTGATTGAGTGATGAATCCTTTTGGTTCGCCATTAATTAAGATCGAATAGGAAACCGTAGTAACTGTCTCTATAGCCAAATGAACCCATCTATGGTCAAAGCCCATTTTCAGCATAATACCCTTCAAAAAATTCCAATCCACCTGATCATAGGCCTTGCTAATGTTTAGTTTAACTGCCATCTGTCCCACCTTCCCTTTTCTTCTCATCCTCATTTTGTGTAAAATCTCATAAGCAACTGTAGTGTTGTCAGTAATAAGTCGGTTTGGAACAAATGTACTCTGGGATTCAGATATAATATTAGGCAATACATGCTTTAAACGATTAGCAATAACCTTAGAAAGTAACCGGGATACAACATTTCCCAAACTTATGGGTCTATAATCACCCATGCCTTTCGGGTCTTTCTTTTTAGGGATTAGAACAATATGTGTATGGTTCATTTTCCTCAACATATGGCCAGAGTGTAAACCTGATAAAACAGCATTTGTGACATCGGTGCCTACAATATGCCAATATTTTTGGAAAAAGAATGGAGACATACCATCCGGCCCCAGTGATTTTGATGGGTGCATTTGAAATAGGGCATACCTGACCTCCTCCGTGGTGTACCTTTGTGTGAGATTGTCATTCATTTGTGGGGTGATCCGCCTTTCAATTGTTTGTAGGACACTGTCAATATATTTGAATGTGCCGAGGTGAACAAATCCTGGAAATAGGACTCGGCAACTTGAGCTATCCGGTCCTCTGAGGTACACCAATTACCTTCGCTATCAAGCACTCCCAATATTTGATTTTTTTCGTCAACGTTGGCTGGCACGTTGATGAAAATACTTTGTATTTTTGTCCCCTGCTGGCAACCATATTGACCGGGATCGCTGTCGCCATGCTAGCTCCTCTTGGTGTATTAGGGTGCTAATTTCTCCCTTGAGTTCTTTGATGGTATTGACATGATCAGCATTATTCAACTGACATAGTTCCTCAAGCCTTTTTTCTTTTTCTTTCAATTGTGTCTGTGAGTGCCCAAAGGTAGTTCGACTCCAATCAAGTAAAGCAAATCTGCACCTTTTAATTTTTTCAAACAGTCTAGCCATTGGACTCCCCGGTAACACATCTGCTTCCCAGCTGGTTTGGATGATCATTTCACAATCTGAGTGAGTGGCCCATTTTTCCTCAAATCTTCTTGGTATTTTCTTCTTTGCATTCACTAGCTTGTGTGGTTGTGTTATGATAAGGATCGGGTTGTGGTCTGAGTATGGAGCGTGTATGTGTCTGACTTGGGCTTGGGGAAACATATCTCTCCATTCAACCGTGGCACATGCCCTATCCAACCTTTCCTGCACAAAATCATCCCCATCACGTCCATTATTCCATGTGTAAATATTACCTTGGAAGCCTAGATCCACTAATCTGCATTGTAGAAGGGTTGCGCGAAACTGTTGCATAAGGGCTATAGGCTTTGGCAGACGCCCTTGTTTCTCATTTGAGTTCAAAATCTCGTTGAAGTCGCCACAACAGAGCCATGGGATTGAATGTCTAGTATGGAGGTGCTTAAGTAATTGCCAAGATTTATGTTTCATCATCTCATCTGGCCAGCCATAAAAACCAGTCAGTCTCCAAGGATTGGTCGTGTCATTCATAATCAATGCATCAATGTGATTAAGAGTGAAAGTTTGGACATGTAGCTCTATCTCCTCCATCCACAATAAAGCCAGACCTCCATAACGTTGGACACTAGGTACTGCTAACATGCCACGATAAGGAAGGTTCGCCTGAATCAGCCTCATCTCTGCTACAGATCTCTTTGTTTCCATTAGAAACAAAATTTTGGGAGCTTTTTCCCTCACAAGGTGAGAGAGAACATCCATTGCTCGTTGGTTCCCAAGCCCCCGGCAGTTCCAGCTTAGGATTTTCATTGCTCCCGGCGGGGCTATCCAGCAGCCTCCATCGTTGAAGAATTGTGAATTTGTTGAGAGTTTCCCATGCCCCTGCTTTTCTTTCCATTCTGTCATGCCTCCTCTTCAGAAAGCAAGTTTGTCTCGGTTTGGTTTCTCTTTGATTTGCATAGAGTTGTGTCTCTAGGGTTTGCACATCCGTGGGTTACCACTTTGCGTGGAATTTTTTTCCACGTGGCTGCCTTATCATCCTTACGTGGCTTTGAGGTTTTATTCGGCACACTCCTCTGTTCCTGTGGTTGAGAAACAGGGGAATGTATTTGGACAGATTCCTCATAATTAACTGGAACAATAATGAGGTTTTCCTCCACCGTTATATCCTCATTTATTTTTTAAACGGAAAAATCCATTTCAATAACTGCACTTTCCATTTGAGGATGGTCACCCCCCATTGATTGTGTGCAATTGACTCCGTGGTTTAATGCTTCATCCGTTTCTTGTAGCTCTGTAACAACCGTTGGCCTTAAATCGTTGCCAGGCTGGAAATTAATACCATTAACGGCATCTCCACCTGTCTGAACTGTGGTTGCAGTAGTGGTTTCCGGCGTTTTCTTCGTCGCAGGTGGGCGGTGAGCACTCGGTTTTGCCCCTACTTCCTTCCTACGATAGCCCGCCTTCAGCCATTCTCCGTAAGGCCTATCTGCCATTGGTCCATTCCGTTGGTCTGGGCAGTCCTTGGCGTCATGACCAAACTTCCCACATTGGTAGCATAATCCGACCAACCTCTCATATTTGAAGCCTATCCATACTTGGTCACCCTCTGGATTTGCAACCCAGCCACCCTGTCGAATTGGTTTGTCTAGAGGAATCTCAATTCGGATTCTAATGAACCGGGCTTGATCCAAAGAGAAAGTTTTATTATCCACCTCCACCACGTTCCCTAATCCTCTGCCAATATCCCACCCTGCCTCTTCATCGATCAAGTCAAACGGTAAGCCCCACACTTGGACCCAAATAGGAAGGGTTGTGAAGGTAACTGAGTTGGCCGTGAGACCCCTCTCCCATCGGCGAAGGACCAACAGATTATTATCAAAGCTCCAGGGACCATTGTGCATTACCCATAATAATTGACTCTCCATTTTAAATCGGAACTGAAATAGCCCTTCTCCCACGTCAACAATCTTCAAGTCGTTCCCCAACTTCCATGCAGCACGTAGTATAGCCTTTGCCGCTCTCTGGTTATATGGCTTCGTTGTGAGGAACCAGCCCAGAAGTGTGAGAGAGCATTCCTCAATAATTTTCTCTCGATGGGACAGTAGCACTTGTACTACTTCTCCTTCTTCTTCAGTGAGTTGGATGTTTTGAATTCTCTCAATGAAGTCATCCATCTTTGGTTGTTACAGGTCCACTGTCCTCAATAAGTGGAAAAGAGAGCTCACCTAAACGTGAGAGAGAAAAGACTCACCTAAACGTGAGAGCGTTGGCTAATTTCTTTAGGTTTTGAATTTGTGTGCTAATTTCTATGTCAACATATGTGTTTATGACGATTTTGACAATTGCAAAATCAAATAAGTAAAGATGGAGTCAGTTAATAATTGAAAATCAAGAGTTAATGAAGATTCTCTTGAGTGAAATTAGGCATCACTTGAGCAAAAATCCAAGTCAAGTAGAAACTACTTTTTCCCCCTCTATATAAACACAACCCTTTGTTATATATATATATATATATATATATATATATATATTTATATATAGATAGAGATAGAGATAGAGATAGAGATAGAGATAGACAGAAAGAGAGATATTTATTTCTTTTTTATAAACTATCAAAAAACCTCTCCCCGGGAGCTTATCCTTAAAACCGTGAGCTTAGCCTTGAGCGTTTTCATTGTGAGTTTATTCCAAAATTATTCCCAGCAAAAACATAGAATTTACACAATCTTTACCAGTGAGTTCATTGGTGCATCCCTTAAGAGAGTTATTTGGAGTACTGGAGTTTTGATAGTTGTGGACAAGCTTGTTTGTAGAGGAAGTTCTACAAAAAGATTCCATAGTTATTGGGCCATTAATGGGATGGAAGGAGAACTAAGGGCATGTTTGTTAACTATTTTTTACTTCTATTTTCTATTTTCAGAAAATAGTTTTCTATTTTTCAGACTAGAAAATTTATTTGGCAACCCAAAATTAATAGAAAAAAAAAATTTTCTCAAATCTCAATTTGTGAAGGAAATTGAAAACAATTGAATGACTTTTTTTTTTTTTTTTTTGAGAAATAATTACAACATGCTGCAAACTAGGGACAGACCCAAGATTTCAAGCTCGGTGGCCAGAGATAGCAAAAAAAAAAAAAAAAAAAAAAAAAAAATTCAAATACGCATCCATATAGTATTAATAAACTATCAATCAAGACAAATACCCAAAAATCATTGTTTCTTAATAAACTATCAACTTTTTGAAATTGTGTTTGAGAGATATGGTTATTTTCTGGAATTGGGATATTGGCATTTTCTGGAATTGGGGAATGAATATTTCTTGAGATTGGAATATCGACATTTTCCGGAATTGGAGAATGAATATTTTCTAGAATTGGAATATCCACATTTTCTAGAATTGGAATAGCAACATTAGTTGTTGGCAATCTCATGTTGACTTCGGAAGAATTTGAATATTTTCTTTTGAAAAAATCAAGCATTGTAGTTGATTTTTTCTTGATCTACAAATAAAATAAGAATCATATATATTATCACGGTTGTTGTTACTAACTAAAGACAAATACTAGAATCTAGGTAACATGCATGATGCATTTAATTATAAATTTAGTATTTCTCACTTTTTTTCAATTTATAAATTTATCTAATTTAACATTATGAGTTAACAATAGGCTCAAGTGAATCACTATTATTTTCTTAAATTTGTGTAACAATTTTCTATATTATATGATTTGTTTTTTCTTGTCTTTGGTCTGCCTTTATTTATCTCTTTGTGACTTTGTCTTTGTGCTTGTTTAATGAACCCACCACATTTAATAAGATAGCGCTATAGTTCGACTCCCATTAACAGAAAAGTTCAACATTTTTTTCTCTTTTCTCTCGCACAAGATTTTCTTCTTCTCCCTCACAGACATTCTTTTGGCTCAATACGATAAGGATGTAGACAACTATTTCACCTGGGTAGAAGAGGCCACAAGTTTTATTCTTCTTGCTTTTTCAGTGGATATATTCCATTAGTTGATTAATAAAAATATAAAATTGAAAGTGTTCCATTGTTTTCATAAAGGAAAAAAAATTAATCCTAATATCTTGGTGATGACTCATTGCATGTACAATGTTGGTACAATTCTGGTTCTCAACGATGTAGACAACTAGTAGCAAATATTTTTGAATAGCAAAATTTGGTGTCACCCATATCAATATGGCCAAAAGCTTTGTGCAATGCCCGTCGAGAATTGAGTATAAACTATATACCATATAGCTTCTTTGTAAATTTTTAATCCCTCTATCTGATTTATCTCATATTTGAATAATAATTTTTTTTGCGTTTTGTGTAAAGCATATAATCTTGTTAAGCACAATCCAAATCACAATAAATTATTGTTATTATAGTTTTCAAACTTTTTTTTTTGAAAAACAATTTTTGTTTTTAACTAACCAAACATGTGTTTGATTTCGACAATATAAGAAAATTGTTTTTCGTTTTTATTCTTAAAAACAAGTTTTTGGAAACAAAAAATAAAAATTGTTACCAAACATAACTTAAATCTTTTGTTGAGGATATAAATCAGATAGACTCTAGACTGTAAAGGTTTTGTGAGTATAGATTAATTGTAATTGTTTCTTCTCTGGTTAATTACTTAATTTTCCAATGGAATTGGTTATCCCAAGAGTGCGTGGTTTTTCTTTTAAGGAATTCATCAAAAGTTTTTCATTTCGTCAGCTAATTTGTATGTGCCTTGTACTATGTTTTCTTTCTTTATAAATTTTTGTGATATTTGTTGTGGCTGTGCAATCAATCAGTTTGTTAACTCTGAATTTAACCATAATCAATTCATTATCCACTGCTTAGGTTTTTAAAGTCTAAATCTTATTTTTCAATAAGTCCATCTCTAAGAAAAATAATACTTGGTCCTTAAATATTGTAAATTATTGTTGTATCCTTAATAATATAAGGATACTTTTAAACAAAGCCTCAGCTAATTTAGTCATAACCTCCAATATGGAACTGATTTTTTCTTTGTTCTAAATGGATAAAAACCAAGGTAAGAAGGTTTGGTAAATCAAAAGTTATGTATGGTATTACACCATTTTGAAACGCAATATGATAACTAATTTTAAATAATGAGGCATCATATACACTGAGATATATGAACATTTGATATTTACTTTTAGAGATATACCTATTGATGAACCAGAAATTTATGGTCGTCATTACACAAAGATCGTCATTCACCCAGAGAAGACGTTACGTATTTATTACGCACATTGATGATGAAATGTAACGGACGGAGTAACAGTCATAGAATGAGCTATGATCTTCAGACAAAGATTCTGTAATGCACTAGCCGTTGAGCATAAATGCAGCACATCATTGCCCATTAATGAGGCATGTAACTATAAAAGAGAAGACAACAGAAGTTAAAGGTACACACAAATACTCTACGAAATCACTCTCAACTCATTTTCTCTCTGGAATCATTCTCTCTTATTGACTTAAGCATCGAAGGCGGTTTGGCTGACGCCACACCAGCGTGTTACTCTTCCCCTTAGTTCATTTTGTAGGATTCTCATCCACGGAATTGACCCCATTCACAACATCGTCCATCTGCTATGACGAGGAGCTCAACTGTTGATTTTTTGCATCATCAGTTTGGCGCCATCTGTGGGAACGCTAATCATTCAAGCCAACTCTCCCAGTGACAAAAGAGTTTTTCGAAGTGTAAGATGGAAGCAGAACCTGGACCTCAGCCAAATGTTGTGCAACAACAACAAATCCGAGCCCTCTTGGCTAATGTGGAAGAGCTAACTTGCCAGAATGAAGAGCTATGAAAGACGATGGAGTCTCAAAACACAGAATGTTGGTGAACAGGTGAAAACCAAAATGAAGGAGAATCGAATTCTCAAGCCAATAGGCAAGATAGAACGTCAGGAGAAGCTACTACTAAAATGGAGAAATAGCTCCGCAACATGAGGAAGGAGGTGGACGAACTAAAAAGTGCTTTGAAGGACAAAAGCAAAGTCTGGATGGGATGATTTGAAGGACGGACTCACCTTTCACCATTGAAATACTGAACCGTCCCTTCCCGCCAAAATTTTGTCTCCCATAGTTGGAGTCATATGACGGTTCTAAGGATCCCTTGGATCACATTGAATCATTCAAGACATTGATACTATTGCAGATGACCCTAGACGAAGTGATTTGTAGGGCATTCCCAACAACGCTGAAGGGAGCAGCTAGAGTATAGTTCAGCAAGATACCCCCAAGAACTATTGCAGACTTTGAACAACTCAACAAGGGTTTTGTTCGTCATTTCATTGGGGGGCAAAGGCACAAAAAGCCAACTGGCTATCTTCTCAACATTCAACAAGCCGAAGGAAAATCACTAAGACAGTATGTCACTCAGTTCAATAAAGAGCTACTGCAGGTAGACGACACTAAAGATCAAGTCATCCTAACAACCTTCCCAATAGGATTGCTACCAGGAGATTTCTTTTTATCAATCACTAAAAGTCCACCAAAAATAGTAGTAGAGTTGCTATGTAAAGCCCAAAAATACATGAATGCGGAGGACGCAATGCTCGCAAAGGAGATGAAAGGGAAAAGGAAGAGAGATGAAGGAACAAATAGCAATCGGGATAAGAATAAGGAGACACAAAGTGGCGGACAGACCACAAGGAAAAAGAAGGAGCTTCCAGATAAGAAACCCAAGTTTACCAAGTTTACTCCTCTAATAATGCCAATTGAGCGGGTCCTTATGCAAATAAAAGACGATCCTTCCTTGCAATGGTTGAAGCCAATTAGCACTCACGTAGAAAAAAGGGACAAGAACAAGTACTATAGATTCCAATAGGACCACAGGCATCGTACTGACGAATGTAGGAACTTTAAAGACCAGGTGGAACTTTAATTCGATAAAGGAAGTTGCAAAAATACGTCAGAAAGACGGAGCCATACAGGTACCAACAGAAGGATGACTAGGATAGAACTCCAGAGGTAAGGGATAGCAAACCCCCTGCAAGAGAAATAAAGATGATCTTAGGAGGATTGACGACAGGCAAAACGCTGAAGTCTCTGAAAAAAGCACAGGGGAGAGAAATAAACAACGTCAATTAGAGGGTCCCTCCAATGAAGATGCCAAAGAAAGACGAGCCTGATATTGTCTTCTCTAAGAGAGACAGTCGCGGCATCAGATAACCTCATGATGATCCGTTGGTAATCATGCTCAAAATAGAAGAATTTAATATCCACCGAGTGCTCATTGACAATGGAAGCTCGACAGAAATCGTCTACTTGCCTGCATTTTAGTAGATGAAGTTAGAAAAGGATCAGGCCTTTCACCTCGCCTCTGGTAAGCTCACAAGGGATTTCGTCCCTAGAGGTATCGTCACTCTAATTGTGATCGCAGGAACTTACCTAGCGCAAGTCACCAAGGAAATTGATTTCCTCATAGTTGATTGCCCTTCAACATACAACGTCATCCTGGGAAGACCTACACTTAACAGACTAAAAGTAGTGATGTCAACATATCACTTGAAGGTGAAGTTTCCAATAGCCTATGGAGTAGGAAAAATCAGAGGAGACCAAGTTCTGGCAAGAGAGTGCTATCAAGCTGCCCTGGCATCGAGAGAGAACTACACATGGGTGATCAATGAACCAGAACCCATTCCCGAACCATCAGAAACACCATAAAAAGTTGAGATCGTCCCAGGAGATTCGACAAAGTTATTGAAGATCAGAACAGCACTCCCAACCTTAGAGAAAGAGAAAATGATCTCCTTCCTAAGGGCAAACCAAGATGTTTTCGCTTGGAAATACGAGGATATGCCCGAGATTGGTAGGAAGATCATACAACATCATCTCAACGTCAACCTAGAGTGCAAACCTATGCAACAAAAACGGAGAATATTTGCACCAGAATGCAACAAAGCTGTGACTGAAGAAGTAGAGAAGCAACTAGAGGTGGATTTCATCAGGGAGGTATTCTATCCAGATTGGCTAGCAAATGTGGTTATGGTAAAGAAGAGAAATGGCAAGTGGAGAATGTGCGTCGATTTTATAGACCTGAATAAGGCCTGCCCAAAAGACAACTTCCTTTTGCAAAGGATTGACCAGCTGGTAGACTCTATTGCTAGACACAAGCTATTGAGTTTCATGGATGTATTCTCTAGATACAATTAGATTCTTATGGACAAAGATGATTAAGAGAAGACCTCATTCGTCACTAGCTAAGGATTATACTGCTACAAGGTTATGCCCTTTGGACTGAAGAACGCAAAAGCCACCTACCAAAGATTGGTGAATTGTATGTTCTTTCACCAGATTGGAAGGAATGTGGAGGTATACGTGGATGATATGCTGGTAAAAAGTAAGGACGAAGCCAACTACTTGGATGATCTTAAAGAAACCTTCAATACACTATTTAAGTACAATATGAAATTAAACCCTGCAAAGTGTGTTTTTGCTGTTGCTTTAGGAAAATTTTTGGGATTTTTGGTGTCCCGACGGGGAATAGAGGCAAATCCGGACAAAGTAAAAGCAATAATTGAGGTCAAATCGACAAAAACAGTGAAGGAGGTACAAAGCTTGACAGGGAAAGTTGCATCCCTAAACAGATTCGTCTCTAGGGCAATAGACAAGTGCATGCCATTCTTCAAGGTATTGAAAAAAGCCTTTCAATGGAATGACGAATGTGAGGAAGCCCTTGCCAAGTTAAAGGAGTACTTGACAAAACACCTTTATTAAGCCTCTTAGTGATGGGAGAAGAGCTATTCCTCTACTTAGCAGTATCCAATATTGTAGTAAGTTCAACACTGATCAAAGAAGAAGGGAACGTTCAGATGCCAGATTATTATACCAGTCAGGCATTCCAAGGAGTAGAAACGAGTTACCCAAGGATGGAGAAGATAGCTTTCGCATTATTGGTCACCTCCAGAAAGCTTCGCCCTTATTTCCAAGCACACCCCATCATTATCATGACAGACCAGCCCATAAGAAAGACGATGAATAAGATAGAGGCAGCAGGACGACTCATTTAATGGGCAATTGAATTAGGCCAGTTTGACATCGAATATCAGCCTCGAGCAGCAATCAAAGCCCAAGTACTGGCAAACTTCATTGCATAATTCACTTACCCTTTCAAGGAAGAAGAACCCCCCATGGAAATATGGATGGTCCAAACAGACAGATCAGCCACAAAGAAAGTGGGAGGAGCAGGAGTAGTTCTTATACCCCTAGAAGGAGAAATACTGAGGTATGCAGTCAGGTTATAGTTCACAACAACAAATAACGAGGCAGAATATGAAGCATTGCTAACAGGGCTGAGTCTAGCAAAGGCTCTAGGAGCAAGGAACCTTATCGACCAAGCTGATTCTCAGCTAATAATTGGACAAGTGAAAGGAGATTATGAAGCCAAAGAAGAAAGGATGCAGAAGTATTTAAAGATTGTCCAACGACTCTAATAGCACTTTGATAGTCTAGAATTTATGCACATCCCTCTAGCCAAAAATTCAGAAGTTGACTTTCTAGCAAGGTTAGCCTTGTCAGACGATTAGAATGTGACCCCCGAACTATGTGTAGAGATAAGAGGGCAGCCGAGCACAAAAGGTGAGTAAGTTATGAAGATAAAAGAGCAGGATGAGTGGATGATTCCCATCATTCGTTACTTGAAAGAAGGATTGCTCCCAGAAGATAAGATAGAGGCAAGGAAGATACAGATCAAGGTAACTCGCTTCATCATCATTGACGATGTGCTGTATAGAAGGGGGTATTCACTCCTATATCTAAGATGCACCAGTTCAGAAGAGGCAAACTATGTGCTCTGCGAGATACATAAGGGAACTTGTGGAAACCACATTGGGGCAAGATCTTTAGTAGGAAAGGTGCTCAAAGTAGGATATTACTAGCCAACCCTATAGAAAGACGCGTACAACATCGTCAGAGCATGCGACAAGTGTCAACGCTTCGCAAATGTCCAAACGAGTCCAGGAGAGACAATGACGCCCATCTCTTCACCATGGCCCTTCGCCTAATGGGGAATTGATATTATGGGACTGTTCCATCTAGGGAAAAAGAAACTCAGATTTCTAATAGTCATAGTTGATTACTTCACAAAATGGGTAGAAGCAGAGCCAGTGATGACGATAATAGAGGCTAAAGTCACAAGCTTTGTGTGGAAAAATATTGTTTACAGCTTTGGAGTCCCACATGTCATAATATTAGACAATGGAAAGCAATTTGACAACCCCAAGTTTTGAAAATTTTGCCAAGACTTAGGAGTCAAGAATCACTATTCTTCTCCGAGACACCTTCAGGCCAACGGCTAAGTAGAAGTGACAAATAGAAGCTTGCTCAAAATTATCAAAACTAGGCTAGAGGGGGCAAAAGGGGCATGGCCTGAAGGACTAAAAAATGTCCTTTGTGCATATAGGGCGACCACAAGAGTTCCAACAGGAGAAACACCATTCAAACTGACATTTGGCACTGAGACCGACATACCGGTGGAAGTAGGATTGACGAGTTACCGAGTCAAAACATATAAAGACCAGAAAAATCAGCAAGAGCTTAACAGTAATTTGGACCTAATTGATGAAGTTAGAGAAGAAGCTATAAAGCGAATGGCCAAGCATAAGGAACCAATGGTCATATACTATAACATAAAGGTTAAGGTGAGAAGGTTCAACACAAGAGACCTTGTCCTTAGGAAGGTGTCACAAGCAACAAAGGATCCATCCTAAGGAAAACTTGGACCAAGCTAGGAAGGCCCTTATGAGGTAATTCGTCATTCCAGAGAAGGCTCTTACTACTTGAAGTCTTTAGATGGCTAGGAACTACCTCGACCATGGAACATAGAACACTTGAAAAGGTACTACCAGTAAGAAACACTTTACATTTCAAGTTGCCTAATTTTCATTTCAGTATGTATGACGACCATTACTCTCGTCATTCATAAAGTCAATGATACATGAAAGCATTATCCATGCGTATTTGTCAATGATTAGCCATGATTTGCCATGTGCAATACATACTTATCAACAGTCATCCATGATCTATCACTATCAAAATGTGGACAATGCTTAGGAGTCATCCTTGGGAGACATCTCAAGGATCTCCGTCATTAGAATTTCCAACAAACAAAAGCTATTCACACACAATTAATGGTATCATAGCCATTAAATCTGATGGTACACAACTACCAAAGCTGACTAAATCAGAGTTGTTTGAATACAACCAACATAATCGTCATTCAAGACGAAATAAAAAATGATTAACCTAAAAGACGCTCCAATAACATGACTTTAAGTCGCGAGTAGAGCGCAACATCGTTATTCAAACATGACTCCATAAAACTCTGTTCAAACACAGCTAAAAAAATACTAAGTTGTTCAAACACAACTAGCATCATCATTCAAAAATGACTCCATAAAACGCTGTTCAAACACAGCTAAAAAATACTAAGTTGTTCAAACACAACGAGCATCGTCATTCAAACATGACTCAATAAAACAGCTAAAAAAAAATGTTAACTTGTTCAAACACAACTAACGTCGTCATTCAAGCATGACTCAATAAAAGCTGTTCAAATGTAGATTAAGTACGAGAGAGCTGTTCAAATACGAACTAGAAATAAAAGTTGTCCCAGCATAAATAAGGTTTTCAAAGCATAAAAGAGTTGGTTACTACAACTAAAAGCAGGAAAACCGTAACCTAGTCTATCATCATCAAAGAAGTTGTTTAATTACCCAAAACAACGGGCCCAAAAATAAATATTGTTCTTGCCTTGCAAGGAAATGATAAGGAAAAGGTAAAGTTACTGCTTGTTAGGGATAGAAAGTGCCTCGTGGGCCTTCAAAGCTGTTGCATCAGGTTCATCCCAAAAGGTAGGAAGAAAGGATTTACCACTAGCCTTTTTCTTCTTCTTAATCTCTTTCCCACCAGAGGCAATCATCTCCAATGACGAAGTAGGAGAGGTAGGGCGCTTAGCAGGCGAGTCAGCAGGAGGAATTGACGTCACAAAGTCTTTCTTAGAAACATCACCAGTCTTCTTCTTAGACAAGAGACCACTAACGGTTCCACCCTTGGCCTTCTTCTCTTGAACCTTGACTAATTTCTGTTTGCTATACCTAGTTGTCATTCTTGAAAGGAAGAAACAAAAGTAATAAAAAAAAAAGGGAGAGAGAGAGAAGAAAAGAATGAAGAAGGCAGAAACACGCACTTTTTTTCACAATTTCCAAACTTTTCCGAACCTTAGTAGACGGTTCCAGACCTAGAAAGTGCAAAGAAAAAGTCTGAGGAAAAACGAGCTCGTCAAAATCCTTGATGGACTCTGATACTCCTTTACTTTCTCAACACGGTGTTGATACCTCTTCTTTAGACGAGGATGCTAGGAAACTACAAAACAAGGGCACCAATGAGCCATCTATCATTGTCACTAATAAAGAAAGAGGAAAGCAATCGAAAAGACGAGAAAGACGCACCAGACACAGGAACTCCCCAACTACAAAAAAACTTGGGGGTTTAGACATCTCTCAGACATCTCTTAGAAGCCCTATCCCACGACTTAAACTCATAATAGCTGGGGTCCTGGGATTTTCTCAGACGATAAAAGTGGGGAATTCATCCCTACTAATGACATCCCCATCATTGGCGGACATCCATACCACTATACAAGAGACAAGAATCCACAAGGAGTTAGGCACTAACTGTGCCAGAGCAAGATGCAAGTAAGAAAAAAGTTCCCTAACAAAGGGGTGAACAGGGAAACGAAGGTCTCTGCTAAAATCAGCTTCATAAAAAAAAACCTCATCGGCATAAGAGTGACAAGCTCTTTCTTCGTCACTCAGGATCCTAATTTTTACAGAATCGGGGAACTAAAATCTATCCCTGATCCGCTGCTCGTCCTTCCTCAAGAGGGAATGCGAGATAGTCCAAGCCTTATAGGGGTGGAAACAGAAGCAGCTTCCGAGATCACGCGATCATCAGACGAAGATAACCTCGTCTCGAGATCACTAGACTTTACTTCAGACATCTTTAATAACCTGGCTACCCTAGCAGAACGAGAAACTAGAGGGAATAATGAAGAAAGAACTGAAGTGTATGGATAGTCCGCCCTTACGAAGAAACTAACTCTTTCAAGACACTCCCACTCCACAGACTCGAGCAAACAACCTAAATGAGTAAAAAAGAATGCTATCGAGGGACAAGCTACCCTAACAGTGGAATAATCTACCATGGAAGAACCACAAAAAAGAAATAGAAGCATGAAGGACTTAAAGGGAACGCAGGACAGAGAAAGGGAGCTTAGAGAAGAAACAAACACTAAAATGGAAACTAAATAAGGAAAAAATACAAGGAAAAGGAAAGAGGAGGGAAAAATGCAAAACAAGTGGCCAAAACATGCGCGGGAAAACCGAGACATGTTTGCAAGACGAGTGCATCTTGGCCATACACGTGGCACTCAACAGCTCAAACATCAAAACCGTCATAAATGCGCCGCACACGAAATACGAAGCGTCAGACGGATTTATTCTTATCTCGTCTAAAAGATGAGGAAATGAACAAAGGGGGCAACTGATGAACCAGAAATTTATGGTAGTCATTACACGAAGATCGTCGTTCACCTAGAGAACACATTACGCATTTATTATGCACATTGATGACGAAACGTAACTGATAGAGCAACGGTTACAGAATGAGCTGTAATCTCCAGACAAAGATTCTGTAACGCATTAGCCATTGAGCATAAATGTAGCACATCATTGCCTATTAATGAGGCACGTAACTATAAAAGAGAAGACAACAGAAGTTAAAGGTACACACAAGTACCCTACGAAATCACTCTCAACTCATTTTCTCTCTGGAATCATTCTCCCTTACTGACTTAAGTATCGGAGGTGGTTTGGTTGACGCCACACCGATGTGTTACTCTTCCCCTTAGTTCATTTTGCAAGATTCTCATCCACAGAGATGATCCCATTCACAGCATTGTCCATCTGCTATGACGAGGAGCTTAACAGTTGATTTTTTGCATCATCACCTATTATGAATTGAATCCTATATCTCTAAATATTAAAACAGGAAAAAAGTATCACTAGTGTACAAGACAATGATTCTCATATTCAAGTTTGTAATGAATGTGATAATGATATAGTTATATGTGATGTTGATAATATGACGTTAGAATCATTCGATGTGAGTAAAAATAATGGAATTATTGAATGTAATAAAAATACGACTATATGTGACGTTGGAACCATCTGATGTAAGTAAAAATAGGGGAACTATCAAATGTAACAAAAATATGACTATATGTGATATTGGTACTGCCCAATGTGACAATGGAACCATCCGATGTGAGTAAAAAAAATAGGAACCACCGAATGTGATAAAAGTGCGGTCATATGTGATATTGTGATTGTCCAATGTGACAATGGAACTATCAAATATAAGTAACAACCGAATGTGACAAAAATAAAGTCATATGTGATGTTGGTACTATATAATATAAGGCTAGAACCGTCAAATATGAGTAAATAATAATAAACCACTGAATGTGACAAAAGTACATTCACATTTAATGTTGATATTGAGTAATGTGATAATAAAACTATCAAATGTGAGTAAAAAGTAGAGGAACTATTAAAGTCATATGTGATGTTAGTATTGTCTAATGTGAAGATGGAACTATCAAATGTGAGTAAAAAATAACGGCACTACTGAATGTGACATAAGTACCGTCATATGTGATGTTGTCACCACCCAATGTGACAATGGAATTGTCAAATGTAAGTAAAAGATTACGGAACCAATGAATGTGACAAAAATACGGTCATATGTGGTGTTGGTATTGCATAATGTGACAATAAAACCATCAAATGTGAGTAAAAAAAGGGAACCACCCAATGTGCCAAAGTACGGTCATATGTGATGCTGATATAAGCCAATGTGACTATGGAACTGTCAAATGTGAGTAAAAAAATAAGGGAACCACCAAATGTGACATAAGTATGGTCATATGTGATGTTAGTACTGTCAATGTGAAGATGAAATCATCAAATGTGAATAAAATAAAAAAAAGGAGAAGCACTGAATGTGATATAAGTACAATTATATGTGATGTTGGTACTACTTAACGTAACGTTGGAACCTTCAAATGTGAGTAAATAAAATAATGGAACTACTAAATATGACAAAAAGGTATGGTCATATGTTTTGTTGGTACCGTTGAATGTGATGGTGGAACTGTCAAATATAATGTTTTGGTAATCTGGTATAGTAGATTACTTACTTGTGGAAACCATACCCCGAAAAAAGGGGTATGGTAGAATTACCCATATAAACAATATGGTTTTTTTTATTATTGAAAGATTTTGTAATGAAATAAAATTTTTGACGTCATTAACTAAAGAGTACATGTATTATTACTTAGCATGTTTATTGGAGGGATTAGAATTTTCTCTACTTTCTTTTTTGTTGAGAAGAAGGATTTCTCTACTTTATAATTTATTTGCTTATATATAAATTTGATAGAAGATATTGTGATATCATACACACTTTTAGATTTGTGAAATTTACTATATATTTTAATCATAAAATGGTTTCTATTTATTTATTTTAAAGCAAAATGAGGATATCACCAGTCATCACATAAACTTTTCTTTCTTTACCACTAAAGGAAATCAATTAATGTAAAGAGTCATGTTACTTAGATCAATCAAGCTTGTAGGGAATCTTTTTCTTCTTCTTTTTTCTTTTCTTTTTTTATAGGAAAAAACTTGAAGCACTATTATTAAGGAAGTTTGGGTAAATCAACCTGATAAACAGAAACAAATTGTTGTGGAATATCCTCCAACCACACAATAAAATCCAACACAAACCTAGCACACCTAGTTAAGCTCTGAGCCACTTTATTATCTTCTCTTTTAACAAGAGAGTAACGTAATTGAAAGAAACCAGCTGAACAACACACTTTGACATCAGCAATGAGAGGACCATAGCAAGCCAAAGACTCACCATCTTAGGATATAGTTTTCATGGGGACTTCAGAATTACCTTTTAAGATAGCATTGACAATTCCCAGTTCAGAGGCAAACTCCAAAGCTCTTGCTGCCGCCAAAGCTTTAACTTCCACTGTGAGATAGGCTTGGGAGAGTCGTTGAGAAAAAGTGAGGCCATAACCAGACTTTGATGATCCCTGATAACGACTTTGATACCCGACATATTCTCTGCTACAAAGGAAGCTCCATTGAAATTGATTTTATACAAACCAGATGGAGGGGGATGCTAGATAGTACAAGGCCGATGCTGCTAAGGTGGAACGTGAGGAATTTACAGCGTCAAGAATTCATCCATACTATATACCTGGGCAATTAAATGGAGATTGCATGAAGGCTAGGATAAGCGTACCTGATTGCGTTGATTCTAGATGGACCATGCAATTGTCATGAATAGTTAAGAATCTCTTCCACATTTTATGATCTAAGAGAGCAATTCTTTAAAGCCCAGGAATTGGTGAGTCCTACGAAATTCCCATGAAGCTTGATCAGAGCACACTACGTCGAGCCCGGGGCTTAACCAAAAGGCATGTAGTGGAGTCTCCAAATTTGCCTAACAATGATCACAGATCGGATTATCCAGCACAATATGTTGGACTAAGTTCTGTTTTGTGGGGAATCTTGGAATACCTTCTTTCATGTAGAATCAGTTGCATTAGATACATATATCATCTTTAGAGTCATGCCACAATATTGATTTTATGTGTTATCTTTACCTCTTAAATGAGGTCTTAAATTGTCAAGAGTCTTATAATTGAACGGACATTTTAGTTGTTTTCAAGGAAGACATTCACGATAGAAATTGAGCTATTTAGGAATCAAGAGGGACCACGTCCCCCCTAGTCCCAAAATTTATAAAAATATTTTATTTTATTTTTTTGTTAAAATTCAAAATTTTAATTGTTAGGCTTTCAAAAAATATGAATCCCCCCCCCGCCCTCCCCAAAGAAAAAATTGTAGTATCTCATTTAAAAAAATAGTGAGACTTCAAATAGGTTATGTAAATTGTATAAAACATTCCACTCAAATTCAATGTTTTTGTGAAAATAATACATAACTATTCTTTAGTGATTCTAATACAATTATATTTAAGGAATGTGGCTAAATAAAATTCATTTTCAAATCTAAAATAAAATACTTATTTGGTATGAGTAATAAAATATTGTCCGGAGAAGTTTCAAGTTTTGTCAATCTAATTCCAATAAAGCACTTTTTAGACTATGTATTCAATATGCTTAGTTTTGTCAATTATTTTTCCATCAATTTATTGTGATTTTTGTTCTTCATATTTTCTAGTATTTATTTATTTTTAATCTTGGGATAAAAAAGTGCAAAGTTACATAAGATGTTGATTGAAAAGAGAATGATAGTTCCAAAAAATGATTCTTAATTGGTGCATTGCTCTGCTATTTTTTGGGTAAAAAATAAGTGAGATATATGCTAGGTATCTAGTGTATTCCAAAAATTTCTTAGTAATTTAAATCGTATATGAATTTATTTTTTTGAAATAAAAATTCAAGTCACTACAAGAAACACGGTTTATTGCAGCACTCCAAAAGCGCCGCTAAAACCAATAAAAGTGTTGCTAAAGGCACATCTAACCTTTAGCGCAATTGCTATTGCGATGCTTCAAAGCGCCACAGTTAAGGTGCCGTAATAGACCTATTGCTGTAGTAATAAGAACCGCCACTGTATAGGTACCTTCTAGCAACGAATTTTGTTTATTGCGGCAGGCTTTCCACCGCTACCAAATAAGGTTAGGATTTGGTTAAATCAACCTTTAGTGGCACGCAATAAGCGCTGCTATAGGGTTTCATTTAAAACGATCCAAGTATACTTTTAGCAGTGCTTCTGACCGCCGCTATAGGCAATTTTTTTTCCCACAATAACCTATTTACAAAGAACCTATAATACTGATAACCAGTTTACAAAAAATCTATAATAATTTTGGCCCTACTAATACAATACCACAAATGTAACTAATACAACACCACAAATGTTTCCAAACTAACACAATATTAACATAAGATCAAATAGAGAAATATATTATCAATATACATAACAGTGTCTACAATACCATCATCATTATGTAGACACTTGATTTTGCACCCATGATTTAATCAAGGAGAATGACTAGAATGACCATCCATGTACCCAAAAATCATGATTGCATTACATGCATTAATTTGTTCATTGCATATCATAAAAATGATCTCGAAGTTCTAACAGTCGCGACGGTATGCCCAGTTTCCAAATCAGACTGTTAGATCGAAAGATATTGCATGATCATTTGCACGGTCAGCATGCATTGTATCTAGGTAGAGTCGACCACGCATGATTAATTTAAATTAATTTTGATTGGTTAAAAAATTAAAATTAATTAAATAATTTTGTGATTGGTTGATAGTTAGTGTCTAAAATAGGATTGCTTACATGGGAATAAAAGGGGATAGTTGGATAACAATAAAATTGTGGATAATCTAGACTTTATCAAGATTTATTTTAGAGTATTTATCTATAAGATAATTGTAGCTGAAAAGACCTGAATTATCCATAAAAGAGTTAAAATTTTAGAATACGGATTAAACAAACACATCTAAGTGCAAGTCCTGATTCAAGAAAACCTAAAAAAGGAGTCCAAAACGCATTCGAACATGAAAGCGCGATTGGCATCCAAAAGTGCCATTTGCCACTTTTGGAGTGCTAAATGGCACTTTCAAAGCGCCAAGTGGCACACATTAGGGTTTTGGCTCGACAGTCTCTAGGTGATGTTAAAACACATCATTTTCGACTTTTTAGCGGAAGGACGCATCCTGGTTCGTATTCTAATTGTCTAAGCTATTTTTTTGAGTCTCCCTGCCTCTATAAATAGAGACTACATCTCAAAATTCAGGACACTTTTTGACGCTCCCAAATTTCTCATATTTTTGAATCCTCTTTCTGATATTCTCTCTCTTACGTTGAAAAGATTCTGGAAGCTTTAGTCTTAAGAATTTCTTTTTTGTAAGCAAGGATTTTTAGGTTTTAAAGAAAATTGTATAAATTTTTTTGAACCCTAAAATATTCTCTTGAGAAAAAAAGATTACATCCATGCAAGAGATAGCTTTTCTTTACTTTTCTTTTATTTCTTTTAATTTTGTGATGCATGAATAAATATGTGTTTAGTTTGATTTTCCAATGATCATCTTATATCTTGTCAATATTTTCTTTATTAGAACATGTTTATGATGCTTTTATTGTTGAGAACTATTTTTTTTTTTTTTCAAAAATCTGCTTGTTTTCATATCTTTTCTTAATTAAAAAACTGATTTGCATCTTCATTAGACGTAGATCTGGATTTTTCTCAATCAAAAAACTGATTTGCATTTTCCTTAGATGCATATTTGAATTTTTCTCAAATCAAAAATTGATTTGCATCTTCCTTAGATGTAGATCTGAATTTTTTTCAATCAAAAACTGGTTTATATCTTCCTTAGATACAAATCTGAAATTTTCTTATTTAAAAAACTGATCTACATTTTCTTTAGACGTAGATCTGATTTTTTAGCATGGTAGATTTTGAAAATAAAGGGATCATGAATAGTTGTGTTTGTTTCGTTCAGTGCATGTAGCATAGATTTATTTTATGAATATAGTCCTCTTCTCAAAAAATCTTTTTCTTATTTTTCTTTACACATATAAAAACAGATCTGATTTTTTTTTTTTTCAATATACAAATCTGATTTTTTTTTTTTTAATTATAAGACAAATCTGATTTTTCTTTCACCAAAAAACCAATATTTTTAGTTCTAAAAAACAAATCTGATATTTTTTAAAACTAAAAGACTAATTTATTTAATAAACATGGATCTAAGTTTTTCTCTCCAAAAACTATTTTTTTCTACACATAAAAAACTGATCTCATTTGTCTAAACCAAAATCAATTTTTATCACAATATAGATCTGAATTTTTAATAAAGAAGAGGATGCATTCATAAATAAATTTATGTGATTTAGTTTTGTTCATGTGTGCAACATATCATTCATGTCATGCATAAAGGGTACATTGGTCACAAGTGAAAGTTCAATTAGTGTATAAAACACTTTGAACGGTTAGACTCCCAATTTACAAATTACCAATTCAAGCTTAATGTCAAACAATTAATGTGCGGAATATGAACATAAGCTTAAAACAGAATTGATAAACAATCTAAACCAAATAAAATTACATCCACAGCAGAAATTAAATGGAAAAGATTAAGGGAAGAGAAATGTAAACAACAAGGACAACACACGATGTGTTATCGAAGAGGAAACCGAAGCCCTCGGCGTAAAACCTCTCTGCCGCCCTCCAAGCGGTAAACAATCTACTAAAGAATGTAGTTGGGATACATGAACAGCAGAAGACCCTCCAAGCCTAATCTACCCAATGTACCTAAGCCCTCCAAGCTCCTACTCCAATGAGGTTACGCCGAACCTATTTCTTCTTTAGTTTACCGGATTCCGCTACTTGACCATAGCATCAACCAATATGAAATTGGTCCCTTTTTGACTGCTTCCCAAACACCAAATGGCCTTCTCACAGATATGAGTACGGTGAGAAAAAGTTTTGGTAATGTATCTCTCAAGGATTTGACAATGGAGAGGAAGAGAGTAGAGAAATTTGAAAAGTCTCTATGTGAAGATTGTGGATGAATCAATCTTGTTTTTCTCTAAGGTTTCTTTCTCAAAATTCTCTCTAGAAGCTCTCTACATTTCGTAGGTATAAGGGTCTATATATAGTAGGGTGAGAAGGAATGTGAAAAGTCAGTTTTTCCCAAATAGGGTGGTCTGGCGACTTGGCCTCGCAACTGGGCTGAGTCACGAGTTCAAGCCACGAGCTAACGGCCTAGCCAGCCTGAGACTTTTGTCCTATAGTGCAATAGCTGGCATGACTTTTTAGCTCCCCTACATGCTTCACACATGTGCTAGCTTTGGCGGCTTGCCAGTCGGGAGTTACCCGCGAGTTCCAGCCGCGAGTCTCTGTATCCTTGCACAATCTTAAGCATCTCTTCACACTCTCTCACTCACTACCCTTACATGATTCTCACCTAAATACAGGGTTACTAATTGCTAAAATACAAGCAAATTTGGAACGGAATAAAGCCAACAAGATGGTTGATAAAATTCAAGTTTACAACAAGAGTCTAGAAGACTAGACTTTGTCTGGGCGGAATGGGTGCCTAACATCTTCCCATTTCGTAACCTAGCCTCCGAATTTAGTGTCTTTGGATAGGTAAACCTAGGCTTTATCTTTGTTTTTGCTTTTTGTTTTGTTTTTTTTTTTTTTTTTTTTGGGTAGATTGTAACTAGGACAAAAAGCCATGTAATTATTTGGTAGTTTGTAACTAGGACCTAAAGCCATGCAATACTCAAATTATCAAACATGTATTCTTTTTTATTAAATCAATGAGATTGCATGGTCTTACATGATATTGTTGTTTGTTTGTTTATTCATGTTTGTTGAGATGTTGTATGATATTTTGTTATGTGTATTGTTTGTTAAAAGCTTTCCCTAATTGTCATAGTGTGTGCCATCAAAACAATATGTATGCACCTCTTTCAACAACCTGTGGTGGTAGTAACCATGAATCACCGGTCTTCATTAGATTCAGGTACCCAATGGCGAACTCACCAACTCATAGCCTAAAGTCACTGTATCATTTCTTGTTGACTGTAAAGGACAGACTATGTCATTTGGACCAACACAATGTTCACTACATTACAAGTTGGGAGGTGTAACGTCCTAGCTATGGGAAACAATGAAATAACAAACCCACCCTACAACGTAATGACTAAGAACCTACCCTTAGGCCGGTCAATGTTAAAATTGCATTGCATGTTGTGTGTGTTTGTTTGGTTGATTAATTGACGTGGATGGGGACTTAGCTTTGATTAACCCGACTAAGCCTATCATTAGGGGAGAATTTGGTCAAGATTTGAAGGAAGGCTGCAAAGAGAATCTAAGGCCGACACTCAAGCCAATAGCTCTAGTTCAAGCCTATCACTCCCATTACAGTACTGAAGCCCGTAAGCATAGAAGATATTTTGCTGCTACAACATCACAGTCTCATATTCGACCTACAAGACAGTTCAAGCCATAAGAAGTCTGAACCTCCCAATACTATGGTAGAAGAAGGAGAACATCTTGAATGTTCAATTAGTGTGTAAAACAGCTTGAATGTTTAGACCCCCAAATTACAAATTACCAATTCAAGCTTATTATCAAACAATGAATGTGAGGAATATGAACATAAGCTTGATATAGAATTGATAAAACAATCTAAACCACAGCAGAAATTAAATGGCAAAGATTAAGGGAAGAGAGATGCAAACACAAACACAACACAGCGATGTATTATCGAAAAGGAAATTGAAGTCCTCGGCGTAAAACCTCTCTGCCGCCTTCCAAGCAGTCAATAATCCACTAGAGAATCAAGTTGGGATACATGAACAACAGAAGACCCTCCAAGCCTAATCTACCTAGTGTATCTAAGCCCTCCAAGCTTCTTGCTCCAACGAGGTTACGCCGAACCTTTGTCTTCTCTAGCTTACTAGATTCCGCTATAGCCCATAGCATTAACCAATATCAATTGGTCTCTTCCTAACTGCTTCCCAAGCACTAAACAGCCTCCTCACAGATATGGGTTTAGTGAGAAAAGGTTTTGGCTAATGTACCTCTCAAGGATGTAACAATGGAGAGGGTGAGAGTAGAGAAATTTGGAGAATCAAAAGATGAAGATTGTGGATGAGTCAATCTTGTTTTTCTTTAGGGTTTTTTCTCTCAAAATTCTCTCTGGAAGCTCTCTACATATTGTGGGTATAAGGGGTATACATACTGGTGTGTGTTTAGAATGCGAAAGGTCAGTTTTTCCTAAACAGAGTGGTCTGGCGACTTGGCCTCGCGACTTGACTAAGTTGCGAGTTCAAGCCGCGACCTAACTGAATAGCCAGACTAGACTTTTTGTCCTGTAGTGCTCTAGCTGGCGTGACTATTCAGCTTTTTTGCATGCTTCACTCGTGTGCATCCTTTGGCAACTTGCAAGCCGCGAGATCTAGTCGCGAGTCCCTTGCTGAGTGCACAATTTTGAACTTTTCTTCACACTCTCTCACACACTACCCTTACATGATTCCCACCTAAATACAAGATTTCTAAATGCTGAATTACAAGCAAATTAGCATGGAATAAAGCCAACAAAATAGTTGATTAAATTCAACCTTACACATCCAAACACCGAGGAACCCATGAACACTTAAGAACTACTTAACACCATGGTAGCAAGTCAAATCCAGTTGAGGGAGGACATGAACCATATGGTGCAACAGGTTCATAATTTGAAGAATAACCAATAGGAGAACAAGGATGATCATAATCCACCAATCATGGAAAGTGAAAAGAAAATCAACGAAAGAATGAACAAAATGGAAGAGGTGATTAGAAGAGCTTGTAAGAAGGAAGACCTTATGGATTACAAATCCCTCTCACTTTTGCCTGAAGTGAGATTGCCTCCCAAGTTCAAGATGCCGACCTTGAACAAGTTTTACGGGACCAGTTGCCCAAAGTCCCACTTGAAGATGTATATAAGGGATATGCAGCCCCTAGGAGCGACAGAAGAAGTACTTGCTCAAATGTTCCAAAACACTCTGATCAGAGCCGCTCTTAGGTGATTCCTTAACCTAGATGATGCTAGAGCAAGGAGTTTGGAGGACATTTGCCGAGAGTTTCACAAGCAATACAAGTACAATATAGAAGTGGACATAACAAGAAGATATCTTGAGACCACTAAGGAAGAGCCGAAAGAATCATTCTCTACTTTCATTACCAAGTGGAGAGCCAAGACAGCGTAGATGATGAATAGGCTAAGTGAAGAAGAACTTATGGTTGTAAAGAATTTATTACTTGTATACCATAAGTACTTGTTTGCACAATAATTTCCTAATTTTAAAGCTTTGATTGCTGCTGGAACCCAAATTGAGGATGATAAATAATGGCACTTTAAAGAATGATGACCCACTGAGGTTTAAAAAGAATGTAGGATCTAATTCTAAGGCTGCAAATATTTCTAATATCCATAAAAATGATTCTTATCAACTGATTGCTCCCATTGCACCTGTGCAAGTATCACAAGGGCCTAGACCTAGGAGGGAGTTTCATGAGTTGTATATGTCTATAAGTCAAGTGTTTGACAAGCTGAAAGCAAAAGGGTTGTTGAAACCCTTAGAGCTAAGACCGATTCCAAACCTGTTACCCTCAAGGTTTGATGTGAATAAGAAATGCGCCTACCACCAAGGCCTTGGCCATAATACTGACAATTGTTTTGGTCTTCGTCATGCAATTCAAAACCTAATAGACAACAAGGTTATTGTGCCACCTACAAGGCCTAGCATCATTAATAATCCCTTACCCAATCACAATTTTGGGAAAGGACCAAGGATTAATTGCTTGATGACCAAAGAGGAAAGTAAAGAAGACCCATTTGAACTGATTTATGACCTACCCGAATTCTTTATGATTACATGAGAAGAACTGATGGATAGGACATCCACCACTACCACAGGATATGATATATGGAATGAAGAGGTACTAGAACCCAAAAATTACTCAACATCCACAAATGGGGGGAGACATTTCAAACCCCAAATAAATAATGAAACACCCACAAATAAGGGGAGACACTTTGAACCCCAAGTAAATAACCAAACACCTATAAACGGGGGGAGACACTTCGAACCATAATTCAGTGACCCAACATCCACAAATAAAGGGAGACACTTCAAACCCCAAGATACCAATCCTGATGACCCAAACAAAAATTGCCCACATCACACAGGGGGGGGGGGGACACTTCAAACCCCCACATTTGGAGACTGACAAGCCCACAGATATGGAGATTGGTGGTGAGGCATGGACTATATGGATGAAGACCCCCAGGTACTGATGCTGAGAGAAGAAGGAACTCACTAGGAGACGCCTGCCATAATTGAAGCCACAACTGAGTTGAAGAATTGGGCATGGGAGGGAGCCGCCCACCCTATGGAGGACTCCATGAAGAAAATCAAAACCGTTAAGTTAGTCACTCTTGCCATGAAGATCAAAACCGTCAAGCTAGTCACCCCTGCCAAGAATATTGTTTCTGTCTCCATTGAGTCTATTTCTACTAGTATTTCTATTCTTGTTGAGTCTGTTTGTGGTAGTATTCCTATAGAATCGGTTTTTGTTGAGTCTGTTAAGAACTCCTTTTCTTATAATATGATTTTTGATTCTGCTTATTTGTTGGCTTTGAATGTTTTTATTTCTAAAATTGGTAAAGAAACTCTTAATAATAAGGAATTAAAACAAGGACACCTAGAACCCATAAAAGAAGAAACCCAACCCATTAACCTGGGAACTGATGATGAACCTAAAATGATACAAGTGGGTAATATCCTAACCACTTCTAAGAAAGATGCATTAGTGGCACTGTTGACAGAATTCAAAGAAGTCTTTGCGTGGTCATACGAAGACATGCTTGGGATTGATAAAGATATAGTACAACACTGCATTTTAACAGATCTAACCATGAAGCCGGTTAAGCAAAAATTAGGAAGGTTGAGGCCATAATGGACTCTCAAGATGAAAGAAGAAGTTGAGAAACAGTACAATGCAAGATTCCTAAGGGTGGTCAACTATCCAGAGTGGTTAGCTGATGTGGTTCCAGTACCAAAGAAGGATGGGAAGGTCAGAATGTGTGTAGATTTTCGAGATTTGAATAAGGCCAGCCCAAAAGATAACTTTCCTTTGCCTCACATTGACATCCTAGTTGACAATACAACAAGTCATGCTTTGCTATCATTTATGGACGGATTTTCAGGGTACGATCAGATTAAGATGGCTCTAGAAAATATGGAGAAAACTTCCTTTATTACTCAATGGGGGACATATTGCTACAAGGTCATGCCATTTAGCCTTAAAAATGCTGGTGCTACTTACCAACGGGCAGCCACCACTTTGTTGTATGATTTGATCCACAAAGAAGTATAGGTTTATGTTGATGATATGATAGTCAAGTCCAAGGACTGTGAAAGGAATATACCGGCTTTGAAGAAGTTCTTTGAAAGAATCCGATTCTACAAGTTGCAGTTGAATCCAAAGAAGGGCACTTTTGGTGTAACATCCAAAAAGCTATTAAGATTTATGGTGAGCCAAGGGGGAATAGAAGTTGATCCAGAAAAATCAAGGCAATTGTAGAGATGAAGCCTCCAAGAACTGAAAAGGAGATTCGAGGATTTCTGGGGAGGATACAGTACATCAGCAGGTTTATAGCTCAGCTCACCATGACATGTGAACCAATCTTCCGACTACTGAAGAAGGAAGTTCCTACAATGTGGAATGAAAAATGCCAAAAGGCCTTTGAAAAGATCAAGAATTATCTAATGAAGCCACCAATACTCGTCCCACCGGTACCTGAAAAGTTGTCGTTGTTGTATCTCACCACTACAGATACAACAATGGGGGCTTTACTTGCTCAATACCTAGAGGAGACCAGAAAAGAGAATGCGTTCTACTACATCAGCAAGAAGATGTTGCCTTATGAAGAAAAGTATTCACTACTAGAGAAGACATGCGTGACACTTGTATAGGCAACCCATAAACTTAGATATTATATGCTTGATTATACGTTTTGTTGATTGCAAGAATGGATCATATGATGTACTTAATAGAAAAGCCTGTGCAAGATGGGAAGACAACTAAATGGGTGTTGCTTCTGTCAAAATTTGATATTAAGTATGTGACCCAGAAATCTGTAAAGGAGAGAGCAATTGCTAATCACTTAGCCCATTGTTCACCCGAAGAAGTTGAAGAAATCCAAGGAAACTTTCCAGATGAAGATATCATAGGGATTGAGGTAGAATCATGGAATATGTACTTTGATGGAGCAACAAATCAAAATAGAAGTGGTATCAGAGTTCTCTTAATTTCTCCAAAAGGGACACACATCCCATTTTGTGGTAGACTCAACTTTCCTACCACCAATAATGCCATTGAATATGAAGCTTGTATCATGGGGTTACGAGCAGCCATAGGCCTAGGGGTGAAAGAGTTGGAGGTGTATGGAGACTCAACCTTGATAATCTCCCAGATTTAGAATAAATGGAAGATCAAAGAAGAAAGACTGATGCCTTATCATGAATGTCTTCAGAAGTGGGCATTAAAATTCAGCAAGATTCAATATCAATATGTGCCAAGGATGCAGAATTAGATTGCCCCTACTTTAGCAACCATGGCATCCATAATGGATGGGCCAAAAGAAGATGAAGCCAAACCAATAGTTTTGGAATAGAAAGAAGAACCAGCCTATTGCATGACAATGGAAGAGGATGAGGAAAAGAATGGAGAAGGCGAATGGTATTCAGACATCCTACAATACCTCAAGGATGGGACATACCAGAAGTCTACAGACAAGACCGATCAATTAACCATTCGGAGATTGTCTACTAATTACAATATTTGTGGTGCAACATATAATTGAGGAGGTTCATGAGTCAAGTTATGGGCCACATATGAATGCACACATGATGTCAAGGAAGATAATGAGACAAGGCTATTACTGGACTACTATGGAAGCTGACTGTGTAGCTCATGTTTGAAAATGCCATCAATGCCAAGTCCATCGAGATTTGAAGCACATGCCACCCATGCCATTACATACTATGACATCACCCTAGCCATTCTCTACATGAAGGATAGACATTATTGGGAAGATTCACCCAATAGCATCCAATGGCCATGAATTCATACTTGTAGCCATTGACTACTTCACTAAATAGGTAGAAGTTGCTTCATACAAGGTTCTGAATTCAAAGAAAGTTGCTCAATTTATTCAGACCAATATTATTTGTAGATATGGAGTACCACATGAAATTATCTCTAACAATGGACAGCATTTCAAGGGAGAAACAGAGAAGTTGCTACGACAGTTCAATATTTAGCACCACAAGTCTTCACCTTACGATCCTCAGACAAATGGAGCAGTTGAGGCTGCTAACAAGAATATAGGGCGAATTTTGAAGAAGAGCACAAAGAACTACAAGGACTGGCACCTACAATTGCCTTGTGCACTTTTGGAGTACAGAACATCAATTCGATCTTCCACAGGAGCCACTCCTTATTCATTAGTGTATGGGATGGAAGCAGTTCTTCCCATTGAAATGGGTGTCCGTTCACTACGGACAGTATTGGAAAGTGAAATCCCTAAAGCAGATTAGTTGCAAAGCAGATATGACCAGTTATGCATGCTAGATGAGAAGAGACTCAAAGCCTTGTATCATATTCAAGGTTACCAAAGGAGGCTTAGGAAAGCTTTCGACAAGAAAGTAAGAACCAGAGATTTAAAGTTGGGGGATTTAGTGCTGAAAGAAATCTGAGCCCCAGTTTAAGATGCAAATAGGAAGTTCAAGAAAAATTGGGCAGGCCCATACATTATCAAGCAGATATACTCTGTGGTAGCAGTAAGGTTGATGGACTTAGATTCAAACCCTTTCACTAACCCAACCAACATGGATCAATTGAAGAAGTACCATGTCTAAGGTGGTGGTTTGAAAGCACAACATCTGAAGTGGTTGTGAATTATGTTATTTCCCTTCCTAGGCTTGACCAAAAAGAAAAAAAAGAAAAAAGAAAAAAAAAAGAGATAGGTTGAAAACCCGAAAGGGCAATCTACGCAAAAGAAGAATGAAAAAATGAGAGTGTGAGAGCTTGCTAAGTTAAAAACCTAAAAAGGCGGCCTAGGCAAAAGTTAAGGCAAAATAAAAAATCAATGAACTATGTGATGACCTGATTCTTCTACAAAGAGGGTACGTAGGCAACCATGCATTGGTCCGGTCACAATTTCCCAAAGCCACCATTGGCCCATTAACCAAAATTTTCAAAAATTCAACCATTCCATTAAACCATATCATTACACACACACACACACACACACACACACACACACACACACACACACACACAAACCAAACCTTAAGAAGCCAAACCCAAATCCGAAACCAAACCAAACCTCAAAAACACAAACCCTAAACCAAACCCCAAAAACCTACACCTTAAATAGAACCCTTAACCTGCAAGTCCTAAATAATTCCTAAACATAAGAGTTTTTACATCAACTTTGAAATAAACATGTTTAAAGCCAAGAATAAGAAGGTCATTCTGTCTTCAGTCTTTTCTCTTTTGGTTGATCATTGATTTCTTCTGTTTTAGGTACTTTGTCATCCTAGTCCCTTCTTTTAAATTCATAATGGTCATCATCGTGTCTTTCCCCATTATCTCTGAGAAACTGCTTTCTCAAAGCAACCATCTCAGCTTCCTTCTCAGCAATATTGTCCACCAACAAGTTAGAATATTCTGTAGTCATCTTAAGAAAGTGAACCTTAACAAAAGACTGGTCCACTTGGTCAACTATCTCCAAGCCCAATAGCATGTTCCTTATAAAAGTAAGATTTGTGTCCACAGGAGTGAAAAGTCTTTTCTTTTTTTTTTTTTTCCCAAGAGTCTATCCGCCTTGTGGAAGGTGGCCCTCTGCAATCCAACAATGAAGATGTGATCTGATCCTGGAAACCGCAGTAGAAGGGGTAGGCACTTCCACCAATAACAGTTCCATTGAATTGAGGCATTGGACTTCTTGTTCAAGAATTTCACCCAGTCGCTCTCAGTTTGGCACTCAGTTTTGATGATGGTCCTACTAAGAAAACTACTAGGACCATAATTACCAGTTGTAGGCTTGGTAATCATATCCAGCCACTCCATCAGCCATATCTGCAAAGTCAGGGGACTCCCAAGGAAGTTTTGAGATACTCCACCATGAAATACAGCATCCAGTCCTAGAAGAATTTCTGCCAAGATCAAAGAAACGGGATTATCACCATCCTTAATTTGACTCACAACACTTATGGCTCGAGCATCCGTAAAACTGTGCCTTCTAGAGTAAAGCATAAATTCTCCCACAGACCATAGGGCCAAGCCAAAAATTTTCTGCATATTGTCGATCACTCCATAGGTGCGTTTGTTAATCAGCCTTGAAATAATTGCATGAAGATTCACCATATGTCCTTCAACCATACTACTGGTAATGGACGTAGGAAGACCGAGAGCATCAGTCAAAGATTCTCTATGCTTGGGATCACAAGAAACTACTACAGATTTTTTGCTTGGATCATAACCAGTATATTGGAAAATTCTTCTATTGTGGGACAAAGTTCAGCAGTTTTAAACCAGAACACGTGATCTTCAGGATCCTAGAAGTTCACAGCAACATGAAGGAAATTCGACTTGATTTTGACGTTCCTTAGAGCCTTAATTCCCTCTAGTTTGTTGGCTGTAAATTGGTCTTGGTGCTAAAATCAAAGCTACGAACCTATCTGTTGATATCATGAATTTTTGACTAAGAAATTTTTTGATTGCTAGCCATGAATGACTTTTGCTTGTGATTATTGTGTTTTGCTAACCTTGATGTAGAGATTTGTCGTAGGAGAGATCATCAATATAAGCTACATCAATTCCTAATCAGGTTTTAAATAGATTTTAAAGAGTTTGTAGCTGAGTAGGAAAGTGTTTCATAGTCACACGCGAAGGAAATATTTTTCAAAAAATCCGAAAACCTAAAACATGCTTTAGAAAAGTGTAAGGAGTTGGCCCACCACAGCGTAAGCTTCATGGTGTGACCAAGTTCCATTCGGCACTCTAAAAGTGCCAATCGGCACTATAAAAGTGCCGACTGGCACTCCTTAAGTGCCGAATAGGACTCCTTATGTGCCGAATGTCACTCAACTTCGCCATCATTCATTCATGCAATTTTGCGTTTACAGGCATTTTTTTTTAGGTTCATTAAACACTCAAAAAGATTTTTTCTTTTAGTTAAACTGGGGCATTCAGACATGCCTAACTTATTTGTTTTCAAAAATCATCACTTGCATCATTTTTTTCAAAAATTGATCAAATCAAGATTATTCCAAGCTTATGAATATATCTCTCAAACTAGGGGCATTCAACCATGCCTCATTCATTTTCAAAAAAAAAAGGGAGACCACCATCATCATCTTTTCAAAAGAAAATCTATCATCAAGTTTTTAGGATTTCCAAAAATCATGCATTCATTTTAAACTAGGGGCATTCGGCTCAGCCTCATTCAAGTAAGTGCAGATTCCATCAGAACCAATCAAGATAAGTTTAAATTGGTACTACAAGGCCTCATTAGGTGAATTCTAAACTTGTCTCAGTTAAAGTTTTTATATGATCCAAGGCCATTCCAAGGACAAAGAGTTTAACGTGGAAATTAATACAAGATTGTCTAAAGAACACTTCCTTTTGTTTTGCAGGAAAAATTGAAAAAATACAAATCAAACATCATTAGGACTTCGGGTCCGCCTATGTGAAGACCTCCTTGACCTACCTCTAAAGGAGCCACCTTCAGTATTTCCCTCTTGACTTGCATAGAATCGAGGATCATACTGACGGTTCTCAAGTTCAAGGTTTCTGATCATTTCCTCCAAAGTTCTTCTAGTGGAATCAGTCGTTGCCATTCGACCCACCTAAAAAGTCAGCAAAGTCAAGTGTTAAGTCCATTATCATCCAAGCAAAAGACACCCAGAAAGCATTATTGCATACCTAGCTCGCCTCATTATCAGTCGTTGCCATTCGACCCACCTAAAAAGTCAGCAAAGTCAAGTGTTAAGTCCATTATCAAGAAAAAGTCCAAGCAAAAGACACCCAGAAAGCATTATTGCATACCTAGCTCGCCTCATTGATCACATATTGGGAAGACTAAGTACGAGCCAATAGTTGCAAGCCTCCGATCATTTGCATACTTTCCTCGACAAGATCCACATCAACCTGAAGCACAGATATACCAGATCATGAGCCATTCAATGAGCCAAGAAGAAATGAAGACAAGGCACTAAAAAATTCAAGAACACATCGGATCGGGCCAAGGGACGTTTAGAGTGTGCTCTGGCTTGTCAAAAGGCATGGAACTATATGTTCCATCAGGATTCATCACTTCATATTGTCATGCCGGAAAATGAGGATAAGTCTCCATGAAAGAACTAGAAGAGCTACCAGCATGATGAGGAGAGGGAATCTCTTCCTCTCCCTCTCCCTTTCCCTCTTCCTCTCCTTCAGAAGATGGAGCCTAAAAACCCAACATAAAAATGTTATCACCAAGCAGGAATATGGAAAAGGAACATGCAAGATGAAAATTTGACTTCAGAAGGGAAAAGAAATACCGATATGCCGGCCAAGCAACTTTGCAGTTGAGTTCAAATAAATTCAGAATAAGTCCCTGGTACCCTTGAAACAACAAGGCCAACATGAGCTCAAGCAATCTCTTCATTAGTCAGAAGGTCAGCCAACTGGATGGAGGGACAAGGAGGAACCAGAATTGTTGTAGGAGGGTACACATGTTGACTTGGGGCAACACCCGATCACTAAGACACCAATACCTCCCATGCTCACATTCAAACAATGCCTGATGGCTATTCAGCTCCAAAGCCCGCTTACACTCATCATACTTCTCACATCCGACCCAAGGATCTAAAGACATCTGAAAAATCACAAAAGAACCCCAGAATGAGAAAAAGACCAAGCCATAATCATACACCAAAGATCACATACAAAAGAAAAGGACTCACATCATCAATAGTCAAATTGTCAATCACCATATGCCAAATTTTCAAAGAACGCCTGAAGGGCGTTGACAAACGGTATTTGGGCAACCAACGGAGAAATCTAGGAAAAATGTCATCAACCTCCCCCTGAATTTCAGGACCAACTCCAAAGTATTCATACATCCAAACTTGAAAAATTCACAACACCATTACAATCTAGCCAAAATAATTTTCCAAAACCTACACATAGCCAAAAATTCCAAACCTCACCTGCCACACGAATGGAGCACCACTCAAGCTTGAGAGACCCTGCCTCGAAAGTTGAGTCATGAAATGCAAAAGGGTAGCATAAGCCATACTGCCCCAGTCATAATTCTTGATTTGCTCAATTCTTCTTAAGTTCCATAAATAACGCAGATTCACTGTACTGCCTAAATCTGGGCACAAGAAAGTCCCAATGAAAAGAAGCATGAATATGCGGGTACCCTTTGCCACAGTATCACATTTTGCAATGTTCTCACATAGCCACATCAAAGGGACATTTTTACTCCTCATTTTGGAAGGCACTATGCCTAGAAGTTTCTTGATTTCCTTTGGAGTGATGGAGTCATTGACATGGATTCTTTCACCACCCAACCTCAAGCCAGTGATGACGGAAAAGTCATAAGGTGTCAACATTACCTCACCAATGCCCGGAAAATGAAAAGTACACCTGGTGTCCCAGAAGCGCTCAGACAAGGCAAGGAGTAGCTGGAGGTCCTTGTATTCATGAGTCTCGTGATTTAATAAAGTTTCAAAGAAAGTACCAAATCCCACATCATTGATGATATCCTGATGTCAGGAGACAATGCTTCCCATATGCTCTTCAACATTTGGAGACTAACTTGACTCTTGAAGCTCTGCAATACAAAAATTTAGCCCATCATTCCATGCCAAAAATCACATGCCAACAAAAAAGAGAATCTCTCATTCCATGCCAAAATTTCCATACCAACAAATTTTTTTTTTTCCCAATTCCTACATGTCCAAAGTAACCATAAAAGATTCTTTCATGTCCATGCACAACAAAAAATGCCTCATGTCCAAAATTTCATACCCAACAAAATTTTTCCATAGCCAAAATTTCATGCCCACAAAATTCTTCCATATCCGCAAAAATTTTCTGGGCCCACAAATTTATCCATATTCATACCCACAAAATTTTGCCATGATTCATGAAGTAAAATTTACACATGCCAACAAAAATTTCCCACATACATCATGAATAAATTCATCCAAGCATACAACACAATATTTTCATCATGTCCATGACCCCAAAATCCAAGCCAAAATTCATCCAACAACATCACAAATTATCAACATTACCAAAATTTCATAAGCTACCAACATTGTCCAAATTACACCATGACCAAAAAAAATACAACACTTCAAAAATGCTCCAAAGTCAACATTACAACATGATCAATCATACAATGCCCCGAATTCCAACAATATCACACAACAAAATGACAATGTCTCACCATCAAACTTTCAATGAAGCATGAAACAACATTTTTCCAAACAAAGAAACCAAAGAAAAATTCACCTTGATGTCCATGTAAGAATATGGAGCATAGGTCTTGGGGTCTTGAAGGAGCCCCCCTCATCATTCCATTCAAAATGATGGATGATATTTCTTGCCATGAGAAGTGAGAAAAGAGGGTCCATTGGAAGAAAGTGACATTTTGATGCAATGAAAAGATGGGTTTGAAAATGGGTTTCACCAAAAATGGCTGTGTAGCAAAAGTATTCAAGACCACAAGGATCTAAAAAAGTATTGAGGGAGATGAGTAAAGGAAGGTTCAGAAGCTTAGAAAAGTGTTTTTTGGAGAAAGAAATGGTGAGGTGAAGAAGAAAAATCAAGGGGAAGAAGAAGATGAATAGTGTTAATGGTGGAAGAAAAGATGAAGGAGGAAGCAAAAGCAAAAAGAAAAAAAGAGAGACAAGCGAAAGTGGGGGCCAAAATTCGGCCCCCACTTAAAACTCAAGTTGCTGTGTCAACTCAGTCAAATCGAGTTGATTCAGTCAACTCCAAAACAATATATATATATATATATATATATATATGTATATATTTGTTTTTTCCTTTTTGTTTTTTTTTTCTTTTCTTTTCTTTTCTTATTCTAAACAATCAAAAATCAAATCATGAAAAGAGAAGGATCATATCGATTTCCAAAAGAGAGAGAGAGAGAGAGAGAGAGAGAGAGAAAAAAAAATTCTTAGAGCAGATTAAGGATAAAAGATTCAAGTTTAAATTCCAAAATTTTCAAATCCCAAATCCCAAATCCCAAATTTTTCATTCAAAATTTTCATTCCCAAGTTTAAAATTCTAATTTTCAAAATCTCAAGTTGCAAATTTTCAAAATATCAAGTTTCAATTTTTAGAATCTCAAGTTGCAAAATTTCAAAATCTCAAATTTCAAGTTCCAAATTTCAACCCAAAATTTCAAGTCTCAAAATTCCAATGTTTCAATTTTCAATGTTTCAAATTCAAAATTTCCAGTTTCCAATTCCAAGCTTCAAGTTTCAAAAATAAAATCTTTTTCAAGGAACTACAAGATAAGAATGAAAAAATTTGAAACAAACAAATGAAAAGCACGCATTTCAAAAAAAAAAAAGTGGGACCACAAATCCTTCATCATTTAAAAGTCCAATCCCAAATTTTGACTTTTTGCAGGCAACAACAAGATCAAAGTAAAAAAGTGCTTTTGATCACCATTTCAACAGTCCAGATTGAAGTAGAAAAGCCCTTTGATCGATATTTTTGTTAGGATTAGTGCTCTTAAATCCTATTGTTTGATGCTATATGTAATATTATGTATAACATTATGTATGACATGATGTATGACTTAATATTGTAATTAATAAAGCTGTTTTATTATTATCTAAAATAATAGTAACATGAATATTCGGACATTATCATATAGTCCATGAGATGCATAGTATGTGGTTTATGTGAAAAGTCACAGAAGATAGAAATCACAAGTTCTTTGTAAACACAGAATATAGTTCGTAGTCGATGATGAAATTGGGCGTTTCATTTGCGAAGACTATAACATATCAACTAAGATGATTTGTCTTGATCATGGAAGTGGTGATTTCTAATTGATATGTTGATATGTTTTAAGAGTTAAGACATATTAAACTAGACCGCTGTGAGATTTATTATTCTCGTAACGATTGCCAATTGAATAATAAATCTCACGACTTATATTAACATGAACTTTTAATCCTGAGAGAATAATGGACCTAATTATAGAATGTAGGTTGCTTTGATATATCAGGAGTGAGATGGAACATGTATTCTCAAGCTGGAATTCATAGTCTCTTAATGGAGATATAAAATATTCTCTTGAGATAAGTTTAATGGGTTCAGTTATTCAGAGAGTTAGGCCTAACCACTTTAGTAAGAAATTACTAAAGTATATATTTATGAAATTAGATTTCATAAATATATGGTGAATAACTTAAAAGGATTAAACCAGGTACTCAAGGATTAAGACGTAGTAATCTACAAAGTGGCAGTCTACATTTGTGACTTTTTATTACTGCAAATATTTTATGAAGGGGTTGCATGTACAATAAAGTCTTGGGATATAATTTATAGATAAGGCCTAAAGTGCAACTATATTTATATAGTGGTATTAAATATAGTTAATGGTAACTTTGTACTTGCCAAGAGTTAACAGAAAAGTCCAAGGCCCATTGAATCTTGTGTCTTATTGGTCCCTTTTGGTCCCACTCCAAGCCACATACTAGAGCCCAATTGGAAAGGCCCAAAAGGCTAGCCCAATTAGATAATCAGCTATAAGGAGAGAAACATACAGAATTTCGAAAAGAACAACTTGCATGAAATGGTGTATGTAAGTGTTGGACACTCTCTAATTCTCTTTTGAATAAATTCATATTACTGATTGAGAGATCACACATCTTGGGCGTTAGTGGAATTGGAGTGAAGATTAAAAGTATTCCCAAGTGCTTACAATCTTTGTTTTGAAATTCATCACACCAAGGTACACTCTCTTGTTCTCATATTCTGAAATTTACATAGCACATGTTATCAATTTTGAATGAAGTAGATCCGTTAATTTTCTGCTGTGCACATGCATTTTTCCATCAATTTCAACATTCCAGATTGAAGTAGAAAAGCCCTTTGATTGACATTTCAATAGCAAATTTAGATCGAAGTAGAGAAGCCCTTTGATCGATATTTCAACAGTCCAGATCAAAGTAGAAAAGCCCTTTGATTGATATTTCAACAGTCCAGATTGAAGTAGAAAAGCCCTTTGATCGATATTTCAATAGTTCAGATCGAAGTAGAGAAGCCCTTTGATCGACATTTCAACAACTCAGATCGAAGTAGAAAAGCCATTTGATCAACATTCCAGCAAGTTCAGATTGAGATAGAAAATCCCTTTAATCACCATTTCAAGAACAACTTAGATCGAAGTAGAAAAGCCCTTTGATCACCATTTCAAGAACAATCTAGATTAAAGTAGAAAAGTCCTTTGATTGAGATTTCAATAGTCCAGATTAAAGTAGAAAAGCCCTTTGATCACCATCTCAACAGTCCAGATCGAAGTAGAAAAGCCCTTTTGATCGCCATTTCAATAGTCCAGATGGAAATAGAAAAGCTCTTTGATCAACATTTTAACAATTCAGATCGAAGTCGAAAAGCCCCTTGGTCACCACAACTCTAGTTCCAAGGAAGAAAAGCCCTTTGGTTACGTTTCATCAAGATCCAAGGTAGAAAAACCCCTTGGTTACCATCCACATTCAAGACTGAGATAGAAAAGCCTTTCAGCCACCTCAATTATCAAGAATCATTTCAAAGTTCCTCAGCTATCAAGTAGGTCAAGAATTTTCATTTTCTTTTTGAAAGGTAAAGCACTAGTTCCATGTTCCAAAGTTTTAGGTTTGAGGGCTAGGTAATTTTTGAAAATCAACCTCAATTAAATTATAGCCGCTAAAATCAGTGTCTTTGTTTTACATTGACATTTGCTTTCCAAGCTCTGTCAATGTAAGGCATTCTATAGACACTTGATTTTGCACCCATAATTTAATCAAGGAGAATGACTAGAATGACCATTCATGTACCCAAAAATCGTGATTGCATTACATGCATTAATTTGTTCATTGCATATCATAAAAATGATCTCGAGGTTCTAATGGTCACGACGATATGCCCTGTTTCCAAATCGGACTGTCGGATCAAAAGATATTGCATGATCAAGTTTGAACGGTCAACGTGCATTGTGTCTAGGTAGAGTCAACCACACATGATTAATTTAAATTAATTCTGATTGGTTAAACAATTAAAATTAATTAAATAATTTAGTGATTGGTTGATAGTTAGTGTCTAAAATAGGATTGCTTACATGGGAATAAATGGGATAATTGGATAATAATAAAATTGTGGATAATCTAGACTTTATCAAGATTTATTTTATAGTATTTATTTACAAGATAATTGTCGCTGAAAAGACCTGAATTATCCAAAAAAGAGTTAAAATTTTAGAATACGGATTAAAAAAAAAAAACGTCTAAGTGCAAGTCCCGACTTAAGAAAACCTAAAAAATGAGTTCAAAACGCACCCGAATACGAAAGTGCTATTGGCATCCAAAAGTGCCATTTGGCACTTTCAAAGTGCTGAATTGCACACATTAGGTTTTTGGCCCGACAGTCTTCGGGTGACGTTAAAACACATCATTTTCGACTTTTTAGCAGAAGGACGCGTCCCGGTTCGTATTTTAATCATCTAAGCTATTTTTTCAAGTCTCCCAACCTTTATAAATAGAGACTGCATCTCAAGATTTAGAACACTTTTTGATTCTCCCAAATTTCTCATATTTCTAACTCCCCTTTCTGATATTCTCTCTTTTACGTTAAAGAGATTCTGGAGGCTTTAGTCTTAAAAATTTCTTTTTTGTAAGGAAGAATTTTTAGGTTTCAAAGACAATTGCATAAATTTCTTCAAACCCTAAAATATTCTCTTGAGAACGTCCATGCAAGAGGTAGTACGTCCATGACGAGAGATTTTAAGAGTGAGAGAGAGTGTCTTTTTTTTTTTTTTTTTTTTTGAGAGGGAGATAAACAGATGAGAAATGAAAAAGGTTGGGCACTAAAGTGATAGGTTTAGGCGAGGGAAAGGAAAATAATAATAATAATAATAACAGAGGGAAAAAATTGGACCTAAAATGTGCTTGGGCAATTAAAAGGTCTATTGCAGTGGTCACTAAAACCGCCGCTATAACTAAGAAAACATGTTGCAAAAAGGCATATATTGTGGCAGTTCAGTATACCGCAACTATAACTAAGAGAAATGCCACTAAAACACATATATTGCGGCGGATTTATACCGCTGTTGTAGAGTGCCACAAGAGACTCTATCTATCGTGGCTGTCTAATAGTTTGCTGCAATATATCTCATATGTAGGGGCTGTTCAAAAACGTGCCATAATATGTGACATATAGCGGCAGTTTTTGAAACCGCCGCAAAAACTTGAATTTTTACTAGTATTAATGTTTAAAAGCTTCACTAAAGCAAAGTTTATCTCCTAACATAACATGTGAATAAAACTAAAATATATTACAAATACAACATAAGTGCTCAATTTAAATTCAAATTTTTATATAAAACGTATAGATCTTTCAATTACTCAATAACATATGACTTATTCAATTTAATAGGAAATAAATCAGTATATGAACAAAATTTATGATGTTATAACATCTAAAAAATAATCCGAATTAGGGAATTTTCTATAATTTTTCTTTAGTTACCTTTCACAAAATATAAAAAATCTGCTCAACTTTTCAACGGATGGCAAAAGCATACATAACTACGTACAAATGTGTGTATTTGTGTAAATTTACATTTTGTGATATGGGTTCCATACAAGATCATTGTGGTCCTTGGATCCCCCCCCACAAGGGAAGATTTTCTGGTTTTGTCACCTGCAACTTAGAAGGATAATAGAAAAGTCTTAAATCATAATAAGCAACCAAGACGAACCTATGTGAGCACCAAGGGTTTCTTAGTTGCTTAATAGTAAGTGAGGCTCTCATTATTGTGTACTAAACTGCATATTGTCATTACTTACGTACCATCAGTATACTATATGGTAATCCGCTTCTTATTTCATTTGGCAAGGAAAAGCAAACTAAATGAAGACCACAAAATTAGGAGAAAATGAGTTTTTGCCCTTATTTTTTAAAATATTTAGCATAATGTCCATGTTTTGAAACTATTAAGTACCCTGTCTTTGTTTTGAAACTCAATTTTCCAAAAATCAAGTTCTAGGTAAGTTCAATCACTTAAATTTAAAAAAAAATTAAGTGGAATTTGACATTGCTAATGTCAAGTTACACTTAAAAATATATAAGAACTGATTTTGAGGATATCAAGTTTTACACAAAATTCGATTTTAACAAAATCGAGTTTCAAAAACAAGGTCATTTTGCTAAATAGTTTCAAAACAATGGTATTTTACTGCAATGTTTTAAAATTAGGCGAAAATGCCCCCCCCCCCCCCCAACCCACAAAAAAAGTCCTATCATGTCTAATACTAAGCTGGTTAGGATTTTTTTATTTTTTTTTTTGGTTGAAATTGGAGCATTCACAGTAGTGGTGCTAAAAATTTTAATATTTAGCACCTCAAAAAACTATTTTATCTATTTTACCACCTCACTTTACAATACACCCAATATAAAATGTTTTTTTTTTTTTTAACACTTCATTTAAAATAATATAAACAACTTATTAAAATAATAAAGGAATGGAGAGAATTTGAGTTTTTTAATTAAAGGAAGAGATATAATCTTAATAAAATATTTTATTTTATTTTTAACAACTTGCTATAATCAATTGGTATTTAAACCAGTTTACTGTAGTTGAAAAAAAAATTAGCTTTAACTTCTCTAATAATACATTAACACATGATTTTTTTGTCCTTTGGTGGTAAAATAAATTTTTTTGGGGCTAAAATACAATTACCATTGTCCATATAGTCTTAGATAGGGCTGTAAACGAGTCAAGCTTTGCCGAGTAATGTGTGTTTGAGCTTGGCTCGTTAATAAAAATCAAATGCTCAAGCTTGGCTTGAGCTTGAGACAAGCCTATAAACAATGTTTGAACTCGAGCTTGTGAGAATGCCAAAAAGTTTGAGCTCGGCTTGGCTTGGCTTGATTAATTAGTTAAGCCAAGCTCGAGATTAGTACCAAGCTCAAACTCGATCTCAAGTCAAGCTTTTCAGCTTGGGATCCAAAAAAATTGCATCATCAAATTCATATCATCAAAAATCAAGTAAACAAATATACATATATATATATATATATATAATATACTCATTTTATCATGCTTCTAACACCTGTGATTAGAATTTGTTCAAATTACAACCTTACATAATTAAATCCATCCATCATCATTTATTGTCTATAGCTTGAGTAATTGTTTAAAATACATTTTTTACATCCACATTTGTTATTTGTACAACTATAATCTTCACAAATCTAAATAAATTAACATTCCAAAACATATATATATATATATATATATATGAATAAACAAGTTATAAATTAACATTTCAAAACATATGTATAATGTCATAATAATAAGTTTATTTAGAAAACATATATCAAGCTATAAACGAGCTTAACCTTGGCATGTTTTGTATCGAGCCCTATTGTTCACGAATAATTTTTTTTTGCTTGAGCTCAGCTTGTTATCAAACAAGTCTAAAACTAAGGCTCAAGCTTGGCTTATTTGTAAACAATCGAACATGAACAAGTTTTTTATCGAGCTGAGCCTGAGTTGTTCATGAAGGGCTTGGTTTGTTTACGACCCTAAGTCCATTGTGAATATTTTTTTTGTTTTTGTTAAATTTTTGGGTTGAACAATTACTATTTATAGATGAGGCTAGCTAGGTTTATTAAAGAGAATGATTAAAATATATAATAGCTATTATATAAAATAAAATAAAAAATTAAAAAATTGGACCTAGGGTCCCGGGCCCCACCTGGTCCGGCTCTTTTTTCTATATTAACTCTTAATATGGCACATAATTCATTTTAAGTAATGGCAAAAATGATTAAAAATTGTAATCACTTGTTAGTTTAAACTTTCAGAACAAATTGAATTTAACACGGTAGTATTCTGTGTTTAAATCCTATCTCAAGTCTGATCTCTCCAGTTATGCCTATACAATGTTGCAAGGTTTTACCTCTAATTTTTAAATGATTGACTTTTTTTTTTTGGGAAATAAAAAAATGATTTACTTTGAACACAAGGTTGTAGTATACTACTTTTAAATTTAATGAACTTAAAAAGTCTAAATTGAAGGTCAAAGAGGCTGCACGAGTTGGAAGTGGAAAAATCATACTCCAAAAGACAATATATAAATATATTTTGCATTAATTACGCTTAAAAAAAAGTCAATATTATTGTTTAAATCAACAGAAAGTCTATTAGTAAAAATTCAACTTGAGTGATTGGCTGTTTGGCAGGGTCAAAAGTCCAAACTCAATTCAAAGTTATTATTGGATGTAAGTTGTTGTTGTGACTTGAATGCATATTTTTGTAAGCCACACATATTTTAGGTTTCTGGTGTAAAGGTTGAACTTTGAAGCGGATTAAATGGAACACGGTTTTCTATTAAAACTGAGCTAGTGACCTGTAGCAATATTTGTTTCTATCTTCCCTTACAAGTTGACAACTTATTATTATTATTATTATGAAATAATTGAAGATTTCAGTCATTAGCATACAAAATACCTAATACTGTATCACACTCTCTGTGATAGTAATTATCTTCAAAGTTCCTAGTTCGTTCTTTGACATTTTTGGCACATACAAATGTGAAAGCAAATGAGATTCCTTTATTTTACAGGAAAAAAGAAGATGCCTTTTATTCATGAGGGTCCATATGACAGCAAGACTGCTCCAATAGAATTTGTTTTTTGTAAAACCTTATTACGTAGCATACATGATATTTGAGTTTCTATAATTGTAAATTTGTAAAACGTGCAGGCTTTTTGACCTTCAATTTTTGTCAACTACCATCATTCTTGATTAATGAACACTAAACAAATTCGGGCTCTTTAAAGTACCACTAATCTTAATTACAAGCACAGAGAACATCTAAAAATGTAATAGGACCAATATCAGTATAAAGCATGAACCCAACTACAAAATTTAGAGCATCAAAGCAACCACCCCCTCAAAAAAAAAAAATTATGAATATCTAAGTTTTTTTTTTTTTTTTTTTTTTTGTCATTTACAATAAATATAAAACAAGGCATTAAGGGTATACATCTGAGGCTAAGCAAGTCAGCACATAATGTTAGGAAAAGAATCGACCAAAGTTGATGATGCAGCAATAATGCAGACAGGACCAGTCGGTATAACAGAGCAGTGCCATTACATACATTGCACTACAGATTTATTCACATCATCAATTCATCAAAATGATGCAAATTGGGTATGATACATTGTGGGGTTACATCTTTCTTCTAGTTAAAAATAACAAATAGGTACATTGCATTTAATTCTTTGACCCCATTTCAGGACAAATAATCAAGAAACGCCAAAAAAACTCTAAATCATGCAGTGGGTCTTTCGCATCATATCTCACATCTTGTATAATCACACTAAAGATCCACTTTCTACACCTTTTGGGGGAGGCAACCGCAAGACCATCAATGTCAATACGCTCCTTTTTCTGTAAACTCAATAAGTATATAGGAAGTAAATGGTGAGGGATGTCGGCTCTCAATTTCAAGAACCATCAAGATTTCTGCCTCTTCTCATACCTATTTCTTGTTGAGGCAAGGGCTGAGAAAAATATATATAAAAAAAAAAAAAAAAAAAACGTCATCAAATTAAATTGAAAAACAAGTGCTTGATTTATAACATCATATCAACTGAAATAATGATTATTTTATAAATGAGGCCATTTTCTCTTAATAATACTGTTTTAAAAAATTATTTGCCAAAATAGTAACTTTTTCTTTTTTTCTTTTCTTTTCTTTTTTGACTAAATAGCTTTTCTGGCATCTTGTCTATCGAAGAGAGACAAGTCCTAGGTAGCCTGAACTCGTCTCTTAAAGATACGAGGTACAATTTCTGCCCGTAAGCTGACATTGTGTGCGGTCCAAGTGAACTCGCTGAAAAACATGAAACTAATCTCTTCAAGACATGAAACTTGTTTGTAAAAGAGACAAGTTCCACTTACTAATATTATTATTATTAATAGCAAGTTGAACCGACGCTGTAAATGGAGCGCAATATTAGATAACGTACTCATTATATAGCACACTTACATGCTTTAAGAAGGGATGAGTTCCAAGAGTTCAAAATCATGTGGAAAAAAGAGTTAGGATCTCATTCAACATATGCATCTTGTGCAACTCTGACTAAGTCACAACTATAGACCATTATGGGGTGACATGGCATAGAAAGAAGAGGGGATTTGCTAATGTGGGGACACAGGCCCAAATATATATTGGGCCTTGGGCTTGTCCGAGGAGTCATGATGAACTGAGAATAGACCAACAGTAAGGAAGGAGCAAGAACAAGAACTTCACGAGCAAGCTATGGCCGTGAAGGCTAGGAGAGGTAAGCCGAGGAGGAGTATCACCTCGGCTAAACAAAGAAGGGGTCAAAAGGTGAGTTCTATTATCTAGAATGACATTCTAGAAAGTTCTGTTGATAAGTGTACGCACAGTGAACGTACAGGATAAAGTGGGAGTTAAGAAATATCTAAGAAAAAACTACTACCACCGCATTTAATACTCTACAACTAACTCTCTAGCCACATTTATGTGGAGAAGACCCCTGAATAGTGCTGCCTTGGTCACCCCAACTCACAGAGAGCTTATGAGAGTGTCTAATGGGACAAGCACTCAAGTGGTGGCTTGGATGATCGACAAGTGGAGGGCCAAGATCAATCGAAGGGAGATATATAATGTAAGAGACCCCTAAGAAATGAAGATCGAGAAATAAAGAGAGAAACACTATAGCAATTGGGAACCAAATTTGTAATCAAACTTGTAAGAAATATATAAGAACTAATCTCCTCGGACTGTGCCGAGAATGATTTACTTTAGTTTAAATCAATCTATCTTATTGTTCATGTCATTTGAACCCACATTATTTGTTGTCCAACTCATTTAGCCCAGCTTTCCAACCCACTCTCTACAAATTCATTGTTTTGGGCCTAAGTCAATTCATCTTTTGGGCTAGGGACTCAAATCCGGTCCTTACAGCTAATATCCTATTAACTCATATAAGAGTCTCTTGGTAGTGTTGGACACATCATGGTTAGTGAACTTAGACAAGTAACTGCAACCAACAATATTATAGACGTCTTTGAAGAACTACCATGATCAAAATTATATAAGAAAACATGTGAGTAAGTTAGAGGTGTATTGTAGATAACACGGGTTATCTAATATTGTTAATAAGTGGAACTCGTCTCATAAAGAGACGAGATTTAAAAAAAAAGACTATATTCCCAAATATTTTTAGAATAGTCCTAACTAAAAAATAATTATAAAAAAAAAGTATTATTAAGTAAAAATGGCCCATAAAATGATAATGCCTACTGATAAGGATAAAAATATAAATGTACTCACTGATATAGAGGCGTAGAGCAATGTTCCAGAAAAACCGGTCGGCCTTGTATCCACTAATATATGGCAATAGTATGGAGTCTACCGCTCTAAGCTGATGGCGTCAACTTGGGGCAAAGATAAAAAGCTGACGACATTAAGCTGAAGGGTATACACGAGACTGATGGATCTGACATAACTTGGCCTCCACGCATATGTATACAAGGAAATATCTTGTGCCCCACGTTTAGAAAGACTCCTACAAGGAAAGGGTTCCGTAAAATACGATCATAAGGATTCCTATAAGGAAAAAACTTCTAAACCAAGGAAAATATGTCAGCCCTCTACTACTATAAAATCCCCAATACCCTCATTAACCAAGATACGCATAATTCACCCCAGTTCTGGCACTCTAGAGTTGTGAGAAGTTCTAACTTGACCTTCGGAGGGTATTTGGCTGGCACCACACCGGTGCTCTCTGCTAGGTCTTCTCTTTTTGTGTTGTGCAGGTGTTGTTTCGAGCACGTGAGGACTGTGTGACTTACTGTTGATTTTTCGGCATTATCAATTGGCGTCATCTGTGGGAAAGCACTTTAGCAGCTTGTAAGCCATACTATCACTTCCCGAACAAAGAGTTGCATAGTACTTACTCGCTCGATGGTGACCACTAACAATGTTCAGGAGACGAGTCGCGACCCACTGCCCTAGAGAGGCAGGTCCAAACCCTCACAGCAACAGTGGAACGTCTCATCAAATAGAATCAAGACCTTGAAGAACAGCTACGGCAGAAGAACGCCGCTATGGGTACCCAAGAGGAAAACCAAGAAGGTATCAATGTTGAGAGAAGAGACCGAGAGGGGTCGGAAGGTAGTAATGCCCCAAGCAGACCGAAGCGACAAGACATGAGTCATCCATCCGTCACTGATACAGCTCCACCCCACATCGTCGCGGAGATGCAGATGATGAAAGAACGGATGGACTTTATGATGAACGCCCTCAAAGGACAGGTGTCCAATAACCTTGATGATCTAGTCCACCAAACCAAGTCACCGTTCACCACGTCCGTCAATTCCTTCCCCCTACCATAGAAGTTTCGCATGCCACAAATAGAAAGCTACAACGGAGCCAAAGACCCCTTAGACCTCCTAGAGACTTTCAAAACCTTAATGCACCTTCAAGGAGCAGCAGACGAAATCATGTATAGGGCCTTCCCTACAACGCTGAAGGGTCTTGTGAGAATTTGTTTCAGCCAGTTGATGCCTAACTACATCAGTACTTTCAAGGAGCTAAGCGCCCAATTCACTTCGCACTTCATTGGCGGGCATAGGTATAAGAAGTCTACTGCGTGCTTAGTGAGTATCAAGCAGCGAGAGGACAAGACGTTGAGATCCTACATAGCCCGTTTTAACAAGGAAGCGCTCTCGATTGATGAGGCCAACGACAAGATACTTGTAGCAGCCTTTACGGGCTACGGAAGAGTAAGTTTCTGTTCTCTTTATACAAGAACGACCCGAAAACCATGTCGGGCGTACTTTACAGAGCCACCAAGTACATGAATGTTGAAGATGCGCTGTTGGCTCGCGAGGAAAGGCCTAAAAAGAGGGAGAGACAGGAAAGCACGCGGCAGGACAGAGGACGGAAGATGGCAAGAATGGGAGAACGAAGGGATGACAGGTGCTCTAAGCCCCTGGCGAGTAGGTTCATGAGCTTCACCCCACTGACTACCCCGATCGACCTGGTCCCTAATGCAAATCAAGGACGATGGGGCTCTAACCTTCCCTGAAAAGCTAAAGGGAGATCCTAATAAGCGATCTAGAGATAAATATTTTCACTTCCACTATGACCATGGTCATGACACAGCCGATTATTATGACTTAAAATAGTAGATCGAAGCCCTCACCAGGCAAGGGAAATTACAGAAGTTCGTCAGCAGGGAGAGAACGTATCTGCCTCCCCAAGTGCAGGCCCCCCGACGGGATAATGAGCGTCCCAAACCACCCATAGTAGATATAAGAATGATCATAGGGGGCACAACAACGGGGTTGACCAAAAAAACCCGTAAGACTTACCTCAAGATGGTTCAGAACGTCCAGCTGACGGGTTCCATACCTAAGATGGCGCGGATAGACAACCGCGTCATCGGGTTCTCGAAAGAAGATGCCCGACGTCTTCACCACCTGCACGAAAATGCACTTGTTGATAGCATACGAGTAGGGGATGATAACATGCACCGGGTGTTGGTCGACAATGGTAGCTCGGCAAACATCCTATACTACCTAGCATTCCAGGAGATGAGGATTGACAGAGTGTTATTGATTCCGACGGATGCTCTGTTCATTGGTTTCGGAGGAACAAGGGTATTCCCCCTAGGCACGGTCACATTGTCAGTAACGGTAGGTGACTACCCTCAACAGATCACCAAGAGCGTAACATTCCTCGTGGTCGACTGTTTGTTCGCTTACAATGCCATCCTCGGACGACCCACCCTCAATACATGGAAGGTTGTAACCTCAACCTACCACCTAATAATAAATTCCCTACTGATTACGAAATAGGAGAGCTGCGCAAAAATTAGGTGGGTGCACGTGAATGCTACGTAGCTATGATGGGAATGAACGACTACCTCCAGGCTATGAACATAGAAGAACACCGGACAATGACAAAGCCCGTTGAGAGGCTTGAGGAGATACTTCTTGACGACTCCAAGCCTGGCCAAATGACCAAGATTGGAACCCTTGCTAGCCTAACAGTCCACCAAGCGCTTACGACTTTTCTCAGAGATAATCAGGATGTATTCGCTTGGAGCCACAAAGACATGCCAGGAATAAACCCTTCGGTCATGGTACATAGGCTGAATGTGTCGCCTTCCTTTTCACCCATCCATCAGAAGAAGCGAGTTTTCGCTCCGGAGCGAGATTAAGCCATAGTGGAAGAAGTTTGTAAGCAGAAGCAAACTTCATTAGGGAGGTTTACTACCCCGACTAGCTGGCAAACGTAGTAATGGTCAAGAAAGCTAGCGTAAAGTGAAGGATGTGCGTAGATTTCACCGACCTAAATAAAGCATGCCCCAAAGATAGCTACCCCCTCCCACGGGTTGATGTTCTAGTTGACTCTACAGCTTAGCACCAGTTGTTAAGTTTCATGGATGCCTTCTTGGGTTACAACCAAATCCGAATGCATGAAGCATACCAGGAGAAAACTTTGTTCGTGACTAGCCAAGACCTCTTTTGTTATAAAGTAATGCCATTCGGCCTCAAGAATGCGGGCGCAACATATTAGAGGCTCATGAACAAGATGTTCGCACAGCAGATTGTGAGAAATGTCCAAGTCTACGTTGGTGACACGATGGTGAAAAGCCAAAGGGAGGAAGATCACTTGGGAGACCTCAGGGAAACATTTGACACCCTTCGCTCCTACAAAATGAAGCTTAATCTAGGAAAGTGTGCCTTCAGAGTAACGGCAGGAAAGTTCCTGGGATTCATGGTGTCTCAGAGAGGTATCGAGGCCAACCCAGACAAGATCCGAGCCATAATGGAGATAGCACCCCCAAGAAACGTGAAAGAAGTGCAAAGCCTCAACAGCAAAATAGTAGTGCTAAACAAGTTCGTGTCGAGGGCAAAGGACAAGTGTTTACCTTTCTTCTGCACACTGAAGAAGTCCTTTGAGTGGACTGATGAGTGCCAACTGGCATTCAAAGATTTAAAGGTTTACCTCTCTTCCGTACCGCTGCTAAGTCCTTCATAACTCGGGGAAGAGCTTTTTCTCTACTAAGCTGTCTCCCCAGCGGTCATCTGCGTGGCCTTAATCAGAGAAGAAGACAAGGTTCATAAGCCCATGTACTATGCTAGTCGGGTGCTTCGCGGTGTAGAGGAAAGGTACCCACCCATGGAAAAACTTGCCTTCGCTTTGGTTACGGCAGCCCGCAAACTTAAACCATACTTTTAAGCCCACACAGTAATTGTCTTGACCGAAAAGCCCTTACGATAGGCAATGAGTAATCCTAAAGCCGCTGGTCGATTGGCGCTATGGGCAATAGAGTTGAGTGAGTTTGACATCCAATATCGCCCGCGTAGCTATCAAGGGACAGGTCATCGCTGACTTCATAGCGGAGTTCACCAACGGCGAAGATAAAGGGTTAGAATAGTATTCTCAGTGGAGTATACATACAGACAGGTCATCCAACAAGCAGGCCGGGGGCGCAGGTGTTGTGCTCCTTTCTTCTGAAGGAGACAAGATCGAATGTATGATCTGCCTCGATTTCCATACCACTAACAATGAAGCGAAGTATAAAGCTTTAGTGGTAGGACTTGACCTTGCCAAAGTGGCAGGAGCCGTAAACGTAGTTCTTTATTGCGACTCATAGGTCGTCGCTAACCAAGTAAACAGGGATTATGAGTGCAAGGGCGAAAGAATGAAGAAATACCTAGAGTAAGTAAGAAGAAGGGTAGACGACCTAAAGGCCAAAATCATCCAAATCCCCAGAGGAAAGAATGAACAAGCCAACCGCCTTGCCAGAGCCGCTTCAGCAGAATATATGATTGCCTTTGATAATGTACTCTCTTTTGTTCAGCTTTCTCCACTAATAGATTCGAACGATGTGTAGGAGATAGGTTCTAAAAGCGACTGGACCACACCGTTAGCCTCATACTTAAAGAATGGTGTCTTACCAAACGGAAAGGAGGTCGCGAGGAAGCTGAAGGTACAAGCAGCATGATTTGTCTTAATAAAGGACGTCTTGTACAAGAGAGACTTCTCCTGCCCATACTTAAGGTGTTTGGGTCATGAAGAAGCAGACTACGTCATGAGAGAGGTGCACAAAGGGATTTGCGAAAACCATTCAGGGTCGAGGTCGTTGGTGCAAAAACTAGTGTGAACAGGATACTACTGGCCCACCATGCAGAAGGACGCCTAGACTTATGTTAAACCTGCGACAAGTGTCAAAGGTTCAGTAATATCATCAGACAGCTGTTCAAAGAGTTGTCCCCAATAACAGCCCCAGGTTCTGTAAAATACGATTATAAGGATTCCTATAAGGAAAATACTTCTAAACCAAGGAAAAGATGTCAACCCTCTACTACTATAAAAGCCCCAATACCCTCATTAACCAAGGTATGCATAATTCACCACAGCTCTAGCATTCTAGAGTTGTGAGAAGTTCTAACTTGACCTTCGGAGGGTATTTGGCCAGTACCACACCGGTGCTCTCTGCTAGGTCTTCTCTTTTTGTGTTGTGCAGGTGTTGTTTCGAGCACATGCAGACCGTGTGACTTACTGTTGATTTTTCAGCATCATCACCTACATAAATTAAGAGAATGTTGGTCATCAAATGGACACTGAAATGGCTGGATAAGTTTAGAGAGCATTTGAAATTTGAAATTTTACATTCGGAAAGGAATCATTTGTTTTGAAAGGCAAATATGGGGAGGGGGCTGGTAGGGTTAGAACCACAGTGCCAAGGCACCACAAGAGGTTTTGGATACACTGGGCTAATCCCGAGCCCCACATTCGGAAAGGCACCATAAAATAAGAAATTGATTTTTGGGGCCAGGTTTAAGAAAATTCAAAGGCTTTCAACCATAAAATCCAGTAACATATAGATGTAAATGACTATCCATTTCTGAAACGGGGTGGTTTTATCTATAAAATATTGCTTAGGTGGCAAACATTTTAAGCAGTTTAGTTTCCACAAGACTTTTAAACATATGCCTAAGATTGGAAGAAGCGGAAATAGACCATAATGTGAAACACTAATTCAGTGCAGGTAACCAAGTATTCAGTGATGAGATAAGTACACCAAATTTACCTCAAATATGTGTCTTTCCTTGCAAACAAGGATAATGCAAGCATTGTAGTCTATTGATTCTTGAAGCAACCGAAGAATGAATTTTTTTTTTTTGCACAATCTAACAACTTTAGAGTTATCACTAGTGATGTAAGTTTGACAAACTAACACTTATCCTAAAAGCATAAACTAAGAGGAAAGTCTAATTAATTAACACTCCTTCAGTGGGATGCAATACATGGAGGTGCGGTTTGAACTCCTAACCACTTGTTATGATACTATGACAAATTATTACGTATTGCATAAGCCTAAACTTACATGAAATTGTGCATTTAATCATTAATGGCACCAATGAGAAGATATCCAACTGCTATATTGGAAATTAAATACAGTGGAAGAGACCTTTGATTATGCTGATAGCAAGCTGAAATGCCTTACTATGACATACGCTACCAAAAGACCCCAAAAAAAAAAAAAAAAAAAAAAAAAATCTAATTTTTCAAAAGGATGAAGCATCTTGATAGCACAACTGTGGGCACTAGGAAGTGCACTAAGAAGCTATTTTGATGATGAGATTAAATAGTATAGAAAAGAACAACTTAAATTGGGTCCTCATATTTAACCCAAAAAAAAAAAAAAACTCATATAGTGAATTATTTGAAAGATATTCCACATATGAGATAATTGGACAATTTCTAAGTTGTACTAGTATATACCATAAATAAATTTTTAGAGGTACAATGGTAACAAGCAAAAGGTGCACTTCTTTTTTGTGAATAGTGCATAGAGTTCTATAGAGCACTAGTATGGTTCATGACCTTTTTTATACTTCATTTTATGCTTTACACTTTACCCAAAATAGTGAAGTGTGTGCACTAGAACATATGGTACTGCTATGGACTGTGGTTAGGGGTGGCAAAATCAACCCAAACCCACCTACTTAAATGAGATCCAAATCCACACAATTATTAATTGGGTTAAATGGGTATTAACCCAATGAAACTCAATTAATATTAATGTTTATTGGATTTTGACTGGGTACTCAATTAGACCCAAGTATAATCCAAGTATCATTTTTACAAATCACCCAACTCTAAAATACCCCAAAACCACTAAAAATGATCAAAATAACCCATAAACCTAAAAAAATAACCAAAATACCCTCTAAATAACAATAAACAAGAATGAAATAGCTTTAAACTCTCATTATTGACCATTGACCAAAATGTTTTATAATTTATAGTCGGCACAAATTAAAAAAGAAATATTCTGTATCTATAGCCCAAAAGGCAGGACCCCTGAAGTAGAGTAAATATGAATTTTGTATATTATATATACACATGTTTGGATGCATTATTTAGAAAAACAAATATACACATATATTGTATTATTTTTGGACAATATTGTATTATTTTCAAAGTGGAAGACGCTGGTAAAGAACTAAAGTCTGACTAACCTATACGGTATACTTGTGTGAACATTCTAGTTAGGTAAAATGTGCACACTTCAAACAGTTGTTCTTCAATCGAACTCACCTTCTAGTATGTAATCTGTAGTACATTTTAAAGGCTAAATTCACATGTATCCACATATATTTAGCTTTTGTCGCCATTGTATTACTATTACCTAACATGTCATATTAGCATTTTGAAGAATAGTCATAACATGAATATAATTTTTCTTTTTTTACAAATGTATATAACATTATACACATTTATTTAAAGTATGATATAAATTTTACATTACTAATACAAGATAAACTTATATAATTACTCCATTCTAACATTAACATTATTGACTAAATATTGTTTATAAAAAAGTATGCTATGTTGTTCCATTGTTATGGTAAAAAGAAGTATAAGTTTATAACCATAGCATTCAGTGTTTTGAAAACTTAGATAATTTGATGAAAAAAAAAATTGAAGAGCAGGGTCGTACTAGTACCCGATACCCCAAATTAAAAGCGTTGTCTGAACAAGGTTTCATCATGTTGGCTAGATTGTGCAAAGAAAGAACACTGATTTCAGGAGTATTTTGGCCAATTTTTAGGTTTAGTGGGTATTTTGGTCAATTTTTAGGTTTTGGGGATATTTCAGTTATTTTTTAGGTTTCGGGGTATTTTAGTCATTTTTTAGATTTTGGGGTATTTCGGTCATTTTTTTAGGTTTATGGCATATTTTGGTAAAATTTAGGTGTCGGGAGTATTTTGATAAGTTTTTAGGTTTCGGGGGTATATTGGTCATTTTTTAGATTTTAGGAGTGTTTCAGTCATTTTTTAGGTTTTGGGGTATTTTTTGGTCATTTTTAGGTTTTAGTAGTATTTTGATTAATTTTTAGGTTTAGTGGGTATTTTGGTCAATTTTTACGCTTCGAGGGTATTTTGGTCCTTTTATAGGTTTCAGGAGCATTTCAGTCCTTTTTTTTAGGTTTAGGGGGTATTTTGGTAATTTTTAGTTTGGGGGGGGTATTTTGGTCATTTTTTAGGTTTTTGGGGTATTTCGGTCATTTTTTAGATTTCGGGGGTATTTTGGTCATTTTCTAGATTCGGGGTTATTTCGGTCATTTTTTAAGGTTTATGGGGCATTTTGGTAATTTTTAGGTTTCAGGAGTATTTTCATCAATTTTTAGGCTTCATGGGTATTTCAGTCATTTTTTAGGCTTTAAGGGTATTTTGGTCATTTTTAGGTTTCAGTAGTATTTCGATTAATTTTTAGGTTTAGCGGGTATTTTGGTCAATTTTTACGTTTTGGGGTTATTTTGCTCATTTTTTAGGTTTCGGTGGTATTTAGGTCATTGTTTTAGTTTCGAGGGTATTTCAGTCCTTTTCTAGGTTTTGGGGGTATTTTGATCAATTTCTTTTTCTTTTTCTTTTTTTCGAGGATATTTTGATCTTTTTTTAGATTTCAGGGTATTTTGGTCATTTTTAGTTTTTTTTTATAGCATATTTGGTCTCTTATAGGTTTAGGGGGTATTTTGGTAAATTTAAAGGATTTTATGAGTACTTTGGTCATTTTCAAGTTTTAATGGCATTTTGGTAATTTTGATTATTGGGTAATTGGGTGGGTTGGGGTTTATCCATAATAATTGGGTTGGGTTGAGTTTGAGTTAGAAGTAATTTGTTAAATAAGCAATAAATGAGTAAATGAGTTTTTATATACCCAACCCAATTATGCCCTCTCCGAACCCACCCGTTGGACACCCCTAAGTGGTGAAGATGAAACTAATGCAGGCTATGCCAACACAGATCTTGGGGAATGCGAAGGCTTGCTTCTTTGTTATTTACACTTAATAGATAAATGCAACATTGCCCCAAGCAAGGTCAAAAGTTTGACGTTGGTGCACTTTTAATTAATGCACACAAAGAAGATCTTTTAAAAAGTTAATTACAATTACCGTGCACCTTTGGTGCGGTGGTCACTTCACAAGTATAAACGCTTGTGGGGTGTGGGGGCAAGGGTCGGGGTTCAACACTCCAGGAGGAAGTATCACACACATATACACTTAAATTATGTTAGAGTAGAAATTCTCTCTTGTATCAAGAAAAAAAAAATAATTACAAATATCTTTCATTTATTTCCTTTGTGTTCAAATTATTCTAGATTTTAATTCCGGTTTGTAGTACAGGTTGAAACCTGGGACTATTTTCTGATTTTCATATTCAAGTGACTAGCTATTGGAGCAACTTTGGTGATTCTGAATTCGAGCTTATGTTGTACATTGAAATATGCTCCGAATCTTCTTATGTATCACTTTGAAATGAAAAATAAATAAATAAATAAAAAACATATAGATTGCTACAGTGTCTCCCAATAGAAAAAAGAATGCAAAGGTTTGTCCTTTGTAATTAAACTTACTTACATGTTAAATCTTAAGGTAAAATGATTTTAAAATTGTGATTAAATGATTAAATTCACAATTTTCTAATAGTTTAATCTTTTTGAGAAAATTGATAATTATTGATTTTGACCGCCTATGTATTAGGCCCTAGAGTACTAGCATTCGAGATGCGAAAAAAAAAAAAAAAAAAAAAAATCTATTTTACATCCTCAAATACTGAGCATTAGCAGCCGGGGATGCAAAAAAGTTATATTTTGTATCCTCAAAAACTTACTTTATCTATTTTACCATCTCATTTTACAACTTCTCCAACATCTCAATTTCTATTTTTACATTAATCTGATTAAAATAATATAAACCATACAAAAAGAAAAAAAATTATATCTCTTCCATTCCTCTCTTACTCTGTCCTTATCTTTCTGGTCTGTCCCTATCTCCCAAGCAAACCAATCACAACCACCACTGCACCACCACACATGCCTAGCAAGGTAGCAACCACCACCACACACCCCAGCAAGGCAGCAACCACCACAACCCCACCAAGGCAGAAACCACTAACAAAACAGAAGAAGAAGAAGAAGAAGAAAAAAAACCTAGCAAATACCAATCGCCAAGCACAACAACCACCCAAACACCAAATCACCACCAATCCGACCACCCAAACACCAAAACCACTAATCTGGCCACCCAATCACCATACCAACACCGATTCGGCCACCTAAACACCAACCCACAGCCCATCCCACACCCACCAAGATCCATCAAAACCTATAGCCCATTCGACCCTTAATCCCCACGCTGCCACCATCGCATCGCGCACGACCGCCAGAAACACACAAATCTTGTCTCCACCACAGCCCTATCTAACCCACAACCCACGTCTTCACCACAGCCCCACCTAACCCACAACCAAGAAAAAAATACCTCCAAATCAAGAGAGAAAGATGAAAAAAGAATAGAGAAGAGAGAAGAGTTGGAGAAGAAAAGATAGGGATTAGAGACAGAGACTGAGAGTGATTGAAAAGGAAAAGAAGAAGAGAGAGAGAGAGTTAGAGATTGAGAAGAAAGAGAAGAGAGAGGAAAGAAAAAAAAAATTATTTATCCAATCTCTGCTACAATAGGTTGCATATACCCATACTTACTGTAGTAGGTTGCAAATTTTTTTTAGGTTTCCATACCCGGATGGAGCTCATTTTTATGAGTTTAGTGTGTATAATAGCAATTGGGGGGTGTTTACACCCCTTAATGCTAATGCTCTTATCTATATTTTACCATCTTATTTTACAACTCACCCAACATTTCAGTTTTTATTTTTACATACAACTTATTAAAATAATATAAACTATCCCATCAAATAATAATATAAATATAATGTGAGTGAGACAAAGTGAGAAAGAGAGAGAAAAAAAATTGAAAAAAAAAAATATTTTAGTTTACAAACTCATGAATAGTAAGGTCTAAATATAAGAACTTAATATTCATAGGTTGTAAAAAAATTTAGATATACATCCTCTCATATGGATCTCTTTTTTAGATTGTCATCCTCTCATATGGATCTCTTTTTTAGATTGTCAGTGGTATTTTAACAACTCGGAGGTTTTACACCCCAACGCTAATGCAGTTACAAGCCCAAATCCATAAATGAGTAGGATCAGGACACTTAGGCGGCAAATCTCTTTACAGAGGAAAATGGGCCTTCTTGGCAATGACTACATATCAGCATGCTAGGCCCAACACATGAGCCGTAATGGCCACTCATAAATAAGAGTATGATGCCCACAAACTCATTGCTCAAGCCCATGATGGGTCCAATTTCAAAAGTAAGCTAAGGGACGATTGGTTTGGCAGGATGGACGATGTCTTCTAAAAGTGGCTGGATGTCTACTGCACCCTTTGATTATTGTGTCCACTAAGGGGCACATACACATACACATACACTAAGGGACAAAGCTCAATTCAGCCTAAGTGTGCCTGCGTTGTCCATTTTATTTCTTCTCAAACCCCTCATCAGTGCAAGTTGGCATCCATAAGGATTAATTGATCCCAAACACCATCTTCATTTCCAAGGAAGTCAATCCAACCTTTCCTCTTGCAGCTAAAATTGAATGCCACTTTCATTCTCCTAATTAGTCGCAGACCTACAGTTGCAGACCTACACGATGTGCAAAAAAAATTAAAGATTTTTTTTTTATTAAATGAAAAATGAAAATAGTAAATAAGACTTATAATTATCATTCCCAAACTCTTCTTAAAATGATTTCTAACAAAGTATATATGATACAACCTATTAGATTTTCTAAATTAAGTTATCTATATTTGTTATTTGAAAGTTCTAAATTTTGCAAGTTTATTTATTTATTTATTTTTATTTTATTATTATTATTATTATTTCCAAGGAAACATAATGCATTTTGCACGTTTTTAGACCCCTTAAAATACAAGTTGATTAACCTAATTATTTAGCCAAGTGATTACTTAGATAAATTATTCAAGTCTAGGTTAACACTAGTAAATCATATCAAGTAAATAATGCGGAAAATAAAGAACACAACGATATGATAACCCAGAAAAACCAAACCGGTAAAAAACTTAGGGAGGATTTAACCTAGCTATTCTCAAGGTAAAACAGATTCACTATGAAAGAATTGAAATTTTACAATAACGACTTAGACCACTAACATCTTATTGCTACCTCGAATAGAAAACTTATTATCATGACCACGTGACAGCTCCGGGTCCACGGACTACTTCTTTCTTGGATTCACAGCAACCAAGGACTCCCACTTGTGTTTTCTTTAAGCTCTTTATGCAGCAATTGAAGCGATCACCAAGCTCTTGACATCAATTTTGATCTTGATAACCCTAAGTATATATGAAGGCAAACACCTCTAGATCTCACAAAAGATTCATACACACAACATATCAACAACCTTTAAGACGTGACTAGGTTTTTTCTTTTTATACTAGAAGCAAAACATAAAACCCTACACGTCATATTGGCTTAGGCTTGAGTTGGAAAATTCTGCAAAAAAACAATCTGCATGAGTTTCGATCGATCGAGTCTAATTTTCGATTGATCGAGCTTTGCAGATTTATACATTAAATCCTGTAGTACACTCGATTTCAACTTTACACATTAACATACTTTGAGCAGCCTAAATCTAGATCGAATGTTTTGATCATAGTTTGCCAATATATACATAATGAAATTCTAATACATTAGTTCCTAATTCTTTAAAACCTAACAAACTCCCCCTTTGGCAATCAGTGACAAAACAAATACCAAAACAAAAATGCTCAAAGTTACAAAACAGCCCAATTACACACAAATCCCAATCTAAGACTCCTAACCTAGAAGTTGCAAGAAGATGTAGAAGGTCTTGATCAGAATGTACCTGTCTTCCCTAAAAACACTCAAAAGAACACATCACCGCATGTGTGGAAAGTAAGACATATAAAAAATAGTATGAAACACAATATAAAAACAAAAGTAAATTCTAACTCTCCTCCTAAGTTAGATACATCAAAAAGTTTTTATATCCTCCCCCTTTCAAAAACAATTTTAGTTCTCCTTAAACAAAACATTTTAAAAAACCTTAGGATTCCCACGTTTCATCTATTTCTCCCCCTTTTTGTCACGTATTGACAAAAACAACTCAAACAAAGAGTAAATAGAAAACATACACAATAAAAGTCAAGAGAAAATAGAGAATCAAGGTAACAAATGAATCCAACTCTATAGAGAATAGAAGCAACTCCTCCTATGAAGAGCAACTCCCTCTATGAACAACAAAGGTTAAAAAAACTTTTCTCCTCCTATAAAAATAGGAAAAACAAAACATGTTTTGGGAAAAATAGTTTTGGGGAAAATTTAGGAGGTGGGGAAAATATAGACGCAAACCAAACTTAAAAACTAAGTTGAGGATACACAAAAAAAAGAATATTCTCTCTTTCAATAAATGTAAACTTGACACTATGTGACCCATCAAAAATTAATCAATCAATTTTTAAATCAAATTGAGTACTCAATTTAGCAAAGTGTATGCATATTAGGTATGAAAACAATGAGAGATATGACTGCAAAACTGTAAGATGGATACAAAAAACAATGCAATGCATTTGAATCCTAAACATAAATGATGCATGAAAATTATTTTGGTCAAATACTTAAAAACTAAAAATTTTTCAGTTTTGATCGATCGAGCATCAGTTGAGTCAGGCAGAAAGTCATGATTAAAAATCAAGGGATTTTTGATCGGTCGAAAAACACATTCGATCGATCGAAATTCTAGAAAACTGGATTTGTTGAAAAATAGCAGAAGTTTTATGCAGAAAACACTTAATCCAAAGAATTTCATGAATGAAAAGCATGAGAATGAGTTTAAATGTTTTTCAAAAACATGAGTTTTCAACCCAGAACTTCAAAACAAGGTTTTTAATCATCAAAAACACAATTTTTGCCAACCCTTAAACATATTTTGCATCAAACACCATAAAAAATATAATCTTGGATGGCCAAACTAGATTCACACACAATTCCATGTACAAAGCTTAGCAAAGAATAACTTGTGAAATGTGTGCAAACTAGTAAAAGCATGAGATACATGTGAGATGATATATAGATAGTAATGAATCACAATTTTTACATTATTCATCACATAAATTTGAAAGTGACTATCACCTAAAAAGTTATATCATATAACTCTCATATCTCCTAGAAAACAAGCTTGCAATCATGTAAGTTTCTTGTTTTGCCTCATAATGTACACACCAATTTTATTTTATTTGGAAATTATTAGATTATAGCCCAATAATGTACATATCAATTTTATTATTTAAACCGAGGCTACACCTTATGTTCTTTTTGCGTATGTGCTACACTTTCTTGAGCACAAAATCATATGATATGCATTAAGGTGTTCATAATTGACTAGTAAACAGTGGTGAGATGATTATTTATGTCTTTCTCTTAGGATTTTTTAGTCCTTACAATCAAAAGCATGTGACTTCAAAATCAAAATCATGTGATCAAAAACTATAAACACTCCCACACAACATGCACTACAAAGCTAAAACTAGCAAGGTGCAGTAAAATAAGCTCATCCAAGCTAAACAAGATACATACACGTGTTATGCAAAGATAATAGGCCAACCTCAATTACATATTCATGATGTGTAATACAAAACACATAAAAATCTGTTTGGTTTTAAAAAAAAATTATGACCAAAACTAAAAGAACACATTATGCTTAATGAATAAAATGCAAAAACAATGCATGACAGTGCTAAACTAAGCTATAGAGGGTACACAAACAATTACATATTCATGATGTGTAATACAAAACACATAAAAATCTGTTTGGTTTTAAAAAAAAATTATGACCAAAACTAACACATTATGCTTAATGAATAAAATGCAAAAACAATGCATGACAGTGCTAAACTAAGCTATAGAGGGTATACAAACAAGAAATATCAATTTCTTAATTAGCCCACGAGTACATGTACAAACTAGTACATACTCACACAAAATTAGAAATAGCTTAGCATTTATATAACACATACTATTCAAGTTTCTCCACAATGTCAAGCATGTTCTAAATCAAGAGAGAGATATCATAATTCATGTAATCCTCAAGAAAAATAAAAGTAGACACAAAATAAAATATTTTTTCTTTTTGAAATTTTTCAATGTTTTTGGATTTTTGAATAATCAAAACAACCTAAGAAAATAAAACAACCAAAAACTAAAAGAAAACGGGTCCACAATTAATTGAAAGAATTAAATCAAGGATAAATAAACAACACTCACCTTAGAGAATCTTTTCTCTCCCATATAGCACGAGTCTTCGGCTTTGTAGGTGAAAATCCATGAGAAGCAGAGTATATTTGAGGGATTACACCAATCTTCTGAGAAAGACTGAAATCCTGCAAATTCCTTTCACAAGCCAACAAGCTTAAATTTTTCAAAAGAATATGAAACAATTTGTATGGACTTATGGTAGGAGAAATATCATCACATATCCTAGATTGAAATAAAGAATTTTTAAATTTCAATTTATGACAATTAAGATGGATGTGACTGGAGACACCACAAAAGTGACAAACAGGAACAAATTTAGGAACATCAGTATTCCTAACAACAAATCTAGTCTCAGATTTCGGTTTTTTTCTCAACAAAGAACAATTTGATCTAATATGACCAACAACACTACAAAGGTGACAAGTAGGCACAAAAACATATTTATTATGCTCTCTACCAATAGGTTTAGATATAGGTTTAGAAACTTCAGCGTCTGCATCAGAACTTTTACCTTTGTCTAACCTAGCAAAATAAGTCTTTTCTTTATTATTCCTCTTGAAAGGAGGGATATAAACTTTCTAAGTTTTAGGCTTAAGAGAAACAGAAACACTTATGTTATCAACAACAGTCTTGGTACTAGTCAAATTTTCAATTTTAGCTTTAGATTCAACTAACTCTTGTTCCAAGCTTTTCATCTTCTCATCTTGAGAGGAAATTTGATTTCAAAAAAAAAAAATCATTCTTTTTATTAGATTCATCTAATCTAACAACCAATTCCTCTTTTTCAAGATTAGCCAATTTTAACTCTTCTTTGAATTTTTTAGCAATTTTCATAGATTTCAATTATTCCTTACAAAGAGTTTCACAGGCATCAATAAGATCAATAGAAACAACAGTGTCTTTTTTATTCAAATCATCACAATCAAAAACAGTAAGACACTTAAAATTATCCATGATAACAGGGATTAAGGATCAACTCTTAGATCAAAAGATCTAATACAAGAGCTACCCGCTCTGATACCACTTATATGTTTTTAGACCCCTTAAAACATAAGTTGATTAACCTAGTTATTTAGCCAAGTAATTACTTAGATAAATTATTTAAGTCTAGGTTAGCACAAGTAAATCATATCAAGTAAATAATGTGGAAAATAAAGAACACAACGATATGATAACCCAGGAAAACCAAACTGGTAAAAAACTTAGGGAGGATTTAACCTAGCTATCCTCAAGGTAAAACAGATCCACTATGAAAGAATTGAAGTTTTACAATAGCGACTTAGACCACTAACATCCTATTGTTACCTCGAGTAGAAAACTTACTATCACGACCACGTGACAGCTCCGAGTCCACGGACTATTTCTTTCTTGGATTCACAGCAACCACAAGCACTCCCACTTGTGTTTTCTTTAACCTCTTTATGTAGCAACTGAAACGATCACCAAGCTCTCGACATCAATCTTGATCTTGATAACCCTAAGTATGTATGAAGGCAAACACTTCTAGATTTCACAAAAGATTCATACACACAGCATATCAACAACCTTTAAAATGTGGCTAGGGTTTTTCTTTTTACACTAGAAGCAAAACATAAAACTCTACACGTCATATAAACTTGGGCTTGAGTTGGAAAATTCTGCAGAAAAACAATCTGCACAAGCTTCGATTGATCGAGTCTAATTTTCGATCAATCGAGCTTTACAGATTTACACATTAAATCCTGTAGTACACTCGATTCCAACTTTACACATAAACACACTTTGAGCAGCCTAAATCTAGACTGAATGTTTTGATTATGGTTTGCCAACATATACATAATGAAGTTCTAATACATTAGTTCCTAATTTCTTAAAGCCTAACACATTTTACATTCAATTATTATATAAGGAGAGATAATTTGAAAATAATGTAATGTGTTGTTGCAATTTATTTCTAGCACTCCTTACAAATGGTTCATCTTCTATATGTCTTGAATGACCTAAAGAGGAAAAATATAAGTAAATCCATCACTTATATTAGGGGGGAAAAAAAAGACTTTAATATCGTAAGAAAAATGTAATTTTATCAAGAATCTACCAACATTACACTGAGAAGGTAACATAATTCATAATTGTCAATGTAGCAAGTTCTCTTTCTACACAAACCTCTCCTCCTAAAGCATTACGAAAGTGGACTGAAGTGAAATGAATTGAAGTGGACCGAAAGAATTGAAGTGGACTGAATTTACCAAAATGTTAAACTAATATGACTCAACAGGAGTTTAGCAACACTAAATACTACGTTTCAGTTTTAAAATATTGTATATATTACCAATCCTAATAATAAAGCTTACACCAAAGCTTACACCGCAAAAACCAAGGGAAAGCCGATATGAATTTTCAAACATTTAAGAGATGTCTTTCTCACATGGAACAAAATCTCAAACTATTATATAAAGGAAGCAGACCTGTGTTATGAAATGCGGGGGAGGGGAGAAAAAAAAAAGAGACAACCCTCCTTTCGGTCATCTAATAATGTGTTAGCCTCCCCTTCTTTATCTTTTCCCCTTACTGCAAAGATATCCTATCTTAGTGTCTTAAGTACTAGACACAAAAACATGCACACCTCATATGTCATTTTCTCCCTATCAAACCAATCTTTCCTTGAGAGAACTTTTCTTTTTCGTAAACTAAATCTGAGTTGTGCAGTTCTAAACATCTCCATTTAAGCCAGATCTGGATTTGTAGACTTGAATACCTTTCAGCATGTACTGCAGACCGAATTATGTATTCTAAAGACTTAAATGCGTTTCTACATGTATGCAGATTGGATTCCATATTCTGCAGACTTGTATATCTTTTCTGAAGACCAGCATTTATATTTTACATACATGAATGTCTTTCTGCAAAACCAAATTTGGACCTCTGTCTTCTTGCAGACCAGATTCTTGGCTCTACTGGCGTGAATATTTAATACAGGAGAAACTAGAACGATTCAACAATAAAATTAAATGACACAAAAATAAAGGATCAGACCTAGGAATCATCACCTAGATTTGCTTTGATAGGGGTGGAGTCAGGAATTTTGGTTTGGGGAGGCCAAGTTACATATTCATAAATACATACATTTACACAACTACATATATTGATACATACATACATTTCATATAAACTTTAATGCATTATGCATATACGCAAATTGTCTACTTTGCCACCAATATGTACAAAACGTTTTACCATTATTTAATTATAAATTTTTCAATCTTTTATTTTTGGAGTGTTATCAAAACCCGGCATTAAATATCCTCTATTTTTTTCATTCAACATTTTTAGTCTAAATCAAGCACTAACAAACAATTGGAAACTTAATAAGAATAGCAATAACAACAAAAAACTTGGTCCCAAATTGAAAAGGGAAATAAAAATTATATATTTACGTCCAAAAGAAAATTTCTTTTTAAGTATTGTCACTTATATATCCTCACCACAATTTTTTTCATTTAACATTTTGTGACTAAATCAAGTACTGACAAACAATTTGAAAATTAACAACAATGAAAAACTTAATCCCAAATAAAATAAAATAAAATAACTCTACTAGGAAATTTATTTTATTAAAAACTTACTATTTCAACTTAACAACCAAAACTTACCAATTAAGAGAGGAAAAAACTAAAAAGTTCCTCTTTTTTTTTTTTTTTGGTGTTACAAGGCAGATAGTTTGTTATTCTTAACAATTATTTTTTAGAACCCAACGTTTAATTAGTTATGCAATAATTTTTTGCAGGGGCCAGCTCTTATTTTTTGGAGGGGCCAACTATCAATTTTAAGGTCTAGTATCTAAAAAAATTGTAAAATACATATACCTTATAAGTGTAGTCTTGCCCCTAGCTTGGAGTCAATATCAAGCGGAAAAAAACCACTAGGAATCAACACTTTATTTATTTATTTATTTTTTTTGCTGAATACTAGGAATCAACACTTAAGCCTGGTTGGAGTTGGCACCAAACCAAAAACTAAAAGAAACTTTCATTCATCAAAATCATCTCCCTTTGATAGGAGTACATTGTTTGCTAAATAGATAATATGAAACCCTAATTCTAATTGTGTAGGAAACCTTACTTATTGAATGACAAAAACACCCTATACTTTAGATAAATATACTAATTAACATAATTAAAGGACCTAAAATAAAAATACAATTGATGTCCAAAAAAACAAGGTTATTAAATAAATTTTTTCTTTTTCTTTCCACATCAATATTTCTTATAGATTGAAGTTTGCTAAGCCAAATGTGTTAACCCCATTAGATCTCACTTTGAGCATTGAGGTAAATAATTTTCCACTAAATAGATTCAAAGAATCTTCTATGAAATTTATGTGGGTACTTAACTGATAGATACTATTTGGGGGGGGGGGGAAGGGTGGACTTTAAACTCAACCCAAAGACCAAAGTCCAAGAGGCCAGGCCATGACATAGTTCTAGATGATGTAATTTGTTAATGGCAAGGAGCCAGTTGGGCTTATGTCCATGGAAATTTGAGATGACTGCCTTCCCGAGGTATCTCGGATAACAATTTCCTCCCTTATACCCACCCGTCTTCCACACTTTCCCCAAGGAATATGACGAAGAAGATGCAAAACCCAATGAAACAGCCACCTTTGTATTAATGGGATCCCTCACCTAATGTCAGCCACATTAAATGCTAAATGACTGGCTGAACAGTGGAAACATCCCCAAAAGTCCTTCCTCATGATCAAAAAATGGCAGAGCAGAGGTTTGATGGGACATGTATCCCCCAAATCCAACTAAGAGTTGGACAGCTGGAGGATGAGGACAAATAGCTATAGAAGAAGGAGGGGGGGCAACAGAATTGGAGGTTCAAAAAAATAAAGGGTGTGGGAGTTAGAGAGTTTTTCTTTTGTATTTCTACCCTTGAATCCTTCTCTTGTACCTCGGAAACAATGTTCCTCCATATATGAAAGCTTGATTCTGTTTATTTCTATCTTTTAATTTACTGTCTGATCCTCCCATTATGGATATTTTTTTTTCCCATCTTTTAGAAATTAGTTGTGTAGATCAAGAACTTTTGTCATTGTTCTATCTTTGGATGTTTTTGACTTCCACAATTGGTGCTAACTGTGGGAATATCCACCAAGTAGAAGGATTAAGAGTCAATAGAGGTAGAAAGATGGCAAACCAAGAAGGATTAGGCTCCCAACCCATCTCAATTGAGTATTTTAGAGGAATCTATCTTTGAGAATGGGCGACTTCAGTCTAAGGTGAGGAAGGAAGTCCGAGAGTAGTCCACACGGAATTATAGTAGGGAGCGGGAACCTCCTTCCTAAGGGGAGAGATTGATTGTCAATGCCTTATCGCGGTTCGACCACCCATTGCGGCGACATTCAGCATGCGCCCACAGGAGCTTGCTGGCTCGGGAGCTCGAGTGCTGTGAAAAAGGGTACAACTCTAGTGTGTGATTGGAAAATGATTCAATTTTAAGATAATTACCAAAGGTAAGTGAAGTTTCCACCAATCATTGGGTTTTTTTCTAAAGTGTGATTGGTCACCTAACTCTATTTAATTTTATTACCAATCCTAAGCTAAGAAAAATGACATTTTTCCTAATCTAATGTGGATGGGTAAAAAAATCTTGATTCTTGGTTTAGAAGTCTGGTTACGTATAGGGAAGGTGTTAGGCACCCCACAATGCCTATCCATAGATAGTCATTTGTTTTGGTAAAATCTTAATTTAAAAACATTGGCAATTAAAAATGAGCTATTAACATTAGCTTTTAGGGCTTTAAACGAATTGGGCTTTGAGGTTTAATTTTGGAAAGGGTGTGGTCTCGATTGATGCTTCCCTAGTGTGTTTGGAATCGATGCCAAATTTCCACGATGAAAATCTGGCAGCGTTTTGCCTTATTTTCATGGCTGAAATCCAGTAGCGCTTCACCTTGGGTGCATCATAGCACACAAAATGCTATTCTCACTAACTTTTCGTCGTGAGAATATGGCAACAGGGATGTCCCATTTCCATGACGAAAATCGGGCAGAGTTTCGCGTTTGGTACGCTATGGCACACTGACAGGGTTTCATGCCTGTGTATATGGCACATACCACAGGGAAACCAATGTCACTTGGTGACATGGATCAAGATAATCACAAAGACTAACAAAAAGAGGTGTCCTAGAAGGACAAATGTAGGTTTGGATTGGGTCTCCATAGTTCCATGAAATTGGAGTATGGACGACACATATGCCATCAAACAAAATTCCCAAAAGGGACTCGGGGTCTCGTGTATCAAAGACAGGTGTGAACCCACAACAGATAGTAGGAATTAGGCTTGATGACACAAGCAAGCAAGGACTTACACATGAATATATAGGTAAGCGTGCGAAGATGCAAAGAAGCAAAGAAAGCCAAACGGGTAGCACAAAGAAAGTAAGGCAAGCTTAACATCGCACGGAGTGGAGAAAGGGCATGCTTTATGCAAACTGACATCATAGGGATGTGTTCTCACAGATGGTTACACCCAAACAAGCCACACGCAGGATAGATGCAACCATACACAAGCAAGTGTCCCCAAAGACAAGCATAGGCCCATGGAGGGCACTAAGCATGGTAAAACCTAGATCTAGGCAGGCAAACATGGATGTAAAGCATAGAAGCAAGCAAGCATGCACATGCATAAAGGAAATGATCCAAACCCTTTGATATAGGTCTAGGTGCATGGATGTAGGCCTAGACCACAAGATCTAGATCTAAACCCTACCAAAAGGGCCAAAACACAAGAAATAGATATATCAAGAGACAAAAAGGCTATAGAAGCACATGGCCTAGCATTTAACCAAAAGATCTAGACACACAAACATGGCAAGGAGCACATGAACATATAGATCTAGGCGGCATAAACATGGCAAGGAGCACATGGAAAAGGCAAAAAGCACATAGACATGTAGATCAATGCAGAAACTATTGGAAAATTTGGTTTTGCATCTCATACAAAACACACAACGGAAGCAACAAACATGGATCTACTTCATTCATGAGAAATAACATGTAACCTTGAATTCTAGAACAAAGAATAGAAAGCGTACCTTGATGATGTGACTACAATCAGGGCATGGCTATCTACTTTAAGAATGAAGCACTGATGTGTAAAATTTTTCCTTCCACCCTTGGACCCAATGCCATGAGGTGGTTAAAAGGTCTAGAGAAGAGCTCCATTTATAGCTATAATGAGCTAATCCAAGCATTTGGTGCCAGGTTTATGACATGTAAAGTAGAGTCCCAAAGCCTTTTGAATCCTTGATTACTATGTTGATGAAGGAAAGGGAGACTCCCAGGGTGCATTCTGATAGATATTAGGAACTGTACAATGAGATCAGGGGGATTAACGGAGGGGTGGCTACTAGTACTTTCAAGGTGGGGCTTCACATCGATTTTTATTTGAGAGCCTCGCTCACATTGAGACCAGTTATGGATATGCATAAATTGATGGAAAGGGTGGAGGAATATAAGAGATTGGAGGATGACCAGCTACATGCTAAGTCCAAATCTAAGGCGCTCGTGGCAGAAACAAAAGTGGCTAGGGTAGTTCACCCCCCATCGACTTGGAAGAGGCTTTTACCCCAAGGGACAACGATAGAGGTAGTTAGCTCATTGAACAAGGAGCTGATTTATCGAATTGTGGACAAGATCAAGAATGAGCCCTATTTTTAATGGCAAAAAAAAATTAAAAAAAAAATGAGCAGAGACCCTTTTCTGAGGAACCAAAGTCTTTATTTTTCCTATCACTAAGAGAGAGGTCACACCACGAAAGAATGCAGAACCTTGAAAGACCATCTAAATCAATTAGAGAAAGCCAGACATTTAAAGGAGTTCATATCTCAAGATCACCCCCGACCTCAAGGAGAACAAGGGGCAAGTGGGTCACAGGCCTCGTCTCCCTCGCTAGGCCTTATTTAGGTGATACATGTTGTCAAGGTCGTAGGCAGACCCGTACAAGTGACTCGAAGGATTTTGGCTGTGGTACCCACCTCGGAGGTGGAGATGGGCTCCCAACCAGCTAAAAGAGCTAGGTGCGAAAAGGACTTCCTAGGTTTCTCAAGGAGAGATAAAGAGGGGACCATGCAGCCCCATGACGACGCTTTAGTGGTAAACTTAAGAATCATCAGTTTCGATGTAAAAAGGGTGATGGTAGATTAGGGGAGTAGGGTTGAGATTTTGTACCCTGATTTATACCAAGGCCTGGGACTCACACAAGCATATTTGGCCAAGTATGTTGCCCCCTTAGTGGCATTTGATGGAACCATGGTGACTCCAGCAAGACAGATTCAGCTTCCAATGGAAATTGGAGGAAGGAAGCAGTATGTGGACTTCATAGTCGTGCATTCCTACTCACCATGCACTACTATTCTTAGTAGCCCCTAGATCCACTTGTTGGGAGTCGTGCCCTCCTCTTTACACCAGAAGGTGAAGTTCCCTATTAAGTAGGGAATTTATGAGCTTTGGGGGGATCAAAGTACAACCCGAAAATGTTTGATCATCGCCATCAGGCACGAGCAACTAGCATAGTTTGAATCACCCAGGGAGTTATAGCAGTTACAATTCACCTCGGAAGAGTAGTGTGAACAACTGGAGAAAGTGTATATAGATGCGAAGGATAAGTATTTCCAGGTTGGTAGAAGCCTTTTGGCTTCAGAAAAGGTTCAACTGCTACTATTTTTGGCTTGTAATATAGAAGTTTTTGCATGGAGTCTATATTAGGCCCCAGGGTTAGATTCAAAATTCATATGCCATTGGCTTAATGTGGACTGTAATTGCATCACAAAGAAGTTGAAGCCGAGGAGATCCTCTTTATTCATTTCAAGGCTGTTAAGGGAAATGTGGAGAAGTTAAAAGAGGCAAGGGTTGTTAATGAGGTTTTCTACCCAGAATGGTTGGCAAATATTGTGGTAGTAAAGAAGAAGAATGAAAAGTGGCAAATATTTGTGGATTTCACGGATTTGAACATGGCTTGCCTAAAAGACCCCTTCCCGGTACCAAAGATTAACCAGCTTGTAGATGCCACCTTTGGGCACCCGAGAATGAGTTTCCTCTATGCCTTCCAGGGGTATCACTAGATAGCTTTGGTCCCCAAAGATCAAGGAAAAACTTCTTTCATAACTACCATAGGCAATTACCACTACAATGTCATGCTTTTGTAGACACCTCATTTTGTACCCGGTTAATAAATTTTAGTCCCTGGTCCTAATGATGAGCTTGACATGTCTACAAAAGGTAATTGAAGTTATTTTGATTGTTTGGAAGTAACCACAACTCAAAAGTGCTCAAATTGCTTTGAAAACATTGGTAAAAAATGACCTTTGCTTATTGTTTTTACCATAACTTTTTATCCATAAAGAATTTTTTAGTGTGGTTTGTTTCATTGGAAAGTAGACATCCACTGCATCAATTTGAATAAAAATATTTTCTAATTTGGACTTAAATGAGTGAGTTATGACCATTTGAAGTCGGGCCATCAGAGCTGTGCGTACGCATGCATAAATTTGTGTACGCATACACAAACTTGCGTACGTAGGGCCCATTCCAGAACCTTAACACTTCATGTTTTAGGGCCTGAACCCTCCCTCTTTGATGGGGCCTAGCCCCTAGATCCTTTGGAACGTCCAAAACCCTAAAATAAGTCTGAAAACTCTAGCTTTAACATATAAATACATCCTTATTCCTCCAAACTAAAACCCTAGCAAGAGAGAGTGAATTTTTCACCTAAACCTCTCCAAAACTCTTTTCTAACTCTGATTTTTCTGCACATCAAGCACTAGGCACATTTTTGGCTTTTCAAAACCTCTCTCTATTACCCATAAGGGCAGAAACTATTTTCTAATCCAAATCAAAAAACCTTTTTCAAACAATCTTTTCAAGAACATCTTTTATTTTGAGTTGTGATCACCTATGAACTATTGAATATTTTGATTCCCTTGATTATCATTGAATCTTGTTGTGTAGGCATAGAGGGGCTAGTGAAATATCTAACAAGTTGTGTTCCATAAGCAAGGTGAGTCTCTCTTTATGGCTCTTCCTTAATTTTGGTTTTGTATAACTTGTGTTCTTGTTGTTCATATTTGATTTATATATTATATGTTCTTAGAGATATGTTTTGTTTTGTTGAGTCTCATTATGTTTTGATTGGAGAGTTGAATGATTTGATATATTGATGAATATGTTTTAATGTGTTAAGTGTTGCTTTCGTTTGTTGTTAGATCCAATGCATGTTAGGAATAGTTTTTGTTTTGTGTATCTTTGATATATTTGTTCTTAGTTTAGGTTGTGTAGTTTTTATATTTTAAAGCATGATAGGTTGTTAGATTTATAGTTTTGAAGTTTTAGTCTGTTTTCTGTGTTCGTGGCTAGGGTTTCTGGGTTGAAACCCACATTCGCATAATCTTGGCTGCATACGTAGGCTAGATTATACATACACAAGCTTGTTCATGTGCTCGCATACCGCTACCCAAAAACCCTAGTTTGAGTTTTCTGCTTTGTTTTCTTCATTTGTTTCACATATTATGCCTCTATTTTGATCCCTTTTTATAGGTATAAGTCCTTGTTCTATGTTTGTTGTTTGTTTGTCTTTCACATGATTAAACTAGGGTTTATCTTATGTTTCTTTGTTTTGATGCCATGAATACGTATTCACATGTTCATGCATTTATGCTATAGGTGCTAAGATGTAGCAAGGTAAGTGAGGTAAGTCATGCATTCACGTAAACATGCATCTTTGAATAGGATTTTGCCTTAATGATGGAGATAAACATGTTTGTTTGGTTGGGTTCTTCTTGAAGTGTAGATGCAATGTTTGCTTGGATCTTTCTATATCTATGTGCTACCTTGGATATGATATGTATGATAGTAACATGCTAGGGTTTATGTTATGCCATGATAGATGTATGATTAGGTCTTTTGGGATGATTGATGCCATGTTGTGTGTTTATATGTATGCTAGTGTGTGTGAAGTTAGAATAACAATATTAAGTGTGCCTTTAATAGGGTTAACATAAGACACAATGAGGGGAAGCCAACCTTAGGGTTGAGCGGTTTTGGATGCCTAACACCTTCCCAAGACCATACCTTAACTCCGTACCCATATCTTTGGTAGTAAGACCAAAAAGGTCCTTCCTCAAAAGGATGCTATATTCATGGTTCCTAGGCCATTGCAAATACTAGGTGGCGACTCCTCCATTGTGTTCTTAGTGGCAACTCCAATAGGGATTGTGAGTTTAATTCCTATGTGTCCTATGTCTTAACCTTAATAAAGGCTTATTCAATACTTGTTTGCACACACTTCACATGGTTTGATTGTCCCTTAACCATGGTTGGTGATGAGTGGGAATATGGAAGGCTCCATTGGGGCCTAAATCTTCCGAAGTTCATCCCACCAACTCACAATCAGTGCCATCGCCTATAATGGGCTTTGAGTACGTTAAAGGTTTGCTGACAATCCACTATGGGGTCCACTTAGATCCTCAGTTGGAATCATAACCCACCAAGTTGTGAGTGACCTATTTATCTATCCCTTTAGCCTTGGGGAGCCTACCCACAATTAGAGAAATCCTAGATCCTATCAATAAGAGGGTACCCTTTGATATCTCTTGTTTGTTCAATCACATATCTTGTGATCACCTAATTCTAAAGGACAAATAATAGATGTAAAGAATTGGAGGATGACCCAAAAGTTATGACATACCATAAGATACTGAGATGAAAAGAAAAGACGTTCTCACATATGAGAAGCTTATCCCAAAGTCCAAAGGTATATATCTTAACTTGAAAGGTTCATAAGACCATAGCCTAACTGCTATCATAAGCCCAAATTAAAAGGCCTTGAGCCTAAGGTAACGAGTATGCTATGGACTTAGCATCCAACATCCTTTAAAGCCCAAAATGAAACTCCCTAATCTTGGGCCTCTTTGTTGCATGCCTAGGCCCAAAATGATGAGAATTTCATGGACTTTGAGGGGAAGGCTACAATATATCCTAGCTAGAAGACTACTTCAAAAAATAAATTCAAAAAAAAAAAAAAAGTTTTTTTGCAAAAAAGAAAATTTTTCAAAAAAAAAATTTGTAAATAACTTTTTTAAGAAGTGAAATTTTCAACAAAAAAAAGGGGAAAAGTTTTGGAGAAAAAAATAAAAAATGATAAAAAAAAATTTTGAAAAGAAAAATTAAAAAAGAAGATGAAGGATGATCCATAAAGCCATGATATACCCAAAGGTTTGGGCCCATTCAAAAAAAAATTCAAATCAAGAGGGCCCAAGATCATGAGTATACCACAGACTTTGGAGGAAGGCATTGGGCCATAAAATTATAACATACCCAAGCTTTTGGGTCAAAATCCAAAAATCTTTTTCAAAAGCAAGAGAGCCCAAGATCATAAGTATGTTATTGACTTTATTGAAAAGTTGTGAACCAATCCATGCTTTGGGAAAGTTTTGAAACCCTAAAGCCCAAAGACATGGGTAGGCTCACCAAGAGCCCAATAAGGATTAAAAAGGGAAATCGTTTTGAGCCAATTGACCAAACTCTTCAAACTAGGAGCAAGGCCCATTTGAGAATGAAAGATAAAAGTGGATCAAACTTTTGAAACTAGGGACAAGGCCCTCATGAGGGGAGAGAGTGAACATTCAAGATCGACTTTGTAATGGGACAAGTAAAAGATTTTTATGTGTTGAGATAAAACTTGGTCACTTTTTTTTCAAAATCCAAAAAGAAAAGAAAAGATGTGGACTTCTAAATGTCATGACTTATTTTAAATACAAGTTCAAATAAGTTTTTCATGAGAAAGGAAATTTTCCAAGGCATGATGGGCTTGCATTATAAATGGGGCATTGATCTTTGCGTTTAAATTGTTTGATAAGACCATTTTCATAAGGTCAAATAGAGCACAAGATGTGGACTAACCTTGCAAAATTCATGAACAACCTATGCTTAAGCCCAAATGAGGATGAGAGGGCGAGATGAGTGACTTGTAATTGGATTCAAAGTCCAAAGAAAAAAAGCCTAAAAAAAAGAAAAAGAATATTGGGCTTGGATCTAAGTGAGGAAAGATGAGAGCGCGAGAAGTGTGAATGATGTAATTGGGCTTTAAGCATAGGGGAAAACATGAATTTTGAAAGATTGGTGTAGCTCATTCTATTATAGCATAGAGGATACTATAATATTTAGTCTAGTGTATACCATTGTCTAGAATCATGTGTAGCCACATTTCATCCCCTTAACAGGCTTATTTTGTAGTATCATGATACAAAACACCCTCCGCATGGAATGCAAAGCTCAAGGCTAAGACAAGGTGTTTGACCAAACCACTATAAACCAATAAATTCAATCAGTAGTACCATGAAATAAATATTCTCCGCATGGAATGCTAAGCTCGAAGCAAAGACAAAGTATATATTTCACACTACTATGAACCGAAAATGGAGGCCGTGAGATCCAACTTTTGTATCACTCTCCCACTAGATGTTTTAAATTAAAGGTTTTTATTTTATAAGCATGTGTTAACTAATCACACATAGCCTTGCACTTTATACATTTGAAAACACATAGAAAAAGTTCAAAATTCCCTTCAGTGGCATTTTCGCGAGAATCTCATGACTAAGCTCGTCCCGCGAAAATGAGTTAAGAGAAATTGTTGAAAACACAAAATTCACACAGAAACTTTCGCTACTGTCTCGCAAGTAACTCGCGAGTAAAGCTTACTCGCGAAAAGTTTTGTGAAAACACAAAATTCAGACAGAAACTTTCGCTACTGTCTCGCGACTATTTTGCTAGTAAAGCTTACCCGCGAAAAGTTTTTGTGCTTCAGAGCCTTTTTTTGTGAGTAATTTCGCGGGAAGCTAACCCGTGAAAAACCCATGTTTTCAGTTTTTGAAGGGAAAAACTAAACAGTTTTCAACGGCTTTCATGAATGAACAACCACCATATGAACATGACAAATAGTATTTGATATCAAAACTAAATTCCATTGATGCTATAGCCTTAATGATCAATTTAACAGACTTAATTTCAAATTTAAACAACATCATAACATCAATATCAGTTTTCATCAAATCATAGTTTCAACAACAATGCAAAAACTAATTTTCTAACATCATGAAACTATCATCTTTAATTCCAAAACTCACAAAACATGTTATACAAATTCGAAATTAAAGACCGCTCTGATACCATTTGATAGAAATATGAGTGTACGCAGCGGAAAAAATAAAAATAACAGATCTACTTCATTCGCAATCTATAACATGTATTATGTAATTTTCAAAATTCAAGAACAAGAGAGTGTACCTTGGTGTGGTGAATTTCAAAACTTAAGATCAGAAGTTCTTGAGAATACTTTCAATCTTCACTTCAATTCCACTTATGCCCAAGAAGTGTGGTCTCTCAATCAGTTTGTTCTAGGGAGAATAAGAATAGTGTCTAACACCACATACAAACCTTTTCATATCATATATAAATTTTGTATGTTTCTCTCCTTAAAACTGATTATCTAATTGGGCTAGCCTTTTGGACATTTCCAATTGGGTTTTAGTATGTGGCTTGAAGTGGGACCAAAAGCGAACAAATAAGACATTAGCTTCAATGGGCCTTGGGCTTTTCTGTCAATTCTTGACAAGTCCAAAGTTATCATTAATTATATTTAATATCACTATATAAATATAATTGCACTCTAGGCCTTACTAATAAATTATATCCTAAGACTTTATTATACATGTAACCCCTTCATAAAATATTCGTAGTAATACAAAGTCATGAGTATAGACTAATGTTATGAATACCGTTTTGGTGTCCGTTTTGGTTTGTCTATTGGAATGGAATATTTCGGCACCAGCTCATTTCAGTGTACCATTTCAGAATTACTGCATATATATATATATATATACACAATTTCATATCCTATTATTTACAAATAAAAAATTATATTTTTAATACATTTATAAAACTTGTTATCTTAGAACTAATATGATTATTCACATTTTCAAAAAAAAAAAAGATTATTCACTTAAATTACTATTATTTTATTAAAGTATTCTAATTAATTCTTTTAATGCAAAAAAAAAAAAAAAAAAAAAGCAAAATGAAAATATGAAACTTAGAAAGTCAGCTTACACACTACCCAACGGCCCTAACCACTCAGTATTTTCAATATTTTATTCTTTTTTATTGCTCATTTTGTCCTCACCAGCTGTTTCACTCTTTTTTCATTTTTAATTTTTTTTTTCTCTTGTATTTTCTCATCCACACACGTCTAGTCACACTCCTCGATTTCCACTTCTCAATTTTAAATTTCCACTCATCTTTGTCAATTTATGTTGTCTTCCTCTTTGTGTTTCCCCTGTGCGTCTTCTTCAACAGTTCAACCTAATGACAGTAAAGTACCATTGCCTCATCTCATCCGTCTTCTCCACTTCTCACTCAAGTTTCTCACCGTGGATTTTTTTGTTTTTCTTTTGTTTTTCTTGTAAGGTACGTTTGTATATCTCATTTCTTTCTTCTTCTATTTTTTTTTGGTTGAGGTTTTAGTTTTACAGTCCAGACTCCATACCGGCCGAATCTTGAATTTCGACCAGTATTTATCGAAATGACCCGAAACAATGGGAATGATCCGAAATTTTTTCCGAGGTGGAATAGGAGGGGTTACCATTTCGATTTGTTTACCGGTACGGTATTTTCTGGCCGTTCCGGCCGAAACGGAACGGAATTGATAACATTGGTATAAACTGCCACTTTGTGAATTACTACATCTTAATCCTTGAGTACCCAGTTTAATCCTTTAAGTTATTCATCATATATTTATGAAATCCAATTTCATAAATATATACTTTAGTAACTATTTACTAAAGTAGTTAGGCCTAACATTCTGAATAACAAACCCATTAAACTTATCTCAAAGGAATATTTTTTATCTCCTTTAAGAGACTAAGAATTCCATCTTGAGAATAAATGTTTCATCAACAGTAAACGTGGCTGCCCCACATACTGAGGTTTTGACCGTTATCTTAGATCTCACTCCTGATATATCAAAGCAACCTACACTTCATGATCTAGTCCATTATTCTCTCAGGATTAAGAGTTCATGTAAATATAAGTCGTGGGATTTATTATTCAATTGACAGTCGTTAGGAGAATAATATATCTCACAGCGGTCTAATTCAATATGTTTTAACTCTTAAAACTTATCAACATATTAACTAGAAGTCAACACTTCCATGATCAAGACAAATCATCTTAGTTAATATGTTATAGTCTTCGCAAATGAAATGCCCAATTTCCTCACTAATTACGAACTAAATTTTGAGTTTACAAAGAACTTGTGATTTATATCTTTTGTAACTTTTCACATAAATCACATACTATGCATCTCATAGACTATATGATAATGTCCGAATATTCATGTTACTATTATTTCATATGATAATAAAACAACTTTATTAATTACAATATCAAGTCATACATCATGTCATACATAATATCATGCATAGCATCATACAATAGGATTTAAGGGCACTAATCCTAACAAATCCTGGCAAGAATGGGAAGATAGACAAGATAGCTGTTGAGACCACCATGATAAAGGAAAAGATGCAACAAGCCTTTCACAAGGCCCAAGGGATGGATGACTTCTTGTATAGTATGGATGGATTGGGCTCAACCCCATTGGCGCCTTTGCCTCCCAAGTTCAAGATTTCTGATGCTGAAGTTTGATGGAAGTAGTGATCTAAGGCAACATATTTGACAATATCTGAGCTTAGTTGGAATGAAGGGATTGGATGAGAAGCAAGCTTTGTGTGCCTTCCCTATGTCTCTCACCGAAAATGCTTTAAGATGGTACTACAACTTGGATCCAAGCAAGACTAAGGTGTGTAATGAGCTTGTGGATTTGTTTATGGACCAATTCATCTTCAACACCGTGATTGATGTGACTTTGAGAGACTTGGAGATTACTAAGCAAGGGTTAAACGAGACATTTTCTAAGTACATGATGAGGTGGAAGAGCAAAGTTTCAACGATGGTTAATAGGCCAAATGAAAAGGATCAGATTAACATGATCATCAAGAACTTGCTTCCAGTATACAATAATAGGCTTTTCTAATCACCTATCAATTCCTTTGCGGAGTTATGTGATTGCAATATGAGAATTGCGAATGCCATCAATACTGGACAGTTAGACCTAAGTGAAGCCATGTTTCAAGCCAAGAAAGTGTTCAATGAAAGAGAAAAGGGTGGTGCTCTCAAAAATGTGAATGTTATTCTTACTCAACTGCAAAAAAAGGGTGTTTGATGATCTCTAAATGCCTTTATCAGAAGTACTAGCTGTCTTGACTGAGGGGGGGGGGGGGAAGGCACCTTAAGCCACTTGATCCTACTCATCTTCCAAATCCAATCCCCCCACCTCCAAATTGGAATAGAAATGATCATTGTACATTCCACCAAAGGATAGGACACAAGACATATAGTTGCCTAAGGTTGAAGCATGAAGTTCAAGATTTAATAGATCAAGGGATGATCACCAAGCCATAACCTCAAGAAATAAGCGAGTGAGAAACAAGCAAGAATGAATAAAGGGATGCGCCTAAGAGATTTGATCCATGTGAACACCTTTGCTAGAGGATAAGACATTTCAATTTTGTTAAGTCTTTTTCAATTGTCATGTCTCCAATTTGTTGTGTCTATTTGAGTCTTTCCCTTGTTGTGTTGTTGAGTCTTTCCACTTATCATGTTGAGTCGTATTCTTTTGAATTTTCAAATCAATGTTGTTTCACTTTCAATAAAGATGGTCATTCAAATACGACGTGTATCATGTGATCTCTTTTGCTAGTTTTGAAATGAATGAATCCTTAAACCTAAAACATTGGTTAATCCAAATAAGGAATCAAAAGATGAGATTGACTAAGTTCATTCGATCATAAAAAGCGGTTAGGACATATGTGAATCAATGTTTGGAACATATGTCAATATTGAATTGGCTAATCCTTTGACAAAACGCACTTTACTTGTAATTGGGTAGACCTAGGATGTGTTTAATGCTTCAAGGAATAAGGTTTCAAGTTCAAGTGTTAAAACCATACAAGTCTGTCCAAGAATCAAGTGAAGAAGTGTTGGATTTTAAAGTTCGACAGTTAGTATCTATCAAGGTTTAAAAAGCTGCTGAAGCTCGATGCTCGACAGCTTTTCGACAAATAAGCTATCTATTGAGGTTTATGAAAATCAGTTTTTCAAAACTGATTTCACTTCAATTCGTGAATACATGTTTGGGCTTTCCTTTCTCACAACCCTAAACATATATAAGGATTTTTTAAGGGCTGTCAAAGGTTGCGCAAGTGTGAAGCAAAGTTGTGTTCATGCAAATTGTGACCGAAGGCAGAATTTGGCCTAGTTCATCTTTCTCTTGAAGAAGCTGCTATGTTTGTACACCGTAGGGTTTTGTAACCAAGGAGCTTCATGATCTTCAACATGTGATGAACTGAAGAACTTTGTAGCCGACATCTTTCTCAAGTTAGTGAGTAAGCCATGTACTAGATCCGCGCATCAAATTGGTTAGTCACATACTGGGAGCCGTGCATTAAAAGGAGAGATTGTCACTATAGAACAAGTCCAATTAGGTATTAGGATAAGGGTTCAATTGTAGGTTGGTATAAGGTACTGGGATTCCTTTACTTGTAACCACTTGTTGTTATAATAGTGAATTCTCAAGAGTGGTGACCTTAAAATCACCAGGTGAGGTTTTTGCCGTGTAGGTTTTTCCCATTTGTAAACAAATCACTGTGTCAATTTATTTTCCACTGCCCTTTAACTTAGTCAATGATTTGTTTATGCTATTACGCGTATTGCATGCTAATTCAATTAATTAATTAACTTAGCTGATTAATTTGTTAATTCATCACAAGGGGTCAATATATTCTTAGTCTATCAAGTGGTATCAAAGCAAGGACATAATATTCTGACAGAGACTAGGTTGGGAATGCTGATGATAGAAAGAGTAAATCAAGGGGTTGTTTCTATGTGGGTAATAATCTTGTCTCCTAGATGAGTAAAAAGCAGAATTTCATCTCATTATTCACTACAAAAGCTGAGTACATCACTGCCGGTAGCTGTTACACCCAACTTTTATGGATGCAAAAACTCCTCCATGAGTACGATATTTGTCAAGAGCATCTTACCAACTACTGTGACAATACCAGTGCCATCAACATTTCTAAGAATCCGATTCAACATTCTCGAACTAAACACATAGAAATTCGACATCACTTCATTCGAGAGCTTGTCAAAGATGTTACTCTTACTCTTGAGTTCATTCACACTGATGATCAGAAGGCTAATTTATTTACCAAACCTCTTGACAGCAAACTGTTTGAATTCCTTTGCCAAAACATTGGTGTCATCTCCATGGATTGATCTCTCTTTCTCCCTCTCCTTTCTCATGCATTTGCATTGAGTTTTATGCCTTCCTTTGTTAAACATGTTTTTGTTTGTTTATTTTTCAGTTTTGTTTTATTTTGCTTTTCATGAAAAAAAATTGCAAAATTAGAAAAATACAAAAACAGTGTGTGTTTGTGTATGTTAGTACTTGTGTACTTTGGATGGCCATTGAAACAAAGGTTTCTAAACTTTATATATTTTGTAGCTTAGATGAGAATCTCTATGCACAACTAAGCAATTGAGCTTTGTGGCTCGTGTTTATGATGAATAAGATTAAGTAATCTCTTGTTCTTAACACTCGTATCACTCTTTTTGACGAGAAGGATTAGAAAATCTTAAGAGAAAGGCATAAATAACCATCTTACCACTATTGCCCACAAATCATGAAATGATATTTGTATGTTTCGGCATAGCAAAAGTGGAATGTCAAATGCTTAACATTATTGAGTATTTCTTTTTTATCTCTTATATGCCCATACATGGTTTGTTGAAAAGAAAAATATTCTAAATAAATAAATAAATAAAAAGTAAAAAGAATAAAAAATGCTTTATATATGATTGCAAGTGTGTATTCTAAAAGATGTGGGAGTTATAGGATGTACCTCAAAGGTGATAGTCCCTATCAAACAGTTATGATTGTGTGTGAGTTATAGTGATTTTCTAATATCTCAAATCATCATAACAAGTAGACACTTATGCAATCTTGCGATATTTTTCACACAAAACACGCAATATTCTTTGCTACTTTTAATACATGTGCAGGTACAATGTGATTTGGCCATCACAAGGAATACATATGTTAATGTATGCTCAATAAACTGTCTTAAGTTGTTTTTGAAACATAAAATTGGTTAGACTTGTTTAGTGTGTGTGTGTGTGTGTGTGTGTTTTGGATCTATGTGCTTGACATTTTTCATGTTGAGAGATGATTTTGAGAGCTTTAAATGTTGTTTGGATCTTTGGTTGTATAACATGCTTGATTGCATTTATGTCTGTGTTTTTCTCTTCTTTAAAAACTGTTTTTAAGCAATCTCGACAGCTGCTGGACACCTCTCGACAACTAGGCTATCTATCGAGCCATTTTAGCTTCTTTTTATCGCATTCTTAATAGCTTCTCGATAGCTACTCGATCCATCGAGGAAGTTTCTAGTTGCTCGATAGATTCTTGATCCATCGAGACCCTTTTACTGTGAACACCTCTCGACAAATCCTCAATAGCTCTTCGATAGCTAATTCTCGCCTTTTTAAAGCTCGACACCTCTCGATCCATCAAGTTTTATGATTTTCTATATATAGGTTCAGCGCGAAAATTCTCTCATTTTCTCCGATCTCTCTCGATAGAAACTCACTTCTCTCTCTCCCAAACTCCTCAAACTTAACCTCTTCACATTCCCCACTTGATCTTCACCCAAATCAAGTTCTCTTCATCTGGTATGATCTTCTTTCTCTCTTGTATCATGCATTTCATTCTTTTTTACCTAAGTTTTGGGTTTTTGAAAAGTTTTTAGAGTTTTTCAAAATTGATGAGGTTTTTGCAAAATTTTTGGGTTGGGCTTTACTTAAATGATTTTTAAAATATCATGCATTGCATTACATCTGCATATAACAATGTGTCATGCATTTTAGATGTGTGTTTACTTTGTTGCAACAATGTGTGTTTACTTTGTTGCAACAATGTGTGCTAGTAGGTTTAGATTGGGCTGAGCCCATGATGCTTTTTTTGTTGCATATCACATGCTCATGCATACGTACCTTCGTTTATCTTTATATTGATATTGATATTGTTGGTGCTTTTCTGTGTGTTTCTTTCTCTTTGTCTTTCTTTCATTAGTTGCTCTATGGCACCTAAACAAAAAATCCACTCCGTCCAAGAATCCTCTTTATTTTGGGGCATCTTCTTCTTCTGACACCACTCCTTCTCACGTACGGTTCCATGATGATAAAGCCCGTAAGGACTTTTTGGAGAACTTTTCTCGACGAGGCATTCATTCGGAACGGCAAGTCATTCTATTGAATTTTTCTGATACTAATGTTCCCACTATCATCTACAATCGGGGTTGGGAGTCACTGTGTGGCATCCCGGTCACTTGTCTATCCATGATCATATAGGAGTTTTACTCCAACATGAATGGATTCGATACTTCAATACCTCATTTTGTCACTCATGTTCGAGGTACGCCCATTGTAGTTACTCCAAATATTGTATCCGAGATACTACATGTTCCTAGGGTAGTGCATCCTGACTATCTTGGCTGCGATCATCTAAGGACTGTGTCCAAAGATGAACTCTCGTCTCTATTTTGTGAGATACCTTCATCTAGGGGTGACCGCCAAAACACCCCTTACTCGGACTTTGCAAAAGGTCCGAGATTCCTTAACATGGTGATGACATTCATTCTTCATCCTTTGTCTCACTATAACTCCATCACAGAGCCTCGTGCTCAATTTTTGTTATCCCTTTTAGAGGACATTTCTATTAACTTCCCTTCTCACTTTATTCTATCCTTTATAGATGTCCATAGGGATACGGCAACTTGTGATAAGCTCATTTTTCCTTCCGCTATCATGAGGTTTCTTTGCCATTTTTCTGTCACCTTTCCTGAGTCTCCTCATTTTACGATTATAAGTGCCATAGACACTGCTACCATTAGACAAAGCGAGGCCCAGCTTCGATCGAGGTAGCCCCAGACCGAGACAGCGACTCCTCCAGATTTTTTCGCTCCGTGCACCTTCGCTCCTTCGTCTTCTGTGGGTGGAGTGACTCTCGAGGCCATCATGGCACAACTTGTGCGCATGGATGCTTACCTTGACATACTCAATGATGAGTTGTGTCAGGTGAACACTTGTGTTGGTCATATTGCACGACGACAGGCTGCCATGGGTGGTTTCACTGCTTATACCTCTCCATCTCCATTGACCTCAAAGGATGAGAGTGACGATGGCTCCGGCAATGATGATGCTGATGAGAACAATGGTGCTAGCTCACCCAGTGATGATGAGATGTCTACTTCATGTACTTACCATTTGTCACTCGTGACAAAAAGAGTGAGTAGTTTTGATATGAGAGTAGTCATATACATAGGGGGAGAGTTAGCATAGGAGATTTTTGTGACAGGGGGGAGTGTTTATACTATGAGGGATGTAGTGAGGTTTTTATGTATTTTCTTTTCTTTCTTTTCCATTTACCTCATGTATATTGGTCTTGTGACAATTTGACATACATTGTACTTATATCTAGGTTTATATATGTTGATGTATGTTATTCACTTATCTTTACATGTGTTGTTTCTTTTCTCTCTTTATGCACATGCTTCTTATATTTGTATACAATCTTTTATTTCTATTTCACACTAAGATGTCGTGATGAGTTATATTTAAAGTGTTTCAGAAATACAGGTTGTCAAAGTTTTCTTGCCATGAACTCTCTTCTTGTAAAGTTTTTTAAGAGTTTGTGTTAGGATATATTTTATTGTATTCAATAAGTGAGTATGAGTTGAGTGATTTATGACTTCTCTCATATGTTCATTTTTTTGTTGTGGTTTTGTCACGGATTGCCAAAGGGGGAGATTGTTAGAACATATGTGAATCAATGTTAAGAACATATGTCAATATTGAATTGGCTAATCCTTTAACAAAACACACTTTACTTGTATTTGGGTAGATCTAGAATGTGTTTAATGCTTCAAGGAACAAGATTTCAAGTTCAAGTGTTAAAGCCATGCAAGTCTGTCCAAGAATCAAGTGAAAAAGTGCTGGATTTTAAAGCTCGACAGCTAGTATCTATCGAGGTTTAAAAAGCTACTGAAGGCTGATGCTCGACAGCTTTTCAATAGATAAGCTATCTATCGAGGTTTATGAAAATCAGTTTTTTAAAGCTGATTTCACTTCAATCCATGAATACATGTTTGGGATTTTCTTTCTCACAACCCTAAATATATATAAGGATTGTTTTAAGGGCCTTCAAAGGTTGTGCAAGTGTGAAGCAAAGTTGTTTTCATGCAAATTGTGACCGGAGACAGAATTTGCCCTAGTTCATCTTTCTCTTGAAGAAGTTGCTGTGTTTCTACACTGTAGGGGTTTGTAACCCTAATACCCAATTGAACTGAAGAACTTTACAGCCAACATTTTTCTCAAGTTAATGAGTAAGCCGCGTACTAGGATCTGCGCATCGAATTGGTTAGTTACATACTAGGAGCCATGCATTAAAATGAGAGATGGTCACTGCAAAACAAGTCTAATTGAGTATTGGGGTAAGGGTTCAACTGTAGGTTGATATAAGGTACTGGGATTCCTTTACTTGTAACTGCTTGTTGTGATAATAGTGAATTCTCGGGAGTGATGACCTTAAAATCACCCGGTAGGGTTTTTTCCATGTTGGTTTTCCCTATTCGAAAACAAATCATTTTGTCAATTTATTTTCCGCTACACTTTAACTTAGTTGGTGATTTGTTTGTGCTATCATGCGTATTCCATGCTAATTGAATTAATTAATTAACTTGACTAATTAATTTGTTAATTCATCATAAGGGGTCAATACATTCTTGGTCTATCAAGGGCAAGCATGAAAGTGAGAAAGAGGGTGAGAGATAGAGATAAAGAAGAAAAAGGGATTTCGATCAAGTGAAAGAGTACACAAGAATGAGAAGGATGAGTGGTGAGAGGTTCCTTAAAGCATAAACCATGAGTGAGTTCAAAGGTGGGAAAGAGAAATTGAATGAATGACTTGTTGTTTCACATGGATGACACTACAATGATGAGAACTTGATGAGACGAAAAGGCTAACCTAGGTTTGGAAAGGCTAAGCAATCAAGGTTGAAGAGATGAGAGGCCATTTTTCTGCCACCTTTTTTTACAATGAGAGATTATTTCAACTTGCTAACCTCGTTGAGCCTAGATGAATTCCTTCTTTATACCCATGCCAAGAGATTACCCCCTACACTAGGAGCATGTCCTTAAGAGATGATGATTCGAAAGGGTTACTCTTAACATTAAGGGCATACTCTAATATTGGAAAGGATCAACCCTATACTAGGGGAAAATTTTAGGGATGAATGATAGAGAGATGTGAGGATGATTTATAAATGAAAGGATACCCATTTTCCTAACAAGGGGCATGGAAAAAGGATAAAAAAAGAAAAGCAAAGAAAAAAAGAAAAAAAAAAAAGGAAAGGAAGAGATAGAAGAAAACAAGAAAGGAAAAAGAAATGGAAGTGAGAATCAAAAGGGACAAGGAAAAATGGATGAAAAAGAAGAAAAAAATGCAAGCACAAGATGAGTAGTAATCCTTGGCAATTAGGATACCCAAAGAATAAAATTGAATACCCTTCCTTTCTTAATCCTTAGTATCCCAGCCTCATTACAGTCCATAAAAAAGTCCTCTCTGATCAATTGAGATTGTTTAGCCCTATAAATTTTGGAAAGCCTAACCTTAATTGTGAAAATAAAAAAGAAAAAAAAAAGAAAAGAAAGAAGAAAGGCCCGCTAGGTTGAAAACCTGAAAGGGAAGCCTAGGCAAAAGTTAGGGCACCTTGAAAAGAAGTGAAGGAGAGCAACAAGGAAAATGGTGAACTCACTCCAAGCTAGGGGTAAATCATAAATAAGAATGACAAAGGAATGAACATACAAGGGAAGATGGGACTAGCTCCAAGCTAAAGCAACCATGATAAGGAGAAAAGTGACCATACATGAGAGATGAGTTGATTTAGGGGAGTGCAAAAAGAGAGAAGTGAGGTGTGCATGTTAAGACGAGGACATTGATCGAGTTGACTAGAGGTAATCAAATTTTGAATTCCTATTTGGACTAATCAGTGAAGATGGTAGGTAATTCATGCAAAACTAGGTCAAAGAGAATATGCATTGATATGCAAAGTCATCTGGATCTATGATCCCTTGTTTTTACTTCCTTTCTTCAATTCCTCCAAATTTTCTTCAAGGTCCTCTTTGTATTCAAATCATGTTGTGCTCTACTATCTCTAAACTCTTGTCATGTTTGAAACTTCTTTTGTATAGAGTCTCTTCCAACTTGTTGTGTTCATAAATATTCATTTTTCTCAAAACTATTGTCGTGTTTGAAACTCCTTTTGTCTAAAGTCTCTTCCAGCTTGTTGTGTTCATATATATTCATTTTTCTCAAAACTCTTGTCGTGTTTGAAACTCCTTTTGTCTAGAGTCTCTTCCAACTTGTTGTGTTCATAAATATTCATTTTCAAAACTCTTTTTGTGTTTGAAACTTCATTGGTCTAGAGTCCCTTTCAACTATCTTTGATCTTCGTCTAGAGATGTTAGAAATTCTAGGGAATCGATGGTCATCCAAAAGCAAAAGGTGCATAAAATAAAAATGAATAAATATGTGCCCCAGTAAAAGAAAAGAATGCAATGAACCTATGGCCTAACAAACTTTTCCTTATTAATGCTCTAAAGAGAAAATGCAATTTTCTAGAAGTCCAGAAGAATGGGAAATAAAATTTAAAAGAAAAGGAAAAAAAACAAAAAAGAAAAAAAGAAAGTGAGATGTTGAAAATAAAGAAAAGAAAAAAAATGAAGATTCACAAAGAAAATGAGGAATTGGAAAATGAGAGAAGAAAAAGAAAGGATGGAGATGAAGATGAGAAAAGAGAGAATAAAAGAAAAGAAGATGGAAGAGAGAGAGAAAACAAAAAGAAAAATAGATGATGAAAAAAAAAAGAGAAAAATAAATTATGAAAAGGAAAAAAATTATGAAAAAAAAAAAAAGAGAAAAGAAGATTAAGAGGAATGATGTGACATGTTGTGCTTGGTTCAGTCCTGATGTGCTTGGACCTAACCTGATGTGAAACGTTGTGATTGATTCTGTCTTAATGTATTTGGATCAAACTTGATGTGAATTGTATTGGTTCCGTCCTGATGTGTTTGGGTCAAACTTGATGTGACCCATTGTGTCTTGGTTTTGTCCTGATGTATTTCGATCAAACCTGATGTGACCTAATCATTGTGAAAAATTTGATTCAAAAAATCTCAAAGTTCCAAAGAAGAGTTCAAAACTTTAAGAAGGATGTTGCTTAAGAAAAAATATTCATAGTTCAAAAGAGACTTTCATTAAAAAAAAAAAAAAAAAAAAAAAAAAAATCAAGTGTGAGATTGGCACTTAAGAAGAAAGTCATGAATCTCAAAAGTTTAAGGAGAATTTTAAAAGAAATATTTTAAGTTTCAAAAATCCAAGAGAGATTTCAAAAATGAAAAGAAGTTTTCAAAGATGGATGGATTTGAATAATGAATTTCTTAAATGATTTTGATTTCCTTAAATAATGAATTTTTCCAGAGATAAATGATGTGTGTCTTGAATGATGATTTCCTTAATGTGTGATGATGAGTCTTTTGAGCTTTTTATGATGATATGATGTTGTGTTGGTGTGCTTATGATGTTGTGTTGATATGTTTATGATGTTGTGATGATAACGTGATGTGTGATGTGTGTTTTTTCTCTTAGGATAGTAGCCATTGATGTTGTATTTATGATGTGTTGGTGTGCTTATGATGCTATGTTGATATGTTTATGAGGTTGTGAGGATGTGTTGATAACATAATGTGTGATGTGTGAGTTTGGCTTAGGATAGTAGCCATTCTTGTGTGTTCATGATGTGTCATTGATGTGATGATAACATCATATGATGATGTGATGAGTTTTCTTTTTGGCTTGGGATAGTAGCCACTTTTGTTTGTTTGGGAGAATAGGGACTCATAGAATCCAACAACTGGAGTTTGCACCCACACCTCATGTTTGATTGTTTGCTTGCATGTTTACATGTTTTTGTTGTGTCTATGTGTGGACTTAAAGTTTATTAACCTACGAAATGGTTCATCTCTTCAAACTTTTGACACCAAAAGAGGGGCATCTGTAGACACCTCATTTTTACCTGGTTAATAAACTTTAGTCGCCCATCTCACTGATGAGCTTGACATGTCTACAAAAGGTAATTGAAGTTATTTTGATAGTTTGGAAGTAACCACAATTCAAAAATACTTAAATTGCTTTGAAAACATTGCTGAAAATGACATTTGCTTATTTTTTTTATCATAACTTTTGATCCACAGAATTTTTGAGTAACGTTTGTTTCATTGGAAAGTAAAAATCCTAGGCTTCAATTTGAATACAAATATTGCCTAATTTGGACTTAAATTGAGTAATTTGAAGTCAGGCCATTAGAGCTGTGTGTATGCATGCACAAACCTGTGTACACATACACAAACTTGCGTATGCAGGGCTTATTCCAGAACCTCAAAACTTCATGTTTTAGGGCTCGAAGCCTCTCTCTTTGATGGGGCCTAGCCCCTAGACCCTTTGGAACGTCCAAAACCCTAAAAATAAGCTTAAAACCCTAGTTTTAACATATAAATACATTCTTATACCTCCAAACTAAAACCCTAGCAAGAGAGAGTGTATTTTTCACCTAAAGCTCTCCAAAAATCTTTTCTAACTCTAATTTTTTTGCACATCAAGCACTAAGCACGTTTTTGGCTTTTCAAAACTTCTCTCTATTACCCATTAGGGTAGAAACTCTTTTCCAATCCAAATCAAAAAACCTTTTTCAAACAATCTTTTCAAGAACATCTTTTATTTTGAGTTGTGATTACCTATAAACTATTGAATATTTTGATTCCCTTGATTATCATTAAATCTTGTTGTGTAGGCACTAAGGGGCAAGTGAAATATCTAAAAAATTGTGTTCCATAAGTAAGGTGGGTCTCTTTTCATGGCTCTTCCTTAATTTTGGTTTTGTATAACTTGTGCTCTTGTTGTTTATATTTGATTTATATGTTATATATTCTTAGAGATATGTTTTGTTTAGTTTTGTTGTGTCTCATTATGTTTCGATTAGAGAGTTGAATGATTTGATATATTGATGAATATGTTTTGATGTGTTAAGTGTTGCTTTTGTTTGTTGTTAGATCCAACGCATGTTAGGAATATTTTTTGTTTGGTGTATCTTTGATATATTTGTTCTTAGTTTAGGTTGTGTAGTTTTTACGTTTTAGAGCATGATAAGTTATTAGATTTATAGTTTTGAAGCCTTAGTCTATTTTCTGTGTTCGTGGCTAGGGTTTCTGGGCTGAAACCCACGTGCACATAATCTTGGCTGCATACACAAGCTGGATTATGTGTAAGTAGGCTTGTTCATATGCGCACATCACTGCCCAGAAACCCTAATTTAAGTTTTTTGCTTTGTTTTCTTCTTTTTTTTTCTTTTTTTTTCCACATATTATTCCTCTGTTTTGATCCCTTTTTATAGGTATGCATAAGTCCAAAGCCCATTGGAGCTAGAGCTTTATTTGTCCCTTTTGGTCCCACTCCAAGCTACACACTAAAGCCTAATTGGGCTAGTCCAAAAGGCTAACCCAATTAGATAATCAGTTATTTGTTTAATAAGAGTTATTAAATAAAGTAACTGCTTAGTGCAGAAATATATGTATGATTAAAAAGGAGAAAGATTTTGAGTTTTTCTTAAGGGAGACACTTGGTTATTCTCTTGAAAAGTTATATATAGAACTAATTGAGAGACCACACATCTTGGGTACATTGTGGAATTTGAGTGAAGATCGAAAGTCTTCCCAAGTTTGAACTTCATCTTGTTTTGAATTTCACTACATCAAGGTACACTTTCTTGTTCTTTGTTTTCAAACACAAATGTTGCATGTTATCTCACATGAATGAAGTACATCCATTTATATTCCATTTCGTGTTTTTGTATGAGATACAAAACTGTATTTTTCCATGTGTTTTACCAACAATTGAAGTAAATCTTGACCAAATTGTCTCTTTGCAACAGTTGTAACCTTTGAAGAGTCTAAAGGAAGTACAACGCCTCATCGGGATGACTGCCGCTCTTAATTGCTTCATATCCAAATCTGCAGACAAGTGGAGACCTTTTTTCCAACTCCTAAAGAAGTGGAAGGATTTTCAATCGGCAGAGGAGTGTCAAAGAGCTTTCTTCGAGCTGAAAATGTATTTAGCCCAAGTGCCAATTCTCTCCTAACCTGTAGCGTGTGAAACTTTGTGCATGTATTTGGCTGTCACCGATCATGTAGTGAGTGGGTTCCTAATCGGAATAGAGTAGCAAAGATCCCTTCCCTGTACCAAAGATAGACCAGCTTGTAGACACCAGCTTTGGGCACCCGAGAATGAGTTTCCTTGATGCCTTCCAAGGGTATCACCAGATAGCTTTAGTCCCCAAAGATCAGGAAAAAACTTTTTTCATAACTCCTATAAGCAATTACCACTACAATATCATGCCCTTCGGGCTAAAACACGCGGGGTCCACGTATTAGAGAATGGTCACTAAAATGTTCAAAAGCCAATATACTATGTATGCAAAACCCTTTTGGAGGCCGAGATAAAATATCTTCCTTTGGAGAAAGTAGCACTAGTCATTGTCCACGCTACCAAGAAATTACCTAATTACTTCTAGACTCATACAGTAATAGTCCTCACGAAACACCTACTGCAGGCCTTACTTAAGCGGGCAGATTTGTAAGGCAGAATAGCCAAATAGGGGACGTCCTTTAGGGCCTTTAATATTAAGTACAGTCTAAGGACGTAGGTCAAGGGGTAGGTCTTGGCTTATTTCATTGCCGAGTTCACTCCAAGCGGCCCCGAGATTATGAGCATTCGTGGGGAAAACTCTGAACAATCGGAGAAGACTCCAATATGGCGGGCATATGTTGATGGGCCTTCCAACTACCAATGGGTAGGAGTGGGCATTGTACTAGTCTCACTGGAGGATATCAAGGTGGAAAAGTCATTCAGATTGGGCTTAAGAGCATCCAACAATGAAGCAGAGTATGAAGCCTTCTTAGCCGGATTGGGGATGGCTAGGCCTACTAGTGCAAATAGACTAAGGGTTCAATGTGACTCTAGGTTGGTGGTAAATCAAGTTAACAAGGAATTTGAGGCTAAGGAGTAAAGATTTATAGATTACTTAAAGGAGGTCAGTATGCTCCAATCTCAGTTTGAGAGTGTAGACATCCTCTAGATCTCCTAGGGAAGCAACAGTCATGCAGATTCCCTTGCCACACTGGCCTCATCGGTAAGTTACTCACTCCCTCAGATTATAACAGTGGAAATCCTCCCTTTTCTGAGCACTAACCACCCAAAAAAGGTCATTATGATGGGTATTCACCCCGGTCCCAGCTGGATGGACCATATCCTGACTTATATTAGGGAAGGAAACTTATCGAAGGACAAACTAGAGGTTGAAAAGATCAAGCGCAAGTCTCCGAGGTATTAGATGTATACAAAGCGAAAGTTATACAAGAGGTCTTATTCCAGACCTTATTTACTATGCGTCTATCTCGAAGCAGTTGAAGTACTACTAGAAGAGTTACAGAAGGGGTGTGTGGGAGTCACACTAGAGAAAGGTCTCTGGCCCATAGAGCTTTAACCTAGGGCTATTGGTGACCTAATATGCAGAAACAGACTCAAGAGTTTTCAAAAAAATGTGATCAGTGTTAGAGTTTCATACCCAACATACATTAACCTGGTGGGGTTCTGAACTCAATCACTAGCCCGTGGCCTTTTGCATAGTAAGGCCTAGACATAGTGGAGCATTTCCCAAAAGCCACGATAAATAGAAGATGGCACCTACTCAGGATAGACTACTTCACTAAATGGGTCGAAGCTAAGCCCCTACCCAACATTAGAGATACAAATGTCAAAAGATTTTTCTGGAAAACTATTGTGACGTGATTAGGGGTACCTAAAGTTTTGATCTCGGACAAAGGACTCTAATTTGATAGCAAATCCTTCTAGCGATACTGTGTGGAACTTGGTATTACCAACAAGTACTTAACCCCATCCTATCCATAAGACAATGTACAAGCTGAAGCGACTAACAACTCTATTATAAACGGGTTGAAGAGAAGATTGGATGATTCTAACGGAACATGGACCAAGGAGCTTCCCAGCATGCTGTAGGCATACTGGACCACTCTGAGGAGGTCGATGGGGAAACTCCGTTCTCTATGACCTATGGTGCAAAAGCCATGATACCTATGGAAGTGGGACTTCCCACCTCCTGAACTAATCCATTTGAGGTGGAAGAAAACAATTGCTTGTTGGGTAGACATCTGGATCTCATTAAAGAGAACCGCAAAGTCACTTCGATAAAGCTTGCGAATTACCAGCAAAGAATTTGCTGCGGGTATAATAAGGGCGTGAAATATAGGGAGTTTATCCTAGGAGACTTAGTATTGAAGAAGGTCTTTGGAAACACTAGGGACCCTACTTGGGGGAAGCTTGGGCCCAACTGGGAGGGGTTGTATCAAGTATCATCTATCACTAGGACAGGGGCTTATCGATTAAAAGATTTGGATAAAAGACCTGTAGCTAGGCCGTGGAATGTATTTAACTTAAAAAAGTATTACTTTAATTGATACATTTGTAAACACCGCATTTTGTACCCCTTACGACTCAAGCCCCCATTCCCTAATGATGTTGAAATTCTAAAGCCCAAGGTTGGTTTAAGGTCCAATCAGATTTAAATTGACTTGAGGAAAATGTTTTAGATAAATATAACTCTTTTTATGAATAAAATAAGGTATTTTTGGAAAACAAAGACTAAGGAAACCCCAGGGCATGCGTACGTATATATGCGTATGCGCACGCATGCTCAGGCTTTGTGAATGCATGCTTCATGCACTCGTACACATATACAGGCATGCGTACACATGTTAGGGTTCCAAAAACTATGAAAAAAAAGTTTTTTTGCATTAAAGAGGATTTTGGAATGAATCCCACGTCGTCTGAGAGCCGTTTCAAACCCCTATTTTCTCACTATATAAAGCCATACATAGTAGTTTTCAAAACACACAAAAAAAAATTCCTAAGGGAAAACACTAGATTCCCTAGAAATAATGAATCAAATAGGGAGTTTTTCACAAAACATCCTCAAGTCAATATTTTTCTGATTGGGGTCTTTTTTGGCCTTGATTTTGAGGTTTTAAGATTACTAATCACTTTTGTATTTGATTGTGAATAAATTTACTGAGGGGAACAATCAAACTCAAACCAATGAGCTTTTTTTTAAGGTATAATGTTTCTTACCTCTTTTCTTTTTCTTTTTCTTTTTCTTTTTTCTTTTGATCCTTTTTTTTTCTACTGCTTATTTTGTGTTATAATATGTCTGCTTAGTTTGGGTTTTCATTATCTTTTGATATAAAGCATGTTAGGTTATTAGTTTTTCATTTCTAAGTTACTGCGTTCTTGCTTTTCTGGGTTAGGGTTTTGAGGCATGTATGCGTACGCATGCTTTCTGCATGCGCACGAATACTTGAAGTATGCATACACATACAATTGAGTTGTGCACGCATGCTTCATGTATGCGCACGCATACTCGTACCCAAAAACCCTAATCTGACCCTTTGTGCTTCTCTTTCTTTTATTTCTCTTATATCATATGCCTCTGACTTGTTCCTCTTTATGTTTGTAAGTCTTTGTTTCTCTGTTTGTTTCTCTATGGCCTTTTTGGCACTTTGCTATATTGCTTTCTTTAGGCCCAAGGTTACCAGCTCCTTTGGCATTCCTCCCTTGTCCTTTGCATTTAGGCCTAAATGCCTTCCACTGCCTAGATTGGGTGACAAGGAGGGTGTTTTGGTGTGCTCCTATGTGCTCCACCTCAAGCTCGAGATTACAAGAAATATCAGGAAAAGTCTTGATATTCTCACTGTGTCAAAACAAGCTTCATTTGCCCCCAAGTAGATTTTGGCAGTGAATGTATCACCCCTGTAACCTGCTGTTCATCAAAGTGATTATTGCCAGCAGCCTTTAGGTCACAGATCAATGCAGGTATTGTCCTTAGATGTTAGCCATGCTATGCTTTGAATCCATGACATATTGCTCAAGCTTCAAAGAAATAGCTCGTAACCTAGTTGTTGAAGTCCCTCCATAGGCAATCTTAAGCTGGTTCCACATCTCTTGGGCATTTGGGTAGTCCTCAAACTCCCCAATTAGATCATTATGCATGCTACTTAGCATAGTGAAGCATGCACAATGATCTTTCTTAACCCAAGACTCATAGGCCTCCAAGTCACGACGATGTTATGTAGTATTCCCATTTTCAGGTTGCATCATTACATTGGTTAAGGTTTCAAGGACCTCTTGTTCATTAAGCAGATATTGAATTTTTCTATGCCATATATCATAGTTGGTTCTATCTAGTTTCTCTCCCTTAGTTAGATCAGCAACTACATTCTTAGTGGCCATGTTTACTACATTCATTACACAAGTTGACATTAGCACATACATTTTTTAATTTTATTTCCAAAAATCCAACTAGACCATGATATTCCTTTCTACATACTAAGATCAAAATTTTTGCTAAGGTCATAATCACTCTCACTATGTAAATTGGAATAATACATCTAATTGATTTTAAATAAAATTTTGTGAGGAATAAAACAACACATCATCCACATATCAATCATACATATAACATGTGTCCATACATCTTTGTGCACAACACATTGTGCATGGGCTCCACTTCAAGCCCTATTGGAAATTCCATACAACATGCTAAGACAAAATTTGAAAATTATAGGTAACCGTGAAACACATCCCCTTACATGGCTTCCAAAATTAAATTACATAGCCTTAACATTATATTGCCAAAAACAATGGCCCAAAGATAAATTTCCAAAAACGCTGGCCCAAAATATACATATCCAAGAACCCTACTACAAAGATTCTATTTGTAATTGAAAAATTAGGGATGCCATGTTACCAAATAATCTCAAAAATTGTCTTATCCATCCACAATAATTATAAATAAAAATATACATGTTGCATAATGAATTACCAATACAATCTCTATCCAAATTCTCTAAAATATATACATGCATCAAATAGAATATATGGTGGCTTTTGGATAGAGATATGCCACAATCTCTAACTATAGAGATGAGCCAAAGAGTCTCACAAACCCTAGGACACATATTCATCACATAATGCATTCATATAATATCAATTCAATCATATCACAATATGTTAAAAAGACATCATAAATTAATTCAAATATTAAAACCATGCATAATTATACAGAAAATTAGAAAATTAATTTCACAATTTTCTCATATTTTCACAATTCTATTTTAACATCACAGTTAGATAATAGTAAGATGCAATGCCACCAATTTCAAATATTAAAAATTTGTCATACTAGAAAAATGAGGTCTAATAAATAAGAACATTTATAATATTACTATAAACTAAAAATAAAAAGTCCACTGTGCATGTTATAACATTAAGTTTTCATATAACTTTTTGAATATATATGTTATAACTTACAAGTTATTGCTATGTAAGTTGTAGGGCTAAAAATTTGGAGCCCAAGTCCAAATTTGTATGGAATCTTGGTCCAATGAGCCCAATATAATGAAGTTGTAGAGAATGGGTCAAAGAACTAGGTCCTAATGAATTGGACAATGGTTAGTATTGGATCAAAAGACAATCAAACACAAATAAGAGATATTGATGTTTGTGAACTTTCGGTCCGAGGAGGCCACAATTATTGTATATTGATCACAGTTGGATACTTAAGATAGTTTAGATTGCTACAGTGTTTTCTCTTTGTTTTTCCGATCCCCTTCTCATGGGGGTTCTTCCACATTTTATAGCTCCTTTCTGATCATCTTGACCCTACACTTGTTGATCATCTGAATCCACACTTGAGTGCTCATCCCATCAAACACCCCTTTCAGCCTTCTGTGAGTTGTGGTAGTCAAGGCAGCACTGTTCAAAGGTCTTCTCCACATAAATGCGGTCAGAAAAGTAGCTGCAATGCATTTAATGTGGTGGTAGCAGCTTTTTCTTAGATATTTTGAGTTTCCTTCCTTCTCGTACGTTCACAGGACACATTTAGTGTAAACTTGGACTACACTTGTCATGTCCGAGGAGGTATTCCTCCTCGGATATCCTTCTATTCATACCCCACCTGTAAGATTTCAACTGGGATCCCCTTAGTAGCTATTCGTTCCTCCTCGAACTTGTCTATGTCCTCGGACAAGGCCCAAGGCCCAATACACTACTTTGGGCCCTAGTCCCTACATAAGCAATAACTACAAAATCCATATCTTGCAAAGTTATCCTTGTTACCAGGTGTGTGGCCTGTCTTTCAAAGTTTCCCTTGTAAACAAATCCACATAGCATTAGTAAACAATAGTGTCAAACCCACGTAGCCACTCAACGTGTGGCTTATTTCTTTGCACAATTTCCTTGTTGAAGGAAACAACAAATACATGAATTTGTGTGTAACTAATACACCAAGTCACCAGCATGGGACTCCTTTTTATTTTATTTTTAGATAATCACTCAAGCACTAAGTGAAGTGGTACACGCACAATACACTGCTAGAAAACAATTTTACTTGCGTGAAAAACTATATTTCTTTTTGCTGTTCATCGTCTTCAACCTTAGCCATCAATTTTCCAGATTTTATCAAACACGACCATAATCTTTAAAAAACCACAACTTTCTCATTTTAAGTCTAAATTAAGCCTGTAAACTGTCATTTTAAAGCTTATGGAATGTACTTTCAAAAAATTAAAAAATATTTGACATTAAACAAGATTTAGTGGGTCAAAATAAGCCTGTAATTTTCAGATTATATGTAAACCTTCAAAATTACAGTTTTTTGAATCTCTCTCTACAAGCCACAACATGCCTTAAAAATTATAGATCTAAAAATTAAAAATTACTTAAACTTTTAATTTTTTTAGCATGCATATAGGATTGTATATTTCAGAGATCATGGCATCATGCAAGAGTGAAAACAAGCATAAAATGGCTCTGATACTAATGTTGAATAAAATATTATGGGTCATATAGACACATACCTTTGGTGGAACAGAGCACCAAATTGCTGGATCTTGTTCTTCGCTTGATTTACTAACTCCTCACGATCTCCTTTGTTGAACACCTCCAAGTCGCCGAAGAGGCTACTAGAGTCTATCCTAATTTCCATACTCCAAATTCTAGGAAACAGTAAATGATGTCCCAGAGAGATGGTTTATTTTGAGAGAGCACTCAAAAACTATACGAATATTCTCTCACTATGACTCTTAATTTGACTGATGTAGGAGCACTTTAAATACTAGTAGAGATTCACCCACTATCAAATATGTGTGATCCCTAAAAGTACTCAACTACTAAGTTTAAATTACTCCACTACTAATCTTGACAACTCATATCAATATTAGTTAGTTTAAATTTAAACTTACTTATCAGATAACCTATGCGGACGATGCATGGGCCATGGTTTATGGGTTGGGTCAAAACCAGCCCAATTTCTAACACATACACTACTTACCTAGTTTGGAACATGACTGCATGTTGATGCGCGAATCACATTCGAGCATCTTCTATGGTTACGACACTCTTCATGACACACTCCACAGCTTAGCTTAGGTTGACTCTCCCTCCGATCCATCTCATTCCTCATTCTGATTTTCACAGGTTGACCTTTATCTCACAACATCTCGAGATCAGGGTACAACGTTGGGCTGTCAACCTTTCACTACAACACAAAAATCATGTGAATAGTTGGCAAGTCATTGCCTTAAACTATAACATGGTTCAATATACACCATTGCATTGATACGTTTCCTGATACAAATTGCAATTACATGTGATCAAGGAATCTTATACATTTCCCACTTGCCCTAAGTGCATGTGCCATCCTGTAATTTTACTTCATGACTATAGTCTTCCCCTTTAGAGCTGTATGGATTATATGTTGTGCAAACTTGATATACACCATTTTGTTGGTCAAATGGCCTTACAAAATGTCTTTTCCCTTTAACATAATTCACTTCATGGATACCCATTGCATAACTATTAAACTCTTGACCATGTTTGAGACCACTTAAAATCTTTGTGTGCTGATTATTTGAAATAGGCGACAAGTTTGCACCAAATGTAGTCAACCAAAGCAAATATTGGTAGACCACGTGCACCTTTCAATACATCGAAACACTCTAACATATTGATAGTCATTGCCCCATAATGGAATCCACGATCATGTGACAATGTCCACATTGACAGATGCTCCTTCTTTAGAAATGAATGCGGCTTAAGTTTCTTAGTATTTGGATTCTTACTAAATTTGATCTAAGCATTCTTAATGCATTCCAATATTTTATCAAATTTGTGGGCCTAAGTAGCGTATCCTGCTTTCAAGGACATAGACTTTAAGAATGGGTCCTTAAATTAACTGCTGAAGTTGCTACCCACATGTCTAATGCAATATCAATGATCTACCAGTACATAATTACATGGCCACTATGTAATGGATGCTATGATACCTTTATGTCAGTTAGATATGATGCAAATACTGGAAGGGGTGCCACATCTTGTATCACGGTCCTGAGACAAGCTAAAAACCATCCCCAACTAGCCCTCATCTCTTCATCCACAATTGCAAAGGCAAGAGGAAAACTCTCATTGTTAGCATCAATAGCCATTGCAATCAACAGCTTTCCTTTATAATTTCCATAAAGATGAGTTCCATCAATACTAGTTATTGGCCTACAATGTGCAAATCCAACAATAGGAGCGGAAGACCAAAATACATACTTAAATATAATAGTACTAGGTATGTCCCTGTTGATCAACCGAAAAAACACCTGTGTACCCTGATTCAAATACTTATATGCCAACAACAACTTTTGCAACTTTTGGTACGAATCTTCCCAATCCCCATGTATGTTTGCAATGACTTTTTGTTTCGCATCCCACATCTTATGGTACAAATTTCATGTTTAAACGTTTCGTGCATAATATTTTGGAGATACTTTATTGTGTAAGTGTGATTTTCAAGTACTAACTTATGAAGTTTTCCTACAAGAAAATTCGAATTCATCATTCTACCATCTTGGTTCACCCCAACGGATGTACAAGTCTGAGGACCGTTGCATACTTTAATGGCCCATAGTTCGCTATGTTTCTGCTGTGGGAATGCTCGAACTATCCATAGGCATGACCCATACACGCATTTTCACACACAATCTTTGCTGGTTTGACCGCTCAATTACATAACTCTTGTTGTTGTTCACAGAGTAAACTATTAATGCATGCCTCATCGCCTCTTTATTGGGGAAAATCAACCCTTTGCTAAAATGCATTCCCCACTCCCAACTCGATGCATTCCCCACTCCCAACTCGATGAATATGGTATCTCAACATTTGAAGGATCAACTATATTATCCTAAGTGTTTGCATAGAATGATGGACCATGAGCTATGTAGGTAGGGATTGTATTTGTAACATGTTGCACGCCTATATCATTGCCTACATCATCATCATCATGAAATTCCATAGCATCATCATCATGATCATCCATAGCATCATTATGAACATTGTCAGCATTTTCATTGTGATCAACATACTCATAGAAGTCATCTCTCCCAGTCATCTTTTCATACTCATCTCTATCATGATCAATGCTGACTTGGCCTTCCCCCCTAGAGATGGAATATATTTATGTTGATAGCTGGATTCGCAAACCTCCATTAGAGTTGGTGTCTTATGACATGGTAGTATATAACCCCCAATTGTGGTGCATCGATTAAGAGTTGGATGACCATCAGCATGTACCGATTGTAATTCTTCCCCTCCATCACCCTCCAAAATTGTTTGTTGCACATCATCACCGCCAACAACTGTACGAGACTTCACACTTATATACAATTCAATAGCTTTTAATTGAGGCATCGAGTTTATCTTGTCAAATATAATCTTAACATGCTTGTCTCCTTTTATGGATATAGGTGTGAAGACAATTTGGTCACTAAAAACTGCATGAGGGGCACAATATATAATTGTTATGTCATGAAATTGATGGTCCAAATCTAGCTTTTTCATAATTTTCTTTTTCAATTTCATCAAACTAATCTCCCGCCATTTTCTTCAAACTTAAGTTCTAATAAGTATTATTATTCTCTCAAAAAAAAAAAATTAGGGATGTTTATCCCACATCGGTTGTATGTGTTAGAGTTTCAGGCCTTATAACTTCAGTCTACTACTGCAAAAATTAGACCCTTTTGTAGTGGTACTCTGATTATATAATGTATTATAAGTCTTTTTAAAAAACTCTATATACTACTTTTGTGTATGTTTTAATAAGTATTATTGTTCTCTAAAAAATATTTTAAAAAAAAGGAACCAATAGTTTAGTTTTGGCAAAAAATAATAATAAATTAAGGAAATTTTCTAAAATCCCTAAAACTCTCCCCCTTCCCTCACTCTCACTCTCACTCGCACGTGAGTCAAGATTTGAAGTTTCAAACAGCAACTCCAACGGTGAGGATGACAGAAGCGGCAGGGTCTACGAACCAAACACGATACCCATTTTTTATCCACTATCGAATCCTTTTTATCCAGAGTCTACCGAAATCTTGCATATCATCCTCACAGAACCTTGTGATGTCCTCGTCCAACTCGCAAAGTTCAATGGGGGTAACAAACTTTGAAATAGTAGTTCCACCACCAGATTTTCGAGCACATGCAAACCAGCTTCTCACCCTTTTTTACCAACCTCTTTGTATTATTTTCTAGGAGATCAACTTGTTGGTTTAATCTCTTTATATCATTTGGTTTAATCTCTTTATATCATCTTTGACCAAAGGCAATAAACGATCTGGCATGGATTTGAGGCATTTAAGAATGGGTTTCAACATCTGCCTTTGTTTCCCACTTTCTTAACCTCTAAATGCTGCCTCAAGAGTAGCCCTCCAACCATTGCTGCTGTCATAACTCTCAAACTTTGCACTTTGCAAATAACCCTAATCTTCAAAGATTGTAAATCCAATGTAGTATTTCGAAACCCAATTTAGAAACAAACTAACAAAGACTTCCCTATACCCAACTACGCCAAAAATATCGAAACTTTATTATTATTTTGTTTGAGGATGTTTTAGATTTTCATTGAAATGAATGAAAAACTGCAACACAGTACAACTTAAATTAACAGTGAAACCTATTATGAAGCTGAGTTAACACTTACATATACAACTTCAAAACTGATAAACACGGAAACCCTTCAATTTTTTCTTAGTTTCTCTGTGCTGATAAGGAAACGGAGCTGAAGAACGCATGGAAGTTTCCTATAGAATTTAGTGTTTCTCTATAGAGTAAAGGAAAATTATAAAATACCTCTTTTAAGTCCTAAGGTTTATTAGAACCTACACTTTGATCCTCCTAATTTTAATGGCTTAGTTTGGGAGTTGATAAGGGAATGAAATGAAATGATTATAAAGGAGTAGAAAGGAATAGAATTTATTTAAGGGAAAGAAATGAAAAGAATAAATGCAATGAAATGGAATTAAATAACTTTGTTTAGATATTTTAAAATAAAGGAATGGAAAGAAATAAAAATTATAGGAATGTAAATAACCTTGTTTGTGAATAACGTAAAGGGAAATGAATTAAATCATTTTATGATAATATTACTATTAGACTCCTATTTTAAAATAAAAGGTTGAATGTATAAGGGTATTTTTGGGATTTTTAATAAAAAAATTCATTAAATCTAATTTTATTCCTTCTAATTCCTCGTTATTTTGGAGGAATGAAAATTTGAGATTTTAAAGGAATAGAAAGAAATGAGTATTCTCTCCTACCCCATTCTCCAAAAAAAAAAAAAAAAAGTATTCCCTCATACTCATTCCATTCCCTCCCACTTAAACTCTCAAACAATGGAATAGAATTTCCATTCCCTCCATTAAAACTCTTGTTGATGCCCACTTTTGACAAAAGGCCCAATGACAGAAGAAGCCCAACAATATGAAGAAGATGGGTAGAGAAAATAGTAAAGTAAAGACCAGCAAGCTAGAATGGCAGGAATAATGGTCAACAAGCCCACACAAAAAATAATAAGTGGCAAAGAAGAAGCAAATAGACCGAGAAATCCCAAGGAATGAAGTAGTAAACTCATGGGAATAATAAAAGGTAAAGAAGAAGTAAATGGGCCAAGGAAACCCAAGAAATGAATTAATAAATTCATAGGGTTGGCATAAAGGTCAATAAGCCCGAAAGGTAATAAAAGGCAAGGATGTGGAAATTAGGCCAGGAAAGCCCAAAGAATTTAGCAAAAGCCCATGGGAGTAAAAGAGGTAAAGAAGAAAAAAATAGACCGAGGAAGCCCAAGGAATGGAATGGGTTGGCACAGCAGGAATGTGTCCCAACAAATCCCAAAAGAGGTAAAGATGTGGAAAGTGGGCTGGCCCAGCAAGAATGTTGGCCAGTGAAGCTCGAAAGAAGAAAGAATGTAGAAAATGAACTGGCAGGAGCCTCAGCCCGTAAGCCCAAGGGTAAAAACAAAATAAAAGATAAGTAATATCATAGCAAGAGCAGTGCAGTGGCATGACAGAATCATCAACCAAGCCCATGGACACAGGAAAGAATGGGACATGGGCTAGGCAAAAGGGAGAGGGCCTTCACCCAAGCAATGCCCAGTCCAAAGAATGTAGAGAACGCAAGCCCAAAGACCCATGTATCTTTCACACTGCAAGAGTTAAACAACTACCAGAACGTACAGCAGAATCAAACAAATGCGGAGGCAATGGCAAATGCATAAAGGCCAAAAAGGTAATGGATTCAGATAGAAGTGGAGCATGCACACAGGGTCCAGGCACTACCTACTTGTACCCAGCCAATACAGGGGAGGTGGGCCACAAGTCAGGGGTATGAGAGTGTGGTCTTGTGGTAGGGAGAAGGGGGGAAGCCTATTTTAGGGTTCCTGCTTAAACTTCTTTGGGGAGAAATGTTCTACTGGGATGACATCTCATCCAAAATAAGTATACATGAGTTGGAACCACTAGATGTATGCTATAGAGGTAGGTGAAGGCGAGGTTTGACCCTTATCCAGATAAGAGTATTGAAAACAAAGAGAAGTAGGAGATAAAACAAAACCACTTTTGTCTAGGAATGAGGTGTGGTGTAGCCAACACAGTGTAATGGTAGTGGCTGGGCAGCCGGCAGGCCAGTGGGCAGTCTTGGAAGGACACCCACAACGAGCCAAAAGCAGTTAAAGGGTAAAAATGGTAAATCCTATCACAACAGGCAGTATAAAAGGCCATAGTTGTGAACAGTAGAGAAGGAGGAGGAACAACGGCAAGAAACAAAGGTAGAAAGAAGAAAAAAAGCAGAGTAAAAAATAAATAAATAAAGAAAAAAAAAAAAGGAAATATACAGAAATCCCAAAGAAAAACATAAGGATAGGAATAGAGGCATGCATCAGTAGGCTACCAATTTCTCTCCCTTTCAATAGACCCACTCTTTGATAAGCAAAGAATTCAAGTTTAAGCCATCTACGTCCTTTTTCCAAAGTATGATCTCTATGGTAAGAGCCTCCTCTGAGGTTACCCACATTGGAGATCAGCTCCCTTTTTGGACTTGCGTCTGCTAAATAGCTACGCCATTTTCTTTGGCAGACAAATCTTGTTTTTGGTTGACAAATGATTAATGTGTTACCTTATTACTGAATTGTTTGCTGCAATTTTATTATTCGTGATTGTATTATTCTGCCATGACCTCATTATTCTTCCTTGTTGTGTTATTTATGTGTTATTATTATTTGTAGAGATATTTTAGTCATTTTACTATATCGTGTTTCCTACTGTAATATCTATAACAGTAGTTCCTACTGTGAGCATGTTGTACATTCAAGGCTCCTGCCAAAACGCATCTACATGAGGATGGCTCAACTTGCACACAAGCTGGCCTAATGATGCGAACCTCAGTCGACACGCTTTGAGACCCAACAAATAATATTGGAATACTTGCCCAAGAAAGCTAAAATTCAAATTTTTGATAGAAACCCCGACCCACCGTTTATAAATGAAACGTGAACCAAAGGTATAAGTAACAGACCTCGACCCAATGATTATAACTGAATCACGAACTGAAAGTATAAAATTTGAACGCCACAAGGAAGAATCCCTGATAAGTTCACAATTCTTAAAGAACCAAAAGAAGAAGCAAAACCACACATTTTTTCTAATTTTTATTCAATAAATCCTCCATTACAATGAGTGTATGCTATTTATAAGACATGATTGAAAATAGGATAATATATTTAAAAAAAAAATGTACTAAATAATAGAAGCCTAAAATTAAGGTGGATTTGGTATGAAATTAGTAGCTCCAGAAAAGGAAAAATAGCTATTAATTGGTATGGAGCTGAAAAATCAATCAGCCATTAATCCACATAATAAATTACACCCAATTAAGCCAGATCAACCCTATCAATAGCTTGGATTAAATTTATTACACCTTCATCTTCCTTTAGGTCAAGCTTGGAATGCCCTGTGTTAAAATCAACCCAAATCTCTTGAATCAACCTATTAAGTGCTTTTTTGATCTTCCTGGATCTTACTCTAGTAACAGGCCCAACTAGAACATGCAATAGATCCTTTAATTGTACTTATCGATTCTCATCACCTAAAGTGTGTTTTAGTTAGGTCAATCCCAACTCTCCTACCTCAAAATCACGGGCCGTGGTATAATAGGAGAAATTAAACCCAAAACACAAAAAGCCCGCCACAATTCTCAAACAAGGAAAATAAAGAATATTTTAAAGTTATTCTTTTCATTCATTTCCGTTCTATTTAATTCCCTCCTCCCAAACTACAGCCGAAGGGACTAATTATTTTTTACAATTCTGGTGAATTGTGATGCTCTTTATTTGTTGGTCATTTCATAATTAGTCAAAAAAGCCAACATTGTTTTGCTTTTAGCAAGTAAACAAAATTATTTTATAAATCTCTTTGGATTGACTGTGTACAGTGCATACATGGTTAATATTTACACGTCTACGCTTCAACAGTAGATTAGAGCGGTTAATGTATGGGAGAATTTGTCTTTCTATTGTACTATTCAAGCTACTCACGTAATTTTTTTTGTTTACATAAAATTTTTAATTAATCCGCGCATCTCACGGACTTATTACTATTTGAGATAAAGTGCAGGTACGGTAAGCTTCATTATTCACCCTATAATAAAATAAAAAGATATAAATTTCCCTTTACACTTGGAAATATAGAATAGGACCAAGCACTTGAACCACAACACTGAGCACATCCCATAGCAGTGTAACAGTGAGCACATCACATATCAGTATAAACGGTAAACAACACAACTACAGGAGCATCAAAGAAACCCCGAAAATGTAAAACAAACAAAGAAGTAAAAACTATAAATCATATCCTTAGAAATTTTGAATACCTAAGTTTTGTCATTTCCAATAAATATAAAACAAGCCATTGTGGGTATACATCTGAGGTTAAAGCAAGTCAGCATATAACGTTAGGAAAAGAATCGCCAAAGGTGATCATGCAGCAATAATGAACCTAGGAACAGTAGGCATATCGGCGCGTTGCCATTACATACATTGCACTATAGATTTACATCATATATTCATCAAAATGCTGCAAACTGGGTATTATACATTGTGGGGTTACAGCTTTGTTCTGGTCAAAAATAACACGAGACCACATTGCATTCAATAGACTGGCATTCCTTGACCCCATTTCAGAACAAATTGTGAACAAAAGCCAAAACTCTGAATTGTCCGTCTGAAGCAGTGCAGTAAGTCATTAGCATCATATCTCAGATCTTGTATAATCACACTAGAGATCCACTTTCTACATCTTTTGGGTGAGGGAAGACCATAAACGTCAATATTCTCCTTTTCTGTAAACTCTATTAGTAGGGAGTAAAAGGTGATGGCAGTCCCTTTGCATGTTGGCTCTCCATTTCAAGAAGCATCAAAGATTTCTGCCTCTGATACTTGTTTCTCTTTGCAGCCAGTGCTGAGAAAAAGACATGAAATTAGATTGACATTCAATAAAGAAACAAGCTTAATACATAACATCCTTTCAACTGATAAACTGATTTTCTTTTTTGATTGGTAACATCCCATCAACCGAATAAATGATAATGCGTAAATAAATTAAGAGCATGTTGGTCATCAAATGGACAATGGAACAGCTTGATAAATTTTAGAGAGCATTTAAAATTTCCAAATTTAAACCAGAAAACCCATAAAATAAGAAAATTGAATTTTTTTTAGCCAAGTATTGAAGAAATTTTAAGTTTTCAACCACAACTTCCAGTAATGTATTCAGAGTGAGATGTCAATGACTGCCCCTTCTGAAAACAATCCTAAATATGTGCTGGTTTTATCTATAAAATAATGCATCTGTGACAACCATTCGAAGCAGTTTAGTTTCCACAAGACATTCAAAAATCTGGCTAAGATTGGAACAAACAGAAAATTCACAATAATGTAAAAAGCAAATTCCGTGCAAACACAAGATTTACTTGTAACCAATTATTCAGTGACCAGGTAACTAAACTACAACAAATTTACCTCAAACATGTGACTTTCCTTGCAAACAAGGACAAATGAAGCATTGGAATCTTTTCATTCTTGAAGCAACAGAAGAAATTAATTTTTTACACAATCTACAAACTAAGAAGCCATCACTTTTAGAAGAAACTACCACTTCTCATAATAGACTAACAGGAAAAGATGAATTAAATCAATTCACCATTATTCCAACCCCCTCCTTCAAGTGTGGACCTACTCGACTCCTTAGTCAATTAGGCTCAACACAAGGAGATATGTTTAGAACTCATGACCACTTGCTCTGATGCTATGAGTCTATGACAGATTATTACACATCCCAAAAGCTTAAGCTTGTAGCAAACTATGATTTTAATCATTCAACCACTATTATAATAGATCAAAGTTCTATTAAAAAATAAATCAAAGTTTAATTTCACCAGTATTACGTTCAAAAAAGATATCCAACTTTTATGTTGGAAATCAAATAAAGTGGAAGAGACTCTGATTATGCCGATAGCAAACTAAAATGCTTTGCTGTGATGTATACTTCCAAAGGGAAAAAATTAAAAATATCTAAGTTATTGAAAGACCACAGAATCTTGATAACCCAACTGTGGGCAGTGCATCAGATCTCCCTTGATAAATAAGAGACAAAAAGCACATGGAAGTTCCTCAGCATACAAGCAAAAAACTCTTCTGATGATGAGATCAAAATAATAAAGTACTAGAAAGTAGAAACTTAAAATGGGTCTACATTTTTTTTTTTTTTTTGATAAGTAAAATGGGTCTACATATCCACAAAAAGAAACTTGTATATTGGATTATTTTGAAGATATTCCACAAATGAGATAACTGGACAACTTGTAAGTTGGAACCTATACTATACATAAATTTTTGGCGGTATATTCAATGGCAACAAGCAAAAGGTGCATTTCCTTTTTAATGAAAATGAATAATGCATAATGGTTGACATTATGTACTTCATTAATGCTTTACACTTAACCCAAATCAGAGAAGTCAATGCACTACAACATATACTACTAGACAAAATTGCTATGGACTATAGTGAAGATGAAATGATGCAGCCTATGTCAACACAGAACTTGGGAATGTGGAGGCTTGGTTTATTTTTACTTAATAAATAAATGCACTTTATTATGAATTGACTTTTCATTTTGTTGCATCATGCATTGTAAGATACACAAAAACTTCATAAATGTTATAGAAAAATTGTAGATACATATATGAAAGGTATATTTATTATAAGTTTGAAACATATTCAACTAATGACTAATTTAATCATCGCTTATGCAATAATATTTAACAAAACTAACTAAATAAATCAAATTAAAATAAATTTATAACATCCACAATCATATTGGTCGAACTAAAATAATATTTTCTTTCTCTTCATATTCATCATCTTTCCTAATCAACTTTATCTCCATAGTACAAATCAATGTTATCATTATCTTGCAAAGTCAATTTATCATTAACATCTTCTTCATCTCCAACATTTATATCTTTTTTCTTCTATTTCAATAACTTCTCTTTATATTTCTTCTTGTCATTCAAGTTTCTTGGACTTCTATAATGATAATAAAAAATGAAAAATTATTATATTGTTATTTAATACTTTATTCATAGTATATAATAGAAATTTGCAAATGTGAAAGTGAAGTGCCAAGTGTGTGGTCCAAATTTTCCATGAGAGAAGGAAAAAAAAATTCATGGTCATGTTATTTTATCAGGATTAACCAAGTACCCAATAATTGTGTTAAAAACAAGTCTAACAACTGTTGGACTCAAGTCAAAGCACAAGTTGAGCAAAAAGCTCAACTTGAACCCACATGTATGAGTATCATCCATATCATACGATACGCATCTTTGTATTGTATAATTCTTTACCATGATTGATATGCATACGATATCGTATGTTTTTTGTTCGATTCGATACGTATTGTACAATATGTGCGTATCGTATGATATTAACAACTATTTTTATAGCCTAATTAGCATATCATTCTAGATTTTAATTCTTTTTTATTCTGGTTTGTAGTAGAATGAGAAGCATGGGAGTGCTTTTTAATTTTCATGTTCAAGTGATAAACTATTGGAATTATAGCTTCAGAGCTAGGAATCAGTAGTTATAAAAGAGAATACGGCATCATAATCTATTACTAAGGAGCTACTTGGTATTCTAAATTCAAGCTTATGTCAGATAGTGAAATATACTCTGAATCTTCTTATGCATCACTTTTAAAAGGACAAAAAGAAAACACAGATAGAGGGCAGATAATAAAATGATACACTACAGTATCTCCAAACAGATAAAAGAGTGCAAAGGAAAAGAACATTGAAAATGATTGATGAATTTGTCCTTCCTTGTCATCATACTTACACATTAAATCTTGAGGGAGACCAAAGTCATAATCATTTCTACCCCTTCGGATGCAGAACATGTATATCACCAGCAGAAGCACACAGAAAAAGACAAGACTTGATAAGCCTATCGCAATTTTACCCTTGGTAGATAAGCTGCCATTTTCCCAGAATAAAGGACAGTCTGGCAAAGTAGGTCCACCGCACAAACCTTTGTTACCAGAAAGACTGTCAAGAAAGATTTAAGCTCATTATGTAAGGAACTATATTATGAAAAGCCACTTCTAAAAAGGATTTATGTAACCCACAAGTCATTATGCAATTAGGGACATCAAGGGTCAGTAAGTTTTAAAGACATTTAGATGCCCCTTTATTTAACTATTTTTGCTGCAATGATATTCTTATAAGAGGATAACTTGTGTTGATCAGTCATGAAATGTGTGCTTTCTTTTTCCACAGCAGAAAAGGTTCTGCAGTTACTCTTATTTGGACCTCTCAAGGAACAAATCTTAACTAGTAAAAACAAGGGTACGACCTTTGGCTGTTCATAGCTTTCTGGGGAATAGAGGAAGGGTAAAGGGTAAAGAAGTGAGATGATGTAGAACACAGGTAGGAAAACAGAGATAAAAGGATTACATTGTTTGACCTAACGGCCTACGTCCATAGGATAAAGCCCTAACGGCTACATCTTCACTATAATATCATTTGTGTTTTACAATGAAACAAATATGGGGTATTTATTGGAGGCTCAACCCTAAAATAACCATACAATAAACCATGGTTAATTGACTTGTAGTACTAGCAGTATTCCTGGCTTACACATCAAGGATTGGGCTTGCACCTTCAGTCCTTGACTATGATTGGGCTTGATATCTCTAAGAGATATATTTAAACTAAGAATTCAAGAAAACATGAGCTTGGTAGCTTGCTGAAATAGTCGCTCCATGGCTTTATAAAAAGTATCAGTGGATTACGATGTCTAAGAGACAGGTTTCTCTGTTCCTATGTGATTTTCCTTTCTTTCCCCCTTCAAAGAAGATGCATGAGGTAGAGAATTCATCACCGAGCCTGCTTTATAAATTAAAAAATCTTTCTGCAAAGGAAACATGCCCAGAAAGGAGTGGCAGAAAAAGATGTTTTGAGGGCATGTGTTATGGTTCAGGTCATTGAGGATCAGATAGCAAAAGGAAAACATTATGAAATAAAAAAGATTTTAACAATTTAGTTCAACTGGAATTTTAGGGGATTGAATAGCTGAAAGAAACAAATGCAAGAGATGTGAATGATTTAGCTAAGGTTAGAAAAAGATAGAAGCAATTTAGAACTAAAAGGAGCTTAGGGCCTATCACAAATCATGTACACTACAAAAATTTGTCAGCTAAAGATTCTATAGCATTTGAACTAATATAACAAATTAATTGTAGCTTCTAGCAAATTAAATTATATCATACTCAATTGCTCCACCGTGCACACCAATTGAAAAAAGTTCCTCCGGTACTCGTCCTTCTAATAAGTTATCATTCAATACCCTGACAAGAGAGAGGTGTATTAAGAAATGATATAAACCCTGTAATGAAAATACAAAAATGGGGTCTGTAAATGGTGTTTTAGATTCAGGAAGTAAGTTAGTTCATGTCCTTGTTAACCATATTATTAAAATTTCAGCTTTTAAATGATGGCTTCTAGATGATCAAGTTTGAGTATGTTAAAAGGATATAACATTAAAGTAAGAGGTGTAATTTGCATTTCTAAAGTAAGACACTATGAGAATATATTTGATGCAATAAAACATTATTTACTTATCCAAAAAATAAAACATTATTGAAATTATTTCTTTAAACTAATGCACTATTGAACACCTGTTTCAATGTCAAAGAACACAACTAGAAGTGCCACACTGCCATTATGGTATTTTAAATTACTACTGTAACAATACTCCTAAATTTTATTTATTTTTTTTTTTTAATGCCATGATACCTCACCAAGGCAGGGCACTTCAGATCCACCCACGGGGAGTAAACCATGGATACACAACCCCACCCACCAGAACCATGTATTAGGTAGGTAATCCAGTGAAACTCTTAAGTGGGGATCGAACCTTGGATGTCTAGGTCTACAGCTCATCCCAAGCATAAAATAGGGAAGAATGCCAATGCAGCCACATCTTCCACAATACTAAATGTGTTAATTTGGGAGAAGGTTTTAACACATTATTTGAGAAACTCTCACAAAATGCACTACTGTTCAAAGAAAAACCCCAACACATGCATGGAGTGTTTAAAATAAGTGAATAATGGGTGAAATGCTTGATAGTAGAATTTATTTATAACTCAAAGAACTCTAGCTATTCAAGTTACATTTTCCTTCACATTTGGCTTAATTAACTGTTGGGAGATTGATTTTTTTTAATAAAAATAGCTCTAAGCTTTCTCCTTTTTTTCTGTTTTTGTTTTGTTTTGTTTTGTTTTTCCAAATATGGTGTATTTATAAGCATTCAGCCGTGATACTTTGAGAAAGTAAATGGTGTCTTCTGATGAAACATGGGATGCTAGATGCCAGCTTACTGAGCAAGCCACTATCCATGCTGAAATATACTATTAACACAGCTCCTAATGACCACAAATGACAATATATGATGTTGTTAGATATGTTTGATAAAATCCAGTACTCAAATTGGATACTGCCAAACTACTTACACCAGCTGCAGATTTGAAGATGCTAGACTATCCGGAATGGACCCTGTAAACTGATTGTACGATAAATCTCTGCAAAGTAGAAAACATAATAATATATGTAAACAAGCAGATTTTTGTATTACACTTGAGCTATCTTAAAGGAGCCATTAAGTGTACCATAGACAAGTATAAAAGTGAACATAAGAAGAAAACTAGATAAAGATTGATCACATGGTAAAACCATCTAAAAGAAGAGAAGCATTAATCATACTTAAAAAGGGGAAATTGTAATTTTCAAACGGTGAAGAAATTTATTAAATTAGCAAAATAAATTGAAGGGAACAAGGCCCTACTTACATGCACCATGAAAGAACGACCAAAGAAAAAAGGAACGTCATTGAGCAATAAGGTAAACTATTTTCAAATAAACAAATGCAAAGAATCTTCCATGAAATTATGATCAACTGAGTGATATTATATCAAATAAATATATTAGTGGTTTACAGTGTGGCACTTACCAGAGCATGCCATATGCAATAGAAACCAGTACTATAAGTCTATAATTGTAATTTACAAACTAAACAAATGCTGGATACTTACAGCCGTATGAGAGATTTTTGGCCTAGCCCAGATGGTAATGTACCGCCTAAAGAATTAGTAGTTAAGTTCCTGTTCATTTAGAAAAATTCAAAATTCAAAATGTTAACCAATCTATACATTAACTACATATTCAGAACCTATATGAATTGTGAATGCATACTCCAAAAATTACCAAATTAGGTTTAAATGCAAAGCAAAGAAAAAGGAGAAAAAAAAATGTCAACATTAAAGAAACCATGTTAGAAGTTAGAATATTAACCAAACTCGAATAGAAGAGAAAGCACAACCTTATAAAGGTATAAACAATAGAAATCTATCAAACTCACAATGAATGGAAAAAGGAAAACATCCATCCCTTTGACAATTTACTTATGAATGTGTGCATCTCAATCATTAGATGAAGTATAAATTCCTAAACACAACTTTGATTGAGGTATCATCCAATATCAACTTTTAACCACAATTGCAATGTATTTATGCCAATTAAAGGAAGCCACATAAGATAAGTACAAATATGCAACAACTAGCATGGGAATAACTGGAAGTAATACAAGTTCCTAAACATAATCACCATTCTTCTCCCATTGCTTAGGATATTTACCAGGCATAACTTAGAGGAGGTCCAAAAGTGGAAACTGTCCTTGAAAGCACAAGGACGGGTGATAAAATAAGATTTCAAGGAAAAAAAAAAAAAAAATGTAATGATTATATGATAAGACATGGTGACCTATGATGGGGTGGAAATTATATCTGTTCCTAGATAGAAAAGAATACTAAGAAGGGGCTCATTGAACTATTTCTAACTGCAAAACCATCATAATTTTTTGACACAGTAATATGTTGAATCAATTAATATAAAAGATGCACGACATTAAGAGTTGACAGTTGATACTTACAGGCTTACCAAGTTTGACAAAAGACTGATCTGGTCACTAATATATCCTCCTTTCAAGCCTTGAGTTCCAAGATCTCTGAAATGTATAATTTGATCAATATATAATACTTAATGACTAGGATTTTTGGCCCAAGATTATAGCTTCTTTGATTACCAGATAGAAAAGGAAATAAAAAGTTTGAAACAAATGGCTTTGAAAGTAAAAGAGATTATTACATTTGAGATATCACGAGGGATTTTCCATCCTTGTTGAGATGGCATGTAACTCCCTCCCAAGCATCCCAACTTGTAGGAGCACAAGGATCACCATTCCAACCCATTCTATCGGGAACACGAAGCGACTCCTTCAATGCTCTCATAGCAACCACTACAAAGGAAACCCCGATTAGTATCAGCTCACATAACCTAAAGAATCAAGCACATTCCTAAGATTCCTAGAGTCTTTCTTTTACATTTTAATCACTCTTCAGTCTTGCTTATATCTCATTTTCACCAAATCATTCTTGTTATCAAACCATTAAATTATTATTGACATTTTTTTTAATATGTAGGTTACACATGCACTTGGTGGGTTTCAATACAACAACAAATCCTTAGTCCCAAAATTTGGGGTCAGCTATGGATCCTTGACAAATTAGACTGTTTTGGCCATATGAATTTTTTTCTTATATTCTATTCTATTTGAAGTCATGGTCTCTAAAAAATTGAATAATAAATTAAACAAACGGAAAATAAAGATAGATCATAGGAGCCAACACCTAGGCTTGCTTGGAGTCTAACACCAAGCAAGGGAAAACCACTAGGTATTAGCACCTAGGGTGGGGCTGGAGTTGGCACCACACCATACCATGGAGATCATTTTAATTGAAATCTTTTTTTTTTTTTCCATCAAAATAAGCTCCCTTTGATAAAAGTACAACATTTCCTTATATAAGAAAAATAAACCCTAATTATAATTGGCATAGAAAACCCTAATTAACTAATAACCTAAAATTAAGATAAATTGACTCTCCACCAATACCTATGGAAGAATGAAGCGCCAAACACGCCTCTAGATTCTCTCTCTCATGAACGAATGATGCTAAAGATACTGATAGTACATAAACTTTAGAAACTGATGTGTCAAAAAAAAAAAAAAATTTAATGAAGAATATTAATTTATTCACATTCATTTCTCTGTGAAATTCAGCAAATTTCAAAGTTGGGTTTGGTTGCAAGAAAGAGAAGAGAATATTTCACACTTTTTCTTTTTTTTTTAATTTGAAAATATAATATGAATCCAAATCTTTGCTTCCCTACATACATTTCGTCTCTAAGTCTAAGTAAAAAAAATAAAAACAAAAACAAAAATAAAAATTCTTTCCCCTAATTCAATTTCAAGAATCTCTTTACCTTGATCAGGCACAGTAGAAAGATCAGCCGGAACCAGCGCGTAATTCTCAAGCCCAGAAATCACCGGCGAGCCTACCACCGGGACCAGCCTCACGGTCAACACAGTAGAACTCAAATTCTTCACCGTATAATTCCAAGTATAAGCTGCAAAGCCTCCAACCTCCTTGTAAATATCAATCCGATTCACATTATTGCCATTGACCAACACATCGAACACTCTCTGACCTTCCTTGTTCACGCTCGAATCCAGCTCCGCGAAGTGAAACCACAGCAAGTAATCCAGCTTCGCATCCACCTTCAACTCGTACTCGATCACTCTGCCGTCCGTCGTCACCGCCGTCTGGTACAGCTTCGCCGGAAAGTAATTCGGCGCCGTATTGGTCCCGCTTATAGCATTGTTTGTGCCTATCTTCCTTAGCGCTGAGGAGCTGGAAATATGAGATTGGAAACTATAGTCCGATTGCCAGGACCGGCCGAAGTAGTCGGTGTCGTTGGTGAAGCCCGGGCCCCATTGGGGGGAGCCGCAGGTGAGTCTACCATAGTTGACGAGGATGAAACTCTGACCGATCGAAGCGGCGTTGTATGAATTCGGGTCGATTTGGTTGATCTGGAGCGAACCGATAACGGGCGGGTCAGTGGCAATGCTGTAAAAACAGAAATCCGCTTGACCGTCGGTGACGTAAGCGAAGAGGTCAGAGTACGCGCCGTCACGCGCGAGTGACTCAGCCCAAGGCGAGCGCCAGGAATAGACCAAAGTGCCCTCCACGGAAGCGTCGAAGGAAGGAGAGTGAGACTTGCCGTCGTAGTTGTCGTAGACGGTGAATGTACGGAAGTAGTAACGGCCGTTAGGGAGTGGGACGGTGTAGCAGTTCTTTTTCCCGAAGGAGAGTGGGAAGAAACGGAGTGTCTTTTCCTGAGAGTGAAGGAAGTGTAACGGTTCCGAGACTATCGCCGCAGACCCTCCGGTGTAGTTGCGGTCGGAAAGCCATGTTGTGTTGAAGGGATCGGTCGTGTCGGTGGTACCGCCGCAGTCAATGTAGTATGAAACGTCTGTTAAAAAAACATATGTAGTTAGTGAATTAGTGACAGTTAATAAGTTAGTTATTAGTTATTAAGGGAAGAGATTGTGCTTTACCGAAAGGGTTGGGGGTGGTGGTGGTGGAGCAGAGGAGGGGGAAGAGGAGGAGTTGGAGGAAGAGAAGGAGAGACATTTTTTTTTTGTTGGTTTGCTATGCCTATGCTAGCATAGCAAGAAGAGAGAATTTGGGGTGTGTTCTGTTCGGACATAAAAGGTAGGGACTGAATGGGAAGGAAATAAAGTAAAATAAAAAGAGAGATGGGACCGAGATTAGCGGGGAAGTTCTGAGTACTTGATTGCGAAGAAGACAAATCGAGGAAGGTAGCTGATTGATTTTTTTTTTTTTTTTTTTCTGATAAACAGGTAGCTGATTGATTTGTTTGAAAATGGGTACACGTTTAATTAAAACTTATTAATTTGACTTGGATTAAGTTATGAGTTCTTAGGACTTGGGGGGCTACTGGCCGTTAGGTCTTGCGTGATTGATGAGGTTGTAATCGTAATTGACAGGTTTTGATTTTTTTTTTTTTTAAGATAGTTTTAATTTATGGTGTTTGCTATTGATGATGACTCTTTATTATCAGACCAAGACATCAATCAGTTTTTAGTGTAAGTGAAAATTGAATCTCAAATCTCTTATACAACCATGAGAGACTTTATTAGTTTTAAGTTTCAATTTTTAATTATGAGATTTTAGAAAAGTCTTCCATTTAATATTAAATAAATATTTAATATTAAATAAATAAATAAATAAAAGTAGACAACCATAAGGTTCGAAAAACTTTGCTATAACTTGTTGGACAATTTGGAATCGGTGAAATAAGTGCAAAGTGAGCAGCACCATTGGATAAACTTTCTAGCCTGGCGAAGCAACATCTCCTAGAATTTCAGCAACAACATGTTAAACCTGTTTCAAAGTAGCTCCCAAAGAAAACCGTTTGGAAACCACCTGACCTTGGAATGCTAAAAACAAATTTTGATGGTACAGTCTTCAAAGATTTGAATGCAACGGGTGTCGATGTAGTGGTCCACAATTCTCTTGGAGAAATAATGACAACTTAATCCGAGATTATCCCTATCCCCTCCTCTATGGTCGCTCTTGAAACTATTGTGGTAAGAACGGTTGTCCAGTTTGTTCAGGAATTGGGTTTGCATAACTCAATCTTTGAGGGTGACTCAAAAATCTCCATTTCCATTTTGGTAAAGGCAATAGATGATATGAATATGGATTACTGGATCAAGATTATGTGAACAGAATTATATTCTATTTAAAGTCTAGAACTTGTAAAAGTGTCTAATGGCATTGAGTCTATTGTTTTCAAATAGGTCTACAAGAAAATGAGATTGATAGATTAGAAAGTGTAAACCTTCAAAGTCAAGACTAGTGGCGAAAAGATTTATTCAGAAAGAAATGGTTCGACTATGAAAAGATTTTTTCACCAATCGTCAAGTTTGACTCTATTCAGATTCTCTTATTCGTTATATTTCATTTGGATGAAATATGACAATGGATATCAAGAAAGCTTCTTTTAGTAGCAATCTTGAGAAAGACGTCTATATGATGTAACCAGACTTGTTCATAGCAAAGAACCAGTAGTGTTTAGTATGCAAGTTGCTTAAAGTCTATTTATGGACTAAAGCAAGCATCTAAATCATAAAATATCATCTTTGATCAAGCAATCAAGTTGTTTGATTTTGATCAAATATTTAAAAAAAAAAAAAAAAAAAAAAAAAGGTCTTATGTGTGTAAAAGCTAAATTTTATAATAAATTTCTTAATGTATGTTGATGACATTCTAATCATTTAGAATGATGTAGAGTTATTGTCATCAATAGAGTTTTTTTTATTGTCTAGTCCAGTTTGATATAAAGTACTTGGGAAAGATTGGTCACATCCTAAGAATTAAACTTCGTTAAAATTCAGAAATTAGAATGTTGGATCTTTCTTAAACTGCTTAAATAGATTAGATTCTAGTCATGTATAACATGTAATACTTCAAGAACTGATTCTTTTCTTTTAAGTTTGAAGTTCCTTTATAAAGGACTATAGTCCTAAGACATAAAAGGACAAACATATTAAGACGGTTCCTTATACCATATCAATAGGAAGTCTTTATGCTATGCTATATACTAGGCTAATTATCTATTTTGCGGTGGGCATGATAAGCAAATATCAATTGAGTACCCGTCTGTTTCAGCGTTTGAAGCCCAAAACGTGCGTTTTCAAAAAAGCCAGCCCAAAAATAGTGTTTGGTAAGTATAAAACGCAACTTTTTGAAAAAAGTTGTGTTTGAGTTATGGAGCTCTAGAGATCCATAAACAAAAAGCTCATGCGCGTTTTGATTTTGATCCGTTGGGCTCTTCCAAAAATTACCAAATTACCCTTGATAAATCATCAGTTCTCATCTCATCTCTCTGCTCTCCCAACAAATTTCCAAATCCAAACACAAAAAAATCTATAACAAATTCCCAAATCATCTCTCTGCTCTCCCAACAAATTTCCAAATCTAAACACAAAAAAATCTATAACAAATTCCCAAATCAGCTAAGGAAAAAAAAAATCAATCCCTTGCAAATTAGGATTCCTCAAAATGCAAAATAAAAAAACATCAGAATATAGCAAAATGATAGAATTACAGGGCAAAATCAAAGCCGAATGTGTCAACAACACCGAGCTCTGGGTTCGATCAAATCAGCGAACCCCTCCCAATCAAACCCTCCAACTCTGACTCCGACTCCGACTCCGACCCCATTTTCGATCTCCAAGCCCTTCCCTCTCAGCCACTCACCGTCTCCAAACTCCACCGCCTCATCTTCGTCGCGCACTCCGATGGATTCTACGTCGCCAGAACCTAAGTGGGATGCTATCGATTCTACCAAGAACCAACAGACAAAGTGCTAAGAGAAAAGGAAAAAAAAAAAAAAAAAAAACGAAGAAGGAGAGCTCTGAATGTTCTGGAGTTTGGAGGAATGGCAGGGAAAAAAAAAAAGGAGGAAAGAAGGATAAAAAAGAAAAGAGAACGGGTACATGTGTGGAGGAGAAATTTAGTGGGAAAAAAGAAGAAGAAGAAAGAAATGTCGTGTGAAGGATAAAAAAAGAGGGGAAAAAAAGGAAAAAAGAATAATGAAATATGTAAGGACTCAATTTGTAATGACCCCAAACTGGTATTGAGTTCGTACGTTAAAGGCCCCAACAATAAAATTTGTAAAGCGTGGGTACTCAAGAACTAAGTTAACCCTAAAAGAAAAACGATTAACTCTGAGCCTGCTTGACTTGCCCTGCCACTGGAATGATGCAAGAATTGCTTTAATTTCCCTTATCGGACCAACTATTCCAAATGGTCCTATAAATTCCTGCAATTTTCCATCATGTGCCCATGATCCTGATGATAGTGGCAATATAGGTTCGGGTTGCGTTTCCTAAGCTCTCCCGCCATCTTATTTGGCCATTTGAAAAAGGGTTCATTCTTTATCTTCTCCAAAACTTGCTGCACCAGCTCCTGAAACACTGCATTAACAACCTGGGTGTCCGCAGAACCTGACTACCCGACGAAATCTTTCCGGGGTCGGTTATTGTTATAACGGTCCGACCTGAAATCCCTTCTCTCCTGAGGGATTACCTTAGCATTTCCTTTTCCTTGAAGTTGATCCTCCTCTACTCTTCTGTACTTATCAATCCTGTCCATCAACTGGTGTACACTGCTAACAGGTTTACCCGTCAGGGATTTCCTTAAATCATGATCAGCTGGAAGGCTAGCTTTGAAAGTACTTATGGCCATATCATTGTGCTCTCCTTCTATTTCATTAAACATTTCCCAGTACCTATCCGAATAAGTTTTGAGAGTCTCACCCTCTCGCATGAACATAGTCATCAAAGATCCCAAAGGCCGAGGAACCCTGCTGCATGTGATAAAGCGAGTGCCAAAAGCCCGGGTCAGCTTTTTGAAGGACTCAATAGAATTGGCCCTTAAGCTGTTGAACCATCTCATCGCCACCGGACCCAAACTTGATGGAAAAAACTTGCACATCAAGGCCTCATCCTTGGAGTAGATAGCCATTTTCTGGCTAAAATGGCTAACGTGTTCTACTGGGTCTAACCGGCCATCATACAGGGTGAACGTAGGCTGGTGGAATCACCGAGGAAGAACTACATCTTCTATATTCCTCGTGAAGGGTGATTTGGAAACTTGGCTCAATGCTTTGTTCATGACATTGTTACCCAAGCCCCTGCTAGGCGGACTTCTGTGCCTATGTCGATGGTCGTGTTCCTCCTCATAGGAGAAAGTCTCACTAGGCGGAGTTCTTGACCTCCACCTATAACTAGCTCCATCTGAATCCTCGGATGATGGTTCGAAGCAAGATGGGGAGCGTTCTCACCACGCATGACGTAACTCTCTCTTCAAATCGGCAATCTCACGTTGCAGATTCCCGTCATGCTTTGCGTGGGGGATGTGACTCTTCCCACGAGAGTGACTTTTGGTGGTATGAGTTGTGCGCACACTCCCCTCACGGCCTTCTCTTCGTTTAGGACTCCGATGGAGATTACCATGCTGGGAGCCCCTTGACTCTGCCTGGTGCGGGTTGGCATCTTCCTGATGTGGTCCTGCCGCGTAGTGATGTGGACCTGCTTCCTACATCATAAACGTTGCACCAGAGTTCTTTTAAGTTAAATCAAGCTCTTCCCACAGACGGCACCAATTGTAAGGACTCAATTTGTAACGACCCTAAACTGGTATTAGGTTCGTACGTTAAAAGCCCCAACAATAAAATTTGTAGAGCGTGAGTACTCAAGAACTAGGTTAACCCTAAAAGAAAAACGATTAAACCACACGTTTATATATGGATTAACAGAGCTAAAACAATTAATTCTTTCTTTTGAAACAATTTTAGTTCTTTTGTTCTTAAGGCTTTCTTCTTAGTACTCTTCGTTTTCTGATGTTCCGATCCCCCTTCCTCAATACTTTCTTTCATGTTATATACTACCCTCTTCATATCATCTTCGCCGCACACATGTAGGTTGGGTTCAGGAGATCTCTTTCTGTCTCATCTAACACCTTCTGGAACCTTCAACTAGCAGCTATAAAGCTGCTTCATCACTATTCAGGCATCACCTCCACATTAATGCGGTCAGAGAGTTGGTTGAGAGGCAATTAATGCGGAGGCAGTTGTTGTTATAGATATTTGTTTGCCTTCTCTTTCTTACCCTTGGTCCCTTATCCCACTTTTAGTGGTGACGTATCTCCGAAGTACGTTTGTAACAAGGTGGTGTTCTGGTCTTCCTCGGACTCATATTGCCGAGAAGAATTTTGTCTTCGAACGAATACTGAACTTACCTTACGTGATATTTACTCTTCCTTTCGTTTGGTTACCCCTACAATCTGATATGGGCCTCCTCGGATAGATTTACGTCCTCGGATGAGTCACAGGCCCAATTAACTTGACTTTAATAATTTTAGTGACTAACCGGCCCCCACAAAATATTATCACAATTTTTTCACAATAAATTTTAAGGGGTCAGTTATTATTAAGCTAATATTGATGAGAAAAAAATAATTTTTTTAGAAAGAGAAAAAAATAATTTTAATAGTATGTTAAAATTAAAATCAATATCAATTTTTATCACAATATTTTCACAATATTTTCACAATAAATCTTAAGTGGTAGGTTATTATTAGCTAATATTTGTGAGAAAAAAATAATTTTTTTAGAAAGAGAAAAACATAATTTTAATAGCATGTTAAAATTAAAATCAGTATCAATTTTTATCACAATATTTTTACAATACTTTCACAAGAAATTTTAAGTGGTAGGTTATTATTAGCTAATATTGGTGAGAAAAAATAATTTTTTTAGAAAGAGAAAAATTGATTTAAGTATGATAAAGTAGTTGATTTTTAAGTATGAACCAAACTCATATCCAAAAAAAAAAAAAAAGTATTGTCCTTTTTGGTAATTTATCCCTCAAACTGTCACTTTTATAAGTGCTAGCCAAACACTCAGTTTTTTCAAAAAGCATTTTTTAACAGTTTTTACCAAACACTCAGTTTTTTGAAAATGCACTTTTTCATTTTGCACTTTTTAAAAACTCAACTTTTTCATTATGCACTTTTACAAAAAACTGAATCAAACTCACCCTGAATCTAAGATCACTTAATTTAGTAGGAGTAAAGCATATACTCAAATATCTTAGGAGAATGAGGGATTATATGTTTGTCCACCAAAGTGAGGATTTGATGGTTACTAGTTGACAAATACTAACTTGTGATTTGATGGTTACTAGTTGTACAAATACTAACTTGTAGTTTGATTGTGATTCATGAAGTTGGAATTCAAGATATGTGTTCATCTTAGATGGTGAAGATACACATTAAGCACAAGTATTATGTCATTAGAGAGATATGAGTATGTGAGATGTAGTAGTAGAAAAGATAATTTATACAATAAATCTGGCTGAAACTTGTTTCCAAACCTTGCCTTAGAGTGACTATGAATTACTCTAAAGGGAAATAAGTGTTGGATATATGGTAAATTACCTTTGAGAGCAAGTGGGAGATTGTTGGGGTTTATGCCCTAAAATCCAATTTATTGGCATGTCATAAATAATTAAATTATTTAATTATATGAGACTATTTATAAATGAACTAATGGGACATTATCATAGACCTTGAGATGTCTTGTATGTGATTTACGTAATTTAGTTACAGAATAAATAGATCACAAATTCCTTGTAAACTTAAAATATAGTTCATAATTGGTGATGAAATTGGATATTTCATCTGCGAAGATTATAACACATTAATTAAGATAGTTTGTCTTGATCATGGAAGTGGAGACTTCTAGTTGATGTGTTGATATGCCTTAAGTGTTAAGACATATTGAACTGGACTGCTGTGAGATTAATTATTCAATCAACAACTGTCACCTGAATGATTAATCTCACAACTTCTAATTTCATAGACTCTCAATCCTGAGAGGATAGTGAACCCAATCATGAAATGTAAGTTATTTTGATATATCAAGAGTGAGATCTAATATTGACAGTCAAAACCTCAGTATGTTGGGTAACCACACGTAGTGTTGAGGGAACACATATTTTCAAGATAGAATCCATAATCTCTTTTTATAGAGACACGAAATATCCCCTTGAGATAAGTTTAATGGGAACAGGTTATTCAGGTGCTCACTTTAGTAAGGAGTTACTAAAGTTTATATTTATTGAAATTGGATTTCAATAAATATGAATAACTAAAAGATTAAACCGTGTACTCAAGGATAAAAGAGTTGTTTACAAAGTGACAGTTCATTATAACTTTGTTCACTATGGATATTTCATGGAGAGGTCAAATGATATCATTGGAGTCTTAGGATATAATTTATTAATAAGGCCTAGAGTGCAATTATATTTATATAATGGTATGAAATATAATTAATGGTAACTTTGAACTTGTCAAGAGTTGAAAGCCCAAGGCCCATTGGAGCAAGAGTCTTATTAGTTCCCTTTGGTCCCATCTCAAGCCACAAACTAAAGCCCAATTGGGCAGGCCCAAAAGGCTAACCCAATTAGATAATCAGTTTTATTTTAATAAGAGTTATTAAATAAAGTAACTACTATGGTAATTAGAATGTACGTATGATAAAAAGAAAAGAAAACAGCTTTGCTCTACAATGAGAAGAAGAAGAACTTTCTTTGAGAATCAACGTACATAAAAACTAATTGAGAGATCGCTCTTTTCGGGCACCATGTGGAATTGGGATGTTGATTAGAGATATTGTCAAGTCTTGGTTTTGAATTTCATTGCATCAAGGTACGCTTTCTATTCTTTGTTCTAGAATTTAAGGTTACATGTTATCTCTCATGAATGAAGTAGAGTCGTGTTTGTTACTTTCGCTGTGTGTTTTGTATGAGATGCAAAACCAGTTTTTCCAACAGAACATAAATACAGGAATTCATTGTTCATTAAGGTGATGAATAACTATAAAAGAAAGAAACAACAGAATCAAAAGGTACACATAAAAATTCATCCAAAAACCACTCCAAGTCAATTCCCCTCTAAACATCTTTTTCTCTTTCTTACTTAAGTATTGAAGTGTTTTTGGCAAATACCATACTGGTGTATACCATTTCTTTTCAAGCTTTATTGTAGGTTTACATTGAAAACATGACTAACCCAACTTTGGCCATCTATTGAGACATGGAGTTCAACTGCTGATTTTGTGGCATCATCATCTGCCATTAAAGACCAATGTTTCTCCCAACCTGCTTGTGGTCATCTGATTAAAGACATCTTGTCTTCAACTAGTTTTTTTCAGAACTATTCTTTCTCTCATATACTTCGACAAGGCAACACTTTGGCAAATGTTTTAACCAAGAAAGCAAGATTTTCTTTTCCTATTTTAGTTTGGATGTAGTCTTTTCCTCTTGACATTTATAAGGTGTTTGTTTATGATTTTTTAGCCATTAAATAAAATTGGTTGCTCAAGCTTGTTTCTCATCCCAAAACAAAAAAAGTTGACAGCCAAAAAGGTCTTCCATATAGAAGGATGATCTTATCTAAAAGGTCATTCATACAAGAATACCATCTTCCACCACCAACTGTCCAACAATAAATGAAAAACGTAACTAACGAGGACATTTAATGATGTAATAGACGATAGTTACTCGATAACTACATGCCCATTAAGTCAATAAATGTTAAATATCATCCAAAGCCAGCATTCAGTGCCGTTATTTATGGAAGAATAACGGCCAATTGTCTACAGTTACTCCAAGCATCGGATGAATAGCTGTTGCACATTAAACAAGTAAGACATTACGTCAATCATATAAATGTGAGACATTAATTGACACATAACTAATAGCTGAAAGTACGACTATAAGAGATAACACATCTCCCCAGATAAGAGGTACATGATACATGAGACATATAAACTGTTTTTAACTCTTAAAGTTATCATATTAGCTCTTTGGGATCTTGATTTAAGCATTGGAGATCGTTAGGCCAATGCCATACCAGCACCCCCTTTAATTAGCCCTCTTTTTTTTTGTAGGCATGTTGGACCTTCCATGGCCATTCCTTTGAAAAGATTTTCCATCGACATCTCTGAATGAACTACCCAACTAAAGGTGAATTTTCACTCTAACAATACGTGTAAAGGAGTATCTAACGCTTCGTTGGTTTTGAAGTAAAATATTTTAAGGTGTTTTGTATGACAAGTGGAATTTTTCAAGAAAATCACTAAAAGGTGACCAAACCACTAGAATCTGCAGTCGAAATGGTGGCTCTGAGGACCAGACTTCTAGCGACTACCGTCTAAACAGTGTCTTCAATTACCAGACTATCAGGACTAGTGACTAATTCTGCCTTCAGCCACCAGAATGGCAACTTTGGTTATCGAACTTCTAGCATCGATTACCGAAATGGTGTCTTTGGTGATTGGTTCGCCAGCATCAGTTATCAGAATGACAACTTTGGTGATTGGACCCCCCGACATCAATCACTTGAGCAATGGCCCCAGTCGACAATCCATTGGCACTGGTTATCGAAACGATGGCTCTCGCCCATTGGACCAATGTCCTAGCCACCAAATGTGATGAGGGAAGCCACTGTGCATTTTTATAAAACGTTTTACAACTTTTCATAAAGGAATTTATGATCAATGAAAAATATTTTACAAGTTTGGCCACATTTTCCCTACAAACAAACACCTAAAAATAGAAAAACAGTTTTTGAAAAATATTTTACTTCAAAACAAACGGAGTGTAAGTAATTAATAATAATTCTTCTAAAAAAATTAATTAATAATAATGAGAGATGGGGGAAGAAAGTAGGGGCAAAAAATATTTCAAACAATATTAAATAATGTTTGTGCTTAGAAAACAAATTTTTTTTATTTTTGAAAATTTTGAATGGTATTTAACAATTTAACATTAACTCTAACCTCAAGGGCTATTTATTTTTACGATTTGTGTAATGATTAGTGAATTTATAAAATGCAATTTAGATTTGATTTTTAGAAAAAAGTAATATTATATATAATAGTCAGTTTAAATCCTAATAAAATTGCTTTTCTTTATCGTCTTTGTGACTATTCTATATTTGCCCATTTAATTTTGAAAGATAGATATCCAAAAACTAGTGAAATAGTATTATTTTAATATTGTAGTTAAATTGAGTTAATGAATTGAATTCTCTTGACTTGAATAATAGTGTGTTAAAATTCTGCAGAAGGGATGCACGGATCAGAATGATTTGCTGCATTTATTGGAGTACCTACTAGACCGATTGTCTTTGGAGGAAGTGGAAGTCTTCTTGATTCAAGCTTGGTTCATTTGGAGTAGGCGCAACAGTGTTCTTCATGGTGGCAGATTTATTGGTCCAGGGACTCTTAATCAGAGGGCAGCAGAATATTTAGAGGAGTACAAACATGCTCAACAGCAACTTGATGCAGAAGCGGTTGTGCAGAACAGCAGGACAGATTGGGAACCACCTCCAGAATCGGCTTTTAAGCTGAATTTTATGCAGCAGTTTTTTTTGGGGTGAACAGAACCAACGTTGGGGCTATAATCCGTAACTACAAAGGAGAAGTCATGGCACCCATGTATGCAAGAGTGTCAGCAGTACGTAGTAGTGAGGAAGGTGAGCTGTTAGCATGTAGAAAGGCTGTTGAATTTGCTATTGATGCAGGTTTTTCCATGTTGGTTATTGAAGGAGACAATGTTAACGTAATAAAAGCTATTTCATTGCAAGAAGCCAACATATCTCTGCTGGGGAATATCGTGGAAGATATTAAACATCTCATTAGGGGTTTACAGTGGGTATCTATTTCTCACATAAGGCGTAGCGGCAATAAGGTGGCTCATGTGTTAGCGCAACATGCTAGAACTATCATTGAGGATTTGTATTGGATAAAAGATTACCTTCCTCCCGTCATTGAACAGTTGTATCAAGATGCTTGCCTTTTATAAATGAATGAATGAAGTTTCCCTTTCAAAAAAACAAAAAAAAAAAATAGTGTGCTTTTCAATCTTTTGAAAATGAGATTATTTTTTTTTAAAAGGCTGTATAAATGTTTTATATAAAAATTATGCTTAAAAAATGTGCGACTTAAAAACAGCTTATTATTATCAAGGACATGGCTTATGTCCAGTAGAAATTTTCATTAAACACATCCAGATTTGGACACGTGTCCACAATCTAATATGTCCAGTAGAAACTTCCAATGACAAAAGCCGGACCCTATTATCAAAAGGGTGGGAATAACAAACTAATGACAAGCTGATTGGTTGAAATGTGATTGAAGTAGTAGTTATTTATTAGGTAAACCTCACGGGAAGCCCAATAATGTGAGTGAACAAAGGAGAGAGAGAAGGGTTAGTTTTTTTAAGACTTTTAATTAATTAATAATTTAGCCCACTTGTAATGGCTGGCTGACTCTGAAAATTGAAAATGGTAGGTGGGGACATACTAAAGGGGACAATGGTTGACAGCTGAGAGGAACTTTTGACAGCTGAGGACATTTTTGCGTAGGCAGTTATTGAGTGGAGTGAGGCCTTCCCATTCCCAAGACGCGGCATCCATGTAACAGATTTCCATTAATAACCCCTAAATATCTTTTTTTTCTTTTCTCTTCTTGGAAAATGAATGATTATTAAAATCTTCCTTTCTGATTTGTAATTACAAAACTAATAAACTATCCATTATTATCTATATACATACATTAATATATATAACCGAAATCTCTAAATTTCCCCACAAATTTTCATGTCAGTACAATATTAAAAAAAAGTAATAAAATATGCTCTATCTTTCCCTTTCACGATGCTCTGTCTCTTAATGCTCTACCTTTCCCTTTCATGATGCTCTGCCATCTCTTCCTTGCCTTCCTCTATTAGCTCCTCCTCGATCAGACCCACGGCAAATCAACAACAAAGCATCACATTGCATCAAAAGACCCACATATACAAAAGCTTTGAAAAACCCGACTTTTTTCTGTCTAATGTCTCTTATGCTCTTTGATAACTTCTTAACTCTTCGACAACTTCAGAAGCTAGAAATACTTCCTTAGAATTATCCCAAATCTGCCAATCTGATACTTCTCTTTTTGTATCTTGATCTTTTCTCTTCTTCTCCTTTGTTTCTTGTGAGCTTTGCAATACAATTTTTTCATCGTGGTATCTACGTGTTCCTTTACTCTCGTTCTTCTTTGTTTTTTCTATCAGATCTTTCTCTGTTGGTTATTGCTTCTCTCTATTGGTTTTTGAGTTTTGCTTTGAGTTATCAAGTTATGAATGATGAAAGGTAAAAAGAGCCAACTGCCGAGACTTTTATTTTGTAAATTTTGAAATGTAAGTACATATTGGAAGAGAACATGTGGAGGAGATAATATGAAGATTAAGAAAATAATTAAAACCTAAAAGCAACAGAGGATGAGTGGAAGTGAAAAAACGTTAGTTATAAAATAAAAAAAAAAATTGTTGTCAAATGTTAGGTACTTCGGTACTTGAGATGAGATATGTGTAACAAAAATATTGTTAGAGATATTACAAATTGGGTTTTACTAAAGTATACATTTAGGGTATATATTAGTAAACCATTTTAGAAAAAAAATTTGGCGAAAAATTAAGTAGCTTGAAGAAGTTGAGAAAAGAGAAGAGCCTAAGAAAGGGAGGAAATACATTCTTGAAAAGTATTGGATAAAGCTTGAAGGTGTAAGCACAATTGTATATTTATTCTATTTACTGGGTCTTTTGTAATACTTATTAAACCAAATGTAAGAGCACATTATGATTATAGTAATATATTATTACTTCATAATATTTGTATTTATCTCATTTTTAATATTATTTCATAATATTATATGTTTCATCTTATATTAGAGCCAATTTAGTTTTCAATAATTGAAATTTGAAAAATGTTTAAACCTGAACATGTAAACATTTGATTTAATTTAAAACAATCCCGTGCATCACATGGGTTAGCGACTACTCTCTCTCTCTCTCTCTCTCTCTCTCTCTCTCTCTCTCTCTCTCTCTCTCTATATATATATATATATATATAACCAAAACTTTTGAAACTCCCACAAATTTCCACGTCAACACAATATTTTAAAAGAAAACATAAAACAAAAAAACATAATAAAAGTTTTCTAAAACCCGATGCTCTGCCTTTCCTTTGCGCGATGCTCTGCCATCTCTTTCCTGCCTTCCTCTACCAACTCCTCCTCAATCAGACCCACGACAAACCAACAACAAGCATTGCATCTAAAGATCCACAGACACAAAAGCTTTGAAAAACCCGACTTTTTTTTGTCCAACGTCTCTTATGCTCTTTGATAACTTCTTAACTCTTCGACAACTTCAGAATCCATAAATACTTCCTTAGAATTATCCCAAATCTGCCAATCTGATGCATCTCTTTTTGTATCTTGGTCTCTCCTCTTCTTCTCCTTTGTTTCTTGTGAGCTTTGCAATACAATTTTTTCATCGTGGTCTCTGCGTGTTCCTCTACTCTTGGTCTTCTTTGTTTTTTCTATCAGATCTTTCTCTGTTGGTTACCACTTCTCTCTATTGGTTTTTGAGTTTTGCTTTGGGTTATCAAGTTATGAATGACGAAAGGTAAAAAGAGCCAACTACCAAGACTTTTATTTTGTAAATTTTGAAATGTAAGTACATATTGGAAGAGAACATGTGGAGGAGATAATATGAAGATTAAGAAAATAAATAAAACCTAAAAGCAACAGAGAATGAGTGGAGGTGAAAAAATGTTAGTTATAAAAAATGAAAAAAAAAAAATTTGTTGTCAAATGTTAGGTACTTCGGTACTTGAGATGAGATATGTGTAACAAAAACATTGTTAGAGATATTACAAATTGGGTTTTACTAAATTATGCTTTTAGGGTATATATTAATAAACCATTTTAGAAATTTTTTTACGAAAAAATGAAAAAGTTACAAACTTTTTTGACTGTTTTTTCAATTTTCAATAAAAAGTTTCCAAAAAAAGATTATTAATATGTGCACTAAAGACATACATTAACCGGACCTTTACAAGTTTTACTATATAGCTATTATAAATGGGCGTCACTAATCACAAAAATAATAATTTTATCTTTATTAATTATTAATATTTACCACTTACATTAATTTTCATATTAATTTGTAAATAATAATTTTATTTATTATTTACATTAATTTGTAAATAATAATATTTACCAATTACATTAATTTTTGTATTAAGATGATACATTCTTAGATTTGAAATATATTGGTTTGTGGTATTGATTTAACCAATGATTTTGCTCAATATATGATTGAATGAGTATGGAGTTAATTATATTTGTGTAATTAATTGTATTGGAGTGTACTTATATCAGTTATATATTTTTTAAATATAATCTCAAGCTCTTGGTTATCACAATAACTCAGTCCGTGTGATAGATTTTATTACTTTGTAAGTGATAGATTGTATTGGTTTGGTATATAAATTATACCATTATATTGATTTTTTCTTTTTCATATTAGGGAAGTTATCAATAGTCTTCCCATGCATCGCACAGGTTAGCGTCTAGTTATTATTATTATTATTATTATTATTATTATTATTATTATTATTATTATTATTATTATTATTATGACTGGGGGAGGGGTCATTCATTGCTCATAAAGTAATTGGCAAAATGAAAAAAGAAAAAGAAAAAGTGAGTGAGCAGCTTGACCACTTCTTTCTTTAATATGTTAGGTTATCTTAAACAAACTCATTTTTAAAGAGCTAAAAAAATAAACTTTACCAAACAAGTTAGGGACCTATCATCCATGCGATTCCAATATTAATTAGCAAATTAAAATTTAGGATTGCTCCAAATATTTTGGATTTTATTAAGATACTACCAAATCATATGCATCTTTTTCTTTTTGTTTTCAATTCAAATTTAATATTCCATCCTGATGATAAACCAATAATTGGATCATCTCTAATTCGTCCATAGTGTCGTCCAAGTCTAAGAAGGTTATCCCAATATAAGAAGGTTGTCCAGTATAAGAAGGTTGTCCGAGGGTAAGAAGGTCATCCATCATGAAAGTAGCTGGACAACCTCTCAACACTTAGAATTTTTAGAATGGATTTATGTTCAAAAACTTATAATTCAGGCCACGTTCTACTATTTTGAAGTATGAGCAAAACCGTTGTTTATCGCTATTACTTCCCACTAAGTTGTTGACTTCTAATGGCAGTTGTAGAAGATAAGATTGAACCTTCTAACTTCTATAGCAGTTGTGGAAGTTAATCTAAACCTTTTAACTTCCATACACATCGAGGAAGTTACTAAACAAGTAACCACTCCAAAACTTACTATATAAGGACTCATCCACATCAAATGAAAGTAAGTTTCCACTACTCCTAAAGTTGGAATTCTTGAGTTCTAAAGGGAAAACTAACTTAAGTATCGGAGGATTCTTGACTAGTTCACCCTGGTCACCTTTGATCTTGTGTTTTTCTTTTCAGGCCTTCCAAGCAACTACTAGCCCATTGATGCTCGAAGCATTCAGTCTACTGATTTTCTATGTATCATCACATCCCGTTCCACATATTCTTAACTTTGACATTTTATTTGAATTTAAGTCACTAAAACCTTTTTCCCTCAAATAATTTACTGGAGGGAGAAAAATAAAGGAAAAAATTTAGCTACAAAATTGGCTGTAACTTTAAGTTACAATCTTACTCAATATCTTTTTATTGGAGATGAATTTTGATAAATCCACCATTAGATTGCATCTTCTTCTTATATCCCCTACAATTGCAAAATTTTTTGAAGATTAAAGATTAATAACTATGCTATCAATAAATTGTTTAAATTTCAAGTTTTTGTAGTTTATAATTATGCATAAAATATAACTTATAGATCATATAGTAAAGAATGTCTGATTAATACAAATTTGACATGTGTATTGAAAGCATAAAAAACATGCAATTTAACCAGAGAATGTAACGTCATGAATGATGCATGGAAGGACAAGCTTAGAGTCTAGAAGTTAGAGAAGGAGAAAATGTTGAGCGCAAGAATCACTCAAGGGGTACCACTTCACGTAGAGTGCCACACTTGGAAAATGAGATGGATCAAATGAGGAGAGCCATGGAAGAGATGATGGAGAATATGAGAAGGATGAATCACATAGATGATTTAGTTCATCGAACTGATTCCCCTTTCATAACTTCCATTAATAGTCATCCTCTACCTTCCAAGTTTATGATGCCTTCGTTGGATTCGCTGTGTTGTCTTTGTGTTTGCATCTCTCTTCCCTTAATCTTTGTCTTTTAATTACTGTTGTGGTTGTGATTAATTTTTTTTTTTTTTGAGAAGCAGGTTGTGATTAATTTTGGTTTAGATTGTTTTACCAATTCTGTTTTAGCATATTTTCATATTCCGCACATACATTGTTTGATTATAAGCTTGTGTTGGTAATTTGTAAATTGGGGGTTTAAACGTTCATAGGTGTTTTACACACTATTTGAACTTTCAATTATATTATATAAATGAATCTTTTAAACACCAATCAAAATTAATGTAAGATAATCTTATGCATGAATGTACATGATTGTCCATAGTCTTTAGATCGATTACAATTGTCCTCTCCATTGATAATGAATATGATGGAACAATAAAAATTATTTTATTGTTGGTACTACCCAATGTGACGATGGAATTATCAAATATGAGAAAAAAGAATTAAAGTACCACCGAATGTGAGAAAGTACGGTCAAATGCTATGTTAGTATTGCCTAATGTGGCAATAAAACCATTAAATATGAAAAAAAAAAAAAAAAAGGGAACCATTAAATGTGATAAAAATACGGTCACGTGTGATTTTGGTACTACCCAGTATGACAATGAAATTGTTGAATGTGAGAAAAAAAAATTAAAGTACCATCAAATGTGAGGAAAGTACAGTCAAATTTGATGCTGGTACTACCTTATGTGACAATGGAACCCTCAAATGTGAGAAAAAAAAAAAAGTGAACCACCAAGTATAACAAAATTACAGCTACATGTGATGTTGTTACCATTAAATGTGAGAAAAAAAATAATTAAAGCACTATTGGATGTGAGAAAAGTACGGTCAAATGTGATATTAATACTACCTAATGTGACAATGAAACCATCAAATGTGAGAACAAAAAATGGAACCACCGAATGTGACAAAAGTATAGTCACATGTGATGTTGGTATTGTAAAATGTGAGGATGATACCGTCATATGTGAAAAAAAAAGGGTACTATTGAATGTGGCAAAAGTACAATCATATGTGATGTTGGTACTGCCTAATGCGACAATGAAACTATCAAATGCGAGAAAATTATTCATTTGTATTTGATCCCATTCAACTTATTTTTTGAAAATTATTCATTTGTATTTGATCCCATTCAACTTATTTTTTGAATTTTTAGGGATAAGGACACAACCCAATTTGTATTTGATCCCATTCAACTTATTTTTCAAGCATCCAACCTCTATGAATAGGGGAAAAACATCAGAAATTGAGGCCCTTCTTTTTCTAACTTCTTTGCTTCCCTTACGTTAAAGGCGTTCTGAAAACCTTGGCTTTAAGAATTTCTTTTCCGTAAGTGAACATGTATTAGATCTCAAAGAGGTTGAACTTCTTTGATTTCTAAAATATTATTTCATTGAAGGTTATATTCATGCAAGTATGTCTTTAATCTAATCCTTTTGTTTATTCTTTTCTTTCCTATCTGATATGTATGTTTTGTTCATTGCATATTTTCATGGATGTATGTTTGGTTTAATTTGTTGTTTAGTAGTTGATTAACATGCCTAAATTTAAGATTTGATTCTGTAAGGACTCAATTTGTAACGACCCAAAATGATATTGGGTTCGCACGTAAAAAGGCCCAAATAATATCATTTGTAGAGCGTGGGTTTGAAAGGTTAGGCCTTGATCACCAGACAATGGTTAGTCGTGGTGTTTATACAGAATTAAACCGTGTTTGCTCGAGGAGTCTTTCTCCTTGAGGCGGTCTGGGAGGCTCTGGTTCTTGGTCTTTTTTTCCTAGCCTCTTTCCCGGATTGCTTGTTTCCCCTTTTATATTAGCTTGTATCCCTTATCCAACGTCCACGTGTAGGTTCGACTTTCCAGGACTGATACTTGTCCCATCAGCCCATACCCAAAGTGGTTGGGGGTGGTTGTAAAAGCTGAAGAGCATGGTTCTGTTAGGTGCAGAGTATTCAATGGCAGTAATGACAGCTTTCCCTTTGTCCTTGGTCGTCATACTGTCCAGCGGTCCTTTCTCTATCAACATAGATATTTTAGGTTTTTCCCAAAACTGTTCCTATACCGCTCTTGCCCTTTCTTTCAAGAGTACCTTAAGAATGCCGAGGACAGAATCATCATCGGCTATATCTCAAGATTACTTGGACTTTTATTATACGTCCTCGGCTATATCCTTCCTCGGCTCGGGTCTTGGGCCCCAATGTGAAAATGGGCCAGGGCCACAAATTATTGGGCCCCATAATAGCCCCTCAAAATCCTGCTGTCCGACCTCTTGGTCGGAGATGAGGGTTTTGGTGATGCCAAGCCTTTATTACGGTTCGTTTAGCTCTGCCCTTCATTAATGTTGGTGTCTCTTCATCTGCTTAGGAAATGCGCCGGGTTACGAGACATTCTTCTAGATTTACACACAATGTGCTCCTGCCGTTTTAGTGTACGAAGCGCGTCTTTAATAAATTTCCTTTATGAGGCCAATCAAATCTGACAGTTATAGATGACATTGGGGAGTTGAACAGACACTATATCGTTTGCAGCTCTTCTTGGAAATCTGTACGGATTAAATGCCACTGAACTTACCTTCCATATAAGAAGCCAGATGAGAGGGTACTTCCTTTGCATAAAGACCCTTTAACTTTTCTAAAGCCTTAAACCTCAAGCTGCGCTCAAAGTTTTCCTTATCAGCACAGTCAAATCTTATAGTGTGATATGTCTGAGGTAGAAACGAGGGTGATGAGACCACATCCTTTAAAAAAGCACCGTGTCCCTCCGAAACTTAAGATGGCTCGGTCAGGGCAGGGTTGGCAGAGACTCAAGATATTTCTTATCCTTCTTCAGCCAAAATCCGAAACAGGAGATAATCGCATCAAGCTTTTGGTGCAATTGAACTGGGGTTGCTCATCATCAATACCATCCGCTCCCCTATGAGCATAACTAATATGGCACCAGCATGTTAGGAGTCAGGATTGATGCAAGGACTAAGTATCCCTTTTGCCTCCCCTTCTTCCTTCACTGGTGCCTCCTTTTGCCTCCCCTTTTTCTTTTTTCTCATCACCAGATCCATCCTGGTGCTTTTACTTCTTCCTCTTCCTCTCCTCATCCATCAAAGAGGGTCTCCCTCTCATACACGGTCGCTACTGGAACAGAGTTTAGAAAGATTTGTCGTTTCATTGTATTATTATTAATATTTTTTTTTTTTTTTTGCTTTGGTAATTAGCTTCCTCTATAGGTTTGTTTAAACCCCTCATTGTACGCTGTACTGCTTCTTTACATCAATAAGAGTTGACATTATTTTATTCTATGTATTCTTTCTTTTCTGCAGTGGTTATGCCGTAAATAGATGTGCTATCATATGATTTCTTATTTGTATATTCTGAATGATGCTTAGGGCAGAAACCCATATTAAGAAAAAAGATATTATTCTGAGCTTATTGAAACTATTCGGCACAATAGTGCCGACATGAAAAAGCGATATCTAGGGCGGAAACCCTTATTAAGAGAAAGATATTATTTTTGAGCTTATTGAAACTATTCGGCACAATAGTGCCGACATGAAAAAGGGTTGCATACCCCAAACTAACCGAGATGATGGCTGAATGCTCAGTGATGTGCAGGAGGTAATCATTTGAGGATGTGTATCCCAAAATGAACTGCCCATGCGGGTCGCCAAGTACTAGGGTGCTTCGCCACCTTCCTAACGACCTACATAACCCTAGTCCTTTCTGGCATTCGGTCCGAGGACCGAGGTGCGATCGTACCAAACTTAAACGCTCGTTTTCACCGGTTCCCTTAGAACTGAGAATTTGAGGACAGGTTGGGGCCTTCATTCCATCTAGGACATAATCCAATTTTTAGTAGATAATCATCCTGTAGGACTGAGCAATTTAGAATTCTCCTTAAATGGTTGGTTTTTCCATAGGTTTGAATCCGAGGACCATGCAATACCTTGGTTCTGTCCAAAACTTGATTTTTAAGTAGTCGGTTTCCCCATAGGTTTGAATCCGAGGACGATGCAATACCTTGATTCTGTCCAAAACTTGATTTTTAAGTAGTCGGTTTCCCCATAGATTTGAGTCTGAGGACCATGCAATACCTTGGTTCTGTCCAAAACTTGATTTTTAAGTAGTCGGTTTCCCCAAATGTTTGAGTCCGAGGACCATGCAATATCTTGGTTCTGTCCAAAACTTGATTTTTAAGTAGTCGGTTTCCCCATAGGTTTGAGTCCCAGGACCATGCAATACCTTGGTTCTGTCCAAAACTTGATTTTTAAGTAGTCGGTTTCCCCATAGGTTTGAGTCCCAGGACCATGCAATACCTTGATTCTGTCCAAAACTTGATTTTTAAGTAGTTGATTTCCCCATAGGTTTGAGTCCGAGGACCATGCAATACCTCCAAAACTTGATTTTTAAGTAGTTGGTTTCCCCATAGGTTTGAGTCCGAGGACCATGCAATACCTTGGTTCTGTCCAAACCTTGATTTTTAAGTAGTTGGTTTCCCCATAGGTTTGAGTCCGAGGACCATGCAATACCTTGGTTCTGTCCAAACCTTGATTTTTAAGTAGTTGGTTTCCCCATAGGTTTGAGTCCGAGGACCATGCAATACCTTAGTTCTGTCCAAAACTTGATTTTTAAGTAGTTGGTTTCCCCATAGGTTTGAGTCCGAGGACCATGCAATACCTTGGTCCTGTCCAAAACTTGATTTTTAAGTAGTTGGTTTCCTCATAGGTTTGAGTCTGAGGACCATGCAATACCTTAGTTCTATCCAAACCTTGATTTTTAAGTAGTTGGTTTCCCCATAAGTTTGAGTCCGAGGACCATGCAATACCTTGGTTCTGTTCAAAACTTGATTTTTAAGTAGCTGGTTTCCCCATAGGTTTGAGTCCGAGGACCATGCAATACCTTGGTTCTGTCTAAACCTTGATTTTTAAGTAGTTGGTTTCCCCATAGGTTTGAGTCCGAGGACCACGCAATACCTTGGTTCTGTCCAAAACTTGATTTTTAATTAGTTGGTTTCCCCATAGGTTTGAGTCCGAGGACCATGCAATACCTTGGTTCTGTCCAAAACATAGCTTTTTTAAGTTTGGGGAGATTAGCCCCTCAGCCAAGATGTTGGATATTGGTTTGGGGAGATTAGCCCCTCGGCCATGATGTGGGATATTGGTTTGAGGAGATTAGCCCCTTGCAGAGCCCCTAGGACCATCCGCTCTACTGACGTTTCGAAGCGTAGCCCCTAATCTCTGTGCTAGAGCACTATGACAGGCCATTGGAAGTGACGGGGAGACTTCCTCTACCCACCGCCTGTGCCAACACACAAGCCTCCCCACAGACGGTGCCAATTGTAAGGACTCAATTTGTAACGACCCAAAATGATATTGGGTTCGCACGTAAAAAGGCCCAAACAATATCATTTGTAGAGCGTGGGTTTGAAAGGCTAGGCCTTGGTCACCAGACGGTAGTTAGTCGTGGTGTTCATACAGAATTAAACCATATTCGCTCGAGGAGTCTGTCTCCTTGAGGCGGTCTAGGAGGCTCTGGTTCTTGGCCTTTTTTTCCCAGCCTCTTTCCCGGATTGCTTGCTTCCCCTTTTATATTAGCTTGTATCCCTTATCCAACGTTCACGTGTAGGTTCAACTTTCCAGGACTGATACTTGTCCCATCAGCCCATACCCAAAGTGGTTGGGGGTGGTTGTAAAAGCTGAAGAGCATGGTTCTGTTAGGTGTAGAGTATTCAATGGTAGTAATGGCAGCTTTCCCTTTGTCCTTGGTCGCCATACTGTCCAGCGGTCCTTTCTCTATCAACATAGATATTTTAGGTTTTTCCCAAAACTGTTCCTATACCGCTCTTGCCCTTTCTTTCAGGAGTACCTTGAGAATGCCGAGGGCAGAATCATCCTCGGCTATATCTCAAGATTACATGGACTTTTATTATACGTCCTCAGCTATATCCTTCCTCGGCTCAGGCCTTGGGCCCCAATGTGAAAATGGGCCAGGGCCACAAATTATTGGGCCCCACAGATTCTTCTTTAAATTTCAAGATTTGCAATAAACTACTAAAAACATTTTTTTAAGAGAAAAAAGAACAACAACAAAAATCAGATTTGTGTTTTCATTAAATATATATCTGAAATTTTTCTACATAAAAAACTATTCTATATTTTCATTAAATACAGATTTGAAATTTTTTCTATATAAAAAACTAATTTGTATTTTCATTAAATACAAATCTGGAATTTTTCTACACACAAAATTAATATTTTTTTAAATACAAATCCGAATTTTTCTGTACGCAAAACTAATTTGTATTTTCATTAAATACAGGTCTAGAATTTTTCTGCACACAAAACAGATCTATATTTTCGTTAAATACAGATCTGAATTTTTGTACATATAAAACTGATCTGTATTTTTATTAAATATAGATTTGAAATTTTTCTACATATAAAAACTGATCTGTATTTTCATTAAATACAAATCTAAACCTTTTTTTTATAATAAAAAATGTTTTCTTCAAGCTAAAATATCACCAATTTTTGTGTTTCTTCTTAAATAAAAATCGCAGATTTTGATTTCTTAAAGGATGAATTAATCTTAAATTTGGGAATTTCAGTATGTCATTATAATGCATCATTCAAATGGGTATATAAATGGTCATTTAGAGTTTAGAAGACCAGACTTTATCTTGGCAGAATGGGTGCCTAACACCTTCCCATTCTGTAACCTAGCCCCCAAATCTAGATATTGGTTCATAGGATATTGCACTATCTGTTCTTTTTTAGATTGTAATCTAGGAAATAAAGCCTTGTAATTTTCCATTTTTAAGATTGTAATCTAGGAAACGAAGCTTTGTAATTTTTTTACTAGATTGTAATCAAGGAAACAAAGCCATGTATATTTCATTTATTAAATTGTAATTCATTCAAATTAATGAGAGGTTGTATTATTCAAGTATGTACCATGTGTATTTTTTTTCTTTTTCTCTTTTTTGTAACAAAAAATAAGTGGCAACTCCACACATAATCCTAAAAAGGGAAGGTGCCAATGCGTCACCCCTTTTCAGAAAGTACCGCCAGTTTTACAATCTCACACGTATATCTCTTTAATTGCCTTAGCAATTACTTTATTTAATAACTCTTATTAAATAAATAACTGATTATCTAATTTGGTTAGCTTTTTGGGTCAGCCTAATTGGGCTTTAGTGTGTGGCTTAGAGTGGGACCAAAAGGGACAAATAAAGCTGTAGCTCAAATGGGCTTTGTGCTTATCTGTCAACTCTTGACAAGACCAAAGTTACCATTAATTATATTTAATACCATTAAATAAATATGATTGCACTCTAGGCCTTACTAATAAATTATATCCCAAGATTTTATTATCTAAACATTTAACCCCTTCATAAAAATATTCGTAGCAATACAAAGTCATAATATATAACTGTCACTTTGAAAATTACGACCTCTTGATCCTTAAGTACCCGGTTCAGTCCTTTAAGTTATTCATATATATTTATGAAATCCAATTTCATAAAGTATAAACTTTAGTAACTATTTACTAATGTGGTTAGGCCTAACACTCTGAATAACTAAACCCACTAAACTTATCTCAAGGGAATATTTTATATCTCTATAAAGAGATTATGAATTCCATCTTGAGAATCTGTATTCCTTCAACACCACGTGTGATTGCCCAACATACTGAGGTTTTGACCGTTAGATTAGATCTCACTCTTGATATATCAAAGCAACCTACATTTCATGATCGGGTTCACTATTCTCTTAGGATTGAGAGTTTATGTAAATAAAAGTTGTGAGATATATTATTCATTTGATAGTCGTTAATAGAAAAATAAATCTCACATTGGTCCAGATCAATATGTCTTATACACTTAAAACATATTAACACATCAATTAGAAGTCTCCACTTCCAAGATCAAAACAAATCATCTTAGTTGACACGTAATGAAATACCCAATTCCATCACCGACTACGAACTAAGATTATGAGTTTACAAAGAACTTGTGACTTACATCTTCTATGATTAAATTATATAAATCACATACTATGCACCTCAAGGACTGTACTACAATGTCCATATGTTCATGTTACAATTATTTTAGATATTAAAACAACTTTATTACTAATAACATAATGTCATAGATAGCATTATACAATAGGATTTTAGGGCACTTATCCTAATAGGAAACTCCTCACCCTCTAAAGGATCGACCCATGTGTCCATTGCTCCATTCATTGGCAGTTCCTCCTCCGGAAATATCATTAACTAGGGGCACTACAGTATCCTAATATTCTCTATTGTGATTGTGAGAGTGGAGGAATGAAGACTAAAAAAAGAAAACAATTGGAAATGTTAAAAAGAGATGAGAGAATTAATTACCAACATTTTGAGAGTAGGTGAATGAAATTTGTAGATTAATGCCAGGACTAGGCTTAGGCTGGACATGGTTGGTTAGAATAAAAAAATAGCTTTGTGATTCAAATTTGAATTCACAGATCACCAGCCATTAATGTTAAAACAAATGCTACTAATTTGAATAATCATCCCTTAGATGTTGTGGTTGGGAAAATTGGGAAGTGGCTTGTTGCTCAGGAAGAAAAAGGATATGTGGTAGTGCCTAAATTTAAGGAATATAAATGAGAAGTTTAGTGATGGTTTTCTAGTAGGAGTGGTTTTTTTTTTTTTTTTCTTCAAATTCAAAATAAAGAAAATGAGATTTGAGAAGGAAAAGAAAACAAAAATGTGAAATTAGGGATTAAGGAAACTGAAAATTCAAAAAAAAAGAAAAGAAATAAAAAGGGTAAAATACAATAAACTGCCCTGAGGTTTTGGGTAATACCAAATACATCCAAGACTTTCATAAAATGACCAATTTAATCCTTAACACAAATGGTGTTAGTAGCTACTGTTACTTAAATCTGACCCCCTCTCTCTGCTCTTTTCTTTTTTCCTAATCTCAGTATCTCACCTAACTCTATCTTTCTCTCTCAATTTTTCTTTTACTTTGCTTATCCGAATTTCACTCTCTCTTTCTCCTCTCTCTTGTCCTTTCTTTTTCCTAATCTCACCTAAATCTTTCTTTCACTCTCAATCCTCTTTTCCTTTGACTGCCAAATCTTGTTGATTATGGATCCTCTTTCTCTCTCATCTCTTTATTTTAGTGATGGAGATCTTGTGGTGGTGGGTCAATGCTCAATGGTTTTCTATAGGTTAATAGTGTTTGGGTTTACTAGATTCGGGTTTTGCTATTGTGGGTATTAGGAGTTTGATATTTGCTTGGGGGTTGATAGTAACTTTGTGGAGTTAGGAATTGGCATGTGTAATTGGTTTTTACTGGGTCTCTTTGTAGAGGAGAAAAAGGGTTTGGTTTTTAAGGAGCTTTTCCTTTTGGTTTCTTGGCTGTCAAACACTACCTAGAGGTGATTCATAGTGTGTGCCTAGGTGGTGCATGGCATGGCATTGTGAGGCATAAAATGGGCACAGTGTGTAAAACTCACACCCATTGACCAAAACATGTCAAACATGTTCAATCAAGAGTAAACCCAAGCAATGGAACTCATTTGAGTCCAATACACCACAAAATGCCACTTGAGCATTTTGTCAAGCACTTAGCATGCAACACTACACTACACGAATGGACAATGCATGAACACATGTAAAAATTGCCTTAATACATGATTAAAATGCCACAAGGGGCCAACACAGATACACACAAACCAAATGGGATACAACCCAATCAAAATTTTGAAAGAATTTTGCTAAAAATCAAGAATCCCAACCCTTTTTTGAAAAATCCCCAATTTTAAAACCTAAGTTAATTTCTGCAAAATCTAAGACATAAATGAAAATAATGTTTAAGAAAACATACCTTGAAGTGATTTTGCAGGGATTTTTGCTTGAAAAACGATGGGGTTTGAGTAAAAATCTGTTTTGGGTTGAGAGGGGTTCGAGAGAGGCAAAGCGAGGGAAATAGAGAGTGTTTGAAAAACTGTCACATTTGCCTTATAAAACTGAAAACACGTGTTTTTTGCAGGTTAGGCAGTCACGAAATTAGTTGTGAAAAACACCACTGAAGCGCAGAAGCTTTCGCGAGAAGCTTTTAGTCGCGAAACAGTCGCGAGACAGTTGCGATAGCCTCTATATGAAACTTTTGTTTTTCCAGTTTTTGCCTAAAAATCATTTCGCAAGAAGGGTTAAGTCGCGAAATAGTTGCGAGGCAGTCGCGATACTCTCTGTGAAATTTGAAATTTTTAGAATTCCCTTAAACACTTTTTGCAGGAAGCTCTAAGTCGCGAGCTTCTCGCGAAACTACCTTTGAACCAATTTTTGAAGAAAAACACAAAAAGGCATTTTAAACAAAAACTTAAAAACACGAAAGTATAAAATCACTTTCAAAAACATATAAAATACTCAAAATTCTTTTTAGGTTTGATCAACAAGTAATTGAGCATACACATCACATTTGAACATGTACAATCACATAAATGAGATAAGCATTATTTGAACAAAGTCTTGTATGTTGTGGGTGAGTATCAAATGTGGAATAGTCCTTAGACCAGAGTGAAGCTTCAATGATCAATTCAATCAAATCATACACAATTGGTACTAAATCAAGTGGTCTATCTCAATTATAGAAATGAACATATATGACTTCCCACAAGAATATGATTACAAATATTAGAAGCTTTTCATTTGGCTTCTTTTCAAATCATAACATTTGATCTTTTTGAACAAAACATCTCATTTTTGAGATTGGTGCTTGAAATTTTTGGTATTTCAACATTAAGAGTTAGCCTTTGGCTTTTTGAGCATCATATATTTCAATTTTAAAATGTCGCTTTCCCTTTTTCCTAGTCAAATGCTAGTATGTGCAACGGCTTTTGTAGCTTAGAATCTTTTTTTCATTTTGAGATTTACATTTGGTGAGCTCTATTGCAAAAACATAAAAATAAAGGTGGGAAGATATATAGGCACAAGTCTATGCAAGTATCAAGACCATCAAGACCATTGACCAGTAATTCATGATAGGCTTGAAGATCTATTTACAAAAATCACACATAGTTTTCAAGATTTCTCCCACACAGAAAAATGTGCATACATAACAAGCTACAAGCGATCAAAATGAAAATCTCAAAATGATATACACAACACAAGCGATCAAAATTTTTGGAGATTTTTCAATTTTTATGAGTTTTTGAATTTTTGAACACACTCAAAACAAAACTAGTAAAGTAAGATCAACAAATCAACAAGTACAAAACAAAACTTGAAAAAGAAACAAGCTATAAATCGGAAGCAATGACACAAATTGAATTATGCATGTCATGATGCATGAACCTATGACCCTAAACATTGGAAGAATTGATGTATGGGCATAGAGAGTGATAATGCATAAGTACCCTTCTTCACCCACTCTTTACGAGTATGTTGGGTGAGAGCCTTAGATGGCGGGGTACGACTAACGTAATTTTCAAATCTCGGAGTGAAGCTAGCAACGCACAGTGATATGTTTTTCAACATCTCCATAACGTCTCCTTTGAGACATCCCTCACTATCTCCCAAGCTTGTGCTCCTTTTGGTCTTTTCTTTGAACTTTCTTGACCACGCATGTAATCAGCCTTCTTGAGTGCATGAAGCTTGAAACAGTTAGGCCTGGTATGCCCTTGTGCCCCACAATGATGACACAAATGCTTTACTTAAGGCCCCCTTGATTTCTAGGTAATGACTTCCCTTTTTCCGTTGGCTTTGCACTAATGGTTCTCTTTACTATAGCAGGGGTCTCAATCTCAGGCTTCACTTCTTTAAGTTTCTCAATATTCTTGGCTGAAATGAACTACACTTCCTTCTTGGGTTCGCTGCTCAAACTTCCTTCTCCGGTATAGCCTAAACCGGTCTTATCATGTGAAGATTTTTTAGAGGACAATACATTGTCAAGTTTCTTGGTGGAGATGCGCTCGACCTTGACATTAGCTTGGATAATTTTAAGTTCAAGAAACTTGATCTTAAAGTAAGCTTCAACCAACTCTCCCTTGAGTCTTTCCACTTCACACTTTGCTTCCTTGTGTTGCACAAGTATACACCTATGCTCTTCTTCAACCTTTTTCATCTTTTTCACAGCAAGATTCGTAACTTTGGTGTATTTGCCACAATCTTCTAGCAGAGAATCATATGCTTCTTGTAGGTTGATTTCCCCTTCATTTTGGCACACGTCTACATCTTTCGATTCTTTAATTTCCTCATTATCGGAAAGATCACCAAGTTCATCAACCAAATTGCTCAAATCATTCTTAGAATCAACAAAGGCAATTTTCATGAATGCTTTGTAGTTTCCTTCACTGTTACATTCTCCTTCCGTGTCTGAATTTGAGCTATCAGAATCGCTAAGGATAGTGGCAAATATTTTGCCCTTCCCTCTTAAATAGTTAGGACACTCCTTCTTGAGATGTCCATGGCCATTACTTTCGTAACACACTATTCCATGAGGGGATTGAAATCTTTCTTCTTAAACTCCTTCCTATCACCCTTGGAGGATGAAAACTTTCCTCTGCTGAATGGCTTCCCACTGTTTTTCATCTTCAGAAATTTCTGGAAGTTCTTTGCAAAGAATGCTACCTTTTTCTCCACATCATCTTCTTCAGATGAGTCATCCATTCTCTCGGTGATGGTTTTGAGAGCAAGAGATTTGCTCGACTTATGAGAAGGCAATCCCAGCTCATATGTTTGGAGAGATCCTATGATCTCTTGGATTTTGATCTCATCCAAATCTTTACTTTCTTCTATAACTGTGACTTTTGCTCTGAAGCTCTTCGGTAAGGACCTCAAAATCTTTCTCACCACCTTATCACCCTCAATTTTCTCTCCAAGATTGAGCTTAGCAATTATGATTTCATTGAGCTTCCCGTAGAATGAATCAAAAGACTCATCGTCACCCATCTTGAGCTCTTCAAATCTGGTGGTAAGCATCTGGAGCTTAGTGTCCTTAACTTTCTTGGTACCCTCATAGGTAGTCTCAAGAATCGTCCAAGCTTCCTTGGCAATCCCCACATGTGATATCCTGTGAAATTCATCAATAGACACACCACAGAATATAGCATTAATAGCTTTACTATTTGCATTAGCCAAAGCAAGAGCTGCCTTGTCCCACTCGAACTTGGTTGTTGTGGGTTTAACATACCCATTTTTGATGGAATACCATACAGACTCATCTATAGCACACAAGAAAGCCCTCATACGGACCTTCCAAAAGGCATAATTACTCCCATCAAGGAATGGTGGGGCGTTGAGTGATTGTGACCGGTCTATCACAAAAGGGTCAAGGATCACACTCAGGTAATAAAACCACAGCGAGTGTACCTGCCCTAATACCAATTGAATGCTCGAAAATGTGTTAAAATACAATAGCTTTTTAGACCCCCTAATTAAAAATTACGGCTTAATAGATTTTACTCTAACTAATACTAAGTACGGAATAGAGTAAATGCGAGCGGATAAACAAACAAATTACTCTAAGCCATATTCAATATAACACAGCAGTAATATGAAAGCTAAAAGAGTAGGGAAGAAGAATGCAAACGCAAGATAACATGCCGATGTGTTATTGAAGAGGAAACCAAAGTACTCGGTGTAAAACCTCTCCGTCGCCCTTCAAGTAATAATCGATCCACTAGACAATTAGTTGGGATACATGGGTTAGCAAGAGACCCTCCAAGCCTAATCTACCCGATGCACCTAAGCCCTCCAAGCTCCTATTCCAACAAGGATTCTCAGAACCATATCTTGTCTAGCTCTCTAGATCCCTTAATACGCCCGATTGCATCCACCAATGCCTGGCTTCTTCCAATGCTTCCCAGCAGCACCAAAACCTCACTGAACACTCTAGAAGGGTGTGGTAAGTGTTTGGACTATCAACCTCTCAATGATATGGAAATGGAGAGGTAGGAGTTGAGGAAAATCCACAAACAATTGTGTAGAGAATTGTGGGTATAAAAATCTCTAACTCTCAAGGTCTATGACTAGGGTTTTCTCTCAGAAGCACTCCTCAACATCTGTGGGTAATGTGGGTATAAATAGTGTAGGTACAAAAAGTGTGTATCAGAAATGACAGTCTGGTAAAAACAGAATGTTTCGCAGGTGTCTCGTGGGAAGGCCTTACCCACAAGATACTCACAAAAACCAATTGTCTCCATCCTATCCTGACTCTTAGCATTCCAATCATGTGCAGGGCACATGCATCACTTCGCGGGATGCTTACTCACGAGCTACCCACGAAAACATTTCAGTCTTTAATGCCTTGAGTCTTCACACACACTCTCTCTCTCTCTCTCACACACAACCTTTACAAATAAATCCCACATGAAATACAGGGTACAAAAGATTGAACATAATTACAATCAAATTTGACACGGAATAAAAGCCAATGAAACACATAGTTGTAAATTACAACTTTACAGCTTCAAAGGCTTACTACTAGCTTCAAAGAGATTAAGATGGAGGAGTATGAGTCGTTCGATGAGTTCTATGCCAAGCTCAAGGATATAGTGAACTCAGCTTTCAATCTTGGGGAAACCATTCCTGAACCCAAGATTGTGAGAAAGGTACTCAGATCTCTACCCAAGAGATTCCATGCTAAGATCACTATTATAGAGGAATCAAAGGATATTGACAAGATTCCTTTAACAGAGCTGGTTGGCAATCTACAGACCTACGAGCTAAAGTTAACAAGAATTGGTAAATCGGGTAAGAGCAAGAGCATGGCATTGAAGGCCAAGAGCAGTGATACTGAGGAGTCTTCAGACGATGAAGATTCTAAGATGAAGTCCTACATTACAAGGCAATTCAAGAAGTTCATGAAGAATGCCAATGGGAAGGGCTTTGACAAGGACTGTAGACAATCTAGCTCCTCACAGTTCAAGAGCCAAGATAAAGGGAAGAAGAATGCTAAGGATGGCGGTCAGTATACTATTTCTTCATGACCAAAGTGCTTTGGGTGTCAAGGCTTCGGTCATATGAAACAAGAGTGCCTTACATATCTCAAGACCATTGGGAAGAGCAAGGCACTTGCTGCTACTTTGAGCGACACTGAGCCAGAGAATGATTCCGACAATGAGGATGATGGAATCCTAAATGCTTTCACTGCCACTGTTAATCCTATTGAAGGGATTGTTGAAGATGTGGATGAAGAAGAGGAGTTGGTGGAGTCCAAGTTTGAGAAAATGGATGAACAAGATGATATCCATACAGCCTATGCAAAGTTATACAAGGTCTCAGAGAAGCATGAGAAGATGTATAGGTTGACCACCGAGAAGCTTAGTGATGTAGAGTTGGAACGAGAAAAGCTTTCCACAAAGTTTGATGAAGCAAATCAGACTATTGGAGTACTGAGGTTTGAAAATAATTTCTTGGCTGAGAAGACCAAGAAACTTGAGGCAGAACTGTTCCAAGTCAAAGCTCAGCTGGAAAGGACTTCAAGTGCTAAGATTAATGAAATGCTCAGTCTTTAGAAATTTGCTTCCGATCGAACCAGTTTAGGGTATGATTTCTCTTCTCCTAATATTGCTTCTACTAGTTCTACTATTTTTATTCCTCCTGCTAATAATGTTGAAATTGAGAACACTAATATCAAAATTAATTTAGCTAGTGAGAACATAGACAAGGGCAAATCTATCTTAGGAGCACCCCCTAAGTAGGATAAGAAAGAAGTTAAAAACTCTAGGGCTAAGAAGGCTAGCTCTTAAAAGCCTAAACAGAAGAAGCAGCATCTCTGTCATCACTGTGGAGCAGCCAGTCATACTCGACCCAATTGCTATAAGTGGTTAACCACTCAATAGAGCAACGACATGATCGCATTGGGAAACCAAAATCAGTTTCTATCCTCTTTTGCTCCTCTTGGTGATCTTCTCAAAGCCCTCTTGTTCCTATCGAATTTGAATTGTTTCACTTCTTCCCCCTCACTGCCGGATTAAGGGTTTGCTAGACAGAAAGGTTCTTCTAAGGTGTGGAAGGAAAAAGGATCCAAGTGATTCTATCACTGTTTCTCTCTCTCCCTTCTTGTTTTTGTTTGCATTACTTATGTGTTTTGCTTTATTTTTTTAAGTCAGTCTAGTTTTTATGCTTTGCATTGTTTAACATGTTTTTGTTTGTTTTCAGTTTTGTTTATTTTTTTTTGATATAAACAAAAAAAAATTTGAAAAATCAGAAAAATACAAAAATAGTGTGTGTTTTTTGTACATTGGTACTTGTGTACCTTGAATGGCCATTGAAACAAAGTTTTCTAAATTTTGTATCTTTTGTAGCTTAGATGAGCATCTCTATGCACAACTAAGCAAGTGAGTTTTGTGGCTCATGTCTGTAATGAGTAAGATTAAGTAATCTCTTGTACTTAACACTCGTATCACTCTTTTTGACGGGAATGACTAGAAAACCCTAAGAGAAATGCATAAATAACCATCTCACCACTGTTGCCCACCAATCATAAAATGACATTTGTATGCTTTGGCATAGCAAAAGTGGAATGTCAAATGCTTAACATAATTGGATATTTCTTTTCTATCTCTTATATGTCCATGCATGATTTGCTTAAAAGAAAAATATGCAAAGAAAAATAAAAGCAAAAAAATCAAAATGTTTTTAAATATGATTGCAAGCGTGTGTATTCTAGGAGATGTGGGAGTTATAGGATGTACCTCGAAGGTGATAGTCCCCATCAAACAGTTATGATTGTGTGTGAGTTACAGTGATTTTCTCATATCTCAAATCGTCATAACATGTATACATTTATGCAATCTTGCGATGTTTTTCACACATAACACGCAATATTCTTTGCTACTCTTGATACATGTGTAGGTACAATGTGATTTGGCCATCACAAGGTTTACATGTGTGAATGTATGCTCACTAAACTAACTTGATTTGTTTTTGAAATATAAAATTGGTTAGACTTGTTGTGTGTGTATGTGTGTTTTTGGGATCTATGTGCTTAAAATTTTTGGTTGAGAGATAATTTTGAGAGTTCAAAATGTTGTTTGGATCCTTAGTTGTGTTGCATGCTTGATTGCATTCATATCTGTGTTTTTCACTTCTTGAAAAACTGTTTTTAAGCAATCACGACACATCCTCGACACCTCCTCGACACTTGGCTTATCTATCGAGCTCTTAGTTGATTTTTATCGCAATCTCGATACCTCTTAATAGTTAGGTGGATTAATTGAGAAATCTCCTGTCCCCTCGATACCTCCTCGATCCATCGAGCCTGCTTTGCTGTGGACACCTGGACACCTCTTGATAGCTACAATTTGTTGAAGCTTTTTTAAGCTCGACACCTATCTCAATACCTTTCGACACCTTGATCTGTCAAGAATTACTGAACACCTATAAATAGGTTTCAGCGCGATCCGATCCTTACTTTCCCAATCTCTCTCGATTTGTCCGCGCCTATTCACCTCCCAAAACTTCTCTCTCTCACCTTAAACCTCTTCCTCAAGGTTTCTTCGAGATTCATCAAGTTTTTCCTCTCTTGGTAAGTCTCTAATCCCCTCATTTTCATGCATTTCATACTTTGTAACCTAAGTTTTTGGGATTTTTACAAAATTTGGGGTTTTTCAAAATCAAAGAGGTTTTTGTGCAATTTTTGGGATGAGTTTTGAAGATTTGATCTTAAAAACTTCCATGTGCATTATAACTATATTTTCATACATTTAGCTGTGTGTTATATATGTTAAACTGTTTGTGTGCTGGTAGGTTTGGATTGGGCTGAGCCCATGATGATATTACTGTTGCACGTCACATGCTTGGGACTTTTCAATATATTTCTATATATTTGAACTGCTTGGGACTTTTCTAAGTGTTTCTTTCTTCCCCCTCCCTCTCTAGTTAACGTTAGTGCGTCCATGGCACCAAAACGTAAGTCTGCTCCATCTCGGAACTCTCTTCGTTTCGGGGCATTGTCTTCTTCTGATCCTACCCTTTCTTCTATTCGGTTTTGTGATGAGGATGCTCGGAAGGACTTCTCGGAGAAATTTTCTCGACGAGGTGTTCATTCGGAATGTCGAGTCATTTTGTTGGACTTCTCCGACACTGACCTACCCACTGTCATTCACAGTCGGGGTTGGGAGTCACTGTGTGACGTCCCGACCACCTGTCCACCTGTGTTGATCCAGGAGTTTTACTCTAACCTGCATGGACGCAATTCTTCAATACCTCTTTTTCAGACTCACGTTCGAGGTACACGCATAGTTGTCACGCCGGAGTTGGTATCCGATGTGCTCCGTGTCCTGAGGGTAAAGCATCCTGACTACCCCGGTTGTGAACGTCTGAGGACTATGTCCAAAGACGAGATAATTTATGCTTTCTGCGAGCGTCCTTTTGATCAAGGCGATCGTTAGTTTACACTATGTTCGACCTTTGCTAAAGGTCATAGATTCATGACCATGGTGATGACTTTTGTTTTGCACCCTCTTTCTCACTATAACTCTATCACAGAGCCTCGTCCTCGATTTTTGCTTTCCCTTCTTGAGCATCTCACTATAGATTTTCCTTCACATTTTATTCTTTTTATTATAGATGTCTATAGGGATACGGCGACTCGTGATAAGCTCATTTTCCCTTCAACTATCATGCAAATTTTATGCCATTTTTTTGTTCCTTTTCTTTGTCCGACCACTTATCCGTTATGTGTGCCATTGACTACGCTACCGTTAAATGGAGTAAGGCGCAGTTTCGATCGAGGCAGTCCGGTACGACAGCTCCTCCCATTCCTTCAGCTCCATCCTCCTTCACTTCCTCTACTTCAGCGGGAGGTGTGACTCTGGACACTATCATGGCGCAGTTTCAGCGCATGGATACTCGCCTTGATACACTTTCGACTGAATTGTATTGGTTGAACACTTGTGTCAGCTGTATCGCTAGACGGCAGGCTTGCCTTGGTGGTTTTGTGGAGTCTCCCTCTCCTCCTCCCAAGGCACTAGAGGCATCTGAGGACGATGACGACTTCAACAACGATGATGATGGTGAGGATGAAGATGCTAGCTCTTTCAGCTCTGACAAGATGTCTACTTGACACTCTTACCCTTTGTCACTCGTGACAAAAGGGGGGAGTAGTTTTAGTTATGAGAGTAGTCATAGTTAGAGGGAGGGTTAGTATAGGAGATTTTTGTTAGGGGGAGAGTGCACTTTGAGGGATATAGTAAGGATTTTATGTATTTTTTTCTTTTCTTTCTATTTTAGATACATTGTTCATGTACCTTAGATCTTGTGATCATTTTTGTGATAGCAAATCTTGTACTTGTTTATATATGTATATATATATATATATATACACGTTTGAGGTTGTTATTACAATTCTTTCACCTATCTCTCCATGTGTTGTCTCTTTTCTTTCTTTATACACATGTTTCTTATACTTGTATGCAATCTATTATTTCTATTTCACACAAAAATACCTTGATGAGTTTTGTTTCAGGTGTTTCAGAAATACAGGTTGTCAATGTCTACTTGCCATAAACTCTCTTCTTACAAAAATTTTCAAGAGTTTGTGTTAAGATAGATTTTATTGTATTCAACAAGTGAATATGAGTTGAGTGATTTATGACTTCTCTCATATGTTCATTTGTTTGTGGTTTTGTAATGGATTGCCAAATAGGGAGATTGTTAGGACATATGTGATTCACTTGTTAGGAACATATGTCACTATTTTATGTAATTGGCTAATCCTTTGACAAAACGCATTTTACTTGTAATTGGGTAGATCTAGGATATGTTTAATACTTCAAGAAACCTTGTTTCAAGATCAAGTGTTAAAACCATGCAAGTCTGTCCAAGAATCAAGCTGAGAAAGTGTCTGTCATTAAAGCTCAATAGCTAGCCATCTATCGAGCTTGAAGAGCTATTCCAGCCCTGTGGCTCGACAGTAGCTCGACAGATAGCCATCTGTCGAGGTTTATGAAAAAAAGAATTTCAGTTCTGTTTTGACTTCAATCTGTGATTATGCGTTTATGTTTTCTTTTCTCACAACTCTAGATATATAAAAGAATTATTTTAAGGGCCGTCAAAGTGGACACAAGTTACACAAGTATTGAACAAAGTTTATTCAAGTAAATTGTGACTAGAGACAAAATTTGCCCTAGTTCATCATTCTTGTGTAGAAGTTGTTATGTTTGTGCACCGCAGGGTTTTGTGACCAAGCATCTTCTCAATCTTCATCGTGTGATGAATTGAAGAACTTTGCAGCCAACAATCTTCTCTAGTTGGTGATTGAACTCACGTACTAGGAGTCGTACATTACAAGAAGAGATTATCACTATAGAACAAGTCCAATTGGGTATTGGGGTAATGGTTCAACTGTAGGTTCGTATAAGGTATTGAGATTCCTTTACTTGTAACTGCTTGTTTTGATAATAGTAGATTTTTGGGAGTGGTGATGTTAAAATCACCCAGTAGGGTTTTTGTCGTTTAGGTTTTCTCCATTTGTAAACAAATTACCGTGTCAATTTATTTTCCGCTGCATACTAGTTTATTGGTGATTTGTTTGTACTACCACGCATTTGCATGTTAATTTGATTGATTAATAAACTTGATTAATTAATCTATCACAAGTGGTCAATTCGTTTTTGGCCTATCAACAAATGTGTCACACTTCTTATACATATTCATGGATTTGTTAAGGGTCTCCATATTAAGAAGAGTTTAGCCAAACACTCATGCTTAATATTTGTAAACAATTTGTATTATTAAAAAATTTAGCTGATGTGTTTTCGTCATTATCACAAGATGAAGATAGACTTAGGGTGGTATAGTTATCTTAGTTTTAAAACTGATTCTATTATTCCTTATAACATTTGTATACGCCTTTCAATTTTTTATGATATAAGTTTTATTATAAAGTCTAATGTTAGTTTATTTCAACAATTAGTTAAATTAAAGTACATTGCCCAGTCAAAAGTCTTGTAGTTGAATTGGCACCTCTCCATACACAAAGTGCTTGGAGATTTAGGGAGGAAAGGGTTCGAACTATAGGGTTAGTAACATGTTGAAATTATTTCTAAAAGAAAAAAGGTACATTGTCCAGACGAATTATAATCTACTTTATAATACATTGTATTATTATATTAAGTTGATTGTTTTTCTTTAATATGTAAAATGATCATATGTATTGAGCGGAGTATATGCTACTAATAAGTAATAACCAAACCATCCTTGGTAGATTCTCAAAAAATAAAAATAAAAATAAAAAAAACCATCCATGTTAAAGTGCAAAAAACGGAGCAAGAAGAGGACAAAACGTACGAGGTGACAGTGTACGGTAGCAAAAATTACAACCGCACCACACGATCACGTCCCGTCTTTCCAGCCTGTTTTTAGTTTTACTTAACCCCTCCAAGATAAAATTATAGAGTATTTTTATTTTATTTTCCTTTATATCCACACGGTGACGGTGACCACCGAAAACAATTAAAATACCAAAACTACCCTTTTTCTCTTTTCCAGCTCTCTTCCACTAAAAATAAAATATACAGCCCCTATCCACTCCTCTGCTCTCCTCCTCTTAAAAATTATAACCCCTATTCTGTTCTTTTCTTTTCTTTTCTCTCTCTCACTCTCACTCATCACATGCTCAAAAATCCCACACTTGTTCCTCATCATGCCGCTGCTCTTTCTTCTACTACTATTTCTCACCGCCACCGCCATATCCGCCGGAGACCTCCCGGGTTTCAGAGAAGCACCTGCATTTCGAAACGGAAAAGAATGTCCTCGAATAGTGCGGTCCTCGCTGGACAACCCGTCAATGATCCACATCGCGATGACGCTAGACGAGACCTACCTACGTGGCTCCGTCGCCGGAGTATTCTCCGTCCTCCAACACGCCTCCTGTCCGGAAAACATCGTCTTCCACTTCATCGCTTCTCGCCTATACAGCCACAACAACAACCTCCGCCACGTCATCACTTCAACGTTTCCGTACCTGAGTTTCCACCTCTACCTCTTCGACTCCAACTTAGTGAAAGGCAAGATCTCCTACTCCATTCGACGCGCTCTCGACCAACCTCTCAACTACGCCCGGATCTACCTAGCGGATCTGGTTCCCTCCGCCGTTCGGCGAATCATCTACTTCGATTCCGATCTCATCGTCGTAGATGACGTGGCTAAGCTCTGGAACATCAATTTAGGTAACGATGAGAGAGAGAGAGAGAGAGAGAGAGAGAGAGAAATTGTGATTATTATTATAATATGTTTGTTTGTTTGTTTAGGTAAGCATGTGGTGGGAGCGCCAGAGTATTGTCACGCGAATTTCAGTCACTACTTTACCCAAGAGTTTTGGTCAAGGCCGGTATTGGCGGCGTCGTTAAAGGGGAGGAAGGCGTGCTATTTTAACACGGGGGTGATGGTGATAGATATATGGAAATGGAGGGAAGGGAAATTCACGCAAAGATTGGAATATTGGATGAGAATTCAAAAGAGGTATAGGATATATGAGCTTGGTTCATTGCCTCCTTTTCTCTTGGTTTTCGCTGGTGACGTGGAAGGTGTTGAGCACAGGTGGAACCAGCATGGACTCGGAGGTGATAATTTGGAAGGGCTATGTAGAAACCTTCATCCTGGTCCTGTCAGTCTTTTGCATTGGAGTGGCAAAGGTAAGCCTTGGCTTAGACTTGATAATAACCGACCTTGTCCTTTGGATACTTTATGGTCTCCTTATGATCTTTTTCTTCGCCACCACTCCTCCAACTCCTACTTCTTCTCCGATACTTAAACCCACCCACCACACTTCCAAAACTAATTACAACTAACACATCTCTTCTTCATTTTATGTAATTCCAGATTTTTAATTTCATTCCTTTCCTTTCCTTTCCACTTTCTATCAATATCATCTGTTTTTGTACAGCTTGGAATGTTGTATTTTGTATCAAAATAATTAGATGCTCTTCTGCCTCTCGTTGACTATTCTTTTTTACAAATTCATTTGTTGTTGGTGCAATCCAAAAGTTGTTTTACACTTTCCAGTTATATGTGTCGGTATGAAAAATATCATTTCATTATTTTTATTTTTACAAGGGAAAAAGAAAATTATCTTTGTTCTCTTTTATAGTGCGATAATGATTTCTAAGCATCGCTTTCCATATGAAAGAGAGATATGTATATATATAACCCCCAATTATATTATAATTATAATATATGTATGTATGTTAAAAAATAAAAATGTCACATCAAAAAATTATCTATTCTTATTCTAAGCTAGGAAATTTGTACAACTGCCCAAATCTTAAACCAGTCAACTTAGCTCGAATATGCGAATCCCTCTTCAATTTATGCTCTTCATTCAATACCGAAATCCGATTGTTGTGGAGTAATTAAAATGAGAAGATTTTTTTTAACAAAACAGATTTACGAAATTGTCAAACTTTGTGCCTCATTTCATTGATCAGTTTAACAGTCCATTTTGAACAGCTGTTTGAAGCCGACCGTTTAAAAAATGTGAAATTGTGGAAAAATTAAAAATATTTTTTTTGTGAAATTGTGGGAAATAAATTCGATTTTTGAAACTGCACATTATTGTATGGTAAGTTTATGAAAAATAATTATTTATGTTAATTGAATGTTTGGCAATAACATAAATAAATAAATAAAGTTTCTTGGTTTACCTGGAGTGCCAAGAAGCAACTTACAGTCTCACGTTCTTCCACAAAATCTGAATATCGAGCATTGGCCTCCACCGCTACTAAATCGTGTTGGCCTCGCCAACTTTTGAAAGATTTGGGCATCTTTCTTTCAACACCTCCTAAGCTTTGGTGTAACAATGTCTTAACCTTGGCTATTGCTTCTAATCTCGTTTTCCACGCCAGGACGAAACACATTGAAGTATATTACCATTTCATTTGAGAGCGTGTTCTTTGTCGTGAATCGTGATCTTCTTGTCAAATACAAATACTGATGATCAGCTGGCTAATGCTTTTACTAAGAACCTTCCTATTCCTCGCTTCCAGTTCCTCCAATCCAAAATCATGTTGCCTCTCGGCCCCCATGACTTTGAGGGGGGATGAAAGTAGAAGAGATAAGGTTCATTTCAAAAGCTAATGGTAACTTCCAGACGATGTCGTTTTATTTAAATGAAAACAACATCGTTTGGTTAAGTGAGGCGTGATGATATTTTTGCTCAAGACACTGTCGTTTTGCTGCCGTTGAATTTATCAAGTGACACGACGCAGTATATCTTCCATAGCTCTGCATCTCCTTCCACAACTCTGCTTCTTCTAGTGTTAGATCAGATATTTTCTGTTAAATATTTCTTGTTGTACCAGCTGAAATATTTATAGAGTTTGTTAGAGGTGGAATCCCCATGTGTTCATTTATAGAGCTCTCTATAAAGAGTCTCCTCGTATAATCTGTTGCTTAAGCTCAGTAATTCAATCTCAATTTCTTACTCAAATCTTTCTCTCCCAAATTCATCTCTATTTTGTTTTCCATTTTCTCTCTGAGCTTTGAAGCTTTCTCCCATTTTCTTTAATAAAAATTTTAAACATAATAACAATAACAATAACAGTCTCACTCTTTGCTCCTGATTCCACTCTTTTAATGTACTCATAAAAAATACATGGACTCGGGTCCTGTGAGAAAATAATTAAGATACAAATAAAAATAGTAGACCTGAAATAACTGGGCTTTGTTTGTGTTGGTTTTTAGAAAAAAACAAAAAAATGCATCAACAGAATTTGTGGAGTCACGATCCCTTTAATCGCTAACCATCAATGCTCATTTGAATGGACTCAAATGAAAATTCTCAAACAAATCTTTTCGAAAAGTGAGCCAAGAACACAAGGTTAATACAAACAAATGTTTTGTGGCAAAAAACCATGCAAGCTTAGAATAAAGGAGAGGGTGAAAATGTTACTTTGGAGAATTTGACCAAATGTCCATTGTCCAGGCAACAAAGGACAATCGTGCTCAACGAAAATTATCAGGAACTCCTAAATTACAGTAACATGGTAATCATCCCACCCTTGAGCACGGCTTTTATGATTTGCACACATATACATATATTTATTATTGATGACTAGCAGTAGTCAGATGGTTATTTATGCTTTTTTTCTAGGATTTTCTAGTTCTTACGATCAAAACATGTGACATCAAAAACAAAATCATTTGTTTAAGGAATATAAACAACTCACACAATTAAGTACTACATAGCTCAAACTAGCAAAATGCAGAAAATAACTCATCAAAGCTAAACAAGGTACACAGTCATAAAATGCAAATTTCATTAACCAACCTTAATTACACACTTAGTAGTGTGCAAAAAAAAAAAAAAAAAAAAAAAAAAAAACAAACAAACAAACTTTTTGTGTTTTTCAAAAAATTTTATGACAAAAACAAAATGCACACATTATGCTAAATGAACAAATGCAAAAGTAATGCATGATAGTGCTTAGCTAAGCTACAAAGGGTACATAAATAAGAAATATCAATTTCTTAATTAACCCATGAGTACATGTACAAACTAGTACATACTTATACAAAATCAGAAATAGCTTATACACACAGTTATGTAACACACACTTTCTATATTTCTCCACAATATCAAGCATTTTCTAAATCAAGAGAATGATATCATAATTCAAGTAATCCTCAAGAAAATAAAAATAAAAAAATAACTAGACACAAAATAAAATATTTTTGTCTTTTTGAAAATTTTCAATGTTTTTGGATTTTCTGTCTTTTTTAATAATCAAAAGAACCTAAGAAAATAAAACAACCAAAAATTGAAAGAAAACATGTCCACAAATAATTGAAAAAATTAAATCAAGGACAAGTAAACAACACTCATCTTAGTGAATCTTTTTTCATGCATACAACATAAGTCTTTGGTGGCTTTGTAGGTGAAAAACCATGAGAAACAGAATGTATTTGAGGGATTACAAAATTCTTCTAAGAGAGACTAAAATCCTGCAATTTCCTTTCACAAGCCAACAATCTTAAATTTTTCAAAAGCATATGAAACAATTTATCAGAACTTGTAGCAAGAGATATATCATCACATATCCTAGACTGAAACACAGAATGCTCAAATTTCAATTTATGACAATTAAGACAAATGTGATCGGAAACACCACAAAAGTGACAAATAGTGACAAATTTAGGAACATCAGTATTCCTAACAACAAATCTAATCTTAGATTTTGGTTTTTGCCTCAACAAAGAACAATTTGGTCTAACGTGACAACAACACTACAAAGATGACAGGTAGGCACAAAGACAGATTTCTTCTGCAATTTACCAGTAGGTTTAGACATAGGTTTAGAAACTTTAGAGTCTACATCAGAACTTTTACCTTTGTCTAACCTAACAAAATAAACATTTTCTTTATGATTCCTCTTAAAAGGAGGAATATAAACATTGTCTTTAGGCTTAAGAGGAACAAAAACAAAAACAGATCTGTTATCAACAAGAAGTTTGATATTAGACAAACTTTCAAGTCTAGCTTCAGACTCAGCTAACTTTTATTCCAAACTTTTCATCTTGAAAGAAAAGTTGGTTTCTTAAATTTTTTTTTTTTTTTATTGGATTCATCCAATCTCACAATTATTTCCTCTTTTTCAAGATTAGCCAATTTTAACCCTTCCTTGAATTTCTTGGCAATTTTCATAGATTTGTTAATTCCCTACTAAGAGTTTCACGTGCACCAATAAGATCAACAGAAGCAATATTGTCCTTTTTATTCAAATTTTCACAGCCAAAAGCATTAAGACACTTAAAATTATCTATGATAGCAGGGATTAAGGATCTCACTCAGGACATTAATCCAATCAGAGTGAACTCACTCTGATACCACTTGTATGTTCTATTTAGACCCCTATAAATCATATTTGTTTAACTTAATTAATTAGCCAGGTAAATACTTAGATTAATTATTTAGATCTAGATTAAACTCATGCAATCATATTACTTAGTGTGGAAAAGTAAAGAAGTGTTGACACCCTATTTTGCAACATGTATTTAACCTCACATGGAGGATAAAATGGTAATTTCACATTGGAAATATGCATCTTGATTCTGGTCATTAGATCCTTAATCTCATTTCGCCAAAGTGATCTTGATGTTGTAACGATTAAATCGACTGGTCATGAGCCTTAATCGGACCATTAGATTAAAAATTATCATCAAATCAAGTTTTAATGGCTGAGATGCACTATCACAAATTGAGTCCGACTATATGTGATTATGAACAATTGATTTCAATTGGTTATAAGTATAATCAATTTGAGATCGATGATGTTTCATAATTTGGTTGGTTAGGACTACATTTTATGGTAAGGTTGCACACACCTAATTAACTAGATAGTTAAACATTAATTATTCAATAAGTAATTTGTTCAATTATCTTTTAATTAGAGTAAATTTGGAACCAATTAAGTCTGAAATGGAAGTGATTGGAGCCATTTAATGTTAATTGGGAGCTAATTTGGGGACCTATTGATGTTAATTGTGCTGAAACTATTTTCTAACAAATGACCTCTGCTCACCATTTCATCGATATCTCTCAGAATATTTTGAATCTGTGAATGAGGTTATTTTTCCCAGAAACTAGACATCCAGGGTTTCAATTTGAGCACAAGAATGAGACAATTCCGATCATAATTGAGGCCGATATAATTTTTCAAAGTTGGCTCTATAGGTTGTTACAGCAACTACGAGAAAACCTAATTTTGGCTTGCTCCTCACTCCCACAAATCTTTCCATTTAATGCACCAGATTTCCCCCAACGCTAAAATGAGGTCTAGGTTCATGATTATTTGTCAACTCTCATTAAATGACCTTCCATTCATATTTCCTCCACCACTACTATATAAACCCCCCATCTCCTTCATTCCAAGACACAAAAAATCTTCCTCTCTTCTCTTCTCTTGAGTTCTAGTGAAGTTGAGTAATCTTGTCATATCTTGGTCTTCCTGAAATACAAGGTATTGAGTGAGACTCACTTTCCCTCTCCTAGTTCTTCTTTTCCTCCACCCTTAGGACCTCCACCAAGAATCCCCTCCTCCATTACATGGATCTTGCATGAAGGTATAATCCCCTTCCCTAACTGTTTGCTTATATTGCCATGATGAGAATTTAAGATTAAAGCATGATAATTCTCTTGAATATGTTTGAATGTTCTTAATTGTTCTTATGTGTTCTTCACATGTTCTTAGTTGTTCATCACATGTTTATGCATATCACTAGATTTAATCTTAAATCCACATCAAAAATATGAAAAACATGTTTGTTTAGTAATTCTTTCAAATCCTTGAATCTAGGTTATCACTATCCACACACATTCACTAGAATTTATTTTTCAATCCAAATGCAATGCTTAATAAATTGAATTAGGGTTTATCACATGCACACACATTTAACTCAAAATGTAAATTGATTGATATATTGGATGATATGATAAGAATGTTGGCCACCATAGTCTAGAAGACCGGTTTCACTGGGCAAGGTAGGTGCCTAATACCTTCCCACCTTGTAACATAGCCTCCGAGTTTAGATCAAGGGTTAGTAGATCAAATGCTTATCCATGTACTTTTTGATTTTTAGATTGTAACTAGAAAACAAAGTAATGTACTTTATCTTAGATTGTATCTAGGACCAAAACCATGTAATTTCCTATGATCAATGTAAATTCAATTTCAAATTAATAAAATGAGGAACTTTTCAATTTTGGTTTTCTTATTTTTCTAATAATTAAATAAGTGGCGACTTCATTGTAAAACCCTTAATCGAAAGGAAAAAATATAACCAGTCGAACCTCCATTTTGAGAGGCAATAACACGACTCCACCCATTCACGGGGTTTGGCCCAACACATCATAAAAACGGGCCGGGGGTGCGATCTCTCATAGTGGTTCTGTTTACACCCTATTTTGCAACCCGTATTTAACCTCACATGGAGGGTAAAAGGGTAATTTCACATTGAAAATATGCATCTTGATTCTGGTCATTAGATCCTTAATCTCATTTCACCAAAGTGATCTTGATGTTATAATGATTAAATCGACTGGTCATGAGCCCTAATCGGACCATTAGATTGAAAGTTATCATCAAATCAAGTTATCATCAAATCAAGTTTTAATGGCTGAGATGCACTATCACAAATTGAGTCCGACTATATGTGAGTATGAACAATTGATTTCAATTGGTTATAAGTATAATCAATTTGAGATCGATGATGTGTCATAATTTGGTTGGTTAGGACTACATTTTATGGTAAGGTTGCACACACCTAATTAACTAGATAGTTAAAAATTAATTATTCAATGAGTAATTTGTTCAATTATCTTTTAATTAGAGTAAATTTGGAACCAATTAAGTCTGAAATGGGAGTGATTGGAGACATTTAATGTTAATTGAGAGCTAATTTGGGGACCTATTGGTGTTAATTGTGCTAAAACTATTTTCTAACAAATGACCTCGGCTCACCATTTCATCGATATCTCTCAGAATATTTTGTTGAATCTGTGAATGAGGTTATTTTTCCCAGAAACTAGACATCCAGGGCTTCAATTTGAGCACAAGAATGAGACAATTCCGATCAGAATTGAGGCAGATATGATTTTTCAAAGTTGGCTTTATAGGCTGTTACAGCAGTTACGGGAAAACCGAATTTTGGCTTGCTCCTCACTTCCACAAATCTTTCCATTTAATGCACCAGATTTCCCCCAAGGATAAAATGAGATCTAGGTTCATGATTCTTTGTCAACCCTCATTAAATGGCCTTCCATTCATATTTCCTCCACCACTACTATATAAACCCCCCATCTCCTTCATTCCAAGACACAAAAAATCCCCCTCTCTTCTCTTCTCTTGAGTTCTAGTGAAGTTGAGTAGTCTTGTCATATCTTGGTCTTCCTGAGACTCAAGGTATTGAGTGAGACTCACTCTCCCTCTCCTAGCTGTTCTTTTCCTCCACCCTTAGAACCTCCATCAAGAATCCCATCCTCCATTATATGGATCTTGTATGAAGGTATAATCCCCTTCCCTAACTGTTTGTTTATATTGCCATGATGAGAATTTAAGATTAAAACATGATAATTCTCTTGAATATGTTTGAATGTTCTTATGTGTTCTTCAAATGTTCTTAGTTGTTCATCACATGTTCATGCATATCACTAGATTTAATCTTAAATTTACATCAAAAATATGAAAAACATGTTTGTTTAGTAATTCTTTCAAATCCTTGAATCTAAGTTATCACTATCCACACACATTCACTAGAGTTTATTTTTCAATCCAAATGTCATGCTTAATAAATTGAATTAGGGTTTATCACATGCACACACATTAAATTCAATATACAAATTGATTGACATATTGGATGATGTGATATGAATATTGGCCACCATAGTCTAGAAGACCGGTTTCACTGGGCAAGGTGGGTGTCTAACACCTTCCCATCTTGTAACATAGCCTTCGAGCTTAGATCAAGGGTTAGTAGATCAAATACTTATTCATGTAATTTTTGATTTTTAGATTGTAACTAGGAAACAAAGTCATGTACTTTATCTTAGATTGTATCTAGGACCAAAGCCATGTAATTTTCCTATGATCAATGTAAATTCAATTTCAAATTAATAAAATGAGGAATTTTTCATTCATGGTTTTCTTATTTTTCCAATAATTAAATAAGTGGTGACTCCATTGTAAAACCCTTAATCTAAAGGGAAAAATATAACTAGTCGAACCTCCATTTTGAGAGGCAATAACACGACTCCACCCATTCACGTGGGTTTGGCCCAACACACTATAAAAGGGGGCCGGGGGCGCGGTCTCTCACAAGAAGACAGTAATATGATAACCCAGGAAAACCAATGAAACCAACCGTTTCAAGATAAAAACCTAGAAATGATTTAACTTAGTTATCCTTAAGGTAAACAAATCCACTATGATATAATGGTAGTTTACAATAGATTTAAACCCTAAATTAAAGCTACCTCTTGTAGAACTTACTAACATGACCACGTGCAACTCCAACTCCACGGACTCTGCTATCTTGAATTTGCTGAACAAAAACTCTCACGTTTGTGACTCTAAGATCCCACTCAAATCTTTAAATCATCAGCTATGTATGATCTTGTAGCAGCAACTTCAGATCTATCGGTTCTAATAATGTGTAGATAAAATTCCAGTAGTGACTTTAAAGGGAGAAGCACAGTATCTTTTAGATCTCAAAAGAGCACCTCCAAAGTCATAACAAAACATGCCTTAGAGTTTCTTTTAAATATTATGTGAAATAGATCTGAAACCTTGATCACTTAATGGGCTTAATGCACTGTTGGGATTAATTAAAATTCTGCAGAAACACATCTCAATCGGTCGAACATGTTCTCTCAATAGGTCGAACCTGGCATGTTTTGAATTCCTGAACTTGCAACTTCATTTTTCTTGTATTCTGACTTGCAGCACCTTGAACATTATCTAGTCATACCTATAGACTTAGGAATCTATATCTAGACAAGTTTGTGTTCACGATTTGCCAATTATTCTAAACTTTTAGAACCTAACAAATAGTGTTAGGTACATAATTTTTAGATTGGAAACCATGAACAATTGTAACAACTTAGAACTTAGTTTGTCTAGTTGGTTAATCATTTGTTCAAGACCGACTCAAGAAAAAAAGAAACTGGATTGTTATTGTGCTTGATTTCGACACCAGTTCGACAGGTCAAGATTCACTTAATTTTACTAGTTGAATTGTATGTCTCAACCAATCAAGAATCGGGCAAATTGCATATTCACTAGTTCTTCTCTGTAGTTGGATGTAGGGTTTTGTGCAACTCAAGTGCACTATATATACAAACCCTAGAGCATGTTTTTTTTACATATATAAGAGAGCAGTGTTTTGTACACAATCAAGATTCACTTAATTTTACTAGTTGAACTGTATGCCTCAACCAATCAAGAATTAGGCAAATTGCATATTCACTAGTTCTTCTTTGTAGTTGGATGTAGGGTTTTGTACAACTCAAGTGCACTATATATACAAACCCTAGAGCATGTTTTTTTACATATATAAGAGAGCAGTGTTTTGTACACAAATCTGGAATTTTCTAAGTCCTCTTGAAGTATCAACCGGAGACTTATGTGCATACTAAAGATCTAGTGATCAAGTGAAGTTGATGCAACTAGTTTACAACTATTTTCGGACAAATCTTTAAGGGTGGATCTTAGAGTCACAAACTGAGAATTCTTGTGCAACAAATCAAAGTAGAATAGTCTATGGATCTCTAAGTTATGTGTGGTCACGTCATTAAATACTACATAAGGTAGTATTAGATTTATGGTTAAATCTTCTATATAAACTTTCATTTTATTCTAGTTTGCTGCCTTGAGGATTGACAGTTAAATCCCCCCAAGTTTTTATTAGTGAAATAGTTTGTTTCACCGATTTTCTTGGGTCATCAGTTTGGAGTCTTTATGTGATTCATGTTTGTGTGATGTTATTCAATTCAGATCTAAAGTATAATTAATCTATATAATTACTTGGCTAAGAATTAGTTAATATAATGACAACCGTGGCCTAAAACCCTAACATATAGATTTCCTTCCTTAGTCTTGCAATTTATATTACCATGGGAAAATTGTTTATATAGAAACCCAACCTAACAACTTAAAAAACCTTTAGTGCCCGTTTGGTAAAAAGTATTTGTGTTTTTGTTTTCAAAACAATGTGAACATCGTTTTCAACAAATTGGGTTGGAGAAACAACCAACGTAATGTATATCACTTGTCATTTTCTTTTTCTTTTTAATGAATCCTTGTTTCCTTTATGTGTTCCTTCACCTTCTTTGTTATGTTCTTTTTAATGAATCATTATTTCCTTTATACCTTCTAGTGTCTCACAACATGGTAATTCATTTGCCTCTCTGCTCTCCTCAGTTCTTTACTTGCTTTCTTATTTTTTTCTCGCATAAAAAGATTAATTTTCACATTCTTACTCCAAGCAAAGCATACTCTCTCTGTGTTCTTTATTAATGGACACCAAATTGATTTATGAACAAATTTTAGGTAAAACACAAATTTGAACAACGATTTCTCCATTTATTATTATTTTTCTCCTCTGTTACCAACCAGAATAACGGAAATAAATAATTGAATGAAAGTTTCAAATGGAAATAATAAATTCATAATTAAGTTTGAGACTTTAATTGAAAAAAAAAAAAAAATGAAAACCCTAGGATCTAATATGAACATGATATAAACAATGGCTTTTTATGTAAACTTGGAGGCCATGGTCCCTTAACCCTAATGTAGTTCCAATCCTGTCCACAATTCGATCAATTCAAAAATGGTTAATGAGTATAAGTTGAGATGTTGCAATTCGGAGGCTCAGACACGGTAGAAACCACTACAGACTATTGGTGACGAAGCAGCCACAAGGCAATAACAAAAGAGATAATTTCCAACCAAACAAACCCTAAATGTAGGTTGAGGTATAAAGCCTCTTAGCACAGCAAGAGAGACTTTGAGTGAGGAAAACATGGGCCCGTAAACGAAACAAGTGAGGAAAACATTGAGAAAGCTACGGATCACAACGGCCCCAAAGGGTCGAGTGAGAATGTGTCAATTTAAAGATCTATCACAACTCAACCTTAGCAACATCAAAAACAATTTCAGCCCACAAATACCACCATTTCCTAAATATTCAAAAAATATCCAGACCCAGCCCAAATGTGTATCATCTGCGTGTCATTTGTGGTGACTATTGCCCTTCAATCCAATCGAAGCATTTCCCTCCACAAAAATTACCTGAATTAACTGTCACTATATATATATATATATATATCCGAGGAAAAATAAAATCTGTTTGTTTTTTCTTAGAAACTAGTGGTCTAAATTTTAAGAAGATACAAAGTGAGTCTATGCAACTTGCTTTTTTTCCCCCACAAAGTCGAAACCTCATTCTGCAGTGACATGGCCACTGTTGCAGCAAGAGGAATTGGCATAGGAGTGAACAAGCTCCACCCTCATAATTCCTCAAAACCCACATCCCCATTTCTCGGCAAGAGACTCAGAATCAAACCCACTTCTGAATCACAACACACTGCAAGAATCACCAGCTCAAACCCAAAAACATTGCTAGTTTTTGCAGCTGGAGGTGAGCTGATCAATGCGGCTCATGACCTCTTTGTGGGTGTGGGAGTGGGGCTACCATGCACTGTTATGGAGTGTGGTGATATAATATATAGAAGCACTCTTCCTAAGTCCAATGGCCTCACACTTACGACCCCTGGTGCTGTTTTGGCTCTGGGAGCTCTGTCTTACCTCTGGGCCACACCTGGAGTGGCCCCTGGCTTCTTTGACATGTTTATACTTGCTTTTGTTGAGAGGCTATTCAGACCCACTTACAGAAAGGTCGGTGAAATTTTTATCTGATTTTGCATATGGGGGATCAGATTGTTAAACCATTAAATTTGTCATTTTCTAACAGTTTAAGCTTCTAATAAAATAAATACACTAAAAAAGGTAGCTTTTGGGACAACCAGTTTTTGGATGATTGTAGTATATCTATGTGCTTATTTGGTTTGATTTTGTGTGACAGGATGATTTTGTTCTGGGGAAGAAGTTGGGAGAGGGGGCTTTTGGAGTGGTTTATAGAGTTTCATTGGCCAAGAAGCCTTCATCCAAGGTATCATCAATTATGTGTTTGATTGATTCTGCTTTCACGTTTCTTTTGTTTTAGTTTCAATTATGTAGGTAAATTCCAAGTCCAATAATTGAATTTCACCAGTGTTTACTTCATTTTGGTTCTTGATTGATTGCATAATTAAGATTCTAAGATAGTTGTTTCACTTTTCTTGGCTTAGCAACAATCAGACCATTAATATGTTTTGTATTCTATTATGAGTGGACTGGTGGGTGACACTTGACTTTTATTTACTTAAAAATTTCTGATGGAAATGAATATCGTTTGTTGGTTGATGGTTTTTGGTTGTCACCAGAAGGACGGTGACTTAGTCTTGAAAAAAGCTACTGAATATGGTGCAGTGGAAATTTGGATGAATGAGCGTGTTCGAAGAGCTTGTGCAAACAGCTGTGCTGATTTTTTATACGGCTTTCTTGAGGTGTTGCTCTATTATGACTACTACTACTACTACCACCACCAAATGAATTAAGGATACCATTATCTTTAGAAATTAAGAGATATACTTTGGAAGCTCATACCTTTGCACAAATTGTTTTCTTCTTCTAAATCTTGTGACTAATTCTTTTATCATTAAATTGGATCCAGACTTCTCCAAAGAAAGGTGCTGAATATTGGCTTTTATGGCGGTTCGAAGGGGAAGCAACACTTTCAGATTTGATGCTAAGTAAAGAGTTCCCCTACAATGTTTGTACTTTCTCTCATCAGCCTTTTCATATTGTATATGATGGTTACATACACCAACTATGCTAAGTTTGAGAATTTATGGTCTTTTACTTTTTTATGTTACAAAACATTGATCTTTCTTTTATATCAAAACCCCCTTCCCCCACGCTCATTCCCTCTTGTGGTTTAAGGAGGTGGGGTATTTGCAGACACTGTCACTTGGTAAAAGAATATACTAAGACATCCATTTTCATTCCCTACTCAGTGAGCAACAAAATTTTACTCTTCTTCTTTTTCTGGCATGGTATTACAAGTTGATGGTTTCATGGTCCATATATTGTTATATATTGATTCCCAATTTATTTTGGATTGACTGGCTAAGTAATTTCTGGCTACAATGCTATTTATTTTGGATTGACTGAGCTAAGTAGTTTCTGGCTACAATGCTTCTATGATAGTTCTTGTTCATTTTAGCTCTTCAAGTCCTTCGTTTAGTAATGGTGGCATAAAATGTCAGGTCGAAACAATGATCACTGGAAAGGTCCAGGACTCACCTAAGGGTTTGGAAAGGGAGAATAGAATCATTCAAACAATCATGAGACAGCTCTTATTTGCACTGGATGGCCTTCACTCGACAGGGATTGTACATCGGGACATTAAGCCACAAAATATTATTTTTTCTGAAGGTAATAGTAGCAAGCTTTATTTTGCAAATAGTCAATAAAATCTTATAATAGTTGAATATTATTTTCAATAATATCTCTTAGCAAAAAAAAATTATGTTTAATAATATCACATTCCCATGAAAACTTGAACAGGTTCTCGTACATTCAAGATAATTGATCTTGGAGCTGCTGCTGATTTGCGAGTGGGCATAAATTATATTCCAAAGGAGTTCCTTTTGGATCCAAGGTATCTTCTGTAACATAGGTAGTTTACTTAAATCTGAACAAGAACAAAAAAAATATGTAATCCCTTACAGGTTTATCCACCATGAATTTACCAGTATTTACATCCCATAGGCATCTGGCTTACAAGCTGAATAGTTGAATTGCCAGTTTTCCCTTTTCCTTTTTGGTGCATGGTTTCGTTCACCATTACTGGAACTTGCTACAATTTATCATCAATTGGAGGTCTTTAGCCAACTCCTTTAGTTTTTATGTAGACATTATACATATCTGTATGATCAACTCATAAATGTTTTGATTGTTAGTGCACTAGGCTAATGTTAGTCTCTTAGCTTCTAGTCTATGTTAAGGTCCAAAGTTCAAAGGTGAAACATCTTTATCATACAGAAACTATTGAGTCTAAAGTTAATTCACTATAACTGAATGCTTTGAGCAAGAGGTCATAGACATAATTATCACTAAACAAAGAAACTGGGATTGGTTTGCTGCCAAGGTAATATACAATTGAAATTTTCACAGGTCCTAAGAGTTTCCCTGGTTGAACATATAGCTTTTTAACTCTCAAATTATTGACTACTGGAATTTGTAGATAGACTTGTGTTTCCAATTATCTAACAGAGTCAAGCTTTTTTTCTTGTTCAACCATAATGAAGGTGCTTCTTAAGTCAAAATGCAATTTTCTTTCTCATTTTCTCCATGTTTGGGGAGGAGATATGTGTGAACATTGTTAATATTTTCAAATAAATAGAGAGAAGATGTCATTTATATATATTTTTTTTCTTGTAATGTAAAATTCCCTTATATGAGTATTAAAGAGGTATAAACAACAGATTGACTCAGTTTATTGCTGTTAAAAAAACATAATCAGATCATCTCAATTCTTACACTCAAAAGATAAATTAGCAATATTGGGCATATTCCACACAAATAGGATGACCAATTTTCCTAATGATATGGAGCTACAACATTCCCAACATTTGATTTTCTGGTTAAACTGCTAACATTCATTAAATGTTGATAGAAGTGAGCAGCTTGAAAAGAAGATGAAGAATGGGGTCATAATGTTCAGTATTTGAACTTTGCCTCGTATATTCTAGCTGTCATTCAGTAGTAGAATGCTTGGACAACAGCAAATCCTGCAGTCCACAATTATATATAAATATTTGTCACTTTCCTTCTCAGATATGCTGCACCAGAGCAATACATCATGAGCACACAAACCCCATCTGCACCGTCAGCTCCAGTTGCAACTGCACTTTCCCCAGTCCTATGGCAGGTGCATACTAACTCCAAAACAATTAAGAGCTGATGCATGAATCATTGAGCTGATTTTGTTGGTTCTGATTATATGTCCTTGAACAGATGAATCTGCCTGATAGATTTGACATCTACAGTGCCGGTCTCATATTCCTACAAATGGTGAGTGACAAATACAGCAGAGTGATGCTGGACTTATTAGTTGTTTATTTACATAATAAAACTCAATACTTCAAGCGAGTTGGTATATTGATCATACCAGTCATAATCACAACCAGACCAAATCTATGGTTTTGCTTTGCCAATCAACTGGCTCAGTTTTGAAGCATTGATGCATAATCAATGTTTTGTAGATTGAAGTACTACTGCCTTGGCTAACACTAGTGACAAATAGTGAATACTTGCTCTTTTTTCATTTTTTTGCTGGGAAGTGAATACTAGCTCCTAGACAGTGATTTTTAAGCTCCTATACTTTTAAAATAACAGAACACTTTTACTATATTTGGCAAAGGTTATTTATCCAGATGTAGCATATTTCAACAATAAGTAACATGTGGCTATTTCATGTACTACACTCATGCAAGATTTCACATAGTGAGCTCTTAACATTTTCATTCTTATAGGCATTCCCAGCATTACGCACGGACAGTGGCCTCATCCAATTCAATCGTCAGTTAAAGAGATGTGACTATGACTTGGATGCATGGAGAGAAAGTGTAGAGCCTCGTGCTGGCCTTGAACTGCGAAGGGGATTTGAGTTGTTGGATTTAGATGGTGGAATAGGATGGGAACTTCTGACTTCAATGGTTCGTTACAAAGCACGACAAAGAACCAGTGCAAAGGCGGCTTTAGCTCATCCCTATTTTGACAGGGAAGGCCTATTGGTTCTTTCCTTCATGCAGAAGCTGAGGCTGCAATTCTTTCGAGCAACACAACAGGACTATGGGGAAGCTGCCAAGTGGATAATTCAGCTAATGGCAAAATCAGGGACCAAGAAGGAGGGTGGCTTCACTGAAGCTCAGCTTCAGGATCTAAGAGTCTCTCTCTCTCTCTCTCTCTCTCTCTCTCTCTCTCTCTCTCTATATATATATATATATATATTCCCCACCAGAAATTTTTAAGTCAAAATGTATATTTAACACTTTGCATTATTCCGTTGTGCAGGAAATTCAGCCCAAGGGCAAGAAGAAAGCAAGTCCACAGAGGAATGCTCTTGCTTCAGCCCTTAGGCTCCAGAGGAAGGTTATAAGAACATTGAATGAGAGCATGGATGAGCTTAACCAGCGCAGGAAGAGCCTATGGTGGAGCAGATGGATCCCCAGAGAGGAATGAAGTTCGTAAATACATATATACTTCTTTTTTCTTTTCTTTTCTTTTCTTTTTCTATGTATAGTACATCCATGTTTACTAAATATCTTGGTGGGATAGAGTTGAAGGAAATTAGCTGGAATCTTTATTTGAGCACACGTTTAATTAAGCACCTGCATTATGGATTATTATTTATTATTATACTGAGCATTTAATGAACTGAATGAAACTGCCATGAATGATATGCTATGTTTTGAATTAGTCTAGAAAAATTCAACTCAAACTGCCATGAAGGATGCTATTTGGGAATAACTTACTAGTATTTGATTAGCATTTTGGAAACTTCCTTCTATATCCTGAGAAAAATTAATTTACATTTGCCTTCAAAGACAAGGAAATAGCACCTGCTGAAGGTTTTATTTTATTTTATTTTATTTTTATTTTTATTTTATTTTTTATTTTTTTAGAGAAAGAAATAATAATCAATCATTTGAGGAAATCACCTACCCTGAAGGAATGTATATCACATCATTGAAAATGGCAGTGACCTATCTTACAGGAGTAAGTTGAAGTCTCATATGGTTCAAATTTATAGGCTTAAGTTTTTTTTTTTGCTAAGTGATATTCTTATACGTTATCTTAATTCTTAAAGACTCAATTGGAAGTTTTAACTCGTTAACATTAACTTTTTTCTAATCCTTATTTTCTCTATTGTAATAACTTGACAAATTCTGACATGTTTGAACGTGTTGGAACTCTCAATTCAACAATTCTTTGTATGATGATTGGTGACTACTTGGACTGGGCTGCCTACAATTTTAGACCTCTTTGGTTGCTAAACCATTGATCATTGTAACTTTTCTTTCCTTTTTTTTTTTGCCTTGATGCACTTGTGGTGCATTTCAACTTGAATCAAATTATAGTCTATGGCATAAACATTCCATGTGCAAATAAGATTATTGTGACAATAATTAAAGATTAGTAGCACAATAGTGCATGAATTATTTCTAAAATTTGCCAGGCACAGTGTCATTGTTATTCTTCATACTGCATTTTATCATTAGTTAGCTTGGATTAATATTGTTGCAGATTGGATGGCTAAAGATATGGAAGACAATTAAATTTCACGTAACATGCTAAAAATCTGTTATTATCTCATAACCAGCCATGACCAGCTTGCTGGCTTGCCTGGCTATATATATGATGGTCAAAGTAGCATCATAGACAGACATGGTTACGTGTTAATATCTGTTCGTACAGTGATAAAGCTGTAATCAAACACATAATCCGATACAGTTTTGTAAAGAAGACAACTGTAATTTCTAATAAGATTAATCGTACCATTCTTTGATGTTCCCACGTGGGGATGTTTTTGTTAAATTCAAGTCCTCCATGCTATATATATATATATATATATATATATACACACACATATACACATATTCTGGCCGGGTATTATTTCGAGTGATTTAAAAGACATGTTAATACGTTAAGAGGAAAGTGTGATGGAAGCACAGCAACGTATGTAGTTCCTTTTTTTTTTTTTTTGGCTAAAAAAAAGGGGGGGCGGGGGCGACCATTTATGACTAACCCCCCAAGGCGTGACCTAATAGGGGCACCCCCCGCTAGGAAATGTTGGATTGAGCCATAGTTACTGTGACCGGGATGCCACAGACCTCACCCTAGCACCCCAAGAGAGCCAGCAAGAGAGGCACAATGCAAGCTAAGAAACCCTCCTCCCATACGGTACCCACCACGATTCGAACAAGGGACCTTGTGCTTGCATGTGGGATCTCTCCCAACTGGGCCACCCCTCCTGGGAACGTATTTAGTTCCTTAGAAAACAAGAGCCAACAACAAAGTATGGTCTATGATGGACTGAGTGACTAATAAACTGAGTGACTAATAATAAAACTATGTAATTCAAAGCTTAGAGATGAGTTAATAAATAATATATATTGAGTTTGAGTGTATCAAAATTCAAAGGCAATGTCATTGTAAATCACGAGACCTTCACGTGCAACTCTGACCTCCTTGTTCAGTACAATCAGTCCATTTTTTATTCTAAAAACAGTACCATAAACCTGGCATGATGAGACACTAAAAACTAAACCCAGAGAGGATCACCTTGATTAAACCGCATTTCTTGGATTAATTTTATCATCATTGTCTCTAAGCTAGCTAGTGGAGTTCCCCAAGCTTTGGGGTGTCTCACACTCAATATATTATTATACACTAATATTGTAAGCATTTCCACCAAAAATGTTTTTATAAATGTTGTAGCAAAGTATGCTACCACCCTATATAACTGTGCATTGTAACAATGTAGGTAAAAAATTTACTTATACTACCATCATTGTAACACCCTTTTTGTATATGGTGGTGCTAAAAAGCTAATTAGTACTTTTGTAGTTCAATTATAACGTGTATGATTTGCCAAAAATTTTGTAGTTTAACTAATTAGTACTTTTTAGCATGTCATTGGATATACTTTTAAATTTGTAATACGTGTTTAGAACCATAACATAAATATATTTCAATTATAGAGTATCTTCCACCTAAGTGTGTTGTTTTATCATGTAATCAACTTAATCATAAATTAAACACCCAAATCCTAATGGAATACTAAACCATCATCATCTAATAAGGTGCTGATTCAAAAGATCAATATAATGAGAAAGCAGTTTTTTCTATCCAAATCTAGAATACAACTAAGAACATATGTATGTGTAAGTAAACAAACACTACCTATAGCATCTTAATTATATCCTGTCTACTCTTTATAAAAAAAAAAAAAAAAAAAAAAAAAAAAAAAAAAAAAAAAAATCAACAACAACAACTGTTGGAGCACCTAATTCGATTTGACAGCTTTAAAATTGATCGAAGAGAGAGTATAGAAAACGGGAAATTGTTTATTAGAATGAGGATTAATGGAAGAAGTTGTCCTGAGTGAAACGGGTGGAACACGAGACGAATCAAGTGGGTGTTTGCTTTGCTTTTGGTTTACTATAATTTATCTAACCTTATATAATTTAATCAATCACTTAGTCGAGTTTTGAGCTTTTTATATTATACTTTGTGAAGCTCGGAATTTTAATATGGTTATTATTACTTTTTTAGTCATATTGTAGTAAAAGTATATATATTGTTATTTAAGGAATCTTGGTCATAGCCTTGAAATTTTACTTGCTTGGCTTTTAATTATTTTTACTCAAAATTTGGAACAGGAGTTGAAGATCTTACTTTCTTGGAGCATCTACAACAAGCTCTTTAAAAGAATTTTTCTCCAAATTTTAGATAGTAAAATTATAAAAATTCATCTCCACTTCGGGGTAAATTATTGTTTGACAGCTTATATATATATATATATATATATATATATTTTTTTTTTATAGAGAGTTTCAACCTATAGCATCCACTCTTGATGATAGCTCTTTATCATCAAACCAAGACACCAATCAGTTTTTTGTGTAGGCAGGGATTGAACCTCAAATCTCTTATTCAACCATCAAAAACTTTACCAGCTGAGCTAACTGAAATCCACATATATATATATATATATATATATATATATTGTTATTTGTTGTTATGTATTGTTTTTTCTATATCAAATTCTATTTGAAAAATATAAAGGTAAGAGGCTTATACTAATATTATTACAAATTTTATTGTGACTATTGTGTATGCCAATGGGCATATTAATAGTAGAACCATAAACCTTAACCGTTTTCTCAATTTTCACATTTTCTGTGTACAAACTAATTCATCATTACTAGTGTGGGAGGGCCGAGGACAGGGGTACCTAGTCCGAAGATAAACCTACCAACCTAAGCAAATAAGCGCAATCAAACCCCGAGAATTACACTTACCCGAGGAGGACTAAAAGACCAAACGGCAGCTGGCACCTCAAAAAGCCTAGGATAAAGGAGTAGATGACAAACGAAGAGTACAAGAAATGTAGGGGTGGAGGAAGGAAGTTTCCTAAAAGAGACACCTCCCACCTCCGCATTCAATGCTCAGCACCAACTTAGTTAGCTGCATTATTGAGGAAATGACACCTGAACAATAACTTCACAGCTCACGACCCTTTCTACCACCTCTAGAAGGGTCCTGATGTTCCCCTAAGACATACAAATGGAGAGCTAAGATGCAATGGAATGAGCTATATAAGAAAAGGAACCCCCTAGAAAGAATGCACAAACATTTTTCAAGAAAAAGGCATAAGTGCGAGAGCAAAGGATCACCCTGTAGAAAGCATATCACTCTTGTTTATTAATGAGAGATCTATCCTTAGACCTGCCCGAGGAAGAGTTTATGCTAAATTGTCGTTCTTTTCACGCATATTAGCTACTTTGGTTCTATCAGTCTTTGGCTTGTAATTTTCTTTGCATTGCAATTGATTCGGAAGCCCACTCTCTCAAAAATTCATTATATTGAGCTTGGTTAGAAGGACTGGGAACCACTATTCTAAGTGGGCTTGGGCTTTTCTTTTTGAGTCCTTACAACTTGTTAAGTTCTAAATATTTTATCATATCATATACTATATAATAAAATTTGGATTCTAAAAAATGTAGTTATACCAAATGACTCAGGGTATATATGCCTTTGTATTAAAACCAAAATTTCCCTCCTTTTTATGTGTTCGTGTGTTTTTCAAACAAAAATAATAATTCGAGATATATGTTACACATTATATAATTGGCTATTGCCTTATGGCTCATTAATTATTAAGATATTTTATTTTAGTTGAAACTTTATTACTTAAATACCAAGTAACTTATTAGTTCATCTAAAAAAAAATTATTAATTGAAATATGATTCATCTTTTTTCTTTTTCACTTTTAGAAGCAAAATTTTCATCGAGTGGCATGGTTAGAGGAAAAACTTAAGACAATTAATTTACTCTATATAAGACTTCATTACTTAAGTTTCATGAAAATTTAAATGCTATTATAACAAAAATTCTATTACCAAAAGTTTCTATAAATTTAAAATAAAATTCATTATTTATTTTAATTATCTATCATAGTTTTTGTTTTACACTAAAGGTTATACCATACATATGTGCTACAGGTGATAAATTAATGTACTTTTGCCATGTGGCTCATTAGTTATTAAAGTAGTTAAATTATATAAGGTGAAACTCAATTAAAAGTATGGCTCACAAACTATTAGTGATATAATTTCGATTATATTAGTAAAAACAATTTCTTTAATTCACATATTATTTTTAATTAAACTTTTCATGAAATGAACATGTTACTAATTGATGGATACTACTACTACAAGGATGATAATTTTTCACTACTCTGCCCACGCAGATTTTCCTACACCTTAAAGGAGTTAAAGGTAGTAGAATGGGGAAGGGGGAGAATTTTGCCTAGCACCCGGGACAAGGAAAGATGGATTTGGGAGGAAAGAAATGCATTAAATAAGGAAATTATTTAGGCTAATCTGTTATACCAAATTAACTATAGGAAATTTTTTAAGTATAGGTAGTGTAGAATTTTTTTATATTTTATTTTTTATCTTTTATAGACGTACATATAGAATTCTTTCTAGTTGATTAATATTGTTATCTTACCCTTATGGCCAAAATTGGCATTTGCCACTTTTGCCCAAAACAAGTAACAAAATGCCCTATTCTAAAACTATCTAGCAAAATGTTCCTGTTTTGAAACTCGATTTAATGAAAATTAAGTTACTTGCAAAATGTTACATGGAACTCGAGTTCCACGTAATTTTTTTTTAAAGTTTTTTGTCTATAACTCGATTGTCTAAAAATCAAGTTTAAAACAGGGGCATATGACTAAATAGTTTCAGAACATAGGTATTTTGCTACTTGTTTTGGGCAAAAGGGACAAATGCCTATTTTGACCCTTATCTTTTTCATAAACATACAAATAAAGCCAAAACATCTTTATTGTTAGTTAGAGGTCAGTCTCACCATAATTATATGTCCCATGTCATCACCTAGCTAGAATATGCTATAATATCTACAGAATGGTATTCGGATAAATGTTAAATTAAACAAATTTAAACACTAAAGCAACATTTTGTTATTGAAAACACGTCCCCATATTAATGGTTTCCTATTTATAGTTAAAAGCCTAACTCGATGACCTCATATCAGTTTTTAAACTTGCTGGAGATGGTTAATATGCATTCTTATGTTGGATCCAACTGACACCCTATTGCAATTTTAGGTGGATCCAACAAAAAATTTAATGAGAATCAACAAGGAAAAGCACCGATAAAGAGAAGGCCTTTTCTTTATATATCTATAGTGTTCTTGTTAGAAACACCAAAAAATTACCGATATTTTAACATCTTACTCGCATAATATTTGAGATAACAACCCATGAATAGTGTGAAAAACTCTCCATATTGTAAAAGACTTTTCTAGATCAAGAATAATCATCTCATACATAAAAATCCAAAGGTAGGTTAAATTTTTTTAATACTAAATGAAAAAAAAAAAAAAAAGTTCTTAAGTGTGATTACTGCTCTTAATCCACTTAACCCTACTCATAAATGGTGTGAGATCACTCAAGTAATAATAGAATTTGACACTAGTCAAATTCACAATTTCGGACTTGCAAGGCAATGAGTCGTGAAGACTTTTTACGACTTTTTACCATTAAGACACCTCTATGTGCAGTAAAACAAGATAGTGCATAGTCTATAAACATTCGGTACCTAATGGCCGACCTAGTATGTTGGTGGGTAATAGCTACACCAAGTTAGGGTAGAGAGCTTATCAAAAAAACAAAAGGGCTAGGGAATAGAGCAATGAGTGAGAGGAGAGGAGAGGAATTGGCTTTTGTATTTGTTTTATCAATTTTTCCTTGGTGTTGGGGTAATGGATTCCTCCCCGGCCAAGTGGGGGGTGGTGGGGCCTATTTGGGGCATTGTCTGGTGGTTTTGGGGGCACTGCACGCCCTTTCATGCCCCATCGTTGGCTCTTTACTAGACCAACGTGAGCCAGGACCACACCCCCTTACCCTTAGACCCTATATAATAAGAACCTATTCCTCCTCATCAGACCAACACAGCACAGCCCAACAACATAGTTTAAGCTCTCACTGATCAAACAAAAACACCAAAATAAAAGCCTTCTTTATTAGAGATCGATGAAGAGGGGTAGTGCTAGTGCCACCAAGAGATCATCATCAAGGCTATCAACAAGAGGACTTGGAGGGGTCCTTAGAGAGCAGAGGGCTAAGCTTTACATCATTAGAAGATGTGTGGTCATGCTCCTTTGTTGGCATGATTGAATATGAACGCTAGTTTGCAGGGCTACGAGGATGAGATCATGATGAAGAACTTTCTTTTTCCTTTTTTTTTTTTTTTTTTTTTTTTTTTTTAAATATATATGGTGGAGTGTAAATAGTAGCGGCTGATATTATCACCAATTTTTTTGTATCAGTTTGGCCTCAGAAGTGATCTAGATGTACATCGGATAGCATTATCTTAGTTATTTAATAGTCTCTTTGATGTTGTTCTCTTTCTTCTTAGTTTTAACTCTTTAGTAGTTTACTAGTTTATAGCTTTAGTAGTTTACTAGTTTACATTCATCTTTTCCAAGATCAACATGAGCATTGAGCATGGCCTTAAATTTTAGAGTTGATTGCCACTTAAATGCTGCCAACCTGTATGTATGTAACATTTGAAGATTGAACCATCATATATAAGATCTCTAAAGCCTACTTCAAACTCAAAGCAACTAAATTCTCCTTGGCTATCTACTTTTAACTTTATTCCACACTCCACTTTCACAATACTCATTTGACTCTTTTAATTAAAAAAGTTTTCGGATCATAAAAAAAGGAGGTCCAATTAGAATTGTCAGAGTCACAGGATTAAGAGAGGCTTCCCAGTAAGGTTTGTACACTTATTTGGAAGGAGGAATAGTAGAATAAATTCCCAATTGAAAGTTGTTTATTTTTATTTTCTATCTAGAGGTTTGCTTTGTCGTGAACTGGCTCTACCTGAGCTGTTGAGTCTAGTGTCATGAATTGCTCAAGTATATATGTACTCTACTATTGCAAATTACTTAAGCTAGGAATTTTGATTGTATGGAGATATGTTGGACCTCTAGGATTACAGAGCTACGAAATCTGCTACCAGATTGCCTCCTCAAAAATCCTTTACAAATGCCCAAAGATTTCTGAATTTTCTCTCCAAAAATAAATAAATAACTAAATAAAAAATCTTAAAAAGTGTTTTTCAAGACCCTGGAAAAAAAAAAAAAAAATTGAAAGTTTAGAGAGAGATATCTTTTTAAAAGGGTCATCACACAATCCATAATTTGGACAATCATGTAGATGTAGGCCCATTAATCATTTGAAGTAAGGATTAGATGTGATAATTGTGCAATTCAAACTGCTCCATCTATCATTACTACTATTTGTTTGCTTTTTTTAGGTTTTTGGAGGATACTATTTCCCAAAATCTTAGACCCAAAAAAAAAAAAAAAAAAAAAGCATCATAATTAGTGCAGTTTGACGGTGTCTTCTAAGTACACTTAAAGACAAAATTCTATCTAAAAACATTATATATATATATATATATGTGTGTGTGTGTGCGCGCGCGCGCGCGCGATGTAAAATGTGTGCAATGCCATTTGTTTGAAGACAAGGAGATCAAAGATAAGCTTACGATGGTGACTGCTCAACGGTCTATGTTCTATTTTGTACAAGGTCCGTGTTTCTCATAACTTCCTATTGATAATTTTTTAGATTTATAATTAAGATTAAAAAGATGAGGTATATATATATATATATATATATATACTCTTTAGGAATTGTGTCTCCTCAATTAAGGCATTTTTAAATAAAATTAAAAAAATGTTTAACGTTAGTAGTCTGACTCAAAACTCACCAAAGAAAAAGTTTTTTTTTTTACGAAAGAAGGTAGACCAAAGAAACACTCTCTTATGTGGTTTTTTTTTTTTTTTTTTTTTTTTGGGAATTATTGGCTGCCAACCCAACCCACATTCACGGGTACGGTCTAGATGGGCCTACACCCACAATAGTATTCTGTTTTGTTTGATGTTCCTGGCATGCACCGAACAGAAGAGAGAAATCAAGAAAAGAAAAGAGGTTAATAAAGGAAATACAAAATAATAGCATTTTCATTTACTACTTTTGTTTTGTGGGTGGAAAAAAATAATAATAATAAGGATGGATATGTAGGGCCCGTTTGTTACCGTGGTTTAAACAACAATTTTCAGTATCTAAACAATATTACACGTATTTTTACACACTTTTTCACTTACATATTTCCAAAAAATACAAACAACATTACCAAACAAGTCCTAGATCTCTCACAAGTTGCTGATGAGTTAGAGTTACCCTAGATGATCTCGATCGGGAGCACACCTAATTTGAAACATAGAGGTTGCAGTGTAGAATGTGATTGACAACTATTGTAAGAGTAGTGCTAAAGGCGACCATAATTTCACAAAAAAACCTAGATAACAAGGTTGCATGTTACTGCTATTTAACTTAGTTCACCATTGAGATCATTTTTTTACTTACCATTAATTTTGTTATGAAATTTCTTATTGATCGAGTGTGTACTACGCTAGTGACATGAGATAAAAGATAGATAAAATGTAACGATACTTGTGGTGGTCAAAGTCAGATATAAGAACTTGTAAAAGCTTGGTAATTCAAATTTTGTGATTAATTATTTTTAGAATTAAATATTGTGAAAATTTTTGTGTATGTAGGATTACTCTCTCTCTCTCTCTCTCTCTCTCTTGTGTGTAAAATTTAGGTGCAGAACCTCATGTGCAATAAATTAAAGATTTCATTTTTTTTGGCCCTTAAAATTTAGGGTGGTCTCCACTTTGGTCCTTTATTGCTTAGAATTTTTATTTTAATCCTTCATGTTTGATTCAATCATATTGATCTTGCCATTTATTTTTGCTAATAATCTGACAACTAAATGCTTGCAGTGGCGGTTCTAGAAATTTTGTTTAGGGGGTCATTAAAAAACTTAAATTAAAAAAAATTTAATAAAAAGAGAAATTGAATATATAGAGTTATCGACAAAAAAAGTTGTATAATTTCATTCTACAAGTTTTTAAATTTTAAATTGTTATATAATAGTTCGTTATGAGTATTTATTGCCAATGTGGGTAGTTATGACCATTCATTTTGTTAAGTTTGTCTAACATTTTTATTTTTATACACTTCTTATTATCTATTTGTCATTATTTTTATAAAAATATTTTAAAATAAATGACTAAACTCAGTTCATTGGCTTTGTATTAACTAGTCATTAACTCGTGCTATACACGAGAACTTACCTATTTGTGAGGTAGACTAAAATAATTTTATAAAAAATTTAAGAAACTACACCATTGTATGATTTACTCTTGTATGACTTCAATTTGTATTACAATTTGATGAAAAAGTCATTACTTGAACGTGCAATGGTTTACAAAAAAATTGTCAAACACTTTCAGATATTACAAAAAAATAACTCAAAAATTTAGATCTTAAAACTTCTAAAAGACCAAAAAATATTAAAGAATTAAATGATTCATTGCTTAGAAATTATTGAATCAAAACAAAATATATACGACTAAACAATATAGAAATATAAGAGAAAAATGGATTACATTCAAAAGAATAATTTCAATTCTTGCAAGCTTTTTTATTTTGTAAAAAAGGGCTAAAGAGAGTTTGGTGGTTCATGTATGAAAATTACTTTTTAAAAAATACATGAAATACCATAAAAAATATATATATATATATATATATTTTTTTTAAGAAAGTTTTCAGAGAGTTTCACATATTGCAAAAAAATAACTTAAAATTTTAGATATTAAAACTTCTAAAGGACCAAAAAATATTATAGAATTAAATTATTAACTGCTTAGAAATTATTAAAACAAAACAAAATATATATGACTAAACAATAGAGAAATATAAGAGAAAAATGTGTTACATAAGAAAAAATAATTTCAATTATTGCAAGCTTTTTTATCTTGTAAAAAACGGCTAAAGAGAGTTTGGTGGTTCATGTATGAAAATTACTTTTTTAAAAATACATGAAAAATCATATATATATATATATATATATATTAAACAAAGTAGAGTAGAAGAAAATAACATAAGAAGAACTCATACCTCTACTGGACTTTAAAAAAAAAAAATATATATATATATATATATATATTGGGGTTTGCTTTACTTTTATAGTGTTCATGATTAACCTCACAAATTTGGAGATAAATTATCAATGTTTGAGTTTGAGTTTAAGCTGGACTTGTTAGAGAGATAGAGTTTCACTCCTTGTTAAGTTTGGACTAAACAAAAATAATTTTATTTAAATATTGTGTTGATGTGAAAAATTGTGAGAGTTTCAAAGGTTTTGGTTAAATATATATATATATATATATATATAGATTATTGACGCACACAATCACACTCATTCATACAATTTAACCAATCAAATGTTTGAACAATCATTAACTTTACAAATTTTTTTCTTGAATTTTTCTAACTTTATATCAAAAAGTTATTATAACATAATAACAATACACACACACACACACACACACACACACACACACACACACACACGTAACAAACCCTCTCTATTTCCTAATTATTAAATTATATAAAATTGTATTATATTTATATTATACACACAAACATCCACACACATCATTATTCACAAAAAAAACATTATAACAAAAAGTAAAATACACAATCAATATTAGACACACTCACACACATATAATATAAATTTATAATAAAGAGTGACACTTGCAATTCACAAACACTTACTCTTACTATTAGAGTTGGAAATACTTGTAATAAGAGTGTATAAGATTTAAGTCAAGGCATGCAAAAATATTTTTAAGAATAAATTAAAGTATTAAACTTCAAAAAAAAATTATATATATATATATATATATATTTGGAAGTTAGGAGTTCCTTTGAACCCCCTGAATAAAGTGTACCACCACCCTTGAATGCTTGTCATAATTAACTATTTCATGACATACTTGTAAGGACACAATTTGAGTCCTTAGCCCAAAGGATAAATGAACTTAGGCTCAAAAAGGCCAATACAATGAATTTGTAGAAAGTGGGTTGGAAAACTGGGCTTTAATGAATCATATGACAAGTAGAGTGGATTCAGATGACAAGAAAATGAAGATAGACTGGTTTATTCTAAATAAAATTGTCCTTAGTACAGTCCGAGGAGATCAATTCTTATATATTTCTCTCAAGTTAGATTACAAGTTCAATTCTTGATTGCTACAATGTTTTTCTCTTAATTTCTCGATCTCTTTCTCTCATTGCCTTCTTCCTATTTTATATTATCCATTTGCCTTCATCTCTGCCTCCACGTGTAGGTTAGATTGTTGGTATTGATCCTTGTCACATCAACACCTTCCTGAAATCTCTAGAGAGTAGCTATAAAGTTAAAAACTACTGTTCAGGCATCACTTCCTCATTAATGCAGCCAGAGAGTTAGCTACGAAACATTCAATGCGGTGGCAGCAGCAGCATTCCCTAAGATATTTCCTAGTTCCCACCCTTCTGTACGTTCATAATGCATGTCCTTATCAATAGAACCTCCTGGAACGTCACCCTGGATGATAGGACACACATTTCAATCTCCGTTTCGCCTAGCTGAGGGGATATTCCTCCTTGGCCCACCTCTCCTAGCCTTTACAGTCATAGTTTTGCTCGTAAATTTCAAAGTCTTACGTCTTTCTTACTATTGACCTATTCTCGGACCACTAAGCTTCCTCGTACAAGGCCCAAGGCCCAATATATATTTGGGCCTACGTCCCCATAATAGCCCCTCAAAACTTCAGTTTTGCCTTCCTATCTGAGGAGAAAAATGGGGTTTTGATGTTTGAATAATAAATCCCACATTTTCCTTTGATTTCCATATGTGAGAATGTCGTTTCGTATGTGCCATAACTATTCCTGACGCTTCGGAGCCCACGATGTCTCATTAAATACTCCAGGTAGAGCTATGTTCCCTATATCCTACGATGAGATGTAGATCATACGGCTAGCATTTCTCCTTGAATTTTGAGCGGGATAACTCCCACTCAATTTTGCCTCCTACATAAGGTGCCTGGGGGGAGTTACTTCACCTCATTTTACAAATTTTCAAGCTCTCCAAAAGTTCCTAACTCTCAAAGCTTCAAGGCTTTCCAAGTTTCTAAACCTTCCAAGTCCTTTTCTTGAAAAAAAAAATTAAATCTTTAAAAGGTTCAGGGATCAACACACGTGCTTATTTTCGTAAGTTTCTTCTTCTTTAGGTTCTATTCTCCTCGGTCAATCTCCTCGTCCTTCTATTCTTTGTTTCCTTTCTTTGAAAACTTCTTTCGCATCCCTTTAGCTCACCTAGATGGGTAGATTTAAGCACCTTGTGGACTCTCCCGCCGATATGGAGGACTTCAGGGCCAAGTACCACATTTTGCAGGGAGTAGCCCTGCAGTATTGTGCTCCAGATTGGATAGTTACAGATAGAAATGAAGTGGAAGTTGTCATTCCTATGATCACTTTCATAGAAGGAGGAATGACACTTCCATGGGTAGGGTAACCCGAGACTACCTAATCAACCATGGGCTGTGCCCTCACCAGTGTGCGCCAAACCTTTTTAGGGTCTTGGGTAGCGTTGATGCTCTCAACGAGCAGGTGGGTTTGAGACTAACCTGGCATGACATTGTCCATATGTACGAGTGCCACTCACTTGCTAACTCGGGGTATTACCTCAAGTCTAGGTCCAACATTGTTAGGCTCTAATAGGCCAAGAATGTGTTAACCCCTTGCGATGAATTAACAAATTAATTAGCCAAGTTAATTAATTAATTCAATTTGCATGCAATAAGCGTGGTAGTACAAACAAATCACCAACTAAGTTAAATGCAATGGAAAATAAATTTGACAAAGGTGATTTGTTTACGAATGGGAAAAACCACCGAGGCAAAACCCCACCGGGTGAATTTAAGGTAACTACTCCCGAGAATTCATTATTATCAAAACAAGCGGTTACAAGTAAAAGAATCCCAGTACCTTATACCAACCTACAATTGAACCCTTACCCCAATAACCCAATTTGACTTGTTTTGTAGTGACAATCTCTCCTTTTCAATGCACAGCTCCAAGTACGTGATTAACTAATCAATGCACAGATCCTAGTACGTGACTAACTCCACAACAACCCTTTGATTGTTGTAGTTGATTTGCAACAGCTTCACATAGAAACACCAATAAGATCTTCAATGTTGGTGCAAGAGACTTTGCTTGGTTATAGAACCCAAAAGCATACAAGAAACTCAACAAGAACTCTTTCTTCTGTAGGAAGAGGCTAGGGTTTCAAAAAGAAAACCTTATGAAGCTCTCTAGGGTTAGGTTTTTTCTTTTTCCACCTCATTTAAATAGGAGCTTAATGGGCTCTCCTATTCCAAATAGGTTTACACAAACTTTGGGTTTTCTTAGTCTAATAAGGATTATACAAAACCCATAAACAAATAGCCTTTTAGAATAAAAACGTTGTTGGCTATAGTCTGAATCCCGTAAGCTCGATAGATCATGACATGTGTCGAGCTTTAATGAATCTCGACAAATCGAGCTTCTATCGAGGAAGTATCGAGACCTGCAGATTGCACTTTTCTTGAACAGTTCTTGAGTAATCTTCATGTCTTCAATTTAACCATTTGTAATGATCATCTTGAACCTATTTAGATTTACTCAAATACAAGTAAAATGCATTTTAAAGGATATGCCAATTACATAAAAATATGTCCCTAACAATCTTCCCCTTTGGCATTCCATGACAAAACCATAAGAGTACATTGAATGTCCTAGAATACATTCTACTTAAGATTACAGAATAAATAAGCCTAGTCTAAAAGATCTGAACCTTGGAAGTTGCTACAAGAAGAAGGTTTGGAATCTTGACTTGGCTTTAACTTGTCTTTCCTAAAAGACACTAAACAAAACACATCAAGGTACCATGTGGAAAATAATGACAAGTTAAATAAACAAGAAACATGTGTATAAAGAGAGAAAAGAAACAACAAATATGAGATAAAAAGTGAAACACATACATCATCATCAAATATAGAAACAACACATAATGTATGTAAATGGTTACAAAACCAAAAGCTACACAACATAAAAAATATATATCAATATTAATGTGTATCAAACTAACTCTCCCCCTAAGTTAGTTACAACAAAAACTTTCTTCCCTTTAACATGAAGTTCTCCCCCTAAGTCTATTACTCCCTCTGAGGAAAGACATTCAATTCTCAAATTTCTCCCCCTTTTTGACACGATTGTCAAAGAGCATAAAAAGCCAAAAGACTTGACCAGAGATAGACTGAAAACTGATATATAAGGAATGAGGAGAACAAGGAACCATAGACCTACAAGAAAAAGAAAAACAAGATGCTATGGACACAAAGGAAAAAAAATGCAAAACAAAGAAAAATGAAATGCATGCAAGGGTATCTCTATCAATCGAGAGGTGTTGAGAATCTATCGAGAAGAAGCCAACCTCGATGGATTGAGAATCTGCCGAGGATCTATCGGCCAGACAGAAAGTTTCTCGATAGATCGAGAATCTATCGAGAAGCTATCGAGATTGCGATAAAAAGAAGCTGAAAAGTCTCGATAGATAGCTTATCTGTTGAGAGCTATCGAGATTGCTTAAAAATAGATTTTCAAAGAAGAGAAAAACATAGATATGAATGCAATCAAGCATGCTACTCAAACTAAGATCCAAACAATATTTTAAGCTCTCAAAAGCATCTCTCAACACGAAAAATGTTAAGCTCATAGATCTCAAAACACACACACACACACACTAAACGAGTCTATCCAATTTTATATTTCAAAAAAAAAATTAAGACAGTTTAGTGAGCATACATAAACAAAAGTATTCCTTGTGATGGCCAAATCACATTGTACCTACACATGTATCAAAAGTAGCAAGAATATTGCGTGTTGTGTGTGAAAAATATCGCAAGATTGCATAAGTGTTAACATGTTATGACGATTTGAGATATGAGAAAATCACTTTAACTCACACACAATCTTAACTATTTGATGGGGACTATCGCCTTCGAGGTATATCCTATAACTCCTACATCTCCTAGAATACATGCTTGCAATCATATATAAAACATTTTGATTCTTTTTGCTTTTTATTTTTCTTTGCATATTTTTCTTTTAAGCAAATCATGTATGGGCATATAAGAGAGAGAAAAGAAATACCCAATGATGTTAAGCTTTGGACATTGCACTTTTGCTATGTCGAAGCATACAGATGTCATTTCATGATTGGCAGGCAACAGTGGTGAGATGGTTATTTATGCCTTTCTCTTAGGATTTTTTAATCCTTCCCGTCAAAAAGAGTGATACGAGTGTTAAGTACAAGAAATTGTTTAATGTTATTCATCACAAAGCTCACTTGATTAGTTGTGCATAGAGATGCTCATTTAAGCTACAAAAGATACAAAGTTTAGAAAACTTTGTTTCAATGGCCATCCAAGGTACACAAGTACCAATGTACACAAACATACACTGTTTTTGTATTTTTTTTATTTTTCAATTTTTTTTAATGAAAAACAAAATAAAGCAAAACTGAAAAATAAACAAACAAAAACATGTTAAACAAAACAAAGCAATGCATAAAACTAGATGCAAATGCATGAAAGCATGATTCCAAAAACAAATAAGAAATCAAGAAAGAAAGTCCAACTTTAGATAGAAAGAATTAAAGAAAAGGACAAACAAAAGGACAATTAAGTCTTAAGATCCTTTATCACCCACACAGCATGAGTCCTTGGCCATGAAGATGAAAAGGCACATGTCCTAGTATGACTACTAAAGGACATAGAGGAATTAGAATTCCCCTGAAATTGAGTAAAAATGCTCAAAGATTTTAATAACTTACCAAGAATAGGTACAGAGCCTATAGACAAAGGATGAGACCTAGTGGACACTCGTTTATGAGGAAACAACTTGAAACAATTAGGACGAGTGTGACCTAAAGCACCACAATGGTGACAAACATGATTAGTTTTTGAACTACTGTGATTCCTAGAAGGAGGTCTAACCTTAGAGGTTGACAAAGACCTTAATTTAGGACAATTTGGCCTAATATGACCAACAATATGAAAATGATGACAAGTAGGGACAAATTCAGAATTTTTATTCTTCCTAGGAGGAGTTTTAGACATAGGTTTAGAAACTTCAATGTTAACATCAAAATTTTTACCTTTGTCTATCCTAGCAATATTAGCCTTCAACTCTTCATTATTCCTTTTAAATGGAGGAATATAAAAATCCTTTTCTTTTGAGTTAGGCTTAACAAGAAGTTTGGCACTACTTAATTTTTCAATTTCAGTTTTAAATTCAACTAGTTGCCCTTCCAAATTCTTAATTTTGTCCACCTGAGATGAAATTTGATTTTTAAAATTCTCATTCAAATTATTGGCTTCATCCAATTTTGCAATCAAATCATCTTTTTCAAGCTTGACCTTTTTAAATTTAGCCTTTAATTTTGTAGAACTTTTAAGAGATCTCATACAAAAATTATAAAGCTTACAATAGGCATCTTGAATATCATCATCATCATTCAACACAGGATCATGCAAATCAAACAATCAAGAGTTTCCATGACAACAGGGGTCAATAGATCACACAGCAAAGATTAAAACTTAATCAGAGTGTGCCTGCTCTGATAGCACTTGATAGGCCAAGAATGTATTAACCCCTTGTGATGAATTAACAAATTAATTAGCTAAGTTAATTAATTAATTCAATTTGCATGCAATAAGCATGGTAGCACAAACAAATCACCAACTAAGTTAAATGCAGCGGAAAATAAATTTGACAAAAGTGATTTTTTTAGGAATGAGGAAAACCACCGAGGCAAAACTCCATCGGGTGAATTTAAGGTCACCACTCCCGATAATCCACTATTATCAAAACAAGCGGTTACAAGTAAATGAATCCCAGTACCTTATACCAACCTACAATTGAATCCTTATCCCAATACCCAATTGGACCTGTTTTGTAGTGACAATCTCTCCTTTTCAATGTACGACTCCAAGTACGTGACTAACCAATCAATGCACGGATCCTACTACGTGACTAACTCCACAACAACCCTTTGATTGTTGTAGTTGATTTACAGCAACTTCACATAGAAACACCAATAAGATCTTCAATGTTGGTGCAAGAGACTTTGCTTGGTTACAGAACCCAAAGGCATACAAGAAACGCAGTAAGAACTCTTTCTTCTGTAGGAGGAGGCTAGGGTTTCAAAAAGAAAACCTTATGAAGCTCTCTAGGGTTAGTTTTTTTCTTTTTCCACCTCCTTAAAATAGGAGCTTAATGGGCTCTCCTATTCCAAATAGGTTTACACAAACTTTGGGTTTTCCTAGTCTAATAAGGATTATACAAAACCCATAAACAAATAGCTTTTTAGAATAAAAACGTTGCTAGCTATAGTATGAATCCCATAAGATCGATAGATCGAGACATGTGTCGAGCTTTAATGAATCTCAACAGATCGAGCTTCTGTCGAGGAAGTATTGAGACCTGTAGATTGCACTTTTCTTGAACAGTTCTTGAGTAATCTTCATGTCTTCAATTTAACCATTTGTAATGATCATCTTAAACCTATTTAGATTTACCTAAATACAAGTAAAGTACGTTTTATCAAAGGATATGCCAATTACATAAAAATATGTCCCTAACAAGCTCGTATCATGTCTTCCCAAGTCCAACAAGGGCATAAAGGACGACTACCTAATCGCTTCTAGGGAATGGCATGACGGTCTTCACTGCCCAACTTGGGAGGGAGAGCTAGGTGGGATACCCTAGGGTTAGGTCCCTTAGCACGGGATTTAGTTCTTTTAGCTTTGCCATCCTTCCCTTTAATATTTCATCTTCCTTTAATGATGGATTTTGTTGGTCTAACCATGATTTGTTCCTTGGCTGTGTTTGCAGATAAAAGACACATAGCGCCCTGCCTCAGCTTGGTCAACGTTGTGGACCTTAACAAAGTCCTCAGATCCGAGGTGTTTGTGAGTGAGGATAGGCAGTTGAGAGCGGTCCACCTCATCTTGGACTTCAAACCAATCTCGAACAACTTCCAAGAAGTGGGCCACGTGATCAAGTCAGGCGACCCCCGATTACGCCAAATAGACGTCTTTATTCCTAGGTTCCTAGCTCGCAAGGACATTGTGCCAGTTGAGCTGCCATCTCAATGTGCCATCCCTGAAGCAACGGTTCCAAGGGAAGAGACTGCTTCCTCACGCTTATCACTCGAGGAGGATATAGATCAATTCCTACTCAAGGAAGAAGAAGAGGTGCGAGCAGATCCCATGCAGATCCCAAATTCTGAGGGTGAGTTTAACAGATCCTCAGCAACTTGCTCCCCCCAATTGATAATCACCGAGGTAAATAACACTTTCGAGGAGGAAGACTCAATGGCTCTGAATCCGAGGAAGGGCTTGAAGGAGCTTATGGTTGGGCGAAATAAAGGGTCGTCATCCAAGGAGGCCCCAAAGTCATAACTTCCTCTTACTTTCCCCCCTCCCCCTCTTCCTCCTACAACCACAGTTGGCCTACTCCCCAACCCCAACCTGAAGAAGAAAAGGAAGGAGTAGAAATTGGAGGAGGGTGAGATGGCCCATTAGAAGGAAGCAGAAAACGGCTAAGGACAAACAGGCCTCCTCTGTGGATAGTAGGGAGGACCCAAGTATATCTGAGGTGCGCCAACAACAGCGTACTTGGGTTCCTCGGCTAGAGCTAGATAAGGCTGCCATCCTATGGAACTCGTCCATTAGGGAGTTCCAAAGAAGGCACTCCTCTTATGTTGCTGAAACTTTAAAGCAGTCCCTTCTCTTGCCAAAGGACATGGAAGCTCTAAGGCGCATAAGGCAGCCAAACCTGTTCATGTCCTTGAAAAGGGATCTTGCCATGGTAAATTTACCATCATATTTTTTAGCTAAATTCCAAGGTTCTTTTTCCATTATTTTATTTTTATTTTTATTTTTTTACATGGGATTCCCTTGTCATTCTTGTGCAGGCTATCCAAGAGGTTTACATAGCTGAGGAATGGGTCAAGGACGCTCGGAATGAGGCTGGGGCTAAGGCTAACCTCCGTGCCAAGACCAACAAAGCCCTGGGAGCCATGAAGCACGAAAACCAAGAACTAACCTCTAAGTTGACTACCAAGGAGAGGGTGTGGAGGAGCGCTGAGACTGGACTAAAGAATGTCCAGGACCAGGCTAAAGATCAGCGTAAAAAGCTCTATCTTACTGATAAAGCTGGCCACGCAGAAGCAGTTGATCCTGGAACTTAAAGCTGAATTGGAGAAAGCCAAAGCTGCCGCTTGGACGGCCGAGGAAGTTGATGAGGCCTCGAGGCAAGTGTCCTACAACCTCGGGGTAGAAGAAACTGAGATCTGGCTAGCTGAGGAACTGGCCGAGATATGCAGGGACTAATGCAAGGAGACCTAGACGGAGGCCCTCAACCTTGCAGGGGTCCCTTCTACCTCAGAGTGGAGGTAGGCTGAGAGTGTTTACTATCCTCCCGACATCCACGAGGTCCCAGCTGCCCTCCCACCTCCCTCTACCCTTGCCCCAGAATCCTCTGAGCAGCCCTTGACCGGTTAGGCCATTCTTCCCCCCTCCGAGGCTTCCAAAGGATCCAGCCAAGTTGGTGATCAAGGCCAAGGAGCCGAGACGGCCAAGGATAAAGGCAAGGGCAAGGAAGCCAAGCCCCCCTCAGAGGCTAAGGATGCTACTAAGGCCAAGGATGCTACAATCAAAGCGAAGGAGGCCGAGGCCAAATCCAAAGAGGCTGACATATGTGATTTGACATTAAGAACATATGTCAACATTTTATGTAATTGGCTAATCCTTTGACAAAACGCACTTTACTTGTAATTGGGTAGATCTAGAATGTGTTTAATACTTCAAGAAACATGGTTTCAAGTTCTAGTGTTAAAGCCATGTAATTGGTTAAGCCAATGATGTTTTTTAAATTTGCACATTATATGCTCATGCATTTTCATACATACTGTTGAGGGCCATTTGTGGAAGCCCAGACAAACAGAAAAGCCCAATAATGAGAGCCACAAAGAATTGACAAGATAAATAGCAAAAAACCTATTAGGTCCAAGCGGCAGGAATAATAGATTACAGGCCCAACAAATAAATAAATGGGTCTTAAAGAGGCAAGCGGGCTCAAAGAAGCCAAGAAAGAAAGAAATAGCATCCCATGGGCAGAGTATGAGGTAGAAAAGTGAGAAAGGGCCGCCGCAGGCCCAAGGCAATGCAAACTAAGAGAGTAAGGGGTTTATGGTAGGCCTATGAACCCCAAAGATAAGGATAATGTTATTGGGCCGGGGAAGCCCAATGAAGTTAGTAAAAGGCCCATGGGAGTGTGGAATTAGCAAACGGGCCGAGGAAGCCCAAAAAAAGCAATCAGGTCATGGATGCCCAAAGGAAAGCCCAAAGGGACATAGGAGCCCATGACTAAAAGCAAAACAGTGCCCATGACAGGCCACTGAGAAAAAGGGATAAACGGTTGGCCCAAAAAGAGGTCCAACAGGATTAAATTATTACGGCAGGAATAACAGTTCAATGTGGCAGGCAATAGAGAAAATCAAAAGTGGGCCAAAGAAATGTAAGGCCCATTATCATACGAAGCCCAGCTACTGAATGGAGTGAGAAACCAAAGAAAAACCCACATGAAGGGCCAGGAAACGCAGACGGAGAGTCTCCAGGTCACGGCAGACACATGAGCAGCAGGCAGACTCTTGGACAAATCTGAAAGGGAAGCACGCGCAAGGCCCAGGCACCACCAGCCTGTACCCAGCCAATATAGGACATGGTGGGGCCATGGGCCAGAGGTAAGAGGTAAAGGGGGTATGGTTTGGTGGTGGGAAGAGGGGAAAAGATCTATTTGCAACTCCTGCCCAAGCCTTTTTGGGAGGTGCGTCCTGCTGGGATGATAGACCACCCAAAAGAGGCAAGTTTAAGGGGGAACTGTTGGTTGCATGCCTTGAGAGTAGAGAGAGAAAGCATTAATACCATGGCAGGAAGAAATGTTACGGTATACAGAGGAACAAAACAAACCTGCCTCTGTCTGGCAAAGGTGGATGTCGCACAGTCCTGGTGGTCGGCAAGTACGCCCAGACCAGACAAAGGAGGTTAAGGGGCAAAACGGTAAAACACTAGCCATGGCAGGCGCTATAAAAAGGCTCTTACCGTGCCCTAAGGAAGGGGGCGAAAAACAGTGACTTTACGAAGTGAAAAACGAAAAACAGAGCAAGTAAAAAAAAAAAAAAAGATAAGAAAGAAAACAGATAAGAAAAGAAAGGGAAACTAAGAAAAAAGGAGAGTTAGTTCAATGGGCATGCACCAATAGATCGGTTTCCCTCTCTCCCCCTTCAAATCTTACTTTCTTCCAAAACGCAAACAAGGACTCTTTCTTTTTGGGCAAAAACCATTCAGGTCCGACTCCCTCAAAGCCATTAATCCCCACAGCAGGATCTTTTTCCTGGGGGATTATTTGCATTGAGAAGAGGCGTTCTCTCCTCTTTGGCTTTGCTGCGGCAAACTAAGCTTAAAGCTTAATTTATGCCCATTTAAATTAGCCAGTATTATTTTCTTCATTTTTTCTCTGCGATTGATATCACTATGACCATAATCATGCTTTATTAGTAAGGAGAACATAGCCATTTATTTAAATAGTCAGAGTACTCTGTTTTAGTTATTATTATATCTGCCTGCCGTAACTCGTCTGCAACAGTTCTGCTTGCCGTAAATTTGCTCCTGGCAGACAAGGCATAAGTTTATGCACAAACCAGCCCAAGTTGAGTTACAATTGGACCGGTCCCAGCTCCCTTACTCAGAAACACTAGGGCCCATCACCGCAGGAGGCGGCCCAGCCCATTACCGTAGGAGGCAGCCCAATACACCATATACAAAAAAGGCCCCTACACATACGTACCTTCAGTTTCTTATATTCTTATATTTTACTGTGTTAGTACTTTTCTGATTTTCTCTCTCTCTCTTTCTCTCTCTCCATTCTTGCATTAGTCTGCTTCTATGGTACCTAAACGCAAATCTACTCTGTCCCAGAACTCTTTGCGTTCTGGGGCATCTTCTTCCTCTGACCCTACACCTTCTTTTGTTTGATTCCATGATGAGAATGCCCAAAAGGACTTCTCAGAGAACTTTTGTAGACGAGGCATTCATTCGGAATGCCACATCATTCTGTCAGATTTTTCTGACACTAACCTACCCACTATCATTCACAATAGGGGTTGAGAGTCACTTTGTGACATCCTGGTCACTTGTCCCTCTGTGATCATATCGAAGTTTACTCCAATATGCACGGAATTGATACTTCTGTACCTCAATTTTTTACTCGCGATCAAGGTACACGCATTGTAGTTACTTTAGATATTGTATCCAATGTACTAAACGTCCCTAGGATAGCGCATCCTGACTACCCTAACTGTGAGCGTCTGAGGACAGTGTCCAAAGGCAAACTCTCGTCTCGCTTTTGTGAGACACCCTCATCTTGGGGTGACCGTTAAAACACCCCTTGCTCAGGCTTTGCAAAAGGTCTGAGGTTCCTTAACATAGTGATGACATTCGTTCTTCATCCTTTGTCTCACTATACTCTATTACAGAGTCTCGTGCTCGATTTTTGTTATCCATCTTAGAGGATATCTCTATTGACTTTCCTTCGCACTTCAACCTATCCCTTATAGATGTCTACAAGGATACGGCGACCCGTAATAAGCTCATTTTCCATTCAACTATCACGCAAATTCTTCGCCATTTTTCCGTTCCTTTTCCCTTTTCACCTCATTTTTCCGTGATAGGTGCCATAGACACTGCTACTGTTCGATGGAGCAAGGCCCAGCTCAGACTGCAATGACCCTAAATACGGACGCTAGCTCCTCCCACTTCTTCAACTCCATCCACCTCTGCTCCTTCTTCCTCAGTGGGTGGTGTGACTCTTGATGCGATTATGGCATAGCTTCAACGCATGGATGCTTGCCTTGACACTCTCAATGATAAGTTATGTCAGGTGAACACCCGTCTCGGCTGTATTGCCAGACGGCAACTCGCCTTGGTGGCTTTGAAGAGTCTCCCTCTTTTTCTCCCGAGGCATCCGAGGATGATGACGATGATGATGATGAGGATGGAAATGCTAGCTCACCCAATGATGATGAGATATCTACTTGATACTCTTACCCTTTGTCACTCATGACAAAAAGGGGAAGTAGTTTTCGATATGAAAGTACTCATACACATAGGAGGAGGGTTAGCATAGAAGATTTTTGTTAGGGGGAGTGTTCATATTTTGAGGGATGTAGTGAGGATTTCATGTATCTTTTTCTTTTCTCTATATTTTAGATATATTGTTCATGTACTTTAGATCTTGTGATCCCTTTGTGATAGCAAACCTTGTACTTGTTGATATATATATATTTGAGGTTGTTATTAAGTTCTTTCACCTATCTTTACATGTGTTGTTTCTTTTCTTTATTTATGCACATGCTTCTTATATCTTGTATGAAATCTTATATTTCTGGTTCACACTAAGATGCCATGATGAGTTTTGTGTAAAGTGTTTCAAAAATACAGGTTGTCAAAGTCTACTTGCCATAAACTCTTTTCTTGCAAAATTTTTCAAAAGTTTGTGTTAGGATAGATTTTATTGTATTCAACAAGTGAGTATGAGTTTTATGACTTCTCGCATATGTTCATTTGTTTGTTGTGATTTTGTCACGGATTGCCAAAGGGGGAGGTTGTTAGGATATATGTGATTTGATGTTAGGAACATATGTCAATATTTTATGAAATTGGCTAACCCTTTGACAAAACGCACTTTACTTATAAGTTGGTAGATCTAGGATGTGTTTAATACTTCAAGAAATAAGGTTTCAAGTTCAAGTGTTAAAGCCATGCAAGTCTGTCCAAGAATCAAGTGAGAAAGTGCTATTCATTAAAGCTCAACAGCTAGCATCTATCGAGGTTTAAAAGCTACTGAAGTCCATGGCTCAACAGCTAGCTCGATAGATGGCTATCTATTGAGATTTATGAAGTTCAGTTTTTCAAGCTGATTTTCATCCAATCCGTGAATGTTTGTTTGAACTTTCTTTTCTTACAACCCTAAACATATATAAGGATTATTTTAAGGGCCGTAAAAGGAGACACAAGTTGCACAAGAGCACAATTCCACAAGTGTGAAGAAAAGTGTGACCGAAAACCTAGTTTGCCCTAGTTCTTGAAAACGTTGTTGTGTTTGTGCACCATAGGTTTTTGTGACAAAGGAACTTCATGATCTTCATCGTGTGATCAACTGAAGAACTTTGCAGCCAACATCCTTCTCAAGTTGGTGATCAAGTCGCGTATTGGGATCTGTGCAATTGGTTAGTCACATATTGGGAGTCATGCATTGAAAAGGAGAGATTGTCACTATAGAACAAGTCCAATTGGGTATTGGGGTAAGGGTTCAACTGTAAGTTGGTATAAGGTATTGAAATTCCTTTACTTTGTAACCGCTTGTTTTGATAATAGTGGATTCTCGATAGTGGTGACCTTAAAATCACCCGGTGGGATTTTTGTCTTGTAGGTTTTCCCCATTTGTAAACAAATTACCGTGTCAATTTATTTTCTACTGCATACTTTAGTTAATTGGTGATTTGTTTGTGCTACCACGTACAATTGCATGTTAATTTGATTAATTAATAAACTTAACTAATTAATCAAGTAATTCGTCACAAGGGGTCAATATGTTTTTGGCCTATCATTTCCTTTTTGTCATCATTTTTTTTTCTCTTTATGTAGTTTTCCATTGTATCTTTTCTTTTATGGTGGCAGTTTGCCATTGTATATAATGTACCTTTCCTTTATTTAATAAAAAGGGCTGCACTTTTCACTTTATGAATCTTTCCTTTCTCTGTAATATTTATTTTATGATTGGTGTAGTTGTCATTTTTCCCTTCAATGGGACTTAAAATTGATGTTGTTGTTGACAGTAGTGAATTATTGCCACCCTGACTTTACCAAAGCCAACAGTAGTGCACTGCTGCTAACTCAAATGATTTAAACTTGTATAAATAATAAGGAAAATAACCATGTGCTTGTACTGAGAACTATGCAACCAACAGAGAAGGATAAAAATTTATGGAGATGAACAAAACACTTAGTAAAAAATAAACAGATATTGACTTGTTCGAGGGGTGTGATCTGAGGAACCAGACATAACCCTTGTTCTACCTAATACCTAGGCAAATAACCAAGAACATTAACTTACCCAAGGCAAGTGATCCGAGGAGTCGGGTATAACCTGTGATCTATTTTAACACTTAGAAAAATAAATAGAGAGTGTTAATTTACCCAAGGCACGTGGTCCGAGGAGCCAAGCATAACCACGGTTCTATTTAACACTTAGAAAAAAAAATAGAGAGTGTTAATTTACCCAAAGCACATGGTCCGAGGAGTTAGACATAACCAAGTTTCTGTTTAACACTTAGAAAGATGTCAAGAAGTATTAATTTATCCAAAGTATGTGGTCCGAGGGATCAGGCATAACTAAGGTTCTGTTTAACACTTAGAAAGATGTTATTAAGTATTAATTTACCAAAGCGTGTGGTCCGAGGAGCCAGACATGATTAAAGTTTTGTTTAATACTTAGAAGGATGTCATAGAGTGTTAATTTACCCAAAACATGTGGCCCGAGGAGTCAGGCATGATTAAGGTTCTGCTTAATACTTAAAAGGATGTCACAGAGTGTTAATTTACCCAAAGTATGTTGTCCGAGGAGCCAAGAATGACTAAGGTTTTGTTTAACACTTAGAAAAATGTTATTAAGTATTAATTTACCCAAAGCATATGGTCCGGGGAGTCAGGCATGACTAAGGTTCTGTTTAATACTTAGAAGGATGTCACAAAATGTTAATTTACCCAAAGTATATGGTCCGAGGAGCCAAGCATGACTAATGTTCTATTTAACACTTAGAAAGATGTTATTAAAATATCAATTTACCCAAGGTATATGGTCCGAGGAGCTAGATATGACCAGGGTTCTGTTTGAAATCCAAATAAATAATAGGGACTACAACTCATAACATAATAAACGAGAATATGACAAGGAACATCTTCATTAATGATAATACTTTCTGAGGTTGTTTACATTCCAGGGGCGTGGTATAACATTTTCATCTAAATCTTCAAGATAATATGCACCCATTCCTGCCACTGATGTAATGCGATATGACCCTTCCCAGTTAAGCTCTAACTTTTCCCGTGCTAGGTTCTTTACAGTATCCAAAACCTTTCTTAACACCAAGTCTCCAAGAACTAACGGCCTTAATTTCATGTTGGCATCATACCCTTGCTTGAGCTTGTGTTGATAATATGCCAACTGGACCATGGCATTTTCTCTTCCCTCTTCAACTAAGTCTAAGCTCTTCCTTAACAACTCATCATTGTTCTCAGAGTGAAAGAACTCATTCTCAGCGTTGGGAACCCAGTCTCTAAAGGGATAACAACCTCGACACAATAAGTCATTGAAAAGGGTGTCTCCCCTGTTGACCTATGAGATGTGGTCCGATATGTCCAAAGGACGTGTGATAACTCTTCCACCTATTTCCCCTTTGCATCGTCCAAACTTTTCTTGAATCCATTCACTATGATCTTATTGACAGCCTTGACTTGTCCATTCCCCTGTGGATAAGCCGGGGTGGAATACCTATTCGTAATTCCCAAGTCACAACAGTACCTCCTGAAGGCTTTACTATCAAACTGAAGTCCATTGTCTGAGATGAGTGTATAAGGGATCACAAACCGAGTAACAATGTTTTTCCAAACAAATCTCTTGACATCCACATCCCTGATATTTGCCAATGGTTCAGCTTCCACCCATTTGGTGTAGTAATCCTTGCCAACTGGTAAATATCTCTTATTCCCTGCTGCCTTAGGGAAATGTCTAACAATATCCAAGCCCTATAGAGCAAAGGGCCAAAGGCTGGACAGAACATTTAGGACTCCCCCTAGTTGATGACTGTTTATGGCAAATCTTTGGTAGTGGTCACACTTCTTCACATATTCTTGTACTTCGTTTTGCATGTTCGGCCACCAATATCCCTCTGTAAGGGCTTTGTAAGACAAGGATCTGCCTCTTGTGTAGCTTCCACAAATCTCTTCATGTAACTTCTCCAGAAGTAGCTCTGATGCCTCAGGATGTATGCACAGCAAGTACGACCCAGAAAAAGAGCGCTTATACAACTTTTGGTCCTTAGACAGCCAAAACCAAGAAGCCTTTCTTCACACCTTGTTAGTCTTTGACTTCTCTTCGGGTAAGATATCCTTCTTATGGAACAATACTATGGAGTCCATCCAGTTAGGTCCCACCCTAATTTGATGGATATGGACCACCTCATTCTTCATCTTAGTAGGCTTACACAAATCTTCAACAAGGATGACCCGAGGTAGGCTCTGTGACGAGGAGGTCGCGAGCATGGCCAGAGAGTCAGCATGGGTGTTTCCACTTCTAGGAATGTGCTGTAAATTGAAAGACTCAAACTCAGACTGTAAATGACTAATCCGACTTAAGTACTTTTGCATTCTCACATCCCTGGCCTCTAACTCTCCTTGAACTTGGCCCACAACCAACCTTGAATCTAAGAATATCTCTACTGCCTTTCCACCCATTTTCTAGACCATGGTCATTCCCATCAACAGAGTTTCATACTCAACTTCATTGTTTATGGCCGAGAAGCCCAATCTCAAGGATTTCTCAATTATGATCCTCTCAGGAGATATCAGAACTAGCCCCACTCTAGATTCTCTGTGATTCACTTCACCATCAATGTATACCCTTAAGGACAAAGGTTCTTGTAAGGAGACTAACCCAACCAATTTTCCATCCTGTCCTGCTTCTCCATTCTCTCTTCTAATGGGGATTCAACAAATTCGGCCACCAAATCAGCAAGGACTTGTCCCTTGACAGAGGTGCGAGGCATGTACTTGATATCAAAAGCCCTTAGGATCGTACTCTACTTGGCAACCCTCTCTATACAATTAGCACTTCAAAGTAGAGATCTGAGTGGAAGTTGGATTAGGACAACAACTGTGTGTGATTGGAAGTAATAGGGAAGCTTACGCGTAGCATGCACCAATGCCAAAATGGCCTTCTCCAGTGGTAAATAATGAACTTCGACCTCATGTAGTGACTTTCTCACGTAGTAAATTGGCCTCTGCACACTACTATCAACCCTTACCAACACCAAACTCACCGCGTCGAAGGCCACTGCAATATAAGCAAACAAAACCTCATCTACCTCAGGTCTAGACATAATGGGTGGTCGAGAAAGGGATTCCTTCAACTGCTGGAAGGCCAAGGCACACTCCTCAGTCCATTCAAATCACTTCCACTTATTCAACAAATGAAAGAAAGGCCTACACCTGTCTGCTAACTGAGAGATGAATCGGTTTAAAGCAGTAATCATTCCTGTCAACTTCTGGACCTTTTTGGGATTCCGAGGTGGCTGTAAATTGTTAATTACTCTAATTTGGTTAGGATTGACTTCAATTCCACAATGTGTAACCATATATCCCAAGAACTTCCCTGATTCGACACTAAAAGAGCATTTAGAAGCATTAAGCCGTAGCTTGTGCCTCCTCAAGATCTCAAAGGTATTTCTGAGGTCCTTAACATGCTCAAATTCTAACTTACTCTTGACCACTATATCATCTATATAAATCTCGATGGTTTTTCCTAGCTATGACTCGAACATCCTAGTCAACATCCTCTGGTAGGTAGCCCCGACATTCTTTAAACCAAAAGATATCACTTTGTAGTGGTAATTTCCAGTGAGGGTGACAAAAGCTGTCTTCTCTTGATCACTTAAAGCTAGTGGTATTCGGTGGTACCCCTGGAAGGCATCCAAAAAGCTCATCCGAGAATGGCCTACAATTGCATCCACTAGCTGATCAATCTGAGGCATGGGGGAAGGGGTCCTTTGGACAGGCCTTGTTCAAGTCTGTGAAATCCACACATACTCATCACTTTCCACTTTTCTTCTTTACTATCACTGTATTGGCCAACCATTCTGGGTAGATCACTTCCTTAATAGCCCCAGCCTACCTAAGCTTATTCACCTCCTTCTTAATAGCATCAGAATGTTCTTTAGATGAGCGCCAAGGTGGTTGCTTCCTAGGGAGGATAATTGGGTTAACATTCAAATAATGGCAAATGAAGTCTGGATCCACCCCAGGAGCTTCATAAGTATTCCATGCAAACACATCAACGTTCTTTTTAAGAAATGCTATCAACTTTTCCTTCTCTCGAGGAGGCAATTGAGCTCCGACTTGAAAAAATTTCTCTAGATCACCATCTATAATAATTTCTTCCAACTTCTCACACTCCCCCCCCCCTCGACACCGCATCCGTAGATAAGACCGAAATCCTTGATTGCTATGAGCCCCCCTCAGTAGAGGTCGAGGACTATGCTTCAGGCTGGTGCATAATTGCAGCTACCAAGCACTGCCTAGCCATGGATTGACTCCTAACAAGCTCCTCAACCTGGTCCCCGGGCGGATATTTTACCTTCAAATGCAAGGTGAAAGAAATAGCCCCCAGGGCATGAAGCTAGGGTCTTGCCACAATGGTTATGTAGGAAGAATAAGCACCACCATAATGAAGTCCACCTTCAACCTCTTGCTTGCATGGGTAGTCTAATCAAATAACTTACCAAATGTGAATCATAGGTTGTCAAATCCTCAGGCTTCAGGTTCAGCCCCTTGTATAAGTCAGGATACATAATCTTTGTACCACTGCCCTAATCTACCAATACTCTCTTCACATCACATCCTCTTATCCTGAGCGTGACCACTAAAGCATCATCGTGTGGCTATATGGTTCCGACCTTGTCCTCATCCGAAAAACTCAACGCCGGTCAAACCTCCACTCTACCCTCTTTGGCTAAGGATTAGAGTCCTCGACGGGTGGCCGAGCTACAGATATCACCCTGGAGGGCTGCGGGCCAGTTCTCCCAGGAGCTGTAAAGATGACATTAATTGTACCCAAAGGGAGCCTTGAAGAAGTGTTCCCCTGAGCCCTCGACCCTGCTTGGTCTTTGTGCCTATTGGGCCAATACAAAAACTATTTCAACCTTCCATCTCTGACTAGTTTTTCCAGGTGATTTCATAGAGTTCTACAATCCTCGGTGGTGTGTCATCGTTCTTGATGGTACTGGCAATGAAGACTTTGGTTACGCCTCATAGGGTCTCCTCCCATCTTGTTTGGCTATTTGAAGTATGACTCATTCTTGATTTTCTCCAACATTTGATGTACTGGCTCTTGGAACACCGTGTTAACCACCTAAGGAGCTGTAGACCCAGATTGCCCAGCAAAATCCCTTTGGGGTCTATTATTGTTGTAGCGGTCCGACCTGAAATCCCTCCACTCCTGAGGGATAACCTTACCCTTTCCCTTGCCTTGTTGTTAGTCCTCCTCAACCCTCTTATACTTATCAATCCAGTCCATAAGCTAGTATACACTAGTAGCAGGTTTCCTAGTCAAAGACTTCCTCAAGCCATACTCGGCAGGTAGGCCGACCTTGAAAGTCCTGATGGCTACATCGTTAAAGTCACCTTGAACATCTCCCAATATCTGTTCGAATACGTTTTCAAGGTCTCCCCTTCTCTCATGGACAGAGACAACAAGGAATCTAAAGGCCGAGGAACCCTACTGTACGTAATAAAGCAAGATCCAAACGCTTGAGTGGGTTCCTTAAAGGAATCAATGGAACTTGCTCCTAAACCATCAAACACCTCATGGCCACGGGCCCTAAACTGGAGGGGAACAACTTGCACATCAAGGCCTCATTCTTGGAATGCACAGCCATTCTTTGGTTGAAGTGGCTCACATGCTCCACAAGGTCTATTCGACCATAGTACATGGTGAACGTTGACTGAGTGAACCATCAAGGAAGTCTCCCTTCCTCAATTCTGCGCGTGAAAGGTGACCTGAAAATTTGGTTGAGTGCTCTACTCATCGCATCATTTCTCAAGCCTTTGGAAGATGAATTTCTATTTCTGCACTCATGATGGTAGTCCTCATCATACGAGAAAGACTCATTAGGAGGAGTCCTTGATCTGCGTCTATAACTACCATCCTCTTCACCGTCAGAAGAGAAGTCAGAATTGGAGGGAGTTCGCCTTCGTCGTTTGTGGTGCAGCTTCCTCTTTAAATGATCAATCTCCCGTTGCATGTTCTTGGCATCTTCCTCATGAGAGAGGTGGCTCCCACCCTGAGATTGGCTCCTACTAGTCTGGGTAGTATGCACACTTCCTTCCTAGTCCCTTCTTTGTTCAAGATTACGAAAGTGATCTTGATGCTGAGACCCCATAGATTCTGCCTGATTCGAACCTGAACCTACCATAGTTGGATGTTAGACTCACTACAACACCAGTCTTCCCACATAAGGCGCCAATTGTAAGTACAAAATTTGAGTCCCTAGCCCAAAGGATAAATGAACTTACGCCCAAAAAGCCCAATACAATGAATTTGTAGAGAGTGGGTTGGAAAACTGAATTTTAATGAATCATACGACAAGTAGAGTGGATTCAGATGATAAGAGAATGAAGATAGATTGGTTTATTATAAATAAAATTGTCCTTGACATAGTTTGAGGAGATCAGTTTTTATATATTTCTCTCAAATTAGATTACAAGTTCAATTCTTAATTGCTACAATGTTTTTCTCTTAATTTTTCGATTTCTTTCTCTCATTGCCTTCTTCCTATTTTATACTATCCCTTTCCCTTCATCTCTGCCCTCCACATGTAGGTTAATTGTTGGTATTGATCCTATCATATCAGCACCTTCCTGAAGTCTCTGGAGAGTAGTTGTAAGGCTAAAAACTACTGTTCAGGCATCACTTCCTTATTAATGCAACTATAAAGTTAGCTGTAAAACATTCAATGCGGTGACAGCAGCTTTCCCTAAGATATTTCCTAGCTCCTACACTTTTTGTACGTTCATAATGCATGTCCTTATCAATAGAACCTCCTATCAATAGAACCTCCTAGAACGTCACCCTAGATGATACGACACACATTTCGATCTTCGTCTTGCCTAGCCAAGGGGATATTCCTCCTCGGCCTACCTCTCCCAGCCTTTACAGTCATAACTTTGCTTATGAAGTTCAAAGTCTTACGTCTTCCTTACTAATTGACCTATTCTCGGACCACTAAGCATCCTTGGGCCTACGTCCCCACAATACTAAATCTAAAATGTTGTGGAATAGATAAATTTCATTGTTGTAAGCCAAAAAAAAAAAAAAAAACCTCATATTACAGACTATCAAATTTCATTATTAATAGAAATGAACGGTATAATCAATATAAACATAGAATCAAACATCAAATCATAAATATGAAAAGTCATAATAAAATTTAACATAAATAACTAAAATGAAAATAATTCTAAAACTTTAAAGAGCAAAAATTCAATTACTAGTTATATACTTATATAAAAGTATATTTTCTGACGCATATCTTTAAGGTAACTTAAAAACCATTTTGCAACGATGGAATTATAGGTAAAAATTTTACCTCTTCAGCTCCAGTACACAGCATCTATAATTGTGCATTGTAGCCCCAAAGCTATTAAAACATATATATATATATATATATTATTTAGCTTCTCTCTTACCATTAAAATATTGTCTCTCTTTCTCTTCCTGCTATGGGTGCTCTTGTAATTACGTTGAGAGGACAGCTTAAAATTATAATATTATGTGGGCCAGAATGTCAGGTACTTAATAGAGAAGTTTGAATATGCAATCTAAGTAATCAGTTGTCGGCCACATAAGAGAGTGCCACCTATCTCTCCACTCCATATAGAGCTGTACAGAGTGAAGACGAGACACAACGTGAATGGTCAAAATGGCAGCCTTATCGTCCCCACGTGCAACTCCTAATCCTCAACCCCACCATATACCCTATGTCTGATTCTTTTTTCAGAAAAATTCTAGTGTCACAAATTAATTCACAATTTTATATACGGTGAGTTGTATATAAAGTTGTGTATTAGTTTGTGGTCAATTCAAATCTTTTATCTTACTTTTCTTGTTTTATTCTATATTTCACCAATAAAAACTTGTCATGTAATAACATAATTAATTAAATATTACTATTATTAATTAATGATAATATTTAATTAATTATGTTAATACGTGGTAAATTTTTATTGATAGAATATAGAGTGAAGCAGGAAAAATAGGACTGAAAATTTGGACTAGTTTGTGTAGCACCAGAACTTCTCCTTTTTCCAATCCAAACATTGGCCCCACATGCCTAATCTATTCTTCTATTACTATTACTATTCCCCTCCAAATAATGTACAACTTGAATGCATTAGCTGCTCAATACTTCAAATTTCACATCACAGTGAATTGGGAAGATGAAGATTAAAAAATACTAAGATCAAAACTAAATCCACAATTTGTCCATGTAATGATTTATAAGTAGTGGAATAAAAACTAATGGTCCTCGTGTATCCACCACAACTCTATCAATTGTGAATTTAATTGTGATCTTAGTATTATTGTAAATAATATGTACTTATGCAATAAACTAAAAATTAAGTAGAATCGTCATAGTTTTGGTTCTTTTATGTCTATGAATTAGTAATAGAATTTCACTTGTGACACATGGCAGCAACATAGATATAACAAGTATCAACAATGACTAGTCCTAATCCTAACATTTTTTTCTTCAAACAATACTTGAACACCATGTGGTTGGTTTGGCAAGTAGTTATTTAGAACGATGGAGAGGGAGAGTAGTGTTCGGGTTAGATTCAATGTTGCTATCCTTTTCATAGTGTTCATCTCTTAGAACTCGTTTGAAAACTGAAAAGAGAAAGAAGAATTGGGGTACGAGTCTTGTGATGGCGAAGTGGGTTATGAGGTAAGATTAATTAATAATTATAAATATTGATTAAGGCAGTTAATAGGATGCTTACAAGATTGATGATGTTTCAAACCCCCACCCCCACCCCCACCTACACAACATTTGTTCTTACGAGACATGGACAATTGGTCCATTGGATATTTAAAATAGTTATATTTTAGGGTTAGCTAGGTAGTTATAAGCATTGTCATTATGGTCAATCTTATTATTATAGACCGATTATTTGAATTATAAGGCATAATTAAACTTTCCAAAATAGAAATTGGTCAAGACTCAATGTCAGAGTTTGCTAAAGATTATGTTGGCAGCCTTTTGTTATAAGGATTTTTCCAAGTTGAGCCATGAAAAGCTAGCTAGCTAGAATGTGCCTAGCTTTTGTATAATTTAGTTGATTATTGTATTAACCAATTTTGTAATGCTTAAATCATTGTCTCTGTGGAAATTAGATGACATTTTTGGAGACTATAGTATCAATTTCTAGCTATATAACCATGCAAATATGATGGTTGGAACAAAACCACACTCAAAGTCAAAGAATTGATTTAGTGACCTATAAGGTCTCATAAGATCTCTGAGTCGTGTGTTCAAAACTCTTAACTGCTCATCTTAAGACCACTTCAAGAAATTATTTTTGTAATTACTTTATATGTGAGATTAGAAACTACATCCACCATAGGAATAGTTAAATTCTCAAAAACCTCCAGACACCCACGTTTTGAAAAATTATTTAAATTTATTTAAAAAAAAAAAAAAAGAGAGAGAAGAAGATGAAAAAAAAAGAGAGGAGAAGAACAAAACCACACTCAAATATAAGAGCATGCATCATAATTCATCCTAATGGAAATACGAAAAGTTGGTTAGATTAATTAGAACCAAACTGGCCAGAGTTTTGAGGTCTCATCTATCTGATCTTTAGCTGCATCCATGAAGTACAGAAAAGGGACCATGGCCTTAGTATCAGACACTTTTAGAACTATAAATTTTATGGACACGGCAACAAAATTCCACAACATCCTTCACAACTCACTTGTTTTAATTGTGGCAAGTCTCAATCTAATATTTTATTATTTATTTTGACCCATAAGAGACTAATACCTCGACTGTTGTGACAATTTATTATATTCTTAACATAACTCATTAAGAACACACCATGGCCCTTTGATGATGCCATTGCCATGGAACAAAAAACTTTGGGCTGGTCTGGCATGCACACGAAGAGGGTGCCCTATTCTCACCCAGCAAATTAAGGCACTCTCATGCAACATGCTGCCAGGCTGCCAACCAGGTCCAAGCTTCGCTGGTTACCAAGGACAGTTCTTCTTCATCTTGGTTCCCCCACAAGCAATTAATATATGCTGCTTATCAACAGATTTCTAGCCTCTGATTGGCCAAATTCAAGGCTAGGTACAATGTTCTTTTGGCCCATTTTCAAGCCGAATTGAATTGTGTGGTCTGCAAGGCCTCCTCGTATGTATGTATGTATGTTCATACTACTGTTCCAGTTATTCAACAAAAAAATCTAAGCTGTGCTGCTCCCAATGACGCATGCAATCAATCTCTATTAATGTTTTCTTGACCATGAGCATCATATTTTTCCAATAACAAAGATGGCCCACACGGCATTGAGCTTTTTATTATGGCCCATCTTGTCTTCATCCACTCTAAACCTAAAATACTGTGTTTCACTTTCATTATTTAATCTATTAAGCAATAAGCACTAAAAAATAAATAGGAAATAGCCAACCCCCCCACCCTTTTTTTTTCTTTTTGATGACATAGGAGTTTTGTCTGCTTGGCAACCATTTTTTCTTTTTTACTTTTTTTAACTTTAAATTATTTATTTATGTACAGCACATCATTTTTAATTCTCACTTTTATTAAGTACAATTATATTTTAATCAACTTTTTAACAAAAAACTACATCCAAATCCAGACACATTCTCTTTTGGTCCAAGTCAAAACTCCCTCGAGTCTTAATCCAAAAAAGGGTTCAAATTCTAGTGGGCTGTACGCCTATACCTACGACCTAAATCTTTCCCCCAATTCCTTGGAGGAGAAGATTTATTTAAATAAAAATAAAAACAACCATATAAAGTCTTCTGCAAGAAGCATAGTTACCAACATTGCAAAAGATATGGTCCGAGACATTTTTTTTTTTTTTTTTTTTTTTTTTTTGTGGCTGTGATCCACTACACTGAAACATTACATCTTATTACAGCAAACCATTCGTTTGGCAAACTCAAAAGAGGCCAATTTTTTGAGCTTTTTAAGCTTATTTTGGCAAGCACCAGTGCACCACACCCAAAACAAGAGTTTCCTCTTTTCTATGCTACTTTCAGCAAATACACAATCTTTAAATGCATAATGAGATTTTCCTTCAATTTTGCAAAAAAGAAGAAGTTATTTTTCTATTTTACACACTAATTTTTATAAAACACCCATGTCAATTTATCTATTTTATATATTCTTTTATTTAAATAATATTTTTCTCACATTTTTTTTATTATTCACAACTACCCATGGCCCACCAACTTTAACACACGCCAGAGTATATTTGATCTCTATCTCTTTCTTTTTCTTCTTCACTTTCTTCTTTTTTTTCTTTTCCTTCTCCTGCTTTCTTCTTCTCCATTTTTTCTTCTTCAGCCAGGGACGGACCTACACTATGCAAGAGGGGGCCATTGCCCCCCCCCCCCCCTTCCAATTAAAAAAAAAAAAAAAAACCTAGTATAAAAAAATTAGGATTTGCCCTTATATATATTTGTCTCTCCTCCTCTAAAATATTTAGATATTGACCTACAAGAAAATAAATAACTAAAAAAAATAATGCCCCTTTAACTACAAAACCAAAATAATAAAAAAATAAATATGGACTAAACAAAAATCACGCACAAAATAAGAAACACTTATTTAGTATGTTATACTTTGTTAATGTGTTTTATAATATAAAATGTTTAAGAAATACTTATTTTGTAGGTAGTATTTTGTTGAATATAAAATAGATGTTAGTTTTTATTTTCATAATTTTTTTTTTTTTTTTTTGGTTTTATGCTTTGCCCACCCCCCCCCCCCCAAGTATGAATCCTGGTTTCGTACCTGTCTTCAGCGTCTTTGCCTTTCTTCTTCTTTTGCTAATGCTGAAACAAGAAGCTAAAGAGAGAAAACTCTTGGTGGGTAAGCTTCTTTTTTCTTTTTTTTTTTCTTTTTGAGAAGATGGTTGTAAGCTTAAACTTTTTTTTTTTTTTTTTTTTGAGAAGATGGTGGTAAGCTTAAAAAGAACATAAATTTAATGTTTCGATCTGGGTACATTATAGAGGCTGTGATGAAGTACTCAGAGGCTTTGAGTTGCTACTGAGGAACACCAAAGCCGCCATTAGTGATGCTTGTTCTTCTACTATTTCTGCATTTTCTTCTTGTTCTTTTGCAATTTCGGTTTGATTATTTATATGGGTTTGATGATTTTTTTTTTAGGAGATGGTTTGATGAATTTGGGATCTTGATTTAGATCAAGTTTGAAGAATTTTATGATTTGTTGTTGGATTTAAGAGAAGATAAAAGGATTAAGAGGGCAGAGGAAGAGAGAGATCGAATGAGAGAGGAGAGATAATCAGATGAGAGATGATACAGGAGAGAGAAAAAAAATATAAAATAATAAATAAAAGAACTACAGTAACCGTGCATATATGCACGATTACTGTAGTAATGGAGCGTAAATGCACAATTTTACACCTATGTGGGTGTTTTTTGGGCCAAAATGTGTAAAAAAAAGTAATTTTTCTATTTTGCAAAACTTTCAACAAGTTGATGTTGTAGTTGCTTGCATGGGAGGGTGTAAAGTAAACACCCCCGATTGCTATTTTGCAACCAAAACTTCAAAAAACAAGCTCTATCTGGAGATGGGTTTCCATAAGTTTTTTACAACTTGTAAACAGTTGGTTCTTAAATATAGAACCAACTACTCACTTGGATGAAAACACAAATAATCTATACTACTATTTAAGGGGCTTCCCCTATTTGGATTCCTCATTTTTTATGCCTAAAATACCCTCATCATACTCACTTATAAGTTTTCAACTAACGGAGATAAATATGTAAATTAAAAGTCTTACACTTTAAGACCCACAAACTCACGTACGCTTTGTAGTTTCTATATCACTTTCTATCTCTCATTCTTCTTCAGATTGAAGACATTTAGTTTAGCTCTACATCCTCCTTTCTTTTTCTTTAGATTAAAGACATTTACTATTAGAGGCTCCAACAAATTTTCAGGTTCTATCTTTTGCAAGTTTCTCTTTGTTTTCTTTTCTTTTCTTTATGATTGACTTTCTTTGAGTTCTACTTTTTTTTTTTTTTTTTTTTTTATGTGTATCACGTTATCTCTTTTTTTTTTCTTTTTCTTTTTCTTTTTTAAATGTAATTTTGAAATGGATGGTTCCTTCATATACTCTACCACTGTACTTATTAATGAATATTCATTTCATGTTATAGGTATTGTGATCCAAAGACATGGCTGCTTTATGCTACAAAAGAAGCATTCAAAATCATTCGTGAACAGTTAAACAATATGGCTTCCCTTACCTCCTTTAGTAGTCTTTATTTACATTTTATTTAAAATTTTGGAATTGAAATAAAAATAGTTACCACAATTCTCCCTGATTAATTATCAAAATATAAATGATCAATTACTATTTCCTTCTCCTAACTCACCTTTTTTTCTTTTCCGTCTTTGTATTTTTTTTTCCTTTTTAAGGAAGTTATTTCTTTTTTTTTTACCATAATTGTATATGTTTTTGGCATTAATTTTTTTTTTATTTTTTTTTACCATCATTGTATATGTTTTTGGCATTAAATTTTTTTATTTAGGTATGTAGCAACCTTGAGTTCTACTTTTTTTTTTATTATTATTTTATGTGTATCATGTTAGCTCTTTTTTTTTTTTTTCTTTTTCTTTTTTAAGTGTAATTTTGAAATGAATGGTTCCTTCATATACTCTACCATTGTACTTCTTAATGAATTGTCATTTCATGTTGTAGGTATTGTGATCCAAAGACAGGGCTGCTTTATGCTACAAAAGAAGCATTCAAAATCATTCGTGAACAGTTAAACAATATGGCTTCCCTTACCTCCTTTAGTAGTCTTTGTTTACATTTTATTTAAAAATTTGGAATTGAAATAAAAATAGTTACCATAATTCTCCCTAATTAATGATCAAAATATAAATGATCAATTACTATTTCCTTCTCCTAACTCACTTTTTTTTTTCTTTTTAAGGAATTTTTTTTTTTTTACCATCATTGTATATGTTTTTGGCATTAATTTTTTTTTTTTTTTACCATCATTGTATATGTTTTTGGTGTTAAATTTTTTTTATTTAGGTATGTAGCAACCTTAAGTTCTACTTCTTCTTTTTTTCTTTTTTTCTTTTTTTTTTTTTATATATGTGTAAGGACCTGTTTCACAGCCCAAGCCCAAGATGTATGATCCTGGCCCAATGAACCTAGTACAATGAATTTGTAGAGAGTGGGTCAAAGAACTAGGCCTTAGTGAGTTGGACAACAGCTAGTACTGGATTAAATGACAATCAAACACAAATAAGATATTCTAATATCAATGGACTTACAGTTGGGTACAAACACAATTTAGATTGCTACAGTATTCTCTCTCTATTTTTCCGATCCCTTCCTCATGGAAAGTCCCTTACATTATATAGTTCCCTTCAGATCATCTTGATCCTACACTTGTTGGTCATCTGAGCCCTTACTTGAGTATCTATCCCATCAGACACCCTCTCTGGCTTTCTGTGAGTTGTGGTGGCCAAGATAGCACTATTCAAGGGTCTTCTCCATATAAATGCGGCCAGAAAAGTAGCTGCAGTGCATTCAATGCGGTGGTAGCAGCTTTCCCTTAGATATTTTTGGGCTCCCCTCCTTTTCGTATGTCCCTATCAATGGAGCTTCTTGAAAGGTCACCTCGATTGTTGGAATACATATCTGAATTGTACTTATCGTATCCGTGGAGTTATTCCTTCTCGGACCAACTTCCCATTCGTATCTTGCTCACTAAACCCTAAGCCTAAATCATTCATTACCATTTGCTCCTCCTCGGACTGCTCATGCTTTCGGCTTAGGCCCAAGGTCCAACATATGATTTAGGCCCTTAACCCTACAATAGCCCCTCAAAACCCCGGTTTTTTCCTTCTCGTCCGAGGAGAAAAATGGGGTTTTGATTTTTTGAAAGTTAACCCCAACTGATTTCTTGATTCACATGTGCGAGAGTGTCGTTCCATGCACCCCATAATTGCCACTAACGCTTCAAAGCCCGCGAGGCGCCATTAATTGCTCCAGATGGCGCTTTATTCCCCAGATCTAATGGTGAGGCACAGATCCAACGGTTGATTTTTCCCTTGAAATTTTGAGCGGGATAACTCCCACTCATTTCGGCCCTCTATATAAAGCCTCGAGGGAAATCATTTCCTTCATTTCACAAGTCTTCAAGTTCTCCAGAGATCCCAAGCATTCGAATTCACAAAGTGCTTTAAATCACTAAACTTCCCACACCTTTTTCTTAAGAGATCCTTGAAAATCTTCCTAAAGGTTTCAAGGACTAATACACATCTTAGTTCTTGTAAGTTTTTATTTCTTTAAACTTTTTTTTTCTTCTCCTCGGCCTTCCTGTTCTCATTTCTTCATTTACCAATCTTAGTCGTTTCCCTTTAGCTTGTCTAGATGGGTAGATTTAAGCACCTAGTAGATTCCCCCCCCCCCCCCCCCCAAAATTGAGGCCTTTAAGGATAAATATCACATACCCCAGGGAGTCGCCCTACAATACTGTTCCCCAGAACAAATAGTGACACACAGAGAAAGGGAAGAAATTATCATCCTTATGATGGCTTTCATAGCAGGGGGATATTATCTCAAGTCTCGATCTAACATTGTCAGATTAGTATCATATCTACCTAAATCTAACAACAGTATGAAAGGCAACCATCTAATAGCTTCGGGAGCATGGCATGATGGCCTTCCCTGCCCCGTCCAAGAGGGTGAGCCGGGTGGGATACCTTAGAGTTAGGTTCTATAGCAAGGGATCTAGATTCTTTGACCCCGACCATGTCATTATTTCTCTTTCATCCTGCTTTCTTTTGATGATGGATTTTAGCTTTCTAACCATGTTTTATTTCTCGGCTACCTTTGCAAATAAGAGGCACATGGTGCCTAGGCTCAGCTTTACCAACGTTGTTGCTCTTAATTACCTGCTAAGATTCGAGATTTTTGTAAGTGAGGGTAGACAATTGTGAGCCGTCCATCTGATTTTGGACTTTGAGCCAATCTTAGAGGTATACCAAGATATTGGCAACGCCATAAGGGCAGGTGACCCACGACTGGCCCGTATTGACGTGTCGCTGCCAAGTTTCTTAGCTCGCGACGCCTTTCCACCGGTTGCACTGCCACTCCAACAGAACCCTCCTCTGATTGTACAACCAGTCCATCAGGTTCTACCCAAAATAGTAGCAGCGAGGGAAGAAATCACCTCCTCGAACTCCTCGCTTGAAGAAGAAATTGACAAGTTTCATTTTGAAGAGGAGGAGACCCAAGGAGTACAAGTAATCCCTATCTCAGATGCCGAGGGCAAGCCTGACAGGCATTCAAGTGTCCAAGCTCCGATTTTAGTAGTTGCCCATCTAAACAACTCATCAAAGGAAGAAAAGGACGAAATGGCCTTGAACCGAAGGAACAAGAGCTTAAGAGAGCTCATGGCTTCCAGGGGCAAGGTTTCAACTTCGAAAGAAGCCACCAAGTCCTAAGTTCCCACTTATTTTCCCCCTCCCCCTCCTCCTCCTCAGATCCCCACCGACCTCAAGCCAATTCCTGATTTAAAGAAGAAAAGGCCAATTGAGGTGCTTGAGGAAGGTGAGGTGGGTCCTCATAAGAGGACAAAACAATAGAAGGTGGCCAAAGATGCTCGAGACAAGAGGTCCCACTCTGTGGACAGTCAAGAGGAGCAAAATAGGGTTGATGTGCACATGACACAACGAACCTAGTCTTCTAGGCTGGAGGTGGATGGGACTCCCATCCCTTGGAATGCCTCAGTTCGAGAGTTCTAAAAGGGTCATGCGGGATACATTGTTGAGGCCCTGGAGCAGCCTTTACTCCTTCCAAAGGATATGGAAGCTTACAGGCACTTCAAGCAAAACGACCTCTTCCTGCCCCTAAAGAGGGACCTCGTTATGGTAAGCAATCTATCATATCCATGAATTTGAATGCTAAGCTGTGTTTTCATTCTTTCTTTACTTTTTAACTCGTGATTTTTCCGTTGTCTTTAGGAAGATTGCTCAGCAAGTTTTCGTGGCCGAGGAGTGGGTTCGTGATGCCCGAAGTGAGGCCGAGGCTGAGGCCCTCTCCTGTGCTAATGTTGAAAAATCATTAGGGGCCCTCAAACAGAAGCAGGATAAGATGTTCGAGAAGCTGAAAGCAGCAGACCAGGCTCGCCTGAATGCTGAGGTGGGTCTAAAGACCATAGAAAGGCAGGCTGAGGACCAGCGCCAAAAACTACACCCAAAGAAAGTTGGTCATTGATCTTAAGGTTAAGTTGCAGAAGGCCAAGGAGGCAGCTTAACTGGCCAAGGAAGCAGTTGAGGCTAAGAAGCAGGCGTCTTATCTGCTTGGCATGGAGGAGAAGCAGATAAGGCTAGCCGAGGAGCTTTCAGAATGCAGGGATTACTGCAATGGGACATGGGATAGGGCCCTTAACGTTGCAGGAGTCCTTGCAAACTCTGTTTGGAGGCAACCCGGGAGTGTGTACTATCATCCGGATATCCGTGAAGTCCCAGGTGCCATCTCCTCTCCCTCTGCCCTTGCTCTAGAGACTTCTGAGTAGCCCCCGGCTATTCAAGCTGCTCTCCTTCTCCCTGAGGCTTTGAAGGGATCCAGCCAAACTAGTGATCAAGGCCAAGGGGCTGAAGGGGAGAAAGACAAGGGTAAGGGCAAGGAGAAAAAGCCCTCCGCAAAAGCCAAGGATGCTGCCAAGGACAGGGAAGTTGCAGCCAAGGCGAAGGAAGCAGAGGCCAAAACCCAAGAAGTTGATCCTAAGGCCAAGGACGCTCCTACCTCCTAGCCGAGCCAGAAAGAGGATCCTCTTGCTCCTAATGCCAAAGCCTAGCACTTAGGATTTTCTTTGTAATTTCTTTTGTAGTTTTTTTTTTTTTTTAAATGACATTCTGTTAATGTATGTAATGTACTTTCTATTTCATTTAATGAGAATGTTTTTCTCTTCATCTCTTGCATTTTTGTTCTATGTGCTCCAAGTACCACTATTATAAATAGCATTGAACTTTTGTTATTTTACCATTAGTAGAAACTGATAACAATACACTGTTAACAATTTGAGGAGTTTAACTAATACCTATACTGTGAATTGACCTTTTTGCAATTAAAGCTAGATCTAACGAAGATAAGTAATATACTTTGTAAAGAATAAGAGGGACAGATGTTCTTCACTCCGCTCAATACTTAGATAAATAATTAAGAACATTAACTTACTCAAAGCTACCATTCTGAGGAGTTGGTTATAATACTGGGTTCGTCTTGACAATTAGTAAGAAACAAAAAAGATATCATAGTGTGTTAATTTTTACTAAAGTATGTAGTCTAAAGAGCCTAACATAACTTAGGTTCTGTTTAACACTAATAAAAAATGAATAGATGTCACAGAGTGTTAATTTCACCCAAGTATGTGGTCCGAGGGACCAGGCATAGCTAAAGTTCTGTTTACCACTTATAAAGATGCTATTAAGCGTTAATTTCACCCAAGTATATGGTCCGAGAGACCTGACATAACTTAGGATCTGTTTAACACTTATAAAGATGCCATTGAGCGTTAATTTCACCCAAGTATGTGGTCCGAGAGACCTGACATCACTTAGGATCTGTTTAACACTTATAAAGATGTCATTGAGTGTTAATTTTGCCAAAGTATGTGGTCCGAGAGACCTGCTATAACTTAGGATCTGTTTAACACTTATAAAGATGTCATTGAGTGTTAATTTTGCCAAAGTATGTGGTCCGAGAGACCTGCCATAACTTACGATCTGTTTAACACTTATAAAGATGCCATTGAGTGTTAAATTCACCCAAGTATGTGGTCCGAGAGACTTGACATAACTTAGGATCTGTTTAACACTTATAAAGATGTCATTGAGTGTTAATTTTGCCGAAGTATGTGGTCCGAGAGACTTGCCATAACTTAGGATCTGTTTAACACTTACAAAAATGCCATTGAGCATTAATTTCACCCAAGTATGTGGTCCGAGAGACCTGACATAACTTAGGATCTGCTTAACACTTATAAAGATGCCATTGAGTGTTAATTTTGCCAAAGTATGTGGTCCAAGAGACCTGACATAACTAAGGTTCTGTTAAAAACTTATAAAGATGTCATTAAGTGTTAATTTTGCCAAAGTATGTGGTCCGAGAGATCTAACATAACTAAAGTTCTGTTCAACACTTATAAAGATGCCATTGAGTGTTAATTTTGCCAAAGTATGTGGTTCGAGAGACCTGACATAATTAAGATTCTGTTTAACACTTATAAAGATTGAATAATGGGAAGTATAATGCCTTTAATAAATGAACATGTTGACAAAAGAGACTTTCATTAATAATAATACCTTTTCAGGTTGTTTACATTCCACAAGCGTGGTATTACATGTTTATCTAGGTCTTCAAGAAAGTATGCTCCTATACCAACTACCGAGGTGACGCGGTATGGCCCTTCCTAGTTAGGTCCAAGCTTTCCCCATGCTGGATTCTTTGCCGGACCTAGAACTTTTCTCAACACCAAGTCACCAAGCAGTAATGGCCTCAGCTTTACGTTGCCATCATAACCTTGCTTGAGTTTGTGTTGGTAGTATGTCAATTGAACCTTTGCACTTTCTATTCTTTCTTCAATAAAGTTTAGGCTCTTTTCCAATAACTCATTGTTACTGCTTGGATTGAACGAGGTGGTCCTTAATGTTGGGAAGCCAGTTTCTAAAGGAATGACAACCTCGGCTCCATAAGTCATTGAAAAGAGGGTTTCTCCTGTTGACCTGCGAGGTGTAGTTCTATACGTCCAGAGGACATGGGACAACTTTCCTACCCATCTTCCCTTTGCATCATCCATCCTTTTCTTGAGTTCGTTCACTATGACCTTGTTAACAGCCTCGGCTTGTCCATTTCCTTGAGGATAGGCTGGAGTGGAATACCTATTTGTGATTTCAAGATCACAACAGTATCTCCTAAAAGATTTGCTGTCGAATTGAAGGCTATTGTTTGAAATAAGGGTACGAGGGACCTCGAACTGTGTGACAATATTTTTCCAAACAAATTTCTTGACATCCACGTTCCTGATATTTGCCAAAGGTTCAGCTTCAACCCACTTGGTGAAGTAGTCCGTACCGACCAGCAAATATCTCTTGTTTCCTGCTGCTTTAGGAAAGGGCTAATGATATCTAAATCCCATTGAGCAAATGGCCAAGGGCTGGATAGGGGGTTAAGGACTCCTCCTGGCTGATGTATATTTGGTGCAAATCTTTGGCACTGATCACACTTCTTCACATATTCTTACGCTTCTTTCTACATATTTGGCCACCAATAGCCTTAAGTGATGACTCTGTAAGACAAAGATCTTCCTCCTGTATGGCTTCCATAAATCCCTTTATGTAACTTCTCAAGAGTAGCTCCGACACTTCAGGGTGAATGCAGAGTAGGTATGGCCTAGAAAAAGAGCGTTTGTACACAGTTTTTAGTCCTCGGATAGCCAGAAACGAGGCGCCTTTCTCCGTACTTTGTCAGCCTCTGATTTATCCTTCGGCAAGATGTCCTCTCTCAGGAATAGTACTATGGGATCCATCCAGTTAGGCCCTACTCTGACTTGGTGAAAATGGACCACCTTTCCCTTAACCTCTGTGGGTTTGCACAAGTCTTCTATAAGGATAACTCGAGGTAAGCTCCGCACCGAGGAGGTTGCAAGCGTGGCTAGGGAATCAGCATGTGTATTTCCACTTCTAGGGATGTGCAGTAGGCTGAATGATTCAAATATTGATTGCAAATGCCTAACTTGACTTAAGTACCCCTGCATTCTCTCATCTCTTGTTTCTAATTCGCCCTTCACCTGGCCAACGACCAGTCTTAAGTCCAGGAACATTTTTACTTCCTTTCCTCCCATTATTTGAACCATGGACATTCCTTCCAGCAAAACTTCATATTCAGCCTCATTATTTGTAGCCAAGAAGCCTAGTCTTAATAACTTTTCAATAGTGATTTGTTCAAGAGAAACCAGAACTAGCCCCACTTCGAAGCCCCTTTGATTTGCTGCACCATTAACATATACCTTCCAGAATAAAGGTTCTTACAGGAAGATTAAGCCAACTGATTTTCCATCCATGTTCTGTGTTACTGCCACTTCTTCTAATAGGGGTTCAGCGAACTTAGCCACCAGGTCCGCCAGGACCTGGCCCTTGACAGAGGTACGAGGCATGTACTTGATGTCAAAAGCCCCTAGAACTGTGCCCCATTTAGCAATCCTTCCTGTGTAGTCGGCACTTCAAAGAACAACCCTGAGTGGAAGCTGAGTCAGGATGATGACCGTATGTGCTTGGAAGTAATGGAGAAGCTTTCGTGTACCATGCACTATCGCCAAGATGGCTTTCTCCAATGGTAGATAGCGAATCTTGGCCTCATTTAGTAACTTGCTCACATAGTAGACTAGCTGTTATATGCCACTGCTAACTCATATCAACACCAAACTCACAGTATGAAGGATCACAACAATATAGGCAAATAGAATTTCATCAATCTCAAGACTGGACATGATAGGTGGATGAGAGAGATATTCCTTAAGTTGCTGGAAGGCCAAAGCACACTTCTCGGTCCACTCAAATCCTTTCCATTTATTCATCAATAGGAAGAAGGGTCTACATCTATCTGCTGACCGAGAGATAAACTGGTTCAAGGCAGCAGTCATTCCGGTTAACTTCTGAACTTCTTTGGGATTCCAAGGTGGTTGTAGACTATTTATCACCTTAACCTGGTCAGGATTAACCTCGATTCCCCGGTGAGTCACCATATAGCCTAGAAACTTGCCTGATCTCACACCAAAAGAGCACTTGGAAGCGTTAAGGCGTAGCTTGTGTTTTCTCAGAATTTCAAAAATGTTTCTAAGGTCTCCCATATGCTCAAACACCACCTTGCTCTTCACCACCATGTCGTCTATATAGACCTCAATATTCTTGCCCAACTGTGGTTCAAACATCTTAGTCATTATCTTTTGATAGGTGGATCCCGCATTTTTCAAGCCAAATGGCATCACCTTGTAATGGTAATTTTTAGTAGGAGTGACAAAAATTGTCTTCTCTTGATCATCTAGGGCTAGTGGTATTTGATGGTATCCTTGGAAGGCATCTAAAAAGCTCATCCGAGGATGGCCTACAGTGGCATCTACCAGCTGGTCTATTTGAGGCATAGGGAAAGGATCTTTTAGGCAAGCCTTGTTTAAATCTGTGAAATCCACACATACTCTCCATTTCCCATTCTTTTTCTTCACTACCACAGTATTGGCCAGCCACTCAGGGTAGAAAACTTCCTTGATAGCCCTTGCCTGCTTAAGCTTCGTCACCTCATCTTTAATAGCATCAGAATGGTCTCTAGATGAATTCTGAGGAAGTTGTTTTTTGGGGATAACATATGGATTGACATTCAAATGGTGGTAAATGAAGTTTGGTTCCACCCCCGGAGCTTTATAAGCACTCCACGCAAATACATCAACATTTTTTCTAAGGAACTCAATTAGCTTTTCCCTCTCTTGGGGAGGTAGCTAGGAACCGACCTGAAAGAACTTCTCCGGATCATCGCCAACAACAACCTTTTCTAGATCTTTGCATTTCGCTTCCTCGGTTGATCCATTATCGGGCAACACCAGAGTTTTTTATTGCTATAAGCCCCTTTTAGCAAAGGCCGAGGATTCAGCTCCGAGCCGATGTAAGATGGCAGCTACCATGCACTGCCTAGCCATGGACTGATTCCCCACAATCTCTTTAACCTGGCCTTCCGACGGATATTTCACCTTCTGGTGTAGGGTAGAAGAGACAGCTCGTAAGGCATGAAGCCAAGGTCTGGCCACAATAGCTGTGTAGGGTTCTAAACCGATTTGTATGGGTAGTCTAATCTGACCTCTTGGATTAACAGTCTTCCCCTCGAAACTTACCAAAGGGGAGTCGTAGGCCATTAAGTCCTCTGGTTTCAAATTCAGCCCCTTGTACAGGTCGGGGTACATAATCTCGATAACACTACCCTAGTCTACCAACACTCTCTTCATATCATACCCCCTATCCTGAGTATGACCACCAAAGTATCGTCATGAGGTTGGATGGGTCCGATCTTATCCTCGTCCAAGAAGCTCAGAACCGATTGGATTTCTATTCTGGCTCTTCTTGGCTCCGAATTGTTGTCCTTAGTGGACACCCGAGTCACAGACATCACTCTGGAGGGACAAGAGCCAGTCCTACCTAGAGCAGCAAAGATGACATTGATCGTTCCCAGAGAAGGTCTTGAAAAAGCATCTCTTTGAGGATTTGAACCTGTTTGCTTTACCTGGCCACTAGAATGGTGCAACAGCTACTTCAACTTTCCTTCTCGGACAAGCTGGTCCAAATGGTTCCACAAATTCCTGCAATCCTCTGTAGTGTGTCCCTGGTCCTGATGGTATTGGCAATAAAGGCCCTGGTTGCGCCTCATGGGGTTTCCAGCCATCTTGTTCGGCCATTTGAAGAACAACTCATTCTTAATCTTCTCTAGAACCTGATGCACCAGTTCTCAGAACACTGCATTAACCGCCTGAGTGTTAGCAGACCCTGACTGTCCAGGGAAATCTTTCTAAGTTCGGTTATTATTGAATCGGTCCTACCTGAAATCCCTCCTCTCTTAAGGGATAACCTTCGCTTTACCTTTCCCTTGCTATTGGTCTTCCTCAACTCTCTTGTACTTATCAATCCAGTCCACGAATTGGATCACACTGGTAATAGGTTTGTCAATCAGAGACTTCCTTAAACCATGCTCTGCAGGGAAGCCAACCTTAAATGTACTGATGGCCACGTCATCAAAGTCACCATCTATCTCATTGTACATCTCCCAGTATCTGTCCAAGTATGTTTTCAGGGTCTCTCACTCTCGTATGGATAAGAACAGTAGTGAGTCCAAGGGCTGAGGTACCCTACTACATGTGATAAAATGAGAGCCAAAGGCCTGGGTGAGCTCCTTAAAGGAATCTATGGCATTGGCCCTCAGACCATCGAACCATCTCATCGCCACAGGTCCTAAGTTGGAGGGAAATACTTTGCACATCAAAGCCTCGTCCTTAGAGTGGACAATCATCCTCTGGTTGAAATGTTTCACATATTCTACAAGATCCGTATGACCATTGTAAATGATGAACGTGGGCTGATGGAATCGACGAGGAAGTTTTGCCCTCTCTATCTTACGCGTGAAAGGTGATTTGGAGATTTAATTCAACGCCTTGCTCATAGCGTCTTTTCCCAGGCCTTTACCAAGTGAGCTCTTGTATCTTCACTTGTGGTGGTGCTCTTTATCGTACGAGAAAGACTCACTTTGTGGAGTTCTTGACCTTTGCCTATAACTAGCATCTCTTTCATCATTAGAGGGGCTCGTTTCCATTGTGCATGGCGCAACTTCTACTTTAAATTGTCAATCTCCCTTTGCATGGCTCTTTTATTCTGCTTTTGAGAGACGTGACTCCCAACTCGAGAATGACTTTTACTAGTATGTGTGGTGTGTGTGCTACCTTCTCGATCTCGCTTGCGTTCAAGGTTAAGGAAGTCATCCTGTCACCTAGAACCCATGGATTCTTCTTGATGGGGACCTAATCCTACCATAGTTAAACGTCGTACTCACTATCACACAAGTTCTTCCCACAGACGGCACCAATTGTAAGGACCCGTTTCACAGCCCAAGCCCAAGATGTATGATCCTGGCCCAGTGAACCTAGTACAATGAATTTGTAAAGAGTAGGTCAATGAACTAGGCCTTAATGAGTTGGACAACAGCTAGTACTGGATTAAATGACAATCAAACACAAATAAGAGATTCTGATATCAATGGACTTACAATCCGAGGAGGTCTCAATTTTATAAATTGATCACAATTGGGTATAAGCACAATTTAGATTGCTATAGTATTCTCTCTCTATTTTTTCAATCCCTTCCTCATGGAAGGTCCCTTACATTATATAATTCCCTTCAAATCATCTTGATCCTACACTTGTTGGTCATCTGAGCCCTTACTTGAATATATGTCCCATCAAACACCCTTTTTAGCTTTCTGTGAGTTGTGGTGGCCAAGGCAGCACTGTTCAGGGGTCTTCTCCACATAAATGCAGCTAGAAAAGTAGCTGCAGTGCATTCAATGCGGTGGTAGCAGCTTTCCCTTAAATATTTTTAGGTTCCCCTCCTTTTCGTATGTTAATGATGCACGTCCCTATCAATGGAGCTTCTTGGAAGGTTACCTCGATTGTTGGAATACATATTTGAATTGTACTTATCGTATCCGAGGAGTTATTCCTCCTCGGACCAACTTCCCATTCTTATCTTGCTCAGTAAACTCTGAGCCTAAATCATTCATTACCATTTGCTCCTCCTCGGACTGCTTATGCTCGAGGCCTAGGCCTAAAGTCCAACATATGATTTGGGCCCTTAACCCTACAATATGTATCACGTTAACTCCCTTTTTTTTTCTTTTTCTTTTTTTTCTTTTTTTTAAATGTAATTTTGAAATGTTAACTCCTTTTTTTTCTTTTTTTTAAATGTAATTTTGACACGTTAACTCCATTTTCTTTTTCTTTTTCTTTTTTTTTCTTTTTAGATCTCCATTAGTTATTTATTTAAATAGTGGATGATGTGGTGATAAGATTTTAAAAAGTCCATGATAGAGTTAAATTCTAAAAAATCTTTATCTTTATTCTGAACAATTTTAATAGGATTTTCAGGAAAAATGATCTCATCAAAATTTAAATCAAACACAAACTCTAACAAACTTATGGAATTATCTTTAATAACACGCACGCTAACTGTGATTTGTTGATTAATTTTTTTTATTTAGGTATGTAGCAACCTTGAGTTCTACTTTTTTTCTTTTTTTTTCTTTTTATATGTATCATGTTAACTCCCTTTTTTTTTCTTTTTTTCTTTTTTAATGTAATTTTGAAATGTTAACTCCCTTTTTTTTTTCTTTTTCTTCTTTTTTTAATGTAATTTTGAAATGTTAACTCCCTTTTTTTAAAAAAAATGTAATTTTGACACGTTAACTCCCTTTTTTTTTTTTTAAAAAGATCCATCAGTTATTTATTTAAATAGTTGATGATGTGGTGATAAGATTTTAAAGAGTCCATGATAGAGTTGAATTCTAAAAAATCTTTATCTTTATTCTAAACAATTTTAATAGGATTTTCAGGAAAAATGATCTCATCAAAATTTAAATCAAACACAAACTCTAACAAACTTATGCTATTATCTTTAATAACACGCATGCTAACTTTGGTTTGTTGATTAAATTTTTTTTTTTTTTAAATACTTGGTTTAACCCTAATTCTTTTATCTCTCTCAGGTTCACATACACACAAATTTTTTGGATTGCATTGAGGAGTCATTGGAATGGAATATTAGATAAGTTTGGGTGAGAGATTTTACAAGAATTATTATATGTATTAAACCTCACATAAAGTGGTTGTTATCTAAGAAATTGTTGTAAAAAAATTTCTTTTGTAATAGAAACTATATTTATCATTTGTATAATTCTATGTCAAATTCAATTTAAATTTTATCTTTTAAATTTTCCTAAAATTTAGCCTTTTATTTTCTTTCAAAATCATATATGTTAGTGTCATATAAGGATATGGATGGAGAAGTTATAGTAGTAGTTGTATAGTAGGAGTCTTTTTTTTTTTTTTTTTCCAAAATATGGAAGAGATTTAAAAATAAAAAATAAAAAATAAGAAGAAGAGGAAGAGAGAGAGAGAGAAAAATCGTGAGTTTGGGTTAAAAAAAATGGTGGTCGGGTAGTTTTTAAATGTGGGATAGAAAGTGGGATTTTTTTAAATAGTTCATGGATAGAACATGGGATTTTTTTTAAACGTGTAGTTTTTTTTTTTTTGATAAACTTTTAAATAAGGATAGGGTCACACCAATTCCCTACCTTAATCTTTTAAATTTTCCTAAAATTTAACATTTTATTTTCTTTCAAAATCAGATATGTTAGTGCCTAAATCTAAGGATATGGATGGAGAAGTTATAGTAGTTGTTTTATAGTAGAAGTCTTTTTTTTCCCCCAAAATATGGAAGAGATTTAAAAGAAGAAGAAAAAAAAATGTAAATTTGAACTTAAATGTGAATTTGAATGCTGTTCCTACTACTATGAACTTAAACTTCATTTAGTGTACTTTTGTTCAATAAAAAATTTAGAAGATCAGAATTGACAAATTAAAATAAAAGTTCATTATTTTTCCTATTGGGTTTTTGTTAAACCACCTTTAGTAATAATACTTATATATATATATATTTTTTTTTTTTTTTCTTCTCAACAAACAATCATGAAGATTTTATACAATTTTTTTTCTAGATACTTCTAATCATTAATTCCCAATTGTATTAGCCTTTTGTTAAGGTTAAAGCACCATTTAATACTTTATTAAAAAAAAATCTCAAAATACAATTGTGGTTTTATACAATTAACGTGTATCTCTTGCCATAAAATTTTTAATTTAAGCTTTTATTTACTTATGTTATGGATGTGTAGTAAATGGCTAAATTTTAGGATTAAAAAAACTACATTTTAGGATTAGACAAAAAATGACAATTGTCATACATAAAATTTGAAAAAAAGAACAACATTAACAACACCAAAAAGGAAAAAACACAACAACAACAACCAAAAAAAAAAAAAAAGAAAGAAAGAAAGAAAGAAAAAAAGGTGGATGGGTTAGTTACTAAATTTTAGGATGTTTTTAGGAGCATTTCCTTTAACAAAAATCTTATTAATTTACTACTCCATAGAAAATGTTATGTACCCTATAAAATACAATATAAGTATTGACTAGCCTCTAAGCACGCGCTCACGCGTGTGCTTAGAGACTCTTCTATTTTTTGGATAAGAGTTAATTTAGAGCATTTATTATAATTTGGGATTACTATATTTTCCAATTACAAAAAAATCTAGGGGTGATGAGATATTTTCCAGAGGCTAGTATTATTTAATGTTATAGTTTATATTATTTTAATAAGTTATATTTAAAAATAGAAATTGAGATGTTGAGTGGATTGTAAAATAAGAAAGTAAAATAGATAAAGTAGGTTTTTAGGGCGTAAAATAGAACTTTGTTTAGCATCCCGAATGTTAGTGCTCAGCAAACAAGAACTTTGCAGCTCTAGATTCTAAGAGCATTCGAATCCGGAATTTACAAAAAATTCTATTTTACCATCTTAAAATTTACTTTATCATTTATATCATACCATTTTTCAACACATCTAACATCCCAACTTTTATTTTACCATAGACATTAAAATAATATAAAGTATAATAAAAATAATATAAAAATATTCTCACTACAATCACAACTCAACAAGCATGCTCGTTCAACCACAACTTAGCAAGCCCACTAATCAACCATAACTCACAGCAATGATCCCCATCAGAATCCCATTGGAACCACCACGCACGAACCCCATCAGAACCATCGGAACCACCATGCACGACCTCACCACGATCCACGCACGACCTCACCACAACCCACGCCAATCCCCACCGTTGTACGAACCCCATCGGAACCCATAACCACCAATCCCAAAACCCATTAAACCCGAAACCCATCAACAAGCCCAACCACCGTGAGAGACCCATCACCACGACAGCAACCCCCACCTCCACCACCATGAACCCACAAAAAAATGAGATTACTATATTTTCCAATCACAAAAAAAATCTAGGGGTGATGAGATATTTTCCAGAGGCTAGTATTATTTAATGTTGTAGTTTATATTATTTTAATAAGTTATATTTAAAAATAGAAATTGAGAGTGGATTGTAAAATAAGAAGGTAAAATAGATAAAGTAGGTTTTTAGGGCGTAAAATAGAACTTTTTTTAGCATCCCGAATGTTAGTGCTCAGCAAACAAGAACTTTGCAACTCTAGATTCTAAGAGCATTCACATCCGGAATTTACAAAAAATTCTATTTTACCATCTTAAAATTTACTTTATCATTTATATCATACCATTTTTCAACACATCTAACATCCCAACTTTTATTTTACCATAGACATTAAAATAATATAAAGTATAATAAAAATAATATAAAAATATTCTCACTACAACCACAACTCAACAAGCATGCTCGTTCAACCACAACTTAGCAAGCCCACTAATCAACCATAACTCACAGCAATGATCCCCATCAGAATCCCATTGGAACCACCACGCACGAACCCCATCAGAACCATCGGAACCACCATGCACGACCTCACCACGATCCACGCACGACCTCACCACGATCCACGCCAATCCCCACCGTTGTACGAACCCCATCGGAACCCATAACCACCAATCCCAAAACCCATTAAACCCGAAACCCATCAACAAGCCCAACCATCGTGAGAGACCCATCAACAAGCCCATCACCACCATGAGAGACCCATCACCACGACCGCAACCCCCACCTCCACCACCATGAACCCACAAAAAAATCCAATCCAAAATCAGCATATACCTTGCATTTGATCTAGCGAACCAGAATTCAAAGCATAAAATCAAGCAAAAAAAAAAAAAAACATGATCACTAGAGAGGGCAATTGCCCCATCGGAACTCACCCTTCACTAGAGAGGCCGATTAGACAAAGAGGGAGGAGAGAGTGCAAGATCCGGAGAAGTGGAAAGAGAAAAGAAGAGTAGGGAGAGAGAGGAGATGAGAGGCTGCAGAGACAGAAAGAAGTAGATATTTTAAGGAAAATGAATAAAAAATTATTATTTTGGTTTTACAAGTTGCTACAGTAGATTCTAAATGTAGAATACTACTGTAGCTGGATTGTATATTTTTTTACAATTGGCATGCCAGGTGCCGGGACGTTTTTTTGTTTTGATGGTAAAATATACCTACATTTGGCATATGACAGTCCGGATGCGAATGCTCTAATAAACTTTTAGATAAACTAATTGTTTTCAAATCAAACCCTGAAGCTCATTTTGAGACTTAAAAAAGAAACTTTGCTAGAACATTTTAAAGAGAACAAATAGATCATATCTTTGATCTATTCTCAACAAAGGTTTATAATTACAGCATGAGTTATATAAACAGTGACTTCACCACCACAAATTACAATTCAAGTTTCCAGCAAAAGATTATACCTCGCCCATATAAATATACAGTTCAAACTGCCAAAAAAGCAAACTGTATATAATCCAAAGACATTCTAATAGGTGAAGTCTATACAAAAAGTGGGCACAAAATTACCACAGTTAAAATACCCAAACCGGCCACATTCAGTCAATCACCTTGCCGCCACCCCAAGCTATATAACTGTCCTGCGATCCAAATTCCTACACATTCAGTCAATCATTCAGTCAATCACCTTTCCAGAAAATATTGTAATTAATTCCAAGCACAAAAAAGACAACAATCAAAGATGTTCAGAGGAAATATCAGAATTTGATTACTTTTGCATAATGCAAACAAAATGGTAGAGAAGACAACATACAAGCTGACTAAGTCGGAATTCTGTTGGTGTATCAAGTTCTATGTTTGCTGGATCACACGCAAGGTATTGGCACTCCTCTAGATCCTTCTTTAAATCCTCCGGTCCTAATTGAGCATAATCAGAAAGACGAAGTTTGCCATTCCCATTCTCATTTCCATCCCTATTGGGAGACTGGCTCTGAAAAATATCATCACATAGAGACAGCGCTTCCACAAGTTGTTGAGAATCCAAAAGATGTTGTGACTCACTCTCCCACCATTTTGGATCTTCCTCAACATGAACATCATTGTTATCCATCACTTCACCAGTATGATTTTCTACCTTGGGCTGATCATCAAAATCAGGCATTTTGTATTCAGGTTCAACCTCTTTTTCAATACGCTCATTTGCAGGATGCTTCAGTAGAAAAACAAAAAAAGGGTAATAAAATATCAGTATCACATTAGCACTTGTGTTAAAATGTAAAAGGTATATATTTTCAGCAATTTACTTTTATCTTAGAGTTTTCTGTTATCAATCCAAGCATGCCACGTCTCAGTTCTTCCGGACAAAAGGAGTCCAAAAGTACATCAGAAATGGTAGCCTCCGATTGGTAACTAAAACAATTGTGAAGCGAAGGCAGAAAATATGAAACAGCATGTTTTCATAACAAAAGATGAAGAGTATGTTCATGCTGCCAGAAGAGAGAGAGAGAGAGAAGACTCTACCTGAGCCAAGGGAACTTCACTAGTAACAGTAGTATCTTGCCCAAGGTCATTCTTTGAACAACGCCTTTCAGTAAGAGGAGGTGGGTCAGGAGTGACAGGACCGGCTTTTACAGTAACTGGATCAGTGGTTTCAGGGAAATCTTGATCAATCTTTTCAACCTGCTTGACTTGCTGTTGCTGCTGCTGGTAAAATATTTTAGAGATAACATACTCCCCATCCTGTTCCTCCTCTGCAGTTCCCAGGTGAACTGCAGAGCGAACTTCACTAGTAACAGTAGTATCTTGCCCAAGGTCATTCTTTGAACAACGCCTTTCAGTAAGAGGAGGTGGGTCAGGAGTGACAGGACCGGCTTTTACAGTAACTGGATCAGTGGTTTCAGGGAAATCTTGATCAATCTTTTCAACCTGCTTGACTTGCTGTTGCTGCTGCTGGTAAAATATTTTAGAGATAACATACTCCCCATCCTGTTCCTCCTCTGCAGTTCCCAGGTGATATTGATGCATAACCCAGTTAGTTTTCTCAGCTTTGCCTCCTCTTTCCATGCTCATGTAGAGAACCATAATCTTCTTACACCCCCTTTGAACCCCATCTAAGATCACTGGTTTGGTCCTACCAGTTTTGTGCCAACGGACATCACCAAAATCATCACCATGTATCTTTCTACGCTTTCGAGTTCCTGTATTGTAAGCCTTGATTGCTCTATGAAAAAAGTGAGATACACTTCCATCCTGCTTGACACCTAAAATTATTTACATTTCAAAATTAAAATAATGATATACAATAAAGAAAGAAGAAAAACATGCAAAACTCTTCCTGCCAACCTGGTAGATTTTGAGGATGGGCATAACAGATTCCATCATCTTTTTCAACGGTTTGGATAAACTCGTCAATAAAAGGATGGGGTTTTAAATCCCCTTCTCCAACTTTCGCAAGTAAGTGCCAGATAATCTCATGATCAGATGGATCAAACTTCACACCTCTAGGTAATCCTGGCCACTCCTGAGCAACCTAAAAACAGACAGGATTCATATTATTCCGAATACTTACAAGTGGTACAGTTTATCTTACAAACAGAAAATTTCAGCAACTTAAAAAAATTCTTTTGACAATAAATGCTGGACAAGTTTATTTTCTTCTTCCTTTTTTTTTTTTTTTTTTGGTGCACTTCAAGCCTACCCCTGAAATTTGGGCTGAGATCATCAAGATCTCAAAATGCAGAACCATTTGCAATCCCAATTCACAAAATGTACCATGTATGTTCTTAAGAAACTAGTCATAAGATGCAAAGAGATATGAGTCTATAATATTTCAAACAGGATATGTAACAATTCAAAAACCTAATAAAATAAATTAACCATTTAAAACTACATTGAAAGGTGATCATGGTAATCCCATATGATGCTGATATCCCAGTTGGGACAAATGTAGTCCAAGTTTTGTATGATAGATATCAAACTCATTAGAGTGGGAAAGTGGTTCAATCCCAATCTCAACCCATGAATGTACAACAACCAGCAAAGAGATACAACATATAGAATGCAATCTTTCAATTTTTCCAGCCTGCATTGGCACAGATTGAGTGGCTAATTACATCGCAGGTTTTCTAATTGGTGCATGGTTATTTATTTCAGAGATGCAATCCGCACAAGCAAAAGTGGTAATTCAAATTCAGGTCAATTAATAAATGCATCAAATAGAATGAAATCAACATGAGGTTAATACTCTGCCAGTTCCGAAACAAGTGTTGAGAATATCCAAACCCTAACTCAGTAAAGTTCAGGTTGGGCCACTCAAGTTGCATTAAACCATTCTGACTACTCAAATTCAAAACAGAAAAATTTACCTAGTTCTATTCATCCATACAACAACCTGATATTTCTCATATGAAAGCAGGAGGCCATGGGCACCATACAACTCAGTCAGACTTGTGGAAGAAAGGAAAAAATAACACATCCTAACACAGAATAGGACCAATTTTGCAACTTCTATCAACTAGCTATAGGCAACATAGATGTTAACCCAAATATAGTAAGTTATGATCATAACACTATGGACTAAAAGCCCACTCAAACAATGTTCTGGTAGTATACATTATCATATATGCCATTTAACATGAGGCATCATCTCTCTAATATGCCCAAAAAGTATGAAACCTGAAAAAGCACCTGTTGTCGCTAATAGCAATTGATAAAAACTTGAAACCAATTACATGTTATCAGAGTACATGTGGGTTAAGGACATTTACAACCATGAAAAATACAAGCATTTTTCTTTTCAAATGCAAGTGCATTATGTGAGCTCTAAATCAGCACAAGCATGATAACTTGATAAAGCATGGGAAGTACCATGCATTGAGATTGTGGGGGACTAAATGTTGATTCACATAATTACACTACTGCACTTGTAGAGCTGTTGTAGCCCTATTGGTCACCACTCACCATTTTGAATGCCAAACAAGTAGTTAATTGCCTCAATGCAGTCACTAAAGAATATATCAGTAAAAATTTTGACCAACATAAAGTACAAATTTAGGGCATGGAATGCAAAATTTTCCTACCCGAAATCATCTTCATATCTATGGTAACTACAATGATGACATACAATGTTGACAAGTTATACACCATATGTTACAGAAGCTTTCAGGTTGATATTCTTTAATCACAAGTTATAAATTATTTTGCCTTGTTAACAGCAATTTGTAATTGTTAATGCTAGAATCTCAGTTGCAAGGAAACATTAGATGATTGCGCTAAAAATCTTAAAAGCACATGTCAGGGGTGCCCATCTGAAATTTGTGATGGGATACTATAAAACTGATAATATGCAGTGAATTAGAAAAAAATTTATATGATCATATTTAATTCCAAACAAAGGACAACAATTTTTTATCCTAAATGTTAAAGCATGGTAGAAAGATAAGGAAAAGTGAAGTATCAATGTTTCAAGACTAAGCACCTCAGCTTCATAGCAGATCCCACATTCAAGCAGTTGCATAAAAGCAACTCCTCATCTCTATTAGTTATTGTGTAATTACAAGTGAAGCGTATGTCACATGTGACATTGGTTCTACACATCAGTAACCATTTTGATGGAAATAACCAATACCAAAAGAAAACTACATTAGTTCCCCTATTGGGTATTAATTTCGACTTTCGACTTTCGACTTCATTTTCATAAAAGCTCAGATATAACGTCCTAGTCCCCCATTTGATTGCTAAGCAGTACAAACCGAACTCATAAATAGTTATCAGCTGATTGTTCAATTTCCATAGTTCCATGTACAAAGAAAAAATGTTAAAAACCAAATCAACAAAGGCAATTTCAAATTCATGTGTGACAACTACTAAATTCAGTCTTATCAAGAACCACCACATACTCATATATAAAAATAAAAACCTGGGTACAATCTTTTGTTTGAAGTTCAGGTAGTTGTGGACCATTCTTATCACTCAAGATGCTGAATTATTTTCATAATGGACCAGGAAAAGAAAGTATTCTGTGTCATTTTCTAAATGTATATTTATATATAATTAATCTTGTTTTAACTTTTGATTATGTGTAACTTTTCACCTACTAGACCTTAAGAAACTTCAGGATCATCATACAATACTTTTATCGCAAATACTTTCATAAAAGCTCAGATATAACGTCCTAGTCCCCCATTTCATTGCTAAGCAGTACAAACCTAACTCATAAATAGTTATCAGCTGATTGTTCAATTTCCATAGTTTCATGTACAAAGAAAAAATGTTAAAACCAAATCAACAAAGGCAATTTCAAATTCATGTGTGACAACTGCTAAATTCAGTCTTATCAAGAACCACCACATACTCGTGGTACAATCTTTTGTTTGAAGTTCAAGTAATTGTGGACCATTCTTATCACTCAAGATGCTGAATTATTTTCATAATGGGCCAGGAAAAGAAATTATTCTGAGCCATTTTCTAGATGTATATTTATATATAATTAATCTTGTTTTGACTTTTGATTATGTGTAACTTTTCACCTACTAGACCTTAAGAAACTTCAGGATCATCATACAATACTTTTATCACAAATTCTACCACCAAAAAAAAAAAAAAAAAAAATTTCTAAAGCAGGTAATAAAACTTTATGGTGCAAGTTTTCATACTAATCAGCCTTCATAACTAAAAATCAAACTAGTTTCTACCACTTGAGTAAATAAATTAAACAAAATAAGAAACAAGGGGAATGTATGGGGGTACACATGCAAAGAATTGAGAATCAAATAGAAACTTATGACTCATGAGACACAGGAAAGTTCAAGAGGGGGGGGGGGGGGGGGGAATTTCTTCAAGAAATACAGGAATTTCTTCAAGAAATACAGGAAAATTAAACAGAAACGATGTTAACAAGCCCTGGAAACAGCAGTAAGCAAAACATTCAAACAAATTTTTATCCTCTTAACAAAATCATATTTAAGCTTAAGAAAAGTTAGAGACTGTACATCACTGTTGTCAATCATAAACTGGCAATTAGGGCAAGCTCTGCTGGGGTTGCTTTTCCATGTAACTCTATCAGGATGACATGTTGCAGATGCACTCTTTATTTTCGTAGCAATTCTGTTACTGTCCACCAACCATGATGGTCTGCATAAATTACACAAATTACTTATAATAAGAATCAAGGGATACTTTTAATAACACAGAGAAATATTGTAATTACACAGGATTCTAATTTTTTTTTTCCTTTCTAATTGGTAAGTTACACATGCACACAATGGGTCTTGAACTCACAACCTCACCCTCCACCTAGCACTTACAAGGGAAAGAGGTACCAGTTGAGCTAGAGCTCATTGAAATGCAGGATTCTAAGTTGTTAGTACAACAAAGATTAAAAAATAAAATAAAAAAATAAAAAAAAGAGAGGTGCCAGTTGAGCTAGAGCTCATTGGCACTCAGGATTCTAAGTTGTTAGTACAACAAAGATAAATGTATAGAAATAACTGATAGCGAAAACGAGAATCACAAGATCAAGAAAAAATATATTAGGAATCTCAAACAGGTTATAAAAGACAAGCCCATTATATTATTAAATCTAAATTGAAATGTTTCAATTACCTACAGTCTCATTAAAATTTTCTTGGGTCTATGGCATGCTGCCTAAACTAGAGATAACAAGAGAAATGCAATGATCATGCGCTTCAGTCTAACACAATCTATACTGACTATTTGGATTTATAGAAAAGGGAATATTTTTAATTAATAAATAGATAAATATGCGGTGCGGATTGGAGAAAACCAATCCTAACTTACTGCTATGCGGTTGTGGTAACCACGTGGAAATATTTGATTCGTCCATCAATAAACCTTTATAAGTTGACAGGACCCAGAAATTCTTTGACAGTTGAAGATTGATTCTTATCTTTTTATGTTTTATTTAGTTTTCTCTAATAATCAATTTCTTCAGCTTGACCCATATACATAATCAGACTCAATGACATGAAGCTTATTATGCTTCAGTTAAATAATAGCAACCAGGAACAACATCAGATGAGGGCCAATTACAGGTTTCCTTTCACATTATCATCACTATAATCAATTGCAGGTCATTTAAAATGACACCAACATGTCTAAGTAAATTAATGAGACCTGTTACAATTTGTTATCACAATGTAAAGACAAAACCAATATTTGCCCAAAATGGAAAGGATCGATGGCTACAATTTCCAAGTAGTCATCAATTGAGTGATCTCAACATCATGATATCAACAAGAAAACATATGATCGTGATCCTTGTAAGAAGTAAATGACACATAAGACTCAAAAGACAAACTTTATAGTTGTAAAATGTAATTCTGAACATAGGTGATGCAACAACAATAAACCATTAATGCTTCCAAAATACATCTACGCGTCACATTAAGGTACTTCAGCAAGAATGGTGACAATATCAGCAAAAAGAAGTATTTTATTAGGCAGCTCTATCTGTGCCCAACCAAGGCATATCTTCTTTTTATTTCTTTTCTTTAAACCCTGAAACTAACCTTCAAAGATCACAGATAACACATAAATACACAGGAAGCACAATAAGAAAGATATAAGAATATAAATGACATTGAGTACCAATATCTGAAATTGAACTTCCCAATAGTGCCTAACATAACAAAAATTCTATCTTCTACTTCTTTGTTTTCCCTTTTTGATTGGTAATTACAGACAACCTAGTGGCACCCTCCACATTGCTCGTCCAAGTGGAGGAGATGCCATGTGAGCCAATGCTCATTTGGCATAACATTATTCCTATATTCTAATAATTCTATACCCAACACAACATACACATAAATTGAGCATAGAAACACATAACAATAATTAACCACTTAAGTAGAAGCTCCTACCCTCCTTCCAACTATGATTCTCAGGGGTCAAGTATGGAAAACAAAAATACATGAAAGGCATAAAATGCTTTTCTGGAGGATTGCTGCAGATTGCCTCCCTACAAAGGAAAAAATTGGGAAATTCTCTGAGCTCCCTGATGATGTGTGTCAGTTGTGCAATTCTCAGAAGGAATCAGCACTACACATTTTCACCAAATGTCCACTGACAAAAGCTCTATGGTTTTGTTGTCAGTTGGGAATCAGACTTGATGATTTTAATTTCAACAACATTACAGATTTTGTTAAGTTTTTGTTGAATCCACCATCAAATCCATATATGGGAATAAATGGAGATGATCTTCTACAATTTGGTGCAATTATATGTGATCAAGTGTGGAAGCTAAGAAATGGAATATTGTTTGAAGGAATTGAACTGAGCCATGAAGACATTAGAGCTCGGCTCTCCAGAACATTTGCAGGGTTCAAAGGTGTTAGAACTAACACATCAACATCATCTCCACCAAGAACTAATGCTCAGTGGATAGTGCCTTATAGAGGGTCATTGAAAGATAATGTTGATGCAGCGGTTGGAAAGTCAAGATCCATCATTTCTGCAGTGGCTAGAGATTGTAGAGGGGAGTTGGTATTTGCCTGCACCAAATGGGCAAACACCAACCTCCCTCTGCAAGCAGAGGCTAAAGCTCATAGGGGGGCAACCTTCCTTTCAATACAACTTCCATTTGAATCCATATGCATTGAAGGGGACTCCAAAGTGTGCATCCAAGCCATATCCAATCTGAACGTAAATACCCCATGGAGGATCCAAAATATAATCTCAGAAATCATCTCTCTTGCGAACCATGTAAATAGGCCTTCTTTTTGTTAGATTCCAAGAGTAGCCAATAGGGCCACCCTAATGGTCTATATGTAATAGGATAAATGGTTTTTTTTTTTATGTTAGTAACTGCCCCCCGTCTCAATGATGTTCTAAGGGTGGAGACACGTTCGTTGTCTATTGTGTAGTCTTTGTTGTACAGTCTTTTTCTCTTTATAAAAATAAAAATTTGCAATTCATAAAAAAAAATAATAATAATAAGGGTAAACTATATATTTGGTCCCTATCCTTTACAACATATTTCAATTTGATCCTTAATTTTTTAATTGTGTTAATTTGGTCCCTAACATTTCAATGTCGTGTCAATTAAGTCCCTATTGTTATATCTTGGATGAAAATTGATGACATGTCAAATGGCCAAAATAAAATTTTATTGTATTGTCAAATCAATGAAAGCTAATTTTTTTATTTTGATCATTAGACGTGTCATCAATTTTCATCCAAAAATTAACAATAAGGACTAAATTGACACGGTATTGAAATGTTAAGGACCAAATTGACACAATTAAAAGATTAGGGACCAAATTGAAATATGGTGTATAGGATAGGGACCAAATATGCAGTTTACCCTAATAATAATTAACCACTTAAGTTCACAAATTGTTTCCCACTGTCGCCACACCATTTTCAGGCATAGAGATTCCATTCCAGAGCTACAAAGTATAATCTCTTTTCCTAGTACATTAGTCAGCGATTAGCCAAAAATCATAAAACCCAAATAGTAAATTTGATTCAAAAATCATTTCTTTTTTTTCTTTTTTTTTTCCTAACACAAAAATAACTGCCCAGATGGTCTCCATTCCATTCCGTAAAACACCAATGAATATCAAACGAAATCTCAGTTATAAATAATAACTAAAATAACCAAACAAAAATCCCCCAGATATTAAAACCGTCATTCTGATATGAAACCTAAATAACCCATTAACTAGTTGGTCCGTCCGTACAAAAATAATGGGTCAAGTTGGGCAATACCTAACTAAACAAATATCATAACAACCAAAACCTTTTTTTCTTCTAATATGATTTCTGAGGCAACCTAACAAAACAAAACAAAAAAGAGTTTTTGACATTCAATTTATACTGAATCAATGTGATTCCTGCAATGAATAGAGAGAGAAAGAGAGAGAGAGTACCCAGCCATGTCAAAAGGTTAGTGATGACTGATGAAGTTCAGAGATTCAAAACCAACATCAGTTGTTTGTCTTTCACTGCTTCTACCTCAGCCTTCTTTCTTTGTTGGAAGTTCAGAGTTTATTGAAAGTGAAGTGGTAGTATATTGTATAACTATAAAAAGTAATACCTATTTTCTATTTTCCTTTTGGCTTTTTTTTTTAATTATTATTATTATTTTGAAATTTGAAACTGCGTTACTGTTATTCAGTACGAATTGCTTGGGGGAAAAGAAATATTGTTTGTGCGTTGTTGCTGTTGTTTTGTTTTTTTTGTTTTTTTTTTTTTTAAGAAGTAAGTAACTAATTAGGGTGCGTTTGAATCGACTTCAAACGATTTTCGGAAATCAATTTCCGGAAAATGGAGCGTTTGGCTGTGACGGAAAATATTATTTTCCGGAAATCCTTTTCCTGTTGACCGAAATTTGAAGCCTTGACCACGGAAATTAGAATCTGCCTTCATTTTCACTTCATTTCATTTCCGGAAAAAGAGAGAGAGAGAGCGCACGCGCGCGAGAGAGGAGAAGAACATTCCAGTCAGTCCGATGATCGCCGGCGGACTCCGAGCTCCAGGCGGCGCCGATCTCGCGAGCTCCAGTCCGACGCCACGAAGATCGCGATCGACGGCGCGATCTCACCTTCGCGAGATCGCGCCGTCGCGAGATCGCGCAGTCGCGAGATCGCGCAGTTGATCGCGATCTCGCCTTCGACCGAGATCGCGATCGACGGCTCGATCTCGCGACGCATCGATCGCGATCTTGCCCGCGCCGTTGATCGCGATCGACGGCGCGATCTCGCGAAGCGTCGATCGCGATCTCGCGCCGTCGCGAGATCGCGATCTCGCGACGCGTCGATCGCGATCTTGCCCGCGCCGTTGATCGCGATCGACGGTGCGATCTCGCGAAGCGTCGATCGCGAGATCGCGCCGTCGCCGTTGATCGCGAGATCGCGCCGACGAGAGAGGAGTCGTTGATGATTTTTTCTGGATTTGTGTTTTCCTTCTTCTTTTCCAAACACCAGAAAATATTTTCCGGAAAATTTTTTGAAATGCAACCAAACACATGGAAACATTTTCCTTTTCCGGAAATTAGCATTTCCGGAAAATATGTATTTTCCGGAAAACGTTTTACAGCAGCCAAACACAGCCTTAATGCCGCCACTTCTTCTTGAGATGGCAAGTGGTAGGGTTTGTGTGACTCAATCGTATGTAGAGAGTTGGAGACTTAGGGTTAATTTCTGTGATCATTTAGTTCTACGGATTTAGATCTTTTAGATTTCTAAGGGTATTCTACTAAATACATTTTCTTAAATTCTAACCACTTTTTTAAGGGTTTAGATTCTGCCATGTCAGTATTCTATTAACAATATCTTTAAAGATATTTTACCAAATAGATTTTTTTAAATTCTAACCACTTTTTTATGATTTAAAGGTCTAGATTCTATCATATCAACATTCCATTAACAATACTCTTAAAATAATAAAATAATATTGCAAGCAAAACAATTAAAATTATTATTAATGGAATACTGACATGGCAAAATATAGACCATTAAATCAATAAAGAATGATTAAAATTTAAGAAAACCTATTTGGTAGAATACCCTATGAAATCTAAAGGATTTGAATATCTAGTCCTACTTATCAACAGTTGACAAGAGTTGGAGTTCAAATTTATAAAAGGAAACTTCACACACATATATACTTAGATTAGGTTAGAGTAGAATTTCTATCATATATCAACCAAAAAAAAAAAGTAGTTGGGAGGATGGAAAAATGAACCGGTAGAAAATGTTGCGAGGTTAGAAAAATTTTAGATTTTCAACATATATGTTTGGTAATCAAATGTAGAATACACCATCTGCCACAACATGGCAAGTGTAGAGGTGGCAATTGGGTGGGTCATAAATAATTGGGTACTTAAACACCCACTTTGCTTTATAAATAAATTAAAACACACATTTATTTATTTATGACTCCCATTAGTCCCATATCCAATCCAATTCGACCCAACTATTAAAAGTAGAATTCCAACACACCCATTTATCCATTATCGTATGAATATATATATATAACAAAAATACCTTCTAAAACTTATAAAATAACCAAAATACTCTAAAACCTCAAAACTTACCAAAATTCCTCTAAAATTTCAAAATATCTCCTAAAGCCTCCTAAATGACCAAAATACCGTAAAACATCCAAAATGTTCAAAATTTTCCTAAACCTAACAAATTATCGAAATATCCCTAAACAAAAAAATAACCAAACCTAAAAGAACAAAATTTAATTTACTTTCTAACGGGCTTAGATGAAATTTTCGAAATTTTTAGGGGCTGTCCCCCCCCCCCCCACTCCATAACCTAGCTCTACCCCTAACTAAAAAATGTTTTTTTTTTTTTAATAACTAAAATAAGGTTGAGCTTGATTTATTTTAAATCATAAATGTCAAAAATATGACCTCTCCAACATTATAAATTATAAGTGGTAGAATGTTAGACATTTTCACCCACTCGGCACTCAATGATGTGGAATTCAAATATATGTTGAATTACTTACTAGCTTTATCCTTGAGCATTGTGATGGCAACCCCTCTTTTTTTTTAGTACATCTAAAAAGTTCCAAACTAGCCTTATAAAGTGCTATGATTTCAATAGAGAGTAGGACCTATGTTGCAGGAACACGAACACAGGGATATGGCAATTTTTGGAAAATAAGGACACGACACGGCGGGGACACAACGGTTAAATAATTAATTAAATTTTATATTTAGGCATATTTTTTAATATTTTTAGACATAAAATACGTTTATGTCTAGAATTTAAAGTATGTAAGAACTACAAATAAGTAAACTAACACCCAAAGTAGTACAATAATAAATAACTCAGTTGATTTTTCACTTTCAGTATTCATTTTAGTAAAATCACCTACAATATTTAACTTTAATAAATAAATAAAACTATAGCAGGACACACAAAAATAAAAATCACCAAGTTCATAATAAACATTATAATTTATGAGGCAAAACAAAAGGCTGAGTAAAGAAACACAGTAACAGTGACACTGGGACAGTGAGAAAAAAAAAAAAAACAAAACAAAACACGTTATAATAAGTGAGTATTTAAGTAACCCATTCAGTCATTCACCTAAACCAAATGGCCAAATATTTGGAGGAAAAAAAAAAAAAAAACAGAGAGAAGCTTAAAGGGGTCGAACCTGATGCAAAGAGAGAGAGATATCGGAAGGGACAAGCACGGCATCGACGTCTATGGAGCTCGCCGATCGGCCCGATCTAGCTCCGAAGAGGGACAAAGGGCAGTGGCAGCGGCAGCAGCCTGGCAGAGCAGAGGTCAGAGGGAGGGTGGGTGGGTTGAGAAGTGAGAACTTGAGATGTGGGTTTCGGGACTTCTCAGGCTTGTTGTTTTAGGGTATATCATAAAATCAATGGTATTGGTAAGTCCATCTGTCAAAATCTGTGATTTCCTTCTTCTTTTTTCTTTTTTTCACCGCTGGCATGTCGAAGCCGTGTCGGAGAAGTGAAAAAAAAAAAAAAAAAGACACTCGCTGGACACCGGAATTCGGCGAGTCGTACCTGTTCTGGTGTCCAACATGTGTCCGACACCGACACGACGCCAAAAATGGCGTGTTTGTGCAACCTAGATTAGGACTATATTGTAGTTGTATTCGAGATCAGCTGGGCCTCCAGAAACTATATGGAAGAGAGGAAAGGTTATAGGAAAAGAATTAACAAACAAGTACATTCTCATTGATTGATTCACATCTAGCTTACACATTCTCTTTTATACCATTCCCTCTCTATCGGTAACTAACTTGTACAGTTGTAACATCAACCACTAGTAACTAAGTATTAACTAACTAACTCTCAATGATTCTGTTGTTAACTGTGTACAACTAACCAACTAACTGACTTGACTACTAACTTGGCTGCTATGATGATCCTAACAATACCCCTTCCTTTGAAGCACCTTGCCCACAAGGTGAGAAAATTGCTGCTACAGTAGATATAAACTCTCCCAAGTTGCATTTTCCTTACTTTCACATTGCCAGTGAACTAAGACTTGAGTAATAGTCCTAGCCCTCAATTGTTGTGACCTTGTCTGCAAAATAGCTACTGGTTCTGGAGTGAGAATTCCATCTGCATCAAGAAGTGGCAATTAGGAAACAAAAGTTACATGCTTGCCCAATTCAGCCTTGAGACAAGCAACGTGGAAAGTTGGGTGGATTTTAGATTCTAGAGCAATGTCCAACCTGTAAGATACCTTCCCAATTCTCTGCAAAATTTGGAAGGGTCCATAGTATCTAGGTGATAACTTCTCACAGCTCTTAAGCTTCAATGACGTCTATCTATAGGGATGCAACCTGAGAAAAACCCAATCCCTAACTGCAAATTCCCTCTCAGTTCTATGCTTATTAGTATATAGTTTTATTCTCTCCTTAGCTGCTAAAATGTTCTATTTCAAAAAGGTGGTCAGCTATTGTCTAAACTTTAAGTGAACATTCACACTATCAACCTTAGTTGTACCTGGAACATAATCCAGTAATCTAGGAGGTGGATAACCATACAAAGCCTCAAAAGGGGACAGCTTGGTAGAAGTATGAAAGTTGGTATTAAACCAAAACTCAGCAAGAGGTAACCACTCCACCACCCAAGTAGTTGGTCTATCAGCAACAAAGGCTCTTAGTTAACCACTTCAGTTTGTCCATCAGTTTGAGGTTGGTAAGTTGAAGACATGGCTAATTAGATTCATTGTAATTGCATCAATTCTTGCCAAAAGTGTGAAGTGAAATCAGGGTCCCTATCACTCACAATTCTAAAAGGCATGTCACGCAATTTAAGTACATTCTGCATATAAAGGCCGGCCACCTTAGAAGTAATATAAGGATGAGACAGTGGTACAAAGTGAACAAACTTAGTAAGCCTATCCTTTTGTTGAGTTGAAAATTAAGATTTTCTTGAGTTTGAAAGTTAGGTTGTGATTCATGTGCAATTTTATATACTGAGAAAGAATTGTCAATAATAAGTTTTTAGTCCTTCATTTAGGTGACGAGAACATGGACACTTAAGCTCCTCTTATTCAAATCTCTCACGTCTTTTGCTTTCAGGTAAGAAATACGTGATATAAGCGTATGATAAGCATAAATTTTTTTTAGAAAAATTATTATGCATTAAAAATTTTTAATTAGAGATTTGCATATAATCATGATTTAAGTAAAGATATATGTTCGTGAATTTTGAATCTTATATATAATTTTTAGCATATTAATGTTATACTCATACCACAAACATAATATTTAAGAATGAAGTGGATATGCTACTGTAAGGACACAATTTGGATCCTAAGCCCAAAAGGTAAAAGGATCTAGGCCCAAAGAGCCCAATGCAATGAATTTGTAGAGAGTGAGTTTGAAAACTAGGCTCTAATGAGTTGGGTAATAATTATAATGGATCCAGATCACAATAAAGTAAAGATAGATTGGTTTTATCTAAAGAAAATCGTCCTCGGCACAATCCGAGGAGATCAGTTTTTGTATATATTTCTTGAATTTGGTTACAAGCATAGTTCTTGTTGCTATAATGTTTTTCTCTCCCTTTTCGATCCCTTTTCCTTAAGGTTTTCTTTCTATTCTATACTATCTTCACTCTTTCATCTCTACCCTTTACGTGTAATTTAGATTGTTGGTGTTGATCCTTGTCCCATCAGCACTTTCCTGAAATCTTCGGGGAGTAGATGTAAGGCTGAAAATTACTGTTCAGGTATCACTTCCTCATGAATGTGGCCAAAGAGTTAGCTACAGAGCATTTAATGCGGTGATAGTAGCTTTCTTTTACATATTTCATAGCTCCCATGCTTCCATGACGTGTATCCTTATCAATAGAAACTCCCAAAACGTCGCCCTGGATAGCAAACTGCACTTTCTGACCTTTGCCTTGCTTAGCCGAGGAAGCATCCCTCCTTGGACCACCTTCTTTGGCCATCATGGCCAGATCCCCTCTTTTATTTATTAACACCGACCTCCATAACAACGTTTACCCGTCCTCGGACTACTAGGCATCCTCGGATCAGGCCCCCGGCCCAATATATACTACTGGGCCTATCAACCCTACAATAGCCCCTCGAAATTCTCCTCTTTTGCTCCTCGGGAAGAAAGGAGGATTTCGATATCACCGTAATCACCCTGCTCTTACCATACATCACCTCTGTCTACACAAGTGCCTTTTCAACTGCCCAATGCACGCTCCTAACACTTCGGAATCCAAGACACGCCTTCATTAAATTTCTATGGCTCCATGCTCCCTACGTTCTATTGTGCGATGCAGATCCAACGGCTGAGGATTTTATTGGAACTCGGGCGGGAATTTTCCCACTTGTCACTCTTTCTCTAATACAAATATTGCCCAAACACTTCATTCACCTTACTTTAGCACTCATACACTGAATCTTTGCACTCATAAACTGAACCTTTGCACTCATAAATATCAAGAGCTAGTCCGAGGAGAATTTCCAACTTTGCGTAAGTTTTTTTAACCCTTTCTGTTTACTTTTCCTTCTATTTTTCTTTTCACATAGTCCTCTTCTCCTTAGCCCTTTTAATTTCCCTTCCCCTTCTTCTCACCTTCACCTATCTCTAATCAAATGGGTAGATTTGCTTACTTGGTAGACTCCGTAGAGAGTATTGAGAGCTTTAAAGCTCAATACAGAATCCCGCCAGGAGTCTCCATTAGGTACTGTAAGGATGGGGATTAGCACACCGATAAGCAGGAGGGAGAAGTGGTAATCCCGATGATTGCCTTCATAAAGGGAAGGATGAGAATCCCCATGGGTACAGTCACTAGGGATTACCTAAGGGCCCATAGGCTAGCTCCCACCCAATGCGTCTCAAACATGTTTAAGATCTTAGGTAGTATAAACGCCCTTAATGAGAGAATGGGCTTAAACCTTACTCACCACGATGTCAATTGGGTCTATAACCTTCACCACATAGTAAATAAAAAAAAAATAATAATAAAAAAAAAAAAACCTCATTCTGGCTTTCTAGCCAAACCGGAATGGGAAAGTTCGAAAAAGAGATAAAAAAATTTTCTTTTCGAGAGCCATTTCGACCCGACCCAAGCTAGAGCGTTCCCAAAAAAATAGAAAAAAATTTTCAAAAAACTAAAAAACGTTATTCTAGAATCATTTCTAGCCAAACTGGGATGGGACAGGCCGAAAAAGAGATAAAAATTTTCATTCCGGGAACCATTTTTTCCTGAAATAGGTTGGAGCATTCCAAAAAAAATTCAAAAAAATTAAAAACGTCAATCTGGCTTTATTTCTAGCCAAACTGGGCCGGGACTAGCCAAAAAAGAGATAAAAAAAATTTCGTTCTAAGTGTCGTTTCTACTTGACTCGGGCGGGACTGTTCCCAAAAAAATAGTAAAAAATTCAAAAAATTAAAAAACGTTATTCTACTTTATTTCTAGCCAAACCGGGTTAGGACCGGCCTAAAAAGAGATGAAAAAAAATTGATCCGAGTGTTGTTTCTTCCAGACCAAGGCTAGAGCATTCTCAAAAAAATAGTAAAAAAATTGAAAAAACTAAAAAAATTCATTCTGGCTTCATTTCTAGCCAAACCTGGCCAAGACCGGCCAAAAAAAGGAAAAAAAAAATTTCATTCACAGTACCTGTAGGGATAATGGCCCAAAATCATATATGGGGCCTTGAGATTCGTCTAAGGACGTTGAATGATCCGAGGAGGGACAAATAGTCATCAAGGGTTCCAATTTAAAGTCTTCTAACTAAGGGACAAGTGGAAGGCGGTTTGAGGAGGAACTCCTCCTCGGATATAATGAGTGCTCCAACAATAGGAACATGCTTTCTTGAACATACAAGAAGGAAGGAAACCAAAAATATCTAAGGGAAAGCTACTACCATCGCATTAAATACACTGCAGCTACTTTTCTGGCTGCATTTATGTGAAGAAGACTTCTGAACAGTACTGTCTTGGCTACCACAACTCACAGGAAGCCCCAGAGGATGTCTAATGGGACAGGTACTCAAGTAATGGCTCAGATGATCAACAAGTGTAGGACCAAGATGGTCTAAGGGGAGTTAGATAATGTAAGAAACCCTCCATGAGGAAGTGGATCAAAAAAATAGAGAGAGAACACTGTAACAATCTAAATTGTTCTTGTATTCAATTGTGACCAATTTATAAAGTGTGACCTCCTTAGACGGTGAAGTCGTTCAGCTTTACTTTCTTTGTTCTTGCTTGATCATTTTCCAAACCCATACTAGCCGTTGTCAAATTCATTAGAGCCTAGTTCTTCGACCCACTCTCTACAAATTTATTATATTAGGCTCATTGGGCCAAGATCCTATACATTTTGGGCTCGGGCTGTAAACCGTGTCCCTATAGTACCGTTTCTACAGGACTCGGGTTGGAGCATTCCTAAAAGAATAGTAAAAAAATTAAAAAATTTAAAAATGTCATTATATCTTCAATTCTAGCCAAACCAGGCTAAGACATGTTGGAAAAGAGATAATATAAAAATAAAATAAAAAATTCGGTTCAAGTACCATTTCTCCCGATCCAAGCAAGAGCAATCCCCAAAAAAATAGTAAAAAAAATTAAAAAACATTATTGTGGCACCATTTCTAACCAAACTAGGTTGGGACAGGCCGAAATAGAGATAAAAAAATATTTGTTTCGGGAACCGTTTTTGCCTGACCTAGGGTGGAGCGTTCCCAAAAAAATTCAACAAAAATTGTAAAAAAGTTCAAAAAAATTAAAAACGTCATTCTAGCTTCATTTAATGCCAAACCAGGCAAGGACAGGTTGAAAAAGAGATAAAAAAAATATTTTGTTTCGGGTACTGTTTCTCCCAATCCAAGCCGAAGCGTTCCCAAAACAATAGTTAAAAAATTCAAAAAATTAAAAAATATTATTCTGGCTTTATTTCTAGCCAAACCAGGTCAAGATCGGCCAAAAAAGAGATTAAAAAATTTTTCGTTTCGAGTGCCGTTTCTTCCCGACTAGGGCTGGAGAATTCCTAAAAAAATAGTAGAAAAATTCAAAAAAAAAAAAAATCATTCTAGCTTCATTTCAAGCCAAACCGGGCCGTCACAGGCCGAAAAATAAAAAAATAAAAAAATTTCGAACCGAGTACCGTTTCTACCTAACCCGAGATGGAGCATTCCCAAAAAAAATGGAAAAAAAATATATATATATATATATATATATATATATATATAAAATTTTTTTTTAAAAAAAAAAAAGGTCATTCTGGCTTCATTTCTAGACAAACCAGGCTGGGACAAGCCAAAAAAGAGAAAAAAAAAATTGTTCCCAGTATCGTTTCTACACGACCCAGGTAGGAGCATTCCTAAAAAAATAGTAAAAAAATTGAAAAACTAAAAAACGTCATTACAGCTTCATTGAATGCCAAACCAAGCTGGGACAGGCTGAAAAAGAGATTAAAAAAAAAAAGAAAAAAAATCGTTCCAGGTACCTTTTTCACAAACAAAGCTGCGTTCCCCAAAAAATAGTAAAAAAATTTTGAAAAATTAAAAAAAAAAAAAAAAAACCTCATTCTGGCCTCATTTCTAGCCAAACCGGGCCGGGACAGGCTGGAAAAGAGATAAAAAAAGGTTTTCGTTTTGAATACCGTTCCTACTCGACTCGGGCTGGAGCATTCCCAAGAAAATAGTAAATAAATTCAAAAACTTAAAAAACGTCATTCTGGCTTCATTTTAAGCCAAACCGGGCTAGGAGAGGCCGAAAAAGAGATTAAAAAAAAAAATCGTTTCGAGAACCGTTTTTTCCGGACCTAGGATGGAAAACTCCAAAAAAATAGTAAAAAAATTCAAAAAAATTAAAAAGTCATCCTGGCTTCGTTTAAAGCCAATACGAGCCAGGACAGGCCGAAAAAGAGAAAAAAAAAATTCATTCTAAGTACCGTTTCTACCCGACCCGGGCTGGAGCATTCCTAAAAAAATAGTAAAAATAATTTAAAAAATTAAAAAACATCATTCTGGCTTCATTTCTGGCCAAACCAAGCCAAGAGAGGCCGAAAAAGAGATAAAACAATTACGTTCCCACTACTATTTCAACCCGACCCGGGATGGAGCATTCCCAAAAGAATAGTAAAATAACTAAAAAGCATGTCATTCTAGCCTCATTTCTAGAGAATCTAGGCCATGCCAAGCCGAAAAAGAGAAGAAAAAAAAATTTCGTTCCCAATACCTTTTCTACACGACCCGAGCAAGATCATTCCTAAAAAAAATAGTAAAATAAAATTAAAAAAAAAAGTCATTCTGGCTTCAATTCTAGCCAAACCAAGCTAGGACATGCTGGAAAAGAGATAAAAATAAATAAATAATTTCGGTACTGGTACCGTTTCTCCCGATCCAAGCAAGAGCATTTTCAAAAAAATAGTAAAAAAAATCAAAAAATAAAAAAAATGTTATTTTGGCATCATTTCTCGCCAAACTGGGCCGGGACAGGCTGAAAATGAGATAAAAAAATTTCCATTCCGGGAACCATTTCTGCCTGACCTAGGCTGGAGTGTTCCCAAAAAAATTCAAAAAATATAGTAAAAAAAAATCAAAAATTCGTTTAATGCCAAACCAGGCTGGAACAGGTCGAAAAAGAGATTAAAAAAAAATTCATTCCGATTACCATCTCTCTCAACCTAAGCCGATGCGTTCCCCAAAAAATAGTAAAAAAATTCAAAAAATAAAAAACTCATTCTGGCCACATTTCTAGTCAAACTGGGCCAGGACAGGCTGAAAATAAGATAAAAAAGATTTTCGTTCCGAATACCGTTCCAACTCGACTCAGCTGGAGCATTCCCAAGAAAATAGTAAATAAATTTGAAAAATTAAAGAACGTCATTCTGGCTTCGTTTCTAGCAAAACCGAGCCAGGAGAGGCCGAAAAAGTGATAAAAAAAATTTCGTTCCAGGAACTGTTTCTGTCGGACCTAGCCTTGAAAATTCCGAAAAAAATAGTAAAATAATTCAAAAAAAAAAAATTAAAACCTTATTCTGGCTTCATTTGAAGCCAATCTAGGTCAGGATAGGCCAAAAAAGAGATTAAAAAAAAAAAAAATTTCATCTCCGAATACCGTTTCTCCTGACCCAAGCAGGAGCATTCCCAAAATAATTCTAAATTTTTTTTTTTTTTTTAAAAAAATGTCATTCTAGCCTCATTTCTAGCTAGATCAGGCTAGGACTGGCCAAAAAAGGGATAAAAAATTTCATTCCGAGTAATGTTTCTACCCAACCCAGCCTGGAGTATTCCCAAAAAATTGTAAGAAGATTTTAAAAAATTAAAAAAGTCATTTTGGATTCATTTCTAGTTAAATCGAGCCGGGATAAGCTAAAAAAGAGATAAAAAAGTTTTCGTTCCAAGAATAGTTTCTGCCGGAACTAGGCTGGAAAATTCCAAAAAAAATAGCAAAAAAATTTCAAAAAATAAAAAACGTCATTCTGGCTTTGTTTCTAGTTAAACCAGGCCAGGAGAGGCCTAAAAAGAGATAAAAAATTTTCGTTCCCAGTACTGTTTCCACCCGACCTGAGCTCGAGCATTCCCAAAAAAGTAGTAAAAAATCTTAAAATTTTTTTAAAATAAAGGTCATTATGGCTTCATTTCTGGACAATCCGGACCAAGACAAGCCGAAAAAGAGAAAAAAAAATTTCGTTTCTAGTACTGTTTCTACACAACTTGGGCTGGAGCATTCCTAAAAAAAATAGTAAAAAAATTCAAAAATGTCATTCTATGTTCAATTCTAGCCAAACTGGGCCTGGACATGTTGGAAAAGAGTTAAAAAAAAAAAAAAAAATCAGTTTGGGTACAGTTTCTCCTAATCCAAGCAAGAGTAGTCCCTAAAAAAATAGTAAAAAAAAAAATTAAAAAAAACATTTTTGTGGCATCATTTCTAGCCAAACCGGGCCGGGATAGGCCTAAAAAGAGATAAAAAAAAATATTCTTTCTAGGAACCATTTCTGCCTGACCTAGAGTGGAGCGTTCCCATAAAAATTCAACAAAAATTGTAAAAAAATTCAAAAAAAAAAAAAAAAATGTCATTCTAGCTTCATTCAATGCCAAACCAGGCCGAGACAGGTTGAAAAAGAGATAAAAAAAATATTTCATTTCGAGTGCCGTTTCTCCCAATCCAAGCCGGAGTGTTCCCAAAACAGTAGTTAAAAAATTCAAAATATTAAAAAATATTATTCTGGCTTTATTTCTAGCCAAACCGGGTTGAGACCGGCCAAAAAAGAGATTAAATTTTTTTTTTTTTCGTTTCTAGTGCTGTTTCTTCCTGACCAGGGCTAGAGAATTCCCAAAAAAATAGTAGAAAATTCAAAAAATTAAAAAAAAAAATCATTCTAGCTTCATTTCTAGCCAAACCGGGCCGTCACAGGCCGAAAAATAAATAAATAAATAAATTTTGAACTGAGTACCATTTCTACCCAACCCGAGATGGAGCATTCCTAAAAAAAAATGAAAAAAAGATTAATTTTTTTTTTTTGAAAAAAAAAAAAGTCATTCTGGCTTCATTTCTGGACAAACCAGGCTGGGACAAGCCAGAAAAGAGAGGAAAAAAAAAAAATCGTTCCCAGTATCGTTTCTACATTACCCGAGCAGGAGCATTCCTAAAAAAATTCAAAAAATTAAAAAACGTCATTATGGCTTAATTGAATACCAAACTAGGTTGGGACAGGCTGAAAAAGAGATAAAAAAAAATTGTTCCGGGTACCTTTTTCACAACCCAAGCCACGTTCCCCAAAAAATAGTAAAAAAATTTGAAAAAAAAAAAAAAAACTCATTTTGGCCTCATTTCTAGCCAAACCGGGCCGGGACGGGCTAAAAAAGAGAAAAACAAGGTTTTCGTTTTGAATACCGTTCCTACTCGACTCGGGTTGGAGCATTCCCAAGAAAATAGTAAATAAATTCAAAAACTTAAAAAACGTCATTCTGGCTTCATTTTAAGCCAAACCGGGCTAGGGGAGGCCGAAAAAGAGATTAAAAAAAAAAATCATTCCGGGATCCGTTTTTTCCAGACCTAGGATGGAAAACTCCAAAAAAATAGTAAAAAAATTCAAAAAAAAAAATTTAAAAAGTCATTCTGGCTTCGTTTAAAGCCAATACGGGCTGGGACAAGCCGAAAAAGAGAAAAAAAACATTTCATTCTGAGTACCATTTCTACCAGACCCAGGTTTGAGCATTCCCAAAAAAGAGTAAAAAAAATTAAAAAAAAAAAAACATCATTCTGGCTTCGTTTCTGGCCAAAGCAAGCCAGGAGAGGCCGAAAAAGAGATAAAACAATTACATTCCCACTATTGTTTCTACCCGACCTGGGCTGGAGCGTTCCCAAAAGAATAGTAAAAGCACTAAAAAACACGTCATTCTAGCTTCATTTCTAGACAATCTGGTCCATGCCAAGCCGAAAAAGAGAGAAATTTTTTTTTTTGTTCCCAATACCATTTCTACACAACCCGAGCAGGAGCATTCCTAAAAAAAACTAAAAAAAATTTAAAAACTAAAAAAAACGTCATTCTAGCTTCAATTCTAGCCAAACCGAGCCAGGACATGCCGGAAAAGAGATAAAAATAAATAAATAATTTCGGTACTGGTTCCGTTTCTCCCGATCCAAGCAAGAGCATTTTCAAAAAAATAGTAAAAAAAATCAAAAAATTAAAAAATGTTATTTTGGCATCATTCCTCGCCAAACTGGGCCGGGACAGGCCAAAAATGAGATAAAAAAATTTCCATTCCGAGAACCGTTTCTGCCTGACCTAGGCTATAGTGTTCCCAAAAATTCAAAAAATATAGTAAAAAAAATCAAAAAATTCATTTAATGCCAAACCAGGCTGGGACAGGCTGAAAAAAAGATTTTTTTTTTTTTTTTAAAATTCGTTCTGGGTACCATCTCTCTCAACCTAAGCCGATGCGTTGCTAAAAAAATATTAAAAAAATTCGAAAAATTAAAAAAACTCATTCTGGCCTCATTTCTAGTCAAATTGGGCCGGGACAGGCTGAAAATGAGATAAAAAAGATTTTTGTTCCGAATACCGTTCCTACTCGACTTGGGTTGGAGCATTCCCAAGAAAATAGTAAATAAATTTAAAAAATTAAAAAACGTCATTCTGGCTCTGTTTCTAGCCAAACTAGGCCAATTGAGGCCGAAAAAGTGATAAAAAAATTTTCGTTCCAGGAACTGTTTTTGTTGCACCTAGGCTTGAAAATTCTGAAAAAAATAGTAAAATAATTCAAAAAAAATTAAAACCTTATTCTAGCTTCATTTGAAGCCAATCCGGGCCGGGATAGGTCGAAAAAAGAGATTAAAAAAAAAAAATTCATCTCCAGATACCGTTTCTCCCGACCCAAGCAGAAGCATTCCCAAAATAATAGTAAAAAAATTTTAAAAAATAAAAAATGTCATTCTGGCCTCATTTCTAGCCAGACCAGGCTAGGACAGGCCAAAAAAGGGATAAAAATTTTCATTCCGAGTAATGTTTCTACCCAACCCAGCCTGGAGTATTCCCAAAAAAATTGTAAGATGATTTTAAAAAATTTAAAAAGTCATTCTGGCTTCATTTCTGGTTAAATCGGGCCGGGATAGGCTAAAAGAGAGATAAAAAAAGTTTTCGTTCTGGGAACAGCTTCTGTTGGAACTAGGCTGGAAAATTCCAAAAAAATAGCAAAAAAATTCCAAAAAATAAAAAACGTCATTCTGGCTTCATTAAAAGCCAATCTAGGCCGGGATAGGCCGAAAAAGAAAAAGAAAAAATTCATTCCAAGTACCGTTTCTACCTGACCCGGGCCAGGGTATTCCCAAAAAAATAGTAAAAAAATTCAAAAAATTAAATAACGTCATTCTGGCTTTGTTTCTAGTTAAACCAGGTCAGGAGAGGCCAAAAAAGAGATAAAAAAATTTCATTCCCAATACTGTTTCCTCCTGACTCGGGCTGGAGCATTCCCAAAAAAATAGTAAAAAATCATTAAAAATTAAATAAAAAGGTCATTAAGGCCTCATTTCTTGACAATCCGGACCAAGACAAGTCGAAAAAGAGAAAAAAAAAAATTCATTTCCAGTATTGTTTCTACACAACTCGGGCTGGAACATTCCTAAAAAAATTAAAAAATGTTATTCTATCTTCAATTCTAGCCAAACCGGGCTAGGACATGTTGGAAAAGAGTTAAAAAAAAAAAAAAAAAAAAAAAAAAAAAAAAAAAAAAAAAAAAAGAAGAAGATCGGTTTGGGTACCGTTTCTCTTGATCCAAGCAAGAGCAATCCCTAAAAAAAACTAAAAAACATTATTGTGACATCATTTTTAGCAAAACCGGGCCGAGACAGGCCTAAAAAGAGATAAAAAAAAATATTCTTTCTAGGAACCGTTTCTGCCTGACCTAGGCTGGCGCTTTCCCAAAAAATTTCAACAAAAATTGTAAAAAAAATTCAAAACGTCATTTTGCCTCCATTTAATGCCAAACCAGGCCGAGACAGGTTGAAAAAGAGATAAAAAAATATTTCGTTTCGGGTACCGTTTCTCCCATTCCAAGCAAAAGCGTTCCCAAAAAAATAGTTAAAAATTCAAAAAATTAAAAAACAATATTCTGGCTTTCTTTCTAGCCAAACCAGGCCTGGACTGGCCGAAAAAGAGATAAAAAATTTTGAGTGCCATTTCTTCCCGACCAGGGCTGGAGAATTCCCAAAAAAATAGTAGAAAAATTCAAATTAAAAATAAAAAGTCACTCTAGCTTTATTTCTAGCCAAACTAAGTTGTCACAAGCTGAAAAATAGATTAAAAAAAAAAAATTTGAACCGAGTACCATTTCTACCCGAGCCAAGATGGAGGAGCATTCCCAAAATAATGGAAAAAAGATTCAATTTTTTTTTTTAAAAAAAGAAGTCATTTTGGCTTCATTTCTGGACAAACCGGGTCAAGACAAGCCAAAAAAGAGAGAAAAAAAAAATTTTCGTTCCCAGTTTCGTTTCTACATGACTTGGGCAAGAGCATTCCTAAAAAAATAGTAAAGAATTTTAAAAAGTTAAAAAACGTCATTATGGCTTCATTGAATGCCAAACCAGGCTGGGACAGGCTGAAAAAGAGATTAAAAAAAAAAAAAAATTTCGTTCTAGGTACCGTTTCTCACAAACCAAGCCGCGTTCCCAAAAAAAATAGTAAAAAAATTTGAAAAATTAAAAAAACTCATTCTAGCCTAATTTCTAGCCAAATCAGGCTGGGACAGGCTGAAAAAGAGATAAAAAAGGTTTTCGTTTCGAATACCGTTCCTACTTGACTCGGGCTGGAGCATTCCCAAGAAAATAGTAAATAAATTCAAAAACTTAAAAAAACATCATTCTGGCTTTGTTTCAAGCCAAACCGAGCTAGGAGAGCCCGAAAAAGAGATAAAAAAATTTTTCATTCTGACAACTGTTTCTACAGGACCTAGGCTGGAAAATTCCGAAAAAAATAGTAAAGTAATTTAAAAAATTTAAAAAATCATTCTAGCATCATTAAAAGCCAATCCGCACGGGGACAGTTCGAAAAAGAGAAAAAAAATTTCGTTCTGAGTACTGTTTCTACCGGACCTAGGCTAGAAAACTCCGAAAAAATAGTAAAATAATTCAAAAAAAATTAAAAAGTCATTCTGGCTTCGTTTAAAGCCAATACGGACCGGGACAGGCCGAAAAAGAGAAAAAAAAAATTCATTCCAAGTACGGTTTCTACCCGACCCGGGCTAGAGCATTCCCAAAAAAATAGTAAAAAAAAAATTCAAAAAATTAAAAAAACATCATTCTAGCTTCGTTTCTAGCCAAACTAGGCCAAGAGAGGCCAAAAAAGAGATAAAACATTTTAGTTTCTAGTACTGTTTCTACCCAACCCGGGCTGGAGCATTCCCAAAAGAATAGTAAAAAATCTAAAAAAACTAAAAAACACGTCATTCTGGCTTCATTTCTAGACAATTCGGGCCAGGACAAGCCGAAAAAGAGAGAAGTTTTATTTATTTTTTATTTTTTTATTCCCAGTACCGTTTCTACACAACTTGGGCAAGAGCATTCCTAAAAAGGTAGTAAAAACATTAAAAAAAAATTAAAAAAACGTCATTCTAGCTTCTCTTCTAGCCAAACCGGGCCAGGACATACCAAAAAAGAGATAAAAAATAATAATTTCGGTATTGGTACCGTTTTTCCCGATCCAAGCAAGAGCATTTTCAAAAAAAATAGTAAAAAAAATCAAAAAAATTTAAAAACGTTATTTTGGCATCATTTCTAGCCAAACCGGACTGGGACAAGCCGAAAATGAGATAAAAAAATTTTCATTCCGAAACCGTTTCTGTCTAACCTAGGTTGGAGCGTTCCTAAAAAAATTCAAAAAATTAAAAATGTCATTCTGGCTTCATTTAATGCCAAGGCAGGCTGGGATAGGCCATGATAAGGATAATTTTGTAATATTGGGACTTACCCATGGCAAGGCATAGAGTGACGCGCCAAATCAACCCATTAGCCTTACGTCTATCAACATATGACAAACAATAAGTCTACAAAGCTGATGGGATTAACTTAGGACAGGGATTGAAAGCTAACGCCGCCATGATGAAGGGAGGAACTAGGTTGACGGTTCTGACGTAACCCAAACTTGGTCTCCACGCATATGTATAAGGAAATTTCTTATGCCCAATGCCCAATGTTGATCAAAAAGACTCTTATAAGGAAAGGATTCCGAAAAATACGCCCATGAGAATTCCTATATGGAAAATACTTCTAAGCCAAGGAAAGAGAGGTCAACCTTTTTCTACTATAAAAGCCCCAATACCCTCTGATGACTTGCATAATTGAGTGTAATTTATCACTTCTCAACTTTAACTTTAGTCTAATTTTATTTATTTTGTTGATTTTAGACTTGATTTTTGTTATTTAAATTTTATTCCAGATTTGAAGAAAATAAATATTTACTCAAATAAAAGAGATGTGAAGCAGCAGAAAGAAAGAAAAGAGGCGCTGAACAGTAAAGAAGAAAAGAAGGAGGCGCTGAACCAAAAACCTTCTGGGCTGAAAAAGTTCTTGGGCTGAAAACGTTCTGGGCTAAACAAGTATTTTGGGCTGAAAAAAAGGGCAACAAGTCAAAAAGAAAAGAAAAAAAGTGAGGGCTGCAACGAAAAGAGGGCTGAAGCAAAAAAGGTGTGCTGAAACAGAAAAGAAAGAAAGAAGGCTGAACTGAAAAAGGTTTTGGGCTGAAGCAAAAAGGTTTTGGGCTGAAAAAATAAGGCAACACGTCTAAAGAAACAAGAAAAAAGTGGTGCTGAACAGAAAAAAGGGAGAGGCTGAAACAGAAGACAAAAGGAAAGTGCCGCTGAAACGGAGAAACAAGAAAAAGTGGCGTTGAAACAGAGAAACAAGAAGAAGTGGGCTGGAACAGAGAATTTTTCAGCCTTTATTTTCTTTCCAATCTTCTCAGAAAAAATTATGGTGAACTCGTTTGTGTTGGATTTAATTTTTAGCATGAACTAAACTTTGGGCTCATGTGTAAATATTGTCATGCCCCGAACCCAAGTAAGAGCTAGGCACGTGACAACAGCCACACACTTATAAAGTTCACTCTACAAGTGTGTAAAGCCCTCTTAAACAATTAAATAATTATCCTCAAGAAAATTACATCAATAAATTTAAAGAATTATCCTCAATAAAGAAATTCTCAAAGATTTCCAAATAATAATCTTTCAGCATCAAATAAAAATAAACTAAATCCTTTAAGTCTGAAGGATTACACAAATGATAATCTTAAAACATAAAAGTTCAAATCTTATTCCATTGATTTCCTAAACTTCACTCATGCGCACATCCTAGCGGAAGCCCAAACATATGCTACTCTTCCTGATCAAAATCTGAAAAGAGAAAGAGGGGGGGGGGGGGAGTGAGTTGACAACTCAATAAATAACCAAATCCGAATAAGTTCTATCTAACAATAGATCTGTGAAGTAATAAGATATAATATGAATCTTCAAAAATTATACCATGCTATGGGTTTTCAAAAATAGCTAAAGGAGTTTCATGATCTTAAAATAATACTTTGCAAATAGATCACATACTTTAATCTTACAATTATATCATAGATGGTTTAGGAAGTAGTCAGTTTTCCATATATCAAAAGTTATAACTTACAATAGGTTCCAAAAATATATAAGCAGTTTTAAGTGACTCAAATTGGTTAAATACTTAAACATTTCCAAAATCACATATGTAGTTTTAAGGACTCAAAAGGGTTCAAATACTCAAACGTAATTCATATTCTTAACAATCTTATGACTATGGTCACGCTATATCCCCATGACTGGGCATCAAAGTACCAATGAACAACCCCCATTGGTTTGGGTATCAGAGTACCAATGAATAACCCCCATTGGTTTGGGTATCAGAATACCAATGAATAACCCCCATTGGTTTGGGTACCAGAATACCAATGAATGACCCACATTGACTGGGTATCAGAGTACCAATGAATAACCCCCATTGGTTTGGGTATCAAAATCAATTCATAGTCAATTTGTCCATAATCATATATATATGAAATCATAGTTTCTAACAAAAATATATCTTATTCAAGTACATATATATACATATATAATCATATTTTCAGTATTCAAATATATTTGTGATATTTCTATATTTGTACTTTAAATCAATATAGTTAAAGGAACAATTAAATAAATAAATTATATATTCAATGCTCATATTTATTTGTGGAATTTGTCCATTCTTTACTTGAAATCATTAATACAATATAAATAAATAGTAACAACTGTAAGTAATTTTCAGTAGTTAAATTATGTAGAGACAAAACTAATTAGGATAAGGTTACTTACCTCAGCTAGCTCACCACAAAAACTTCTCTCCAACACTTTCTCTAAAATCCTTAGATTTCACCTAACAATTTACAAGTTCCATCTACTCAATAATCATAAAATTCAAGAAAGACTTATAACGTATCATAAAATCTCTCATAATTGTTTGCTTATCTCACACCTAAAACTCCACCTAATCATAATATTTTATGTGTATATATATATATATATATATATATATATTCTGCCACCACTTACAAGATTAAGCTAGCACCTAGGAGTAGTGTAGTACTATATCACTCAAGGATGACATGGACGTGTACTACTCTTACTTTACAGTTTCCTTCTTCTTCAAATTTTTTTTTTCCAATTCTATCAATTCGGGCACAGTTCCTTAAACAACCAACTGTGCAGAAAGTTGACCTTAGACCTCACGCCTAAAATCCACAACTTCCAGCTACTTATCGCATTGGAGCATATATACATAAAAATTTTAGATGCTAAGCACAGAAAAATCTGCAGGTTGTAGAGTCCAATTTACCGAAATATAAATCTAAACTTTTCTTCGTTTGCATCATTAAAATCCTTGAATAAATAAATAGTTTCACCATTGATTAAAATACTCACATAAATAAAATATTCTTATTCTAAATAAAGTTTAGATTTGACAAGCAGAGATTTTTAGGCTCTTACCTCTATTGTGCAGTCAAATCTTCTCTACTTCAGTATTTTGGGTAGTTTTCTCCCTCAAAACATCTGTCAATATACGCTGACTTAAAATTAGACTATATAAACTGGGGTTTCAACCTTATTTTCTAAAAACCCCTTAGTAATATTAATTATAAAAGTTGACCCCATAAACAAATTTACTTAAATACCCCTCCTTATATTTTTTTTTTTTTCGGGTATTACGTTCTCCCCCACTTAAAAGAAGTTTAGTCCTCTGAACTTGATATACCTGAGTCCTCAAAAAGATATGGGTATTTCTCCTTTATTTCATCTTCTAACTCCCAGGTAGCCTCTCTCACAGACTGGTTCCTCCATTGAACCTTGACATAATGTATACGACGCTTCAACTCTTGCTCCTTCGTGTCCACAATTTTAATTGGTTGCTCTTCATAAGTTAAATCATCACTTAATTTTAGAGGTTGAGATTGTGATGCCCCTTGAGCCTTATTTTACATAAGCCTTTATTTGTTCTTTTAACTACATAAACCATTCCCGTTCTAAGCCTGAAAAACAATAAATTTACCTTACATTTTGAGAAAATACTTTGGTGGAAATTTGCATTTTAAGAGAAAGTGAAAGGCAAGAATCGGAAAAGGGTTAAAGGGGTTGAAAATTTGAAAAGGCTACAGGTGTCAAATTCTCTTCAAAAAAAAAAAAAAAAAAAAATTCACTCCACTTTTGAGTATAGCAGTAATATTGTCATCATATGAGCATATTGTTAAGAAAGAGCTATGGTGTGAATCCTGTGGATATCTCTTTTATTGTTCTTTCTACCAAGTATTTTCCCAGTTTGCTTTGATTTTCCATATCCAATTCTTTCTTAGCCCTCACCCTGTGGCCTGTCATTACAACCTTAATTAAAGACCTTTTGATCTCTAATTTTGGTGTTTGATTACATTAGTGGAGAGGATTTCTGAAAATTGGACTTGTGGGGTTAAGTTTTGAGAGAATTCTTCTGATTTCAGTTATTCTACTGTTATCTGAATTTGCTGGTGGTTTGGAGTTAAATTGACTATTTCACACACACTCAAGGACTTAGCTTTAGGTTGAAGTAAATGCTTAACTCTTGCTTGCCAAATTGCTAAATTTTTTATTGATTTTCCTGCCATCTTTGATGTTAAAAGAGTAAGTTACTAGTGTTGAAATCTAAATTCAGATCATGGCTTGGTGAGTGATGATATTACTCTATGGGGTCTAGCTAATAGTGTCTATAGTTGTCTTTTATTTTATGTTCTTTTTGTTTGAGGACAAACAAAGTTCTAAGTTTGGGGGTGTTTGATGACTTGCATAATTGAGTGTAATTTATCACTTCTCAACTTTAAACTTTAGTCTAATTTTATTTATTTTGTTGATTTTAGACTTGATTTTTGTTATTTAAATTTTATTCCAGATTTTAAGAAAATAAAGATTTATTCAAATAAAAGAAATGTGAAGCATCTAAAGAGAATATTTTTGACCTTGGAAGTTGGTTGAACAAAAAGAAAAGAGGCGCTTAACAAAAATAGAAGGGCTGAATTGAAAAAAACGTTTTGGGCTGAAAAAGTATTTGGGCTGAAAAAATAGGGCAACACGTCTAGAGAAACAAGAAAAGTGGTGCTGAACATAAAAAAGAGGAGGCTGAAACAGAAGACAAGAAATAGTGGCGCTGAAATAGTGAAACAGAAAAGAAAGAAAAAGGGCTGAAACAGAAAACAAAAACAAAGAGGGCTGAAACAGAAAAACAAGAAGGTGCGGCGTTGAAGCTGAAAGAAAGAGAGGGCTGGAACAGAGAATTTTTCAGCATTTATTTTCTTTCCAATCTTCTCAGAAAAAATTATGGTGAACTCATTTATGTTGGATTTAATTTTTAGCATGAACTAAACTTTCTTTATTCTAGGAAAACGATGTAATCTAGTTTCGAACTATGCTTGCTTTTCTATGTTAATTTGAACAAATTCTCTTCATGTTTGTCTGATTTATTCTAAGCTTATTGCTTCTAATTAACTGGCCATTAATTAGATGATTTTAATCTTGTGATTTGCTTTCGAAAGAGGAGATTATAGGATAGATCTTGAATATTTCAGCATAGGTAAATATAGAGATTGAAAGACTTGTATGAACCTATGTAGTATTAAAATCGTTGGTCTTAATGCTTTCTTGCTTTATTAAATTGCATACTCTTGTGTAAAATAATGAACAAGAATGTTTTCAATTGACTATCGAAAGAGGCTTTTGGATGAGTTTGGAGATTGCTAACAAACAGAGAGAATTAAATTCAATTAGCTAGATGAGTAAAGCATAGTGAGGGATTAGGTGAAATCGATTTCCTAGAAGTTTCTCTCTCATTAAGTTGGTTTTCAAGCAACATCTTTCTTTTCCTCTACGTATCTTTTATTTAAATTGATTTTATTTTGAATTCCAATTACAAAAACCTTAGTGACTTCTCTAGATAAAATCGAGAATAGCATAATTTTGGTATTTGTCAAAAGTAAGTTACCAATCCCTGAGGACGATACTCTTTTCATCACTTTACTATAAAATTATGATACTGTGCACTTGCAGTTTTGCACCGATCACCCTCACTAACCAAGGTACGCATAATTTACCCACTTTGACACTCTAGAGTTGTGAGAAATTTTAACTTGACCTTCAGAGAATACTTGGCCGGCACCACACCGATGCTCTCTATGAGGTCTTTTCTTTTTATGTTATGCAGGTCTTGTTTCGAGCACGTGAGGACCGTGTAGCTTATTGTTGATTTTTCGGCATCATCAATTGGCGCTGTCTGTGGGAAAGTTACTTTAGGCTATCGCCTCCCAGACGAAGAGTTGCATGATATTTACTCGCTCGATGGCGACCACCAATAACATTCAGGGAGATGAACCGTGACCCACTACCCTAGAGAGGTAGGTCCAAACCCTCACAGCAGTAATGGAATGTCTCACCAAACAGAATCAGGACCTAGAGGAACAGCTGTGGCAGAATAATGCAACAATGGGGACCCAAGAAGAGAACCAAGAAGTACCAGTGTTGAGAGAAAAGACCAAGAGGGGCCGGAGGGTAGCAATGCCCCAAGCAGACCAGAATAACAAGACATGAGCCGCCCTTCCATCGTAAACACGGCTCCCCCTCACATTGTCGCAGAGATGCAGATGATGAAGGAACAGATGAACCTTATAATGAACGCCCTCAAAGGATGGGTGTCCAGGGAACTCGATGATCTGGTCCACCGAATCGATTCACCTTTCACCACATCCGTTAACTCCTTCCCCCTACCGTAGAAGTTTCACATACCGCAGATTGAAAGCTACGACGGAGACAAGGACCCTCTTGATCACCTAGAGACTTTTAAGACCTTCATACACCTTCAAGGAGTAGCAGATGAGATCACGTGTAGGGCCTTCCCTACAATGTTGAAGGGTCCTGCGAGAATTTGGTTTAGCCTGCTGATGCCTAACTCCATCAGTACTTTCAAGGAGCTAAGTGCCCAGTTTACTTCGCACTTTATTGGGGGGGGGCATAGGTATAGGAAGTCTATTGCGTGCTTGATGAGTATTAGGTAGCGAGAGGAAGAGATGCTAAGATCTTACATAGCCTGCTTTAACAAGGAAGCGCTCTCGATCGATGAAGCTGACGACAAAATACTTATAGCAACCTTCACAAATGGGTTGCAGAAGGGTAAGTTTTTGTTTTCTTTATACAAGAACGACCTAAAAACCATGTTGGATGTACTTTACAGGGCCACCAAGTACATGAATGCCGAAGACATGCTGCTGGCTTGAGAGGAAAAGCATAAGAAGAAAGAGAGGCAGGAAGACACGTGATAGGATAGAGGGCAGAAGATGGCAAGAATCGGAGAGCGAAGGGATGACAGGCACTCTAAGCCCCTTGCAAGGAGGTTCACGAGCTTTACCTCGCTGACCGCCCTAATCGACCAAGTCCTAATGCAAATCAAGAACGAAGGAGCCTTAACCTTCCCCGGGAAGCTGAAGGGGGATCCCAACAAACGATCTAGAGATAGATACTACTGTTTCTACCATGATCATGATCATGACACGGTTGACTGCTACGACTTAAAATAGCAGATCGAAACCCTTATCAGGCAAGGGAAGTTACAGAAGTTCGTCAGCAGGGAGAGAACAAATTCGCCTCCTCAAGAGCAAGCTCCCCGATGGGACAACGAAGGTCATAAACCACCCCTAAGCGACATAAGGATGATTGTAGGAGGCACGGTGACCACCGGCTAGTCCAAAAAGGCCCGAAAGACTTACCTCAAAATAATTAGAATGTTCAGCTGATAGGCGTTGTCTCGAAAATGCCATGGGTTATAACCTAATTATTGGTTTCTCAGAAGAAGATGTTCGACGTCTTCACCACCCGTATGACGACGCGCTGGTTGTTAGCATCTGAGTAGGAGATTATAACACATACTGGGTTTTGGTTGACAATAGAAGTTCTGCAGACATTCTCTACTACCTGGCGTTCCAACAGATGTGGATCGATAGAGAACGTCTAGTTCCAACTAACGCTCCACTCGTTGGGTTTGGAGGAACAAAAGTATATCCCTTTGGCACGGTCACATTGCCTGTAACAATTAGGGACTATCCTCAACAAATCACTAGGGATGTTACATTCCTTGTTGTCGATTGCTCCTCCGCCTACAATACCATCATAGGACGACCAACCCTTAACGCATGGAAGGCCATAACTTCAATATACCACCTGATGATTGAATTCCCCACTGAGTACGAAGTAGGGGAATTGCGAGGAGATCAAGTAGCTGTGCGTGAATGCTATATTGCGATGCTGGAGATGGACAACCATCTACAGACCATGAGCATAGAGGAACAGTGGATGGGGGTGGAACCCGTAGAGAGGCTGGAGGAGATACCCCTCGATAGCTCTAGATTAGACAGAACCATGAGGATCGACACTCTTGCCAACCCAACATTTTGCCTAGCGCTCATAGCCTTCCTCAAGGAGAATCAAGACGTGTTTGTCTGGAGTCATGAAGACATGCTAGGAATCCACCCGTCAGTCATGGTACACAGGCTGAATGTGTTGCCTTCTTTCCCACCTGTTCGACAGAAGAAGCGAGTGTTCGCCCAAGAATGAGATCGAGCAATAGCAGAAGAAGTCAGCAAGTTACAAGAGGTAAGCTTCATCAGGGAAGTATACTATCTCGATTGGCTAGCAAACGTGGTGATGGTCAAGAAAGCCAACAGGAAATGGAGGATGTGCGTAGACTTTACGGATCTGAACAAAGTATGCCCCAAGGATAGCTACCCTCTCCCTCAAGTCGATGTACTAGTAGACTTTACGGCTCAATACCAGCTATTGAGCTTCATGGACACCTTCTCAGGGTACAATCAAATCCGGATGGATGAAGCGGATCAGGAAAAGACTTCATTTGTTACCAGCCAAGGTCTTTTTTGTTACAAAGTAATGCCATTCGGTCTTAAGAACGCGGGCGCGACGTATCAAAGGCTCATGAACAAGATGTTTGCGAACCAAATCGGGAGGAATGTTCAGGTCTACATCGACGACATGTTAGTAAAAAGTCAAAGAGAAGAAGACCATTTGAAGGATCTCGAGGAAACATTCGGCACCCTTCGCTCCTACAACATGAAGCTTAATCCGAGTAAATGTGCATTCGGGGTGACAGCAAGAAAATTCCTAGGCTTTATGGTGTCGTAAAGAGGTATCGAGGCCAACCCAGACAAGATTAGAGCCATAGTAGAGATGGCCCTCCCGAAGAACGTGAACAAGTTCGTATCAAGAGCGACGGATAAATGTCTACCCTTCTTTCGGACGTTGAAGAAATATTTTGAATCGACTGTTGAGTGTTAGCAAGCATTCGAGGAGCTAAAGGCCTACCTCTCTTCCCCATCGCTACTAAGTCCTTCATAACTAGGGGAAGAGCTCTTCCTGTATTTGGCTGTCTCCTTGGCAGCCGTCAGCGCGGCCTTGGTCAGAGAAGAAGACAAGGTTCAAAAGCCCGTGTACTATGCTAGCGGAGCATTTTGTGGTGTAGAGGAGAGGTATCCACCCATGGAAAAGCTCGCCTTTGCCTTAGTTACAGTAGCCCGCAAACTCAAGTTATACTTCCAAGCCCACACGATAATTGTCCTAACCAACAAACCCTTACGGCGGGCAATGAGCAACCCTAAAGCTGCTGGTTGGTTGGCGCTATGGGTGATAGAGTTGAGTGAGTTTGACATTCAGTATAGCCCACGCACCGCCATCAAAGGGCAGGTCATCACTGACTTCATAGCAGAGTTCACCAATAGGGAAGACAAGAGGGCAGATGAATATCCGCAGTGGAGTATATATACAGACCGGTCGTCCAATAGGCAGGCCAGGGGTGTAGGTGTCGTACTTCTCTCTCTTGAAGGAGACCAAATCGAATGTATGGTCCGCCTCGACTTCCCTACCACCAACAATGAAGCGGAATACAAAACTTTAGTGGCAGGGCTTGATCTCGCCAAAGTAGCGGGGTCGCAAGAGTGGTTCTTACTGCAACTCTCAAGTCGTCACTAACCAAGTAAACGGGGTCTATGAGTGTAGAGGCGAAAGAATGAAGAGATTTCTAGACCAAGTAAGGAGAAGGGTAGATGAGCTGAAGGCCAAAATTATCCAGATCCTTAGAGGAGAGAACGAGCAAGCCGATCGTCTTGCCAAATCCGCTTCAGCTGAACATAAGACTACCCTGGGTAACGTACTCTCTTTTGTTCAAATTTCTCCACTAATAGACTCCGTCAATATGCAAGAGATAGGTTCCAAAAGCAACTGGACTACGCCGTTAGTCTTACTTGAAAAATGGCGTTTTACCAGACGAAAGGGAGGCCACAAGAAAGCTGAAGGTCCAAGCAGCATGGTTCATTTTGATGAAGGACGTCCTATATAAGAGAGGCTTCTCTCGCCCATACCTAAGGTGTTTGGGTCCCGAGGAAGCGAACTACGTCATGAGAGAAGTCCACGAAGGGATCTGCAGAAACCACTCAGGGTTACAATTGTTGGCACACAAGCTGATTTGAGCGGGGTACTACTGGCCCACTATGCAAAAAGACGCTCAGACTTATGTGAAAGCCTGTGACAAATGCCAAAGATTCAGCAATATCATAAGACAACTGTCCGAAGAGTTGACCCCTATGACAGCCCCATGGCCGTTCACTCAATGGGGATTAGACATCATGGGGTCATTCCCAATAGCAACGCGACAACTGAAGTTCTTGATAGTAGGCATAGACTACTTCAAAAAATGGGTGGAAGCTGAAGCCTTAGCCACCATTACCGAGAAGAACGTGAAAAGCTTCGTTTGGAGGTCCATCATATACAGGTTTGGGATCCCTAGAGTCTTAGTCTCAGACAACGGGAAACAATTTGACAACAACTCTTTCCAGGATTTTTGCTCGTAGTTAGGAATCAGAAATCACTACTCCTCCCCTGCCCACCCTCAAGCAAACGGACAGGTTGAAGTCACGAACCGATCCTTGCTCAACATTATCAAGACTCGGCTCGAGGGGGCAAAGGGTATATGGCTCGAAGAGTTGTCAAGCATACTATGGGCATATAGGACAATGGCAAGGACGACCACAAAAGAAACACCATTTCGGCTAACGTACGAAAGTGAAGCAATCATTCCAGCCGAAGTCAAACTCACAAGCTATAGGGTGGACAACTATGATGAAAGAAAAAACGATGAAGCTATGCGTCTATAGCTTGATCTAGTTGACGAAGTCAGGGTGACAGCAGAACAAAGGCTCGCACGGTACCAGAACCGCATGGCTAGGCACTACAACTCCCGGGTTTGACACAGAGACTTTCAGGTCGAAGATCTCATTTTGAGAAAGGTCATGGGCCCTGCTAGAGACTTTACCCAAGGAAAACTTGGCCCCAATTGGGAAGGACCCTACCGAGTCACGTCATGGCAAAGGAAATGCACCTACCACTTGGAGATAATGGACAGACGGAAGCTACACCACCCATGGAATGCCAAGCACCTGCGGAAGTACTACTAGTAAAGAGGATGGTGTGAAGAGCAGCACCCCTTTATTTTTAATATACCTTAGTTAAATTTAGCTACACTCCTCAGTTTTTCTATTTTGCTTTAGATTTTGCAACAATAACTCTTTTTAAGCCCAAAGGGCAGGTGTTTTTTTTTTAAGAACTACTTTTTCTACGAATGCATGGTTTATTATAATAAGAGGAGTTTATTCAGATATGGCTAAAAGTGTTTATCTACGGAAAATAGTCCACTAAGTAGACAAGTAGACGACTCGAATATGCAGTCTATCAAATGGACGACTTCATCTCAAGAAGATGAAAAATTATCAAGTCCATAAATTGGACAAGCTTATTAATGTCCATAAAGTGGACGACATTGTTATGTCCATAAAGTGGACGACTTTATTATTCAAGCCCATAAAATGGGCAACCTCATCCCAAAAGGATGAACATTTGTTAAAGTCCCTAAAATGGACAAGTATCAAATCCAAAGAGTGGACGGGTCCATAAAATGGACAACTTTATTCAATCCATAAAATGAACGACCTCATCTTCAGAGGAGTAAACATAAAGTGGACGAGTCCATGAAGTAGACGAATCCACAGAGTGGACGACTTCATTGCCCAGTCCACAAGACAAATAAATTTATCCCAAGAGGATGAAGAATATAGTTCGTAAATAGACGAGCTTAAAACCATAAAGTATGCAAGGTGTTCAAGTCCATAAAGTGGACAAGATTATAAAGTTGACAAGACCAATAGAATAAACCTACGGAAGGGTCCGCGAAGTGGACGAGTCTATTGTAAGGTCTACTAACTCTCAAGCATTAGTTCAAGACGGATGAACCAAAATTTAAAATAGACAGGTCCTTGGTACATACATGTGCCAATAAACAAACGACCAAAGCGACGAATATAAATCAACATAAGGTTTAGTCTTTACAAATCAAGCCCAAAAAACAGCAGGGCGTTTTACAGTGTCTTAAAAACAGAGCAAATCAAAGAGAAAAATACATAAATCTAAGAGGCTGGAGGGATTGGAGAGTTCCTGTCAATCTTCTCCTTGGCAACAAGGTCCTCAATGTTCACGGGCTCAGTGGACGGGACTAGAGAGGTGACGGGGGCATCTGTGGTTGGCTGGGTAAGGACGACATCACCATCTTTTGGATTAGACTCAGTGGAGTCATCAGTTTCCTCATGGACAGTGTCGTCAGCAAGAGTTTACAGCAAGGGCTCGTCTATAGTAACCTTGGAAAAATCCAGGTGAGGGTAGAGGGACTTAACCTGCTTAAGGCAGTGCTCAAACCCTTCACCATAATATCCACCACAAAAATCTATGAACGGCTAAAAGGCCTTGTATTCATTTACAGCGTCAGCTCTGGCCGTCTCCACCTACTCAAGGAGGGCCTTCAACTCTTTCTCTACTTTCTCCTTCGCTTCTTGCTCACTCTTTCTTTAACGACCCTCCTCCTCCAACTTACCCTTCAAATTTTTTACGTCCTCATTAAGAGAGCGAATGGCACCCTTGTATTGTTCTTCCTCGTTCGTCAGGAGCTCTATGCACTTATGCAAGCGGGCAATCACTCCTTCTTTAGCGACACCCCTATCTTGCAAAGCTTTCATACGCACCAACGCCTACTAGGCACAATAGCCGTCAGCTACTAGATAAGTGAGTAAGAAAGTTAAACGCAAAGGAAAATGTACCCAAGCAAGATCAAAGAGGCCTGATGCCCCTAACTCGTCAGTCCCCTACTCAGCACAAGGGTCTACATCCTTATCTCTGATGATGGATCCCACTATCTCGATGGCATAGTCTTTGTGCATGAGAAGGTGACAGTCCGATCCCTGAGCAATAGGGCTCGATGATGTCATCAGACCCTTACCTACGCTGTGGCCAGTCTCGGGGGACATCAGCTTTTTTAAGGATTTGTCCTTAACGGTTATAGAAGGCTTCTTAGGTGGACGATCATCCTTCCCATCAGCTTTTCTCTTGTGCGTGCCCTTCCCAACAGCTTTTGGAGCTGACAAGGATGCTCCATCCCCTTTCACCTTATTTTCTTCTTTCTTCTTCTGCTGAGCAGCGGATGCGCGCACCTGCGCCTTCAACCTAGCAGCCTCCATTTCTACATAAATTAAGTGACAGACATAAATTAGGTGACGCCTAAGAAGTAAGAAGAAAAAGAGTAAAGCAATAGAGGTAAATAAGAGACACTCACAACGACGTGAATAAGAGTTTAGCCTGCGAGCTGCCGGGGTTGGAACTGGACCACCACAGTACGCGTGTAGTGTGTCAAGGGTAATCAAATCCCTGCACTTGTGCTTTTTGAAAGGAATTTCAAGAACTCATTGGATGAAGGCCTCCTGCTCACCGGTAATGCATGGGCAGACATTAGCTAAAATAAAAAAAATGACGACGACATTAGAACACTTGCAAGAAAACTAAAAGGTTAGCAAGAAAAGATGACAACATTAAACCTGACTCCTTAACTATGCCCCAAGTGTTATCAAAGTCGTGGGGCATTGTGTCCCACTCCTTTGGATGGCATACCTAATCCGTCCCTTTAACAAAAAAGTATCTACCCTTCCAATTCTTGTTAGAGTCGGGCATGTTTGCTACAAGCCTTAGTACTTTTTTTCGAGCAGCAAAGTGATAAATCCCTTGTGAAGAGACGATGTGTTGGGGTCGGTAGCACCAGAAGAACTCGTCTAGCATAAGCTGATGATTCCCTCCGCTTAAACGACCCCACAAGATCTCCGCCCCTATAAAGATCCTCTAGGCATTAGGGGCAATCTGGCTGACAGACAGACCAAGGAAGTTAGCTAGCTAACGGTGTAACGTCGTTAGTGGCAACCTCAACCCCGCTACTAGTGTGGCGTCATACATATAAGTATCCTCCGTCTCTCCAGAATAACACTTTTCGAACTTCCCAAGAAGATAGATTGGTATGTGATCGGGGATTTGGAAACGGTCCCTTAAGTTCTTGAAAATGTTGGACGTCATCTTTGGTAGGAAGTCATTGATGGTCTACATTTGAGGAAGAATGAATGGACGAGTGTGCCCACTTCCAGGGTTTACCGAACTTCCAACCTCGAGGGTCCTATCATCCACGTCATTTTCTTCCCCATCACCCTCCATTACCTTGTCATCTTCAATCTCTTCCTCACCATCAACTTCTCCCTTGTCTATCTCTTCCTCATCTTCCTCTCCTATATAATTTTCCCCATCCTCGTCAGGAGAACGGGCTGACATCTCTCTTTCTGACGACTAGGAATGGCCCTCCTTGGGCTCCTGTCCTGTTTGGTAGACTTCGTTATAGCCTGCTCCTTCATAGACTGACGACTGCTCACTAATCGCTTCCCTAGACATTTTTTACCTACAAGCGATGGAGTTATTCTAAGTACCTAAGTGGACGGCCTCACTAAAAAGCTACACTATCGACTAAAACGCAGTAGAATGATTGATAGGAGAAAAGAAGAGAAGACTTACCAAGTAAACGGTCTCTGGAAGAAGTAACGGTCTCAACAAACAGATGAAGAGTATAAAAAGACGACAGGAGCAAGGTTCTCCAAACAGTAAGCTCTCTCTCTAGATCGACAATAAAATGGGGAGAATGAAAAAAAACTGAGGTATATATAGAATCAAAGGGTGCACGGAAGACGAAGCGACATCCTCGTCCAGAAGCGGACCCAGTTGGAATGTGACACATGTTCAAGCAATTAATGTAGGATGCTCAAGGAAACGCCCATAAATGCATCTTTCTTATTCCTGAATAAATGAAATTAAATAAATAGAAGTCACAAAAAACTAAACTCCACTACCCGTCAACTTTAGCTGATAAGGTTATGGAGTAAGGGGCAGCTGATAAGGATAATTTTGTAATATTGGGACTTACCCATGGCAAGGTGTAGAGTGACGCCCCAAATCAACCCGTCAGCCTTACGTCTATCAACACATGACAAACAATAAGTCTACAAAGCTGACGGGATTAACTTAGTATGGGGATTAAAAGCTGACGCCGCCATGATGAAGGGAGGAACTAGGCTGACGGTTCTGACGTAACCCAAACTTGGTCTCCACGCATATGTATAAGGAAATTTCTTCTGCCCCATGCCCAATGTTGATAAAAAAGACTCCTACAAGGAAAGCATTCCAAAAAATATGCTCATGAGGATTCCTATATGGAAAAGACTTCTAAGCCAAAGAAAGAGAGGTCAACCTTTTTTTACTATAAAAGCCCTAATACCCTCACTAACCAAGGTACGCATAATTTACCCACTCTGGCACTCCAGAGTTGTGAGAAATTCTAACTTGACCTTCGGAGGGTACTTGGCCGGCACCACACTAATGCTCTCTGTGAGGTCTTCTCTTTTTGTGTTGTGTAGGTGTTGTTTTGAGCAGGTGAGGACCGTGTAGCTTATTGTTGATTTTTCGGCATCATCAGGCCGAAAAAGAGATTAAAAAAAAAATCATTCCGGGTACCATCTCTCTAAACCTAAGCCGGTGTGTTCTCGAAAAAATAGTAAAAAAAATCCAAAAAGTAAAAAAGAAAAACTCATTCTAGCCTCATTTCTAGCCAAACAGGGCTGGGACAGGCTGAAAATGAGATAAAAAAGATTTTCGTTCCGAATACCATTCCTACTCGACTCGGGCTAGAGCATTCCCAAGAAAATAGTAAATAAATTCAAAAAATTAAAAAACATTATTCTGGCTTCGTTTCTAGCCAAACTGGGCCAGGAGAGGCCGAAAAGTGATAAAAAGATTTTCATTCCCGGAACTGTTTCTGTCGGGCCTAGGCTTGAAAATTTCAAAAAAAATAGTAAAATAATTCAAAAAAAAAAAATAAAACCTTATTCTGGCTTCATTGGAAGCTAATTCGGGCTGGGACAGGTCAAAAAAGAGATAAAAAAAAAATTTCATCTCCAGATACCATTTCTCCCAACCCAAGCAAGAGCATTCCCAAAATAATAGTAAAAAAAATTAAAAACGTCATTCTGGCTTCATTTCTAGCCAAACCAGGCTGGGATAGGACGAAAAAGGGATAAAAAATTTCATTCTGAGTAACGTTTCTACTCGACCCGACCCGTAGTATTCCCAAAAAAACTGTAAGAAGATTTTAAAGAAATAAAAAAAAATCATTCTGGCTTCATTTCTTATTAAATCGAGCTAGGACAGGCCAGAAAAGAGATAAAAAAATTTTCGTTCTGAGAATTGTTTCTGCTAGACCTAGGTTGGAAAATTTCGAAAAAAATAGTAAAAAATTTTCAAAAAATTAAAAACGTCATTCTGGCTTCATTAAAAGCCAATTTGAGCTGGGACAGGCTGAAAAAGAGAAAAAAAAAATTTCAATTCGAGTACCGTTTCTTCTCGACCTAGGTTAAGGCATTCCCAAAAAAATAGTAAAAAAAATTCAAAAAATTAAAAAACATCATTCCAGCTTTGTTTCTAGCTAAACTAGGCTAGGAGAGGCCAAAAAAGAGAGAGAAAATTTTCGTTCACAATACTGTTTCCACCCAACCCGAGCTTGAGCATTCCCAAAAAAATAGTAAAAAATCTTTAAAAATTAAAAAAAAAAAAGTCATTCTAGCTTCATTTCTAGATAATCAGGGCCAAGACAAGCTGAAAAAGAGAAAAAAAAAAAATCATTCCCAGTATTGTTTCTACATGACTTGGGCTAGAGCATTCCTAAAAAGAAAAAAAATTCAAAAAAAAAAAAAAATTGTCATTCTATCTTCAGTTCTAGCCAAATCGGGCCAGGACATGCAGAGCAAAAGATTTAAAAAAAAAAAAAAAAAATCGTTCCGGGTACCGTTTCTCCAGATCCAAGCAAGAGCAATCCCCAAAAAAATAGTAAAAAAAATTAAAAAAAAAAAAAAACATTATTGTGGTATCATTTCTAGCCAAACCGGGTCGGGACAAGCCTAAAAAGAGATAAAAAAAAATATTCGTTCTAGGAACCGTTTCTACCTGACCTAGGCTAGAGCGTTCCCAAAAAAATTCAACAAAAATTGTAAAAAAATTCAAAACGTCATTCTGGCTTCATTTAATGCCTAACCAGGCTAGAATAGGTTGAAAAAGAGATAAAAAAAAAAAAAAAAAAAAAAAAAAAAAAAAAAAAAAAAAAAAAAAATTCGTTTCGGGTACCATTTCTCCCAATCCAAGTCGGAGTGTTCCCAAAAAATAGTAAAAAAATTAAAAAACACTATTCTAGCTTTATTTCTAACAGGCTGGGACTGGCCGAAAAAGTGAACAAAAAATTTCATTATGAGTACCGTTTCTACCTGACCCGGGCTAGGGCATTCCCAAAAAAATAGTAAAAAAATTAAAAAAAAAAAAAACTTAAAAGAACATCATTTTGGCTTTGTTTCTAGCTAAACCAGGCCAGGAGAGGCCGAAAAAGAGATAAAATTTTTTCGTTCTCAATATTGTTTCCACCCGACCCGGGCTGGAGCATTCCCCAAAAAGAAGAAGAATAGTCATTCTGGCTTCATTTCTAGACAATTCGGGCCTGGACAAGTCGAAAAAGAGAAAAAAAAAATTTCGTTTCCAATACTGTTTCTACACGACCCAAGCTGGAGGATTCCTAAAAAAATAATAAAAAAATTTAAAAAAATGTCATTCTATCTTCAATTCTAGCCAAATCAGGCCAAGACATGCCAGAAAAGAGATTAAAAAAAAAATCGGTCCGGGTACCGTTTCTCCCGATCCAAGCAAGAGCAATCCCCAAAAAAATAGTTAGAAAAAATTAAAAAAAAAAAAACATTATTGTGGCGTAATTTCTAGCCAAACCAAGCCGGGACAGGCCTAAAAAGAGATAAAAAATTATTCATTCTGGGAACCGTTTCTGCCTGGCCTAGGCTAGAGCGTTCCCAAAAAAATTAACAAAAATTGTAAAAAAAATTCAAAAAAATTAAAAACGTCATTTTGGCTTCATTTAATGCCAAACTAGGCTGGGACAGGTTGAAAAAGAGATAAAAAAAAATATTTCGTTTAGGGTACCATTTCTCCCAATCCAAGCAAGAGCGTTCCCAAAAAAATAGTTAAAAAATTAAAAACATTATTCTGGCTTTATGTCTAGCCAAACCGAGCCGAGACCGGTAGAAAAAGAGATAATTTTTTTTTTTTTTTTTGTTCCGAGTGCCATTTCTTCCTGACTAGGGCTGGAGAATTCCCAAAAAAAAAAGTCATTCTGGCTTCATTTCTAACCAAACTGGGCCATCACAAGCCGAAAAATAGATTAAAAAAAAAAAAAAATTCGAACCGAGTACCATTTCTACCCAACCTGGGATGGAGCATTCCCAAAAAATTGGAAAAAAGATTCCAATTTTTTTTTAAGAAAGTCATTTTTGCTTCATTTCTGGACAAACTAGGCAGGGAAAGGTCAAAAAAGAGATAAAAGAAATTTTGTTTTGGGAACTGTTTTTGCTGGACCTAGGCTGGAAAATTCCAAAAAAATAGTAAAATAATTTTTTAAAAAAATTAAAAACGTCATTCTGGCATCATTAAATGCCAAACCGTTTCTATCCAACTCAGGTTGGTGCATTCCCAACAAAATAGTAAAAAAAATTCAAAAACGTCATTCTGGCTTCGTTTCAAGCCAAACGAGGCTAGGAGTGGCCGAAAAAGAGATAAAAAATTTTCGTTCCCAATACTGTTTCTACCTGACCCAGGCTGGAGCATTCCCAAAAATATAGTAAAAAAGTTCAAAAAACTAAAAAAAGTCTTTTTGGCTTCATTTCTAGCTAAACTTGGCCAAGACTGGCCAAAAAAGAAATAAAAAAAATTTCATTTTGAGGGCCATTTTTACTTGACGTAGGCTGGAGCATTCCCAAAATAATAGTAAAAAAAATTTAAGAAAACGTCATTCTGTCTTCATTTCTAGCCAAACCAGGCTGTCACAGGCCAAAAAATAGATAAAAAAAATTTCAATCTGAGTACCGTTTCTACCCGACCCGTGATGGATCATTCCCAAAAAAATAGAAAAAAGTTTCAAAAAACTAAAAAAACGTAATTCTAGCTTCATTTCTGGACAAATTGGGTCGAGAATGGCCGAAAAAGAGATAAAAAAGATTTCATTCTAGGAATCGTTTTTGCAGGACCTAGGCTGGACAATTCCAAAAAAATAGTTAAAAAATTGAAAACGTCATTCTAGCATCATTAAATGCCAATTAGCACTGGGACAGGCCAAAAAAGTGAAAAAAAAATTTTGTTTCGAGTATCGTTTCTACCCGACTCGGGCTGGAGCATTCCCAAAAAAATAGTAAAAAAAATTCAAAAACGTCGTTCTGGATTCGTTTCTAGCCAAACCAAGCTAGGAGAGGCCGAAAAAGAGATAAAAAATTTTCGTTCCCAATACTGTTTCTACCTGACCCAGGCTAGAGCGTTCCCAAAAAAATAGTAAAAAAATTCAAAAAACTAAAAAAAGTCATTTTGGCTTCATTTCAAGCCAAACTTGGCCAAAACAGAGATAAATTTTTTTTCGTTCCGAGGGCCATTTCTACCCGACCTGGGCTAGAGCATTCCTAAAATAATAGTAAAAAACTTAAAAAAACGTCATTTTGTCTTCATTTCTAGCCAAACCAAGCCGTCACAGGCCGAAAAATAGGTAAAACAAATTTCAATCCGAGTACCATTTCTACCCGTCCCGGGATGGAGCATTCCCAATAAAATAGAAAAAAGATTCAAAAAATTTAAAAAAAAAAAAAAAACGTAATTCTAGCTTCATTTCTAGACAAATTGGGCCGGGACAAGCCGAAAAAGAGATAAAAAAATTTTCCATTTAGGATCCGTTTCTGCCGGACCTAGGCTAGAAAATTACGAAAAAATAGTAAAATAATTCAAAAAAAAAAAAAAACGTCATTCTAGCTTCTTTTCTAGCCAAACTAGGCCAGGAGAGGCTGAAAAAGAGAGAAAATATATTCGTACCCAATACTGTTTCTACCCGACTCAGGCTGCAGGATTTCCAAAAAAATAGTAAAAAATCTAAAAAAATTAATAAAAAAAAAAACTGTCATTCTGGCTTCATTTCTAGACAATCCGAAAAAGAGAAAAAAAAAATTCATTCCTAATACCGTTTCTACCAGACCAAGGCTAGAGCATTCCGTAAAAAATAGTAAAAAAAATTCAAAAAAAAAAAAACGTCATTCTGGATTTGTTTCTAGCCAAACCAGGCCAGGAGAGGCTAAAAAAGAGAAAAAAATTTCGTTCCCAATACTATTTCCACCCGACCCAGGCTGGAGCATTCCCAAGAAATTAGTAAAAAATCTAAAATAAATTAAATAAATAAAAAAAGTCATTCTAGCTTCATTTCTAGACAATTCGGGCCAGGACAAGCCGGAAGAGAGAGAAATTTTTTTTTTTCGTTCCCAGTACCATTTCTACACGGCCAGGGTTGGAGCATTCCTAAAAAAGCAGTAAAAAAATTCATAAATATCATTCTAGCTTCAATTCTAGCCAAATCAGGCTAGGACATGCCAGAAAATAGATAAAAAAAAAAAAAATTTCGGTCCATGTACCGTTTCTCCCGATCCAAGCAAGAGCATTCACAAAAAAATAGTAAAAAAAAAATTATTCTGGAATCATTTCTAGCCAAACTGTGCCGGGACAAGCCGAAAATGAGATAAAAAAATATTCATTCTGGGAACTGTTTCAGGACTTAGGCTGGAGTGTTCCCAAAAAAATTTAGCAAAAATTGTAAAAAAATTCAAAAAAATAAAAATAAAAACGCCATTCTGGCTTCATTTAATGCCAAACTAGGCTAGGACAGGCTGAAAAAGAGTTAAAAAAAATAATTCATTTCGAGTACCGTTTCTCCTGATCCAAGTTGGAACGTTCCCAAAAAAATTGTTAAAAAATTAAAAAAACATTATTCTAGCTTTATTTCTAGCCAAATTGGGCTGGGACCGGCCGAAAAAGAGATAAAATTGTTTTTCGTTCCGAGTGTCGTTTCTTCCCGTCCGGGGCTGGAGCATTCTTAAAAAAAAAAGTAGAAAATTTTAAAAAGGTCATTTTGGCTCCATTTCTAGCCAAACTGGGCCGTCATAGGTCGAAAAATAGATTAAAAAAAATTCATACCAAGTACTGTTTCTACCTGACCCAGGATGGAGCATTCCCAAAAAAATGGAGAAAAGATTCAATTTTTTTTTAAAAAAAAATGTCATTCTGGCTTCATTTTTGGACAAATCGGGCCGGAACAAGCCAAAAAAGAGATAAAAAAATTTTCGTTTTGGGAACCGTTTCAACCTGACCTAGGCTAGAAAATTCCAAAAAAAATAGTAAAAAATTTTAAAAAAAATTAAAAATGTCATTCTGGCGTCATTAAAAGCCAATTAGCATGGGGACAGGCCAAAAAAGAGAAAAAAAAAATTCATTTCGAGTATCGTTTCTACCCGACCCGGGCTGGAGCATTCCCAAAAAATAGTAAAAAAATTAAAAAAAAAAAACTAAAAAACGTTATTCTGGCTTCGTTTCTAGCCAAACTAGGCCAGGAGAGGCCAAAAAAGAGATAAAAAATTTTCGTTCACAATATTGTTTCGACCCGACCCGGGCAGAGCATTCCCAAAAAAATAGTAAAAAAATTAAAAAAAGTCATTCTTGCTTTATTTCTAGCCAAACCAGGCCAAGACCGACCAAAAAAGAGATAAAAAATTTCCGTTCCAAAGCCGTTTCTACCCGACCTTGGTTGGAGTATTCCCAAAAAAATTAAAAAAAAAATTAAAAAACATTATTCTGGCTTCATTTCTAGCCAAACCGAGCCGTCACAAGCTGAAAAATAGATAAAAAAAAAAATTTCAATCCGAGTACTGATTCTACCCAACCTAGGATGGAGCATTCCCAAAAAAATAGAAAAAAGATTCAAGAAATTAAAAAAAAAAAAAAAAAAAAAAAAAAAAAAAAAAACAAACAAACAAACAAACAAACAAACATAATTCTAGCTTCATTTCAGGACAAATTGGGCCGGGACAGGCTGAAAAAGGGATTAAAAAATTTTCGTTTCGGGATTCATTTCTGCCGGACCTAGGCTGGAAAATTTCGAAAAAATAGTAAAATAATTCCAAAAAAAATTAAAAACATCATTTTGGCTTCATTTCTAGCCAAACTAGGCTAGGAGAGGTTGAAAAAGAGATTAAATATTTTTGTACCCAATACTGCTTCTACTAGACTTGGGCTGGAGGATTCCCAAAAAAATAATAAAAAATCTAAAAAGAATTGAAAAAAAAAAGTGTTAGGAGTGGAATAGATGGATTTGGGTTTCTTTAGCTAATTTGAGGGTAGCTGGTCCTCCAATGGAAAGGAGAAAAATGATAGAGAAAGGAAACATAGAAGGAAACAGAGAAAATAGAAGCAAATTTGGAAACAATCATCTTATTTCATATTTTTTGTACAGACTTCCTTTTATACCCTTGACTAATGCTTTGCACTATACACCTGTGTCTAGTACCACTCTAACTAGCCTTTACTCCAACCAACCCAATATCCTAACTAACTTGTAACTAACTAACCTACATACACAATTGCAGCACCAACACTACACGTGCACAATGGCCTTATAGTCATACCCCCAAATATCCCATTACAATCATACCACAAAATATCCCCACAAATATCCCTAACAATACCCTCTCCTTAAAACGCCTTGCCCACGAGGTGAGGATACTGTTGTTGCATCAGGTACAAGTCTTCCTTAGTGGCATCATCCACACTTTCCCCTTGCCACTGCACCAGGACTCAAACTACCAGCTGCATCCACATAAGGTAATGAAGGAACAACAACCACATGCTTGCCCAACTTCTCCTTAAGACAGGAAACATGGAATGTAAGGTGGATTCTAGAATCTGGTAGTAGATCCAACCTGTAGGAGACCTTGCCCACCCTATGCAAAACTTGGAAATGACCATAATATAGAGGTGCCAACTTACCCAAATGCTTCTGCTTCATTGATTTCTGCTTGTAAGGTAGCAACCTGAGGTATACCCAATCACCCTCAGCAAATTCCCTTTCAGTCTTGTGCTTGTCAGTATTCACCTTCATCCTTTCCTGAGCTGCTACCAAATTCAGCTTCAACAAGACCAGAAGCTGCTGTCTAGTCCTCAATTGCTCATCAACACTATCAACTTTAGTGGTACCAGGAATATAATCCAATAGCTTGGGAGGAGGATAGCCAAATAAAGCCTCGAAATGAGTTAGATTGGTAGAAGTATGAAAATTGGTATTGAACCAAAATTCAGCCAATGGTAGCCATTCCACCCAAGTATGAGGTCTATTAGCTGCAAATGCTCTCAAATAATGTTCTAGACTCTTGTCAACTACTTTAGTTTGTCCATCTTTCTGAGGGTGATAAGTTGAGGACATAGCCAATTGCACCCCTTGCAACCTCATCAACTCTTGCCAAAAATGAGAGGTGAAAACAGGATCCCTATGACTTACAATTATAGCTGGCATACCATGTAATTTAAACACATGTTGCAGGTAGAGAGTAGCCACCTTGGCAGTTGTATAAAGGTGAGACAAGGGAATAAAATGGACAAACTTGGTAAGCCTATTCACTACCACTAGGACCACATCTTTGGATTGAGACTTAGGAAGGCCTTCAACAAAATCCATGCTAACATCAAGCCAAGGTTTGTCAGGTATAGGGAGGGGTTGTAACAGTCCAGCCACATGAAAGGTTTCATACTTAAGTCTTTGGCATACATCACATTCCTAATATGCTTCTTCACATCAGATCTCATACCAGGCCAATAAAAGTCTCTCTGCACCCTATGTAAGGTCTTGAGAAATCCTGAATACCCTCCTAAAGGATTGTCATGGACTTGCTACAGTATAACAACCTTCAAAGCATCACATGACCTAAGAAAAATCTTACCTTTATACAACAACAACCCATTTTGCATAGCATACCCTTTTGGAACCCCTTTTCCCAACTGAAAAGCTTGGAAAATATCTTGTACCTGCTGGTTAGAAGTATAATTGGCCTTAAGATCAGTCAACCAAGCTAGAGAGGGAAATGAAACCATGCCCAAGACCCCCTTATGAGCTTTTGAAACTTCCCAAGAAGTACAATCATCAAAATCAGCCTTCCTAGACAATGCATCAGCCACTAAATTGTCTTTTCCCTTCTTGTACTTCACAACAAAGACATAGCCTAGCAATTTAGCAAACCATTTCTATTGGGTTGGTGTGCCAATTTTCTGCTCCAACAAGTACTTTAAACTCTGTTGGTTAGTTTTAATAGTAAAAGGCCTGCCCACCAGATAAGCTTTCCCTCTTGACAATAATGATTAAGGTTAGTAACTCTTTCTCATATGTTGACAAAGCCAAGTGCTTACCTTTAAGGGCCTGACTGTGGTAAGCTATTGGCCTGCCATGTTGCATAAGCACTGCACCAATCCCTCTTCCAAAAGCATCACACTCCACTACAAATGGATGATCAAAGTTTGGCAAAGCTAACACTGGAGGTTTGACCATAGCATCCTTAAGTTGATGAAAAGCCAACTCAACCTCATTAAACCAACAAAAAGAATCTTTCTTTAATAAGGCTGTCAAAGGGGCTGCAATTTGACCATACCCCTTAACAAACTTCCTATAATACCCAGTGAGCCTTAAAACCCCCCTTAAGGACTTAATATCCTTAGGAATAGGCCATTGGTGCATTGTAGCAACTTTCCTAGGATCTGTATGAACCCCTTCAGTAGTAATAACATGCCCTAAATACTCTACTTCTTTACAAGCAAACATGCACTTTGACCTTTTAGCATGCAACTTGTTAGTAGCTAAAATTTCTAAAACCTTTCTTAGATGGGTTACATGCTCAGCCAAGGACTTGCTATAGACCAATATGTCATCAAAGAACACTAATACAAACTGTCTAAGGAAGGGTTTAAATACCTGGTTCATTAATGATTGGAAGGTTGAGGGAGCATTGGTTAACCCAAATGGCATTACCAAAAACTCATAGTGGCCCTCATGTGTTCTAGAAGCTGTTTTTAGTATGTCCTCTTCCCTCATTTTGATTTGATGATATCTAGACCTCAAGTCCAACTTGGAGAAAATGACAGCTCCACTCAATTCATCCAGCAACTCATCAATAACCAGAATTGGGAATTTATCCTTAACAGTGATATTGTTAAGGGCTCTATAATTAATGCACATCCTCCATGACCTGTCAGCTTTCCTTACTAACAAAACAGGAGAGGCAAAGGGGCTGCTGCTGTTCCTAATTGACCCCACAGACAACAATTCCTTCACAATCTTCTCAATCTCATTTTTTTGGTAAAAGGGATACCTATAGGGTCTTTGGCGCACAGGTTGAGCTCCTTCTTTAAGAACAATGGGATGCTCATGACCCCTAAGAGGAGGTAACCCAGTAAAAGTCTCAAAAACATGCTCAAACTCTTGTAACAATAATTCCACTTCAGCAGGCTGCCTAACCTCTGTTACCACAGCTTCCACATTAGCAATCTGTAACAGCAGTCCCTTCTTCACAAATGCCTTGAAAAACTGTTTAGAATCCACAATGGAAGACCCCAAGGATGGAGTTTGACAGTTTTTAGACCCCTTAAACAATTGATTTAACCTAGTTAATTAGCCAAGTTGTTACTTGGTCCAATTAAACAAGTCTACGTTATCACAATAATAAAGATCAAATCATGCAAAGTAGCGGAAAATAAATAACACACGATATGATCACCCAGGAAACCAAACCGATAAAAACCTGGGGAGAATTTGACCTAGCTATCCTCAAGGTAAACTTGAATCCACTATCAGAAAAAATCGAAGTTCATACAAAAGGACTTACAAGCACCCCCGCTTGACTTCCTAATGCTACCAACCAGTAGAACTTACTGACACGACCACGTGCAAGCTCCGAATCCACGGACTCCTTCTTTCTTGGATTCCCACCAGCTACAAGCACCCCCGCTTGTGTATTCTTTAAGCTTTAATGGCAGCAACTGTTTTGATCATCAAGGTGTAGAGAATATCTCCTCCTTGAAAACCCTAAGTTTGTGTAAAGGAAAGCTCCTCTAGATCTCACAAGAGATTTACACAAACTGCAATATGAGCAACACTAAAACGTAGCTAGGGTTTGCCTTTTATACTTAGGACAAATAAGAAACCCTAAAAACGTTTTAAAACAACTAGGGCTGAGTTGGAAAAATTCTGCAGAAAAGCAATCTGCCCGAGCTTCGATCGGTCGAGCCTAAGCTTCGATCGATCGAGTCAGGCCGAAAGCCACAATGCTTTCTGCTTTACACTCGATTCCAACTTTACATTGACATACAACTTTGAGCTAGCTTTAAACACTTCTAAACACATTGTTTTGATCATGGTTTGCCAATAATACAAATTAGAGTTCTAAATACATAAAGTCCTAAACTTTGAGTTAGGTCGAAAGCAGTTTGAAACAAGAAACAAATAAAGTACCAACAAAAAACATAAAACTCCCCCTAAAATGAATATCCCATCAAAAACAAGGTAAGAGCTAAAAAAGTTAAGTACACAGTGAAACACCTAGATACAATCTAAAACTCCACAAGCTCCAACCAAAAACAAAAAGTCTCCCCTTGAAAGCAAAAAACTCTACAAGTACTCCCCCTTTTTGTGACGGAATGCCAAAGGGCAAACAAGATATCCATCATCAAAAGGGAGGTGGTCTAAACTGCGCCAACTCCGCACGCAAGGCACGGATCTCATCAAGCACGTCCACCAAAATCTATCCTTGAGCCGCCTGAATGGTCAAGACATGATCCAACATGCGACGAATGTCTGAATCATCCGTAGCAGTCGGTGGAGGAACAGCAGCATCAGCATCAGCAGCAGAACCTGAAGGCTCAGCAGCAGCTGTACTTGTAGAAGAGGGAGGAGGGGGAACACTACTAGATGACGCACCTCTAGGACGAGAAGGAGGAACTCTCAACTGAGCAGCCCTCTGACGAAGAAAGGTGGCACCTATGGGAGCTATCACATGAACAGGCTCACCTGACGGAAAACCATCTAGACCTAAATAGAGCAGAATCCTATGAATGAAAATAGGATGAATCAGCGCATGCCCTACGGCAGAACTCCTATGAACCTCGTTCAAAGAACGAAGGACAAGTGAGGAAAACTGATAGACGCTCCAGAAGCAAAGGCGTACAAAAACACACATCGCTTTAAAGGGATGGTGTGGAAGTGAGAGATAGGCCACAAGGAATGACACACAATCCTAAAGAAGAGATAGGCAGTCTCGGTAAGCTCAGTAGACGTGATCCGAGGATCAGAACCCCACTAGATAGATGACCCAGTGATGTAAGACATAACAACATCTAAAGAGGGTGACTCATCATAGGGATAGTCAGCATCACGAACAACTGGCACCCCAAGAGCCTCAGCCACCACCCGAGGGGTAATGGTGAACTCTACACCTCGTATCCAACTCCTAACAAGGGTGTTGGAATCATAGACGTGGCAAGAGAGATTCGAGTAGAACTCTATAATTAGGGCGGTCGGAGGTGGATGATCTATCGCTACGAGAGGCAACCAACCCCTAGACTCAAAATTGGCCCTAATGGCCGGATCAAGCGCATCTAACACAACAGCTCGCTCAGACCAGATCTTACGCCTACAGTTCAAGGTGTCATAGGCTTCTCTACACTTATCATTCTTAAACAGCTCTACTCTAGGTGGAGACTTAGAGGAAGTGGAAGTGGTCCTATGAGCTCTAGTTTTCCTAGGCATGGTGCTAAAATAAGGATCAAAACACAGAGCGAAAGAACAAAAACCACAAACCAAAACCAAGAACCAAGGGCAGACTGCAAGTTAGCACAAAAACAAAAAATAGAAACAAAATCTATATGATGCATGAACAAGTTTAAATGTCATGATGCATGTGCTAATGCAGTGAATTGAGTCAAAAAGATTCAAATTACAAAATTGGCTTGCACATAAAGGTTTTTAACACAAAAACCCCAAAATATAGAAACCACTTGATCAATTTTAAAAAATTGACGAATTGATCATTACACATGATATAATAACAAAAATAATGACCAATTACATCAATTGGAGAAGCCAATTTCATCAATTTAAGCCAATTTGACAAAATCCCCAATTCGGATCAAATTCAAAACCCTAGAATTTTCAATTTTTCAAAAACCACAAAATTGATCAAATTAAACTATAGGGAACATCAATATACCATCATGGCACAAAAACCTATTGATCAATTACACAAGAATAGGCTTGAATCATCAAAAACCCCAATAATTTTGAAGATGCCGAAAATACCCATGAGAATGCATGAAAAATGCATGAAATCAAGAAATAAACTTGAAAAAGAAGGGCAAATGGGTCTTACCCGCTTCTAAGGACAAAAACCTTGCAAAAATCTTGAAGGAAAACGACAAAATTTTGATGGTGGAGCCAAGAGCGAACGCGGAGAGAGAGAAAGAAAAGAAAAAGTTTGAACAGTGACTTTGAAAAAGTCCAATTCTGCCTTTTTAAAAAACCTGATACATGAGTTTCGATCGGTCGAAAATCAGCCTCGACCGGTCGAAACAGACAGAGACTCCCTCTCGCAAAAATTTTAAAATTTTAAAAATTTTGATCGTTCGAAAAACAGAATGGACCGATCGAATCAGGCAGAGGCTTACCAAATTTTTCAAGAAAAACACAATTTTTGAAAAACAAGTTGATTTAGCTCAAAGCATTAAAAACTGAGACAAAAAATGCATGAGTATGAGATGATATGATTTTCCAAACAAGAATTTTAAGCCCAATATTCCCAAAATTTTTTTTGCATTCTCCACAAATTTTCAAGCAACAAATTTAGTTTGCACATAATTCAAAGTGATTGCAAAAACTTGGTTGGTCAGACCATAAACACACACAATAACATGTACAATGTTTAGCAACGAGTAACTCGTGTAGTGTGTGAGACTAGCAAAGACATGAGATACATGTGAGGTGATATGTGAATAGCAATCAATCACAAAGTCTACAAAATTCATCACAAAGAATTTAAAAGAGACTATCACCTAAAGAGTTACATCATATAACTCCCACATCTCCTAGATCATAAGCTTGCAATCATGTAAGTTTCTTGTATTTATGCCTCATAATATACATACCAATTTTAAGTTTATGTGAGTTTGGCATCAAGCCTAATAGTACACACCAATTAGATTTTAAGAATTAAGCACTTTTACCGAGGCTTCACCTTATGTTCTTTTTGTGCATGTGCTACACTTTCTCGAGCACAAAATCTTATGATATGCACTAAGGTGTTCATGATTGGCTAGTGAATAGTGGTGAGATGGTTATTTATGCATTTTTCTAAAAGTTCAAGTCCAACATTTAAAAACAAGTGACTTCAAGATTAAGACATAGTAATAAAAAACCATACACATCTTTCCCACACAATATGCACTACAAATCTTCAACTAGTAGAGTGCAATAAATAAGCTCTTCAAAGCTAAAAAAGGTACAAAAGACATGTTATGTGAAAATAAATTGACCAACCTTATTCTTAAAAACCAAGAAGAATAGTGCAAAAACAAAATGTGCTTCCTTTTTCCCTTTTTTATTTTTATTTTTTTTATTTTATCAAAAATAAAAACACCTAGAATGAAATGCATGAATGTTATGCTATGCAAATCCTAGAGACAAAAAAAACAAAACCAAAGAACAATGGTCACAAATGGTAAAGCAATGAAGCACAAGGACCATGTCAGAAAGACTCAGTTAGGTCGAGTCTTTTGCATCCAAAACTTTTTAGATGCACCACGAGCATTGGAGTTCTTATTCACTTGAGAATGATTACCAACTCTAGGATTGGAATAAAGGTTTAAAGTCTTTCCCAAATCACCAATAAGTACCATAGGATCAAGTGCTTGAGGCACAGGTACTTTTGGTTTGTTTGCTCTCTTTGCAGCTTGCAGCTTGTAGCAATTTGGACGTATGTGTCCAGTCTTTCCACAAAAATGACAAACCCATGCAGGTTTATCATGTGTCTTGTCCTTAGATAGGGTAGGCTTCTTAGGCTTAGATTCTTTCAGATCAACCCTAATCTTCCTAGATGATGAACCTTCTAAAGATTTAGCAACCTCATTCACAGGGGGTTTGACAGTTTCACTCACTATCTCACTCACAGAAGGTTTAGAAGAAGAAGATGAAGGAACAAACTTAGTGGAATGGGGAGCGGACACACAGATGCTATCAACATAACCTAAACCAGTTTTGTCAGAAGATGACTTTTGAACACTCAGCATTTGATCAAGTTTAGAACTAGCAGATCTAGCAATAGATAAATCAAGTTCTAAAGATTTAACTTTATCAAGCAAAAGCATGTTTTTAGTTTTCACATTGTTCAAAAGATCATTAGCATCAAACAATTTAACAATCAAATTTTTCTTTTCAAGCTCAAGAGATTCAATTTTCTTTAGGCCAAGTTCAACATTCATAGCATCATTTGCAGCAACTTTGCAAAGTTTGTTATAGGCCTCTTGAAGATCTGCATCTTCAGAGAGTTCCCCATCAGAAGGGTTCTCTTCAACAGATATACTCTCATCAACTACAGCAGTAGTAGTGAAAGCAATGAAGTTTCCATCCTCATCACAATCAGAATCATGATCAGAAACTTCACCATCACTAAGGGTTACAGCCATAGCCTTACCCATAGATTTCAAATAGGTTGGACATTCAGATATCAAGTGTCCATACCCTTGACATCCAAAACATTGAGAGCCCAAAGAATTATTGGAAGATTGACCTACTCTTTCTCTAGGTTTATCATTGTTATTAACCTTAGTGGGATCATGCTTCCTAAAATTTCTAGGTTCAGCAGTGTTTGTACCTCTTGCCTTTCTATTGTTATTCCTGAGAAAGTTTCTGAAGTTCTTGGCAAGATAGGCAATCTCTGTAGTAGAGAGCTCATCATCAACTAACTTAAGAGCCATTGATTTGGATTTGGTAATTTTGGGTAGATCCAACTCATAGGATTGAAGAGATCCTATAAGCTCATCAACAGGGATGGAGTCCACATCCTTATTTTCAGTAATGGCAGTCACCTTGGGTCTAAAGTTTTCAGTCAAAGATCTAAGAATCTTCCTAACAATTTTAGGTTGATCATAGACTTCACCCAAGTTAAAAGCAGAATTAACAATATCATTCAATTTAGCATAGAATTCATCAAAAAATTCATCATCAGACATTCTAATACATTCAAATTTAGAAGTCAATTGCTGCAATTTATTTATTTTGACAGCCTTTGTGCCTTCATGCACAGTCTGGAGGATATTCCAAGCAGTATAAGCGATCTCAACATTCGAGATTCTCTTAAATTCCTCCATAGAAACAACATTAAAAATCGCATTCATAGCCTTGCTATTAAACGAAGCTGATTCTTTCTGAGAAGTTTGCCACTCACTAACAGGAGTAGTGGGCTTCTCCCATCCGTATTCAACGGTGTTCCACACTCTCTCATTAATGGATTTCAGGAAGGCTTTCATCCTTACTTTCCAGTAAGCATAATTATTCCCATCAAAGTGAGGAGGAAAAACTAGAGAGTGTCCGTGTTCTATGACAACAGGGGTCAAGGATCAGCTCAGAGATCAAAGGATCAAAAACAAAAGAGCTACCCGCTCTGATACCACTTGACAGTTTTTAGACCCCATAAACAATTGATTTAACCTAGTTAATTAGCCAAGTTGTTACTTAGTCCAATTAAACAAGTCTAGGTTATCACAATAATAAAGATCAAATCATGCAAAGCAGCGGAAAATAAATAACACACGATATGATCACCCAGGAAACCAAACCGGTAAAAACCTGGGGAGGATTTGACCTAGCTATCTTCAAGGTAAACTTGAATCCACTATCAGAAAGAATTGAAGTTCATACAAAAGGACTTACAAGCACCCCCGCTTGACTTCCTAATGCTACCAACCAGTAGAACTTACTGACACGACCACGTGCAAGCTCCGAATCCACGGACTCCTTCTTTCTTGGATTCCCACCAGCTACAAGCACCCCGGCTTGTGTATTCTTTAAGCTTTAATGGCAGCAATTGTTTTGATCATCAAGGTGTAGAAAATATCTCCTCTTTGAAAACCCTAAGTTTGTGTAAAGGAAAGCTCCTCTAGATCTAACAAGAGATTTACACAAACCGCAATATGAGCAACACTAAAATGTAGCTAGGGTTTGCCTTTTATACTTAGGACAAATAAGAAACCCTAAAAACGTTTTAAAACAACTAGGGCTGAGTTGGAAAAATTCTGCAGAAAAGCAATCTGCCGAGCTTCGATCGGTTGAGCCTAAGCTTCGATCGATCGAGCCAGGCCGAAAGCCACAGTGCTTTCTGCTTTACACTCGATTCCAACTTTACATTGACATACAACTTTGAGCTAGCTTTAAACACTTCTAAACACATTGTTTTGATCATGGTTTGCCAATAATACAAATTAGAGTTCTAAATACATAAAGTCCTAAACTTTAGAACCTAACAGAGTTAACCCTTGAAGCAGTACTTTATGATTCTCATAACAAAAACCCATGGTTAAGAGTTTAAAATTCCATTGAATCTCACCTAAAGTGTTTAGCCATTGGGTGCCCAATACTGCATCACAACCCCCTAATGCTAAAACATGGAATTGAATGTAAAACTTCACTCCCTGAATGCACACTGGCACATTACTACAAAAACCCTGAGTCTTAACCACACCACCATTGGCTACCTTAACCTCCAAAACCTTAGAAACATCTACCCTTAACTGCAACCCAAAAACCAAAGAAGCATCTACAAAATTATAGGTACTGCCAGTGTCTATTAGGATTACCAGCCCATTCCCATTAACCTTACCCCTCACCCTCATAGTACCAGGTGTAGGAGTTCTTGTGAGTGCATATAAAGTAATCTCCACCTCCTCTTCCTAACTAATAGCCTTAGTTTTAACCTCACTTCCTACTTCTTCCTCTAATTCAGTGATCTGTACCCCAGACTATAACCCACAAGCTAATTCAATTCCTTCTAACAAAAACAATTTAGCATTCTTACATTTGTGCCCAACCCCCCACTTCTCATCACAATTATAGCAAAGCCCTATTTTTCTTCTTTCATCCATCTGAGCAGGGGTTAATCTCTTAATTGGTATCTTAGATTTAGCTTCTATCACTACATTATTCTTTGGTAAGCCCAAGATAGAATCTTTACTTGTTTTTTGCAACTGAGCACATATTCCTCCTGAATCTTGGCCAAACCAAATGCTTCATTCAAGGTGCTTGGATTCAGCATCCTTACTAGAAGTTGGATTTCATCCTTCAAGCCACTTAGGAAGCAGCTAAGCTTATGTAAAGGAGACAGACCCTTAATCTTGTTAGACACAGCTTCAAACTCTGCCTTGTACAATGCCACTGTTGAAGACTGTCTTAGCCTTGTTAACACTTCCATAGGATTATCATAAGTAGTTGACCCAAACCTCACGTGTAAAGCCTACACTAATGAATCCCAATCCGTGAACACACCTACCTCCTTAGCTTCTTGGAACCAAATCAAAGCTTCCAATTCCATGTGAAACGAAGCAATTAGCAACTTCTCTATAACTAGGGTTTGATAATAGCCAAGATACTGATTGGCTTTATAGACCCAACTGGGAGGATCATCACTTGAGAAGCATGGGAAGTCCAATTTCACAGATCTTGCAAATGACAAGGCTAAAGAACTTTGATTCACTAGACCCGTTCTTTAAGGAGAGTGTGAATAGCTATCTTGACAACTCAACTTCTGTAGAATGGCATTGAGGTTTTGATTCATTTCATTCAAGGTCTTGGTATGGATTCCTTGAATCTTTTGGATTTCTTGGATTTCTCTATTGTGATGGTCAGAATTGGCACGCAGAGAAGCAAGAGCTTCATTCACCACGTTCATGGCAGCGGCACGAGTTTCAGTCATGGTGACACAGGAACAAGGCTTTGATACCAAATGTTAGGAGTGGAATAGATGGATTTAGGTTTCTTTAGCTAATTTGAGGTTAGCTAGTCCTCCAATGGAAAAGAGAAAAATGACAGAGAAAGGAAACACATGGAAGGAAACAGAGAAAATAGAAGCAAATTCGGAAACAATCATCTTATTTCATATTTTCTGTACAGACTTCCTTTTATACCCTTGACTAATGCTTTGCACTATACACTCGTGTCTGGTACTACTCTAACTAGCCTTTACTCCAACCAACCCAATATCCTAACTAACTTGTAACTAACTGACCTGCTTACACAATTGCAGCACCAGCACTACACAATACCCCCAAATATCCAACACTACACGTGCATAATGGCCTTACAGTCATACCCCCAAATATCCAACACTACACGTGCATAATGGCCTTACAGTCATACCCCCAAATATCCCATTACAATCATACCACAAAATATCACACAAATATCCCTAACAATAAGTCATTCTGGCTTCATTCCAAGACAATACGGGCCAGGACAATTCGAAAAAGAGAGAAATTTTTTTTCCTTTCCCAGTACTGTTTCTACTAGACCCAGGCTAGAGCATTCCCAAAAAATAGTAAAAAAAAATTCAAAAAATTATAAAACGTCATTCTGGCTTCGTTTCTAGCCAAACTAGGCCAGGAGAGGCCAAAAGAGAGATAATTTTTTTTTTTGTTCCCAATACTCTTTCTACCCGACTTGAGTTGGAGCATTCTCAAAAAAATAGTAAAAAAATCTAAAAAACCTAAAAAAAAAAAGTCATTCTAGCTTCATTTCTAGACAATCCGGGCCAAGGCAAGCCAAAAAAGAGAAAAAAAAATTTCATTCCCAGTAACGTTTCTACACGACCTCGGTTGGAGCATCCCTAAAAAAGTAGTAAAAAAATTCAAAAAATTTAAAAATGTCATTTTGGCTTCAATTCTAGCCAAACCGGGCTAGGACATGCCCGAAAAAAAAAAAGATAAAAAAAAAAATTCAGTCTGGGTACCTTTTCTTCCGATCCAAGCAAGAGCATTCCCAAAAAAATAGTAAAAAAAATTAAAAAAACATTATTCTAGCATCAAGCCGTAGCGTTCCCAAAAAACATTTTGTTTCGGGTACCGTTTCTCTCGATCCAAGCCGAAGCGTTCCCAAAAAAGTAGTTAAATAATTCAAAAAATTAAAAAACATTATGCTGGCTCTATTTCTAGCCAAATCGGACCAGGACCGGCCGAAAAAGAGGTAAAATAAAGTTTCTTTTCGAGTGTCGTTTCTTACTGAATAGGGCTAGTGCATTCCAAAAAAATAGTAAAAAATATTCAAAAAACTGAAAAAAGTCATTTTGGCTTCATTTCTAGCCAAACTGGGTCGTCACAGTCCAAAAAATAAATTAAAAAAATTTCAAACCGAGTACCATTTCTACTCAACCCGGGATAGAGCATTCCTAAAAAAAATGGAAAAAAGATTCAAAAAATTAAAAAAAAAAAAAAAAAAACATCATTCTGGTTTAATTCTTGGACAAATCGGGCCAGGATAGGTTGAAAAAGAGATAAAAAAAATTTTCGTTCCAGAAACCATTTCCTATCAGGCCTAAGCTGGAAAATTCCCAAAAAATAGTAAAAAAATTTAAAAAAAATTAAAAATGTCATTCTGGCATCATTAAAAGCCAATCCACGCTGGGACAGGTCGAAAAAAAAAATTACATTCCGAGTACTGTTTTTACCCAACTCGGGCTGGAGCATCCCTAAAAAAATAGTAAAAAAATTAAAAAAAGGTCATTCTGGCTTTGTTTCTAGCCAAAACAGCCCAGGAGAGGCCGAAAAAGAGATAAAAAATTTTCGTTCCCAATATTGTTTCTACCCGACTCGGGCTGGACCATTCCCAAAAAAATAGTAAAAAATTTAAAAAGATCATTTTGGCTTTATTTCTAACCAAACCGGGCCGAGACCTGCTGAAAAAGAGATAAATAAAATTTTTGTTCCCAATACTGTTTCTACACGACCCGAGCTAGAGCATTCCCAAAAAAATAGGAAAAAAATTCAAAAAATTAAAAAACATTATTCTGGCTTCATTTCTAGCCAAACTAAGCTAGGAGAGAATGAAAAAGAGATAAAAAAAATTTCGTTCCCAGTACTGTTTCTACCTAACCCGTGCTGGAGCATTCCCAAAAAAAAATAGTAAAAAATATTAAAAAAAAAAAACGTCATTCTGGCTTCATTTCTAGGCAATCCAGGACAAGACAAGCCGAAATAGAGTGAATTTTTATTTTGTTCCCAGTATAGTTTCCACACGACCCGAGCTGGAGCATTCCTAAAAAAATTCAAAAAATTAAAAAACTTTATTTTGGCTTCAATTGTAGCCAAATCGGGCCAGGACATGTTAGAAAAGAGATTAAAAAAAAAAAATTCGGTATAGGTACCGTTTCTCTCGGGCTAGAGCATTCCCAAAAAAATAGAAAAAAAAAACAAAAAAAAAGTCATTCTGGCTTCATTTCTTACCAAACCGGGCCATCACAAGCCGAAAAATAGATAAAAGAAATTTTGAACCGAGTACCATTTCTACTCAACCCGTGATGGAGCATCCCAAAAAAATGGAAAAGATTCAAAAAAAAAAAAAAAAACATCATTCTGGCTTCATTCCTAGACAAACCTGGCTAGGACAGTCAGAAAAAGAGATAAAAAAAATTTCGTTCTGAGAACCATTTCTACCGGACCTAAGTTGGAAAATTCCCAAAAAATAGTAAAAAAAAATAAAAAAATAAAAATGTCATTCTGGCATCATTAAAAGCCAAGCCACGCCGGGACAGGCCGAAAAATAGAAAAAAAAAATTACGTTCCAAGTACCGTTTTGTACCCTACTTGAGCTGGAGTATGCCCAAAAAAAAGTAAAAAAATTCAAAAAATTCGAAAATGTCGTTCTCGCTTTGTTTCTAGCCAAACTAGGCAAGGAGAGGCCAAAAAAGAGATAAAAAATTTTTTGTTCCCAATATTGTTTCTACTCGACTCGGGCTGGAGCTTTCCCAAAAAAATAGTAAAAAAATTCTAGCCAAACCAGGGCAGGGCATGCCAGAAAAGAGATAAAATTTTTTTTTTTTTTTCGGGTACAGTTTCTCTTGATCCAAGCAAGAGCATTCCCAAAAAAATAGTAAGAAAAATTAAAATATTAAAAAACGGTATTCTGGCATCATTTCTAGCCAAATCGGGCCGGGACAGGCCGAAAAAGAGTTAAAATAATTTTCGTTCTGGGAATTGTTTCTATTTGACCTAGGCTAGAGCTTTCCTAAAAAAATTCAAACAAAATTCAAAACGTCATTCTGGCTTCATTTAATACTAAACCAAGCCAGGATAGCAGCAAAAAGAGATAATAAGAAAAAAATGTTTCGGATACCGTTTCTCTCGACCCAAGGTGGGGTGTTCCAAAAAAAAATAGTAAAAAGATTCAAAATTTTTTTAAAAAAATGACAATCTGCACGACCCTTTTTGGAGCACTCCCAAAAAAATAGTAAAAAAATTCAAAAAATTAGAAAACATAGTTTTATCTTCATTTCTAGCAAAACCGGGCCAGGACATGCTGAAAAAGGGATTAAATAAATTTCGTTCCAAGTACCGTTTCTCCTGACCCAAGCAAAAGCATTCCCCAAAACATAGTAAAAAAATTCAAAAAACCTCATTCTGGCTTCATTTCTAACCAAACTGGAATCGGAAAGTCTGAAAAAGAGATAAAATAAATTTCATTCTGGGTACCGTTTCGACCCTACCCAGGCTGGAGCATTCCCAAAAAATAGAAAAAAAATATTAAAAAAAAAAAGTTATTTTGACATCATTTCTAGCCTAACTGGGCTGGGACAAGCCGAGAAAAAGATTAAAAAAAAAAAAATTGTTCCGGGAATCGTTTTTGCCCAACCCAAGCTAGAGCATTCCCAAAACAATTAAAAAAAATAGTAAAATAATTCAACAAAATTTAAAACTTCATTCTGGCTTTATTTCTAGCCAAACCAGGCTGGGACCGACCAAAAAAGAGATAAAAAAATTTTCGTTTCGAGTGTCATTTCTACCCGACTCTGACTGTAGTGTTCCAAAAAATAGTAAAATATTCAAAAAATTAAAAAAACATTATTCTAGCTTTATTTCTAGCCAAACCGAGTCGGGACCAACCAAAAAAGAGATTAAAAAAGAAAATTTCGTTCCGAGCACCGTTTCTTCCCAACCAGGGCTTTAGCATTCCCAAAAAAACAGTAAAAAAATTCAAAAAACTAAAAAAAGTCATTCTAGCTTCATTTTTAGCCAAACCGGCCTGGACCGGTTGAAAAAGAGATGAAAATTTTTTCGTTTTGAGTGCTGTTTCTACTCGACCTATGCTGGAGCATTCCCAAAAAATAGTAAAAGAATTCAAAAATTAAAAAAGTTCATTTTGGCTTCATGTCTAGACAATCCAGGCCAGGACAAGCCAAAAAAGAGAAAAAAAAAAAAATCGTTCCCAGTACTGTTTCTACAAAACCGGGTAGGAGCATTCCTAAAAAAAATTCAAAAAATTAAAAACGTCATTTTGGCTTCATTTAATGCCAAACTAGGCTGGGACAGGCCGAAAAAGAGATTAAAAAAAATTCGTTTTGGTTACCGTTCTCTCAACCCAAGTCGCGTTCCCGAAAAAATAGTAAAAAAATTTGAAAAATTAAAAAAACTCATTTTGGCCTCATTTCCAGCCAAACTGGGTCGGGACAGGCTAAAAATGAGATAAAAAAGATTTTCATTCCGAATACCGTTCCTACTCGACTCGGGCTGGAGCATTCCCAAGAAAATAGTAAATATAAATAAAAAAAATTAAAAAAACATCATTCTAGCTTCGTTTCTAGCCAAACCGGGCCAGGAGAGGCCGAAAAAGTGATAAAAAAATTTTTGTTTTGGGAATTGTTTCTGCCGGACCTAGGCTTGAAAATTTCGAAAAAAAAAATAGTAAAATAATTCAAAAAAAATTAAAACCATATTCTAGCTTCATTTGAAGCCAATCTGGGTCGGGATAGGTCAAAAAAGAGAAAAAAAATTTTCATCTCCGAATACTGTTTCTCCCGACCCAAGCAGGAGTATTCCCCAAATAATAGTAAAAATATTTTTAAAAAAAAAAAAAGTCATTTTGGCTTCTTTTCCAGCCAGTCCAGGCTGGGACAGGCCGAAAAAGGGATAAAAGAGATGAAAATTTTTTCGTTCCAAGTACCATTTCTCCCAATCCAAGCCATTGCATTCTTAAAAACATAGTAAAAAAATTCAAAAAACTAAAAAAAAAAAAAACTAATTCTGGCTTCATTTCTAGCCAAACCGGAATGGGAAAGTCTGAAAAAAAGATTAAAAAATTTCTTTCCAAGTACAGTTTCGACCCGATCCAGGCTCGAGCATTCCCAAAAGAATAGGAAAAAAATTCAAAAAACTAAAAAACATTATTCTGGCTACATTTCTAGCCAAACCGGGCCAAGAGAGGCCATAAAAGAGATAAACAATATTTCGTTCCCAATACTGTTTCTACCCAATTCGAGCTGGAGCATTCCCAAAAAAATAGTAAAAAATCTCAAAAAAAAAAAAAAGTCATTCTAACTTCATTTCTAAACAATCGAAAAAAGTGAGAAAAAAAAATTTCGATCCCAATACTGTTTCTACACGATCCGGGCTCGATCATTCCCAAAAAAATAGTAAAAAAAATTCAAAAAATTAGAAAAGGTCATTTGGCTTCATTTCTAGCCAAGCCGGGCCAGGACATGTTGAAAAAGAGATAAAAAAAATTTCGTTTCGAGTACCGTTTCTCCCAATCCAAGCTAGTGTGTTCCCAAAAACATTGGAAAAAAAATTCAAAAAATTAAAAAAACCTCATTCTGGCTTCATTTCTAGCCAAACCGGAATGGGACAGGCCGAAAAAGAGACAAAAAATTTATCATTTCGGGAACCGTTTATGTCGGACCTAGGTTGGAAAATTTTGAAAAAATAGTAAAATAATTCAAAAAAATTAAAAATGTCATTCTGGCTTCGTTTCTAGCCAAACTAGGCCAGGAGAGGCCGAAAAAGAGATAAAATTTTCCGTTCCTAGTACTATTTCGACCCGACCCGGGCTAGAGCATTCTAAAAAAAAATAGTAAAACAAATTAAAAAAATTAAAAAACATCATTCTGGCTTTTTTTTCTAGCCAAACTAGGACAACGGAGGCTGAAAAAGAAATAAAAAAATTTTAGTTCCCATTACTGTTTTTATCCAATCCGGGCTGAGTATTCAAAAAAAAATATATAAAAAAGTCATTCTGGCTTCATTTCTACACAATCTAGGCCAGGACAAGCTGAAAAAGAGAGAAAAGAACCTTTTGTTCCCAGTACTATTTCTACACGACTCGAGATGGAGCATTCCTAAAAAATTAGTAAAAAAAAAAAAACGTCATTCTAGTTTCAATTCTAGCTAAAACGGGCTTGGACATGCTCGAAAAGAGATAAAAAAAAAAAAAAAAAAAAAAAAAAAAAAAAAAAAAAAATCGGTCCATGTACCGTTTCTCCTGATCCAAGCATTAGCATTCCCAAAAAAATAGCAAAAAAAAAAATCAAAAAATTAAAAAACATTATTTTGGCATCATTTCTAGCCAAACCGGGCCGGGATTGGCCAAAAAGAGATAAAAAAAAAAAATCATTCCGGGAACCGTTTCTGCTTGACCTAGGCTGGAGCGTTCCCAAAAAAATTCAACAAAAATAGTAAAATAAATTTAAAAGATTAAAAATATCATTATGGCATTATTAAAAGCCAATCCATACGGGGACAGGTTGAAAAAGAGAAAAACAATTTTCGTTCCGTGTACCATTTCTACACGACTCGTGTAGGAGCATTCCTAAAAAAAAATTTAAAAAAATTCAAAAAATTAAAAACGTCATTGGCTTCATTTATCGTAAACTAGGCTGTGACAGGCTGAAAAAGAGATTAAAAAAAAAATCGTTCTAGTTACTGTTTCTCTCAACCCAAGCCAGTGTGTTCCCGAAAAAATAGTAAAAAAATTTGAAAAATTAAAAAAACTCATTCTGGCCTCATTTCTAGCCAAATTGGGCCGGGACAGGCTGAAAATGAGATAAAAAAGATTTTCATTCCGAATACTGTTCCTACTCGACTCGGGCTGGAGCATTCCCAAGAAAATTGTAAGGTTGAATTTAATCAACAATCTTATTGGCTTTATTCCGTACCAAATTTGCTTGTAATTCAGCATTTAAAAACCCTGTATTTAGGTGGGAATCATGTAAGGGTAGTGTGTGAGAGAGTGTGAAGAAAAAACTTAAGAGTGTGCACTTAACAGGGCCTTGTGATTGGATCTCGTGATTGGCTCGTGGCTTGCAAGTCGCCAAAGTTGGCACATGTGTGAAGCATGCAGAGGAGCTAAAGAGGCACGCCACTAGAGCACTATAAGACAAAACTTCCTGTCTAGCCAGGAAGTTAGCTCGCGACTCAAACTCGCGACTCAGTCAAGTCGCGAGGTCAAGTTGCCAGACCACTCTGTTTAGGAAAAACTGACCTTTCGCATTCCAAACACACCAGTATAAATACCCCTTATACCCATGTATTGTAGAGAGCTTCTAGAGAGAATTTTGAGAGAGAAATCCTAGAGAAAAACAAGATTGACTTATCCACAATCATCATCCTTTGATTTTCCAAATTCCTCTACTCTCACCCTCTCCATTGATACATCCTTGAGAGGTACATTTAGCCAAAATCTTTTCTCACCATACCCATATATGTAAGGAGGCTATTTGGTGCTTGGGAAGTAGTTAGAAATGGACCAATTGATATTGGTTGATGCTATGAGCTATAGTGGGATTCGGTAAGCTAGAGAAGACAAAGGTTCAGCGTAACCTCGTTGGAGCAAGAAGCTTGGAGGGCTTAGGGACACTGGGTAGATTAGGCTTGGAGAGTTTTCTGCTATTCATGTATCCCAACTTCATTCTCTATGGATTATTGACCTCTTGGGGGGCGGCGGAGAGGTTTTACACCGAGGACTTTGGTTTCCTTTTCGATAACACATCGCTGTGTTATCTTTGTGTTTGCATCTCTCTTCCCTTAATTTTTGCCATTTAATTTCTGCTATGGTTATAATTTTATTTGGTTTAGATTGTTTTATCAATTTTGGTTTAGCTTATTTTCATATTCCGCACATACATTGTTTGATAATAAGCTTGAATTGGTAATTTGTAATTTGGGGGTCTAAACGTTCAAGGTGTTTTACACAATATTTGAACATTCAATTGGTATCACAGTGGGTACACTTGTTGTGGTTTAAATACCTAAGTGTGATCCTTGACCCCTTGTGTTTATTTGCCATGTATAGTGCTTTGTATGCCTCTATGCATGTTTTGGATGTTGATGATTGTAGCATGCCACGTGTTTGTGAAAATGCCTCTATGAGTATTTAACCTCATGATTGTGATGACATGTTACTTGAATCATTGGGTGTTGTTGATATTCCAAATGACAAACACTTGAAGAAAAAGGCTAAGAAGTTTCAAAAGAATTTGAGCAAGTTATTTGGTGAAAAGGTTGATTTGAGCTAAGCTCAATGAATCCAACAAATTGGTTGAGAAATATAAGAAACTTGCTGGAAATTCTCTTGAAAAGCTGAAAGAGTTTGAATGTTTGAATATGGACTTGGATGCTAAACTTGTTTTGTCTAACAAACTTGTTTATGAGCTAAAATGTGAAAATGAATCTCTTAAAATGCATGCCAAGTGTTTGATTGCTGAACCTATTGCCAAAAAAGATGAAAATATTTGTTACAATCATGTTGTGGTACCCGATCTTGTGCCTATTGTGTGTTCTACCTCAAAGGACAAATCGGTGTACATTCCTCCACATAAAAGAAATCAAAAGGTGGAGAGAAAGGCTGTTAAGTGAAAGCCTTTGTTTAGGTCTCAACCTAAGGTTTTGTTTAGGTCTCAACCATTGTGGTGTGATTGGTCATATAAGACCTCAATGTCATAAGTTGAAGAGAGAATAAAAACATGTTGTTAGATCCCTTCCCAAAAAGCCTAGTGGATCTAAACACATTGTATGTCACCATTGTGGTGTCTTTGGTCATTTAAGACCTCAATGCTCTAAGTTTCATGCTCTTAAAAAAATCAAAAGAAAAGAGAAACTTGAGCTTCATGGAAGTTGTGCTAAAAAGGGTAAACTAGATTTGAGTGAAAATAGCATGTTGTTAAAGAAAGTGTTTAATTCTCTTAACTCTTTGTCTATGTGCATCTCTGGTTCTCATTCTTCCAACCCTCGTCTCACTTCTCATGAGACACTCATTCCAAACAATTGTTCCGTTTGGATGAGGAAAGGTTCCTATGATTGAGCTTTTGTTCTTTTGGTCCTCGATCTAATTCTTTCGATCTTTGTAGGACCCTTCATGCATTAGATGCTGTATATTCATGCATTTTTGCATCTTGCATTTATTTGTATGCATTGTTTTTGTCTTTGATCTTACTTTTATGTTTTAGTTTTGTGTGAGTAAAAAATCTAAAACCACATAAAAAGTGAAAAATTCAAAAAGTTTGATTGTATATTTTGAGCACATATCACATGTGAGTTTGGCCTAGTACCTCTGTACAAATGGCTTAGTGCATTTATAAGCTTAGCTTGTTATGTATGCACATCTATCTTTGTGGGAAAAATCTTGACATCTATGTGTGATTGTTGTAAATCGATTTTCAAGCTTGTCATGAATGATTAGTCAATAGTCATGTTGGTTTTGATACATGTGTAGACTTGTGCCTATATATCTTCCCACACTTTTATTTTATTTTTTTCTTAAAGAGCTCAATTAATGTTAAATCTCGAAAAGAGATAATGGGTTGCAAAAGCCATCGCATATACTAGTATTTGACTAGGAAAAAGGGATAGCGACTTGTATTGAAAATGTATGATGCCCAAAAGCCAAAGGCTTGTTCATCAAATTGAAATATCAAAAATTTCAAGCATCGATATCAAAAAGAGATGTAAAGATAAAAAATAAACAATTGTTATGAATTGTAAAGAAGCCAAAAGAAATGCTTCGAAGATATGTAATCATTTTCTTGTGGGAGGTCATATATGTTCATTTTTCTAATTGAGATAGACCACTTGACTTAGTACTAGTTGTGTATGACTTGATTAAATTGATCATTGAAGCTTCACAAAATAATAGTAAAGAAAAAGAGAGGCCGAACCAGGCTAGGAGAGGCTGAAAAAGAGATAAAAAAAATTTCTTTCCAGGAACCGTTTCTTCTGGACCTAGGTTGGAAAATTCTGAAAAAAAAACTAGTAAAAGAGATTAAAAAAAATTCTGGACCTAGGTTGGAAAATTCTGGCTTCATTTTAAGCCAATATGGGCTGGGACAAGCCGAAAAAGAGATTAAAAAAAATTTAATCTCTAGATACCGTTTCTCCCAACCCAAGCTGGAGCATTCCCAAAAAAAATAGTAAAAAAACTCAAAAAATTAAAAAAACGTCATTCTGGCTTCATTTATAGTCAGACCAGGCTGGGACAGGCCGAAAAAGGGATAAAAAATTTCATTTTGAGTACCATTTCTACCCGAGTTGGGCTGGAGCATTCCCAAAAAAATTGTAAGAAGATTTTAAAAAATTAAAAAAGTCATTCTGGCTTCATTTCTGGTTAAATCGAGCCGGGATAGGCCAAAAAAGAGATTTAAAAAAAAAAATTTCATTCTAGGAAACATTTTTGTTGGACCTAGGCTGGAAAATTCAAAAAAAATAGCAAAAAAATTCAAAAAATAAAAAAACGTTATTCTAGTATTCTAGTATCATTCCGAGTACCGTTTCTACCTGACCCGGGTTGGGGCATTCCCAAAGAAATAGTAAAAAAATTCCAAAAATTAGAAAACATCATTTTGGCTTCATTTCTAGCCAAGCCGAGCCAGGACATGCTAAAAAAGAGATAAAATTTTTTTCGTTCTGTGTACCGTTTCTCCCAATCCAAGCCAGAGCATTCCCAAAAACATAGTAAAAAATTTCAAAAAAAAAAAAAAAAAAAAAAACCTCATTTTGGCTTCATTTCTAGCCAAACCGGAATGGGAAAGTTCGAAAAAGAGATTAAAAAAAATTTCATTCCAAGTACCATTTTGACCCGACCCAAGCAAGAGCATTCCCAAAAAAATAGAAAAAAATTAAAAAAAGGTTATTCTGGCTACGTTTCTAGCCAAACCAGACTAGGAGAGGCCAAAAAAGAGAATTTTTTTTTTCTTTCCCAGTACCATTTCTACCAGACCCAAACTAGAGCATTCCCAAAAATATAGTAAAAAAAATTCAAAAAATTATAAAACGTCATTCTGGCTTCGTTTCTAGCCAAACCAGGCCAGGAGGGCCGAAAAAGAGGTAAAAAAATTTTGTTCCCAATACTGTTTCTACTCGACTCGGGCTGGAGCATTCCCAAAAAAATAGAAATTTTTTTTTAAAAAAAAAAGTCATTTTGGCTTCAATTCTGGACAATTCGAGCCAGGACAAGCCAAAAAAGAGAGAAAATGATTTTCGTTCCCAGTAGCATTTCCACATGACCCGGGTTAGAGCATCCCTAAAAAAGTAGTAAAAAAATTCGGAGAATTAAAAAATGTCATTTTAGCTTCAATTCTAGCCAAATCGGGCTAGGACATGCCAAAAAAAAAAAAAAATCGGTCCGTGTACAGTTTCTGCTGATCCAAGCAAAAGCATTCCCAAAAAAATAGTTAAAAAAAAATTTAATTAAAAAACATTATTTTGGCATCAAGCCGGAGCGTTCCCAAAAAATATTTCGTTTCGGGTACCGTTTATCCCGATACAAGCCAAAGTGTTCCCAAAAAGGTAGTTAAAAAATTCAAAAAATTCAAAAAAAGAAGAAGAAGTTATGTTGGTTATATTTCAAGCCAAACCAGACCGGGACTAGCCGAAAAAAGAGGTAAAAACAAATTTCATTCCGAGTGTCGTTTCTTTCCGAATAGGGCTACAGCATTCCCAAAAAAGTAGTAAAAAAAATAAAAAATAAAAACTAAAAAAAGTCATTCTGGCTTCATTTCTTGCCAAACCGGGCCGTCACTAGTCGAAAAATAGATAAAAGAAATTTCGAACCGAGTACCATTTCTACTCGACCCGAGATGGAGCATTCCCAAAAAAATGGAAAAAATATTCAAAAAAAAAAAAGGAAAAAAAGAAAAATATCATTCTGGCTTCATTCCTAGACAAACCAGGCCAGGACAGGTCAAAAAAGAGATAAAAAAAATTTTCGTTACGGGAACCATTTCTACCGGACCTGGGCTGGAAAATTCCCAAAAAATAGTGAAATAATTCTAAAAAATTAAAAATGTCATTCTGGCATCATCAAAAGTTAATCCACGTTGGGATAGGCTGAAAAATAGAAAAAAAAATTACGAGCCAAGTACTGTTTCTACCCGACCCATGTGGGAGCATCCCCAAAAAAATAGTAAAAAAATTCAAAAAATTAAAAAACCTCATTTTGGCTTTGTTTCTAGCCAAACCAGGCCAGGAGAGGCCGAAAAAGAGGTAAAAAAATTTCGTTCCCAATACTGTTTCTACTTGACCCGAGCTGGAGCATTCTTAAAAAAATAGTAAAAAACCTCAAAAAATTATTAATAAAAATGTCATTCTAGCTCAATTTCTAGACAATCTGGGCCATGACAGGTCGAAAAAGAGAGAAAAAAAATTTCCGTTCCAAGTACCGTTTCTATACAACCCGAGCTGGAGCATTCTTAAAAAAATTCTAGCCAAATCGGGGCAGGGCATGCCAGAAAAGAGATAAAAAAATATTTTGTTTCGGGTACCATTTCTCTTGATCCAAGCAAGAGCATTCCAAAAAAAATAGTAAAAAAAATCAAAATATTAAAAAACGGTATTCTGGCATCATTTCTAGCCAAATCGGGCTAGGAGAGGCTGAAAAAGAGTTAAAATAATTTTCGTTCTGGGAACCGTTTCTGCCTGACCTAGGCTAGAGCTTTCCCAAAAAAAATCTAAAAAAAATACTAAAAGAAATTCAAAACGTCATTCTGGCTTCATTTAATACCAAACCAGGCCAAAATAGGCTAAAAAAGAGATTAAAAAAAAAAATCATTCCGAATACCGTTTCTCCCGACCCAAGGTTTTTCCAAAAAAAAAGTAGTAAAAAGATTCAAAAAATAAATAAATAAAAAATGATAATCTGGCTTCGTTTCTAGCCAAACTGGGTTGGGGTAGGCCGAAAAAGGGATAAAAAATTTCGTTTCGAGTACCGTTTCTACCCGACCTCGGCTAGACCATTCCCAAAAAAATAGTAAAAAGATTCAAAAAATTAGACACCTCGAGCCAGGACAACTCGAAAAAATGAGAAAAAAAATTTTCGTTTCCAATACCGTTTCTACACGACCCTTGCTGGAGCACTCCTAAAAAAATAGTAAAAAAATTCAAAAAATTAGAAAACGTCGTTTTATCTTCATTTCTAGCCAAACCAGGCTAGGACATGCTAAAAAGATATAAAATAAATTTCGTTCCGAATACCGTTTATCCCGATCCAAGTAAGAGTATTCCCCAAAACATAGTAAAAAATTCAAAAAAAAAAAAAAAAAACCTCATTCTGGCTTCATTTCTAGCCAAATTGGAATCGAAAAGTCCGAAAAAGAGGTAAAAAAAATTTCGTTCCGAGTACCGTTTCGACCCGACCAAGCTTGGAGCATTCCCAAAAAAAAAAAAAAAAATGTTATTCTGGCTTCATTTCTAGCCCAACTGTGCTGGGACAAGCCGAGAAATAGATTTAAAAAAATTTCGTTCTGGGAACCGTTTCTGCCCGACCCAGGCTGGTGCATTCCCAAAATAATTCGAAAAAAAAAAATTAAAATAATTCAAAAAAATTTAAATCGTCATTCTAGCTTTATTTCTAGCCAAACTGGGAAAGCGCCTGGCCAAAAAAGAGATAAAAAAATTTTCATTCCGAGTGTTGTTTCTACTTGACTCGGGCTAGAGTGTTCCAAAAAATAGTAAAATATTCAAAATATTAAAAAAAAATTATTCTGGCTTTATTTGTAGCCAAACCGGGCTGGGACCGACCAAAAAAGAGATTAAAAAATTTTTTTCATTCTAAGCGTCGTTTCTTCCCGACCAAGGCTGTAGCATTCCCAAAAAATTTTCATTATGGGTACTGCTTCTCCCGATCCAAGGCATTGCATTCCAACAAACATAGTAAAAAAATTCAAAAAAATTCAAAAAATTCAAAAAAAAAAAAAAAAAAACCTCTTTCTGGCTTCATTTCTAGACAAATCGGAATGGGAAAGTCCGAAAAAGAGATAAAAAAAAATTTCTTTCTAAGTACTATTTCAACCCAACCCAGGCTGGAGCATTCCCAAAAAAATAGAAAAAAATTCAAAAAAAAAAAAAAACATTATTCTAGCTACGTTTCTTGCCAAACCAGGCCAGGAGAGGCCAAAAAAGAGATAAAAAAATTTTCGTTCCCAATATTATTTCTACCCAATCCGAGCTGGAACATTCCCAAAAATATAGTAAAAAATCTCAAAAAACTAAAAAAAAATTCATTCTGACTTCATTTCTAGACAATCCAAGCTAGGACAAGCCGAAAAAGTGAGAAAAAAAAATTTCGTTCCCAATATCGTTTCTACACGATTCGGGCTCGATCATTCCCAAAAAAATAGTAAAAAAATTCAAAAAATTAGAAAAGGTCATTTTGGCTTCATTTCAAGCCAAGTAGGGCAAGGACATGCAGAAAAAGAGAAAAAAAATTTCGTTTCAAGTACCGTTTCTCCCGATCCAAGCTAGTGCATTCCCAAAAACGTAGTAAAAAAAATTCAAAAAACTAAAAAAACCACATTCTGGCTTCATTTCTAGCCAAACCAAAATGGGATAGGCCGAAAAAGAGATAAAAAAAAAAATTCATCTTTTTGGGAACTGTTTCTGCTGGTCCTAGGCTAGAAAATTTCGAAAAAATAGTAAAATAATTCAAAAAAATTAAAAACGTCATTCTGGTTCATTTCTAGACAAACTAGGCCAGGAGAGCTCGAAAAGGAGATAAAATTTTTTCATTCCTAGTACTGTTTCGACCCGACTTGGGCTAGAGCATTCCTAAAAAAATACTAAAAAAAATTAAAAAAACGTCATTCTAGCCAAACCAGGCTAGGGGAGGCCAAAAAAGAGATAAAAAAAAAAAAAGTTTCGTTCCTAGTACTATTTTTACCGGACCTGGGCTGGAGCATTCACAAAAAAATAGAAATATATCTATAAAAAATTAAAAAAAAAAAAAAATTATGGCTTCATTTCTACACAATCCGGGCTAGGACAAGCTGAAAAAGAGTGAAAAGAACCTTTTGTTCCCAAAACTGTTTCTACACAACCCGAGATGGAGCATTCCTAAAAAAATATTAAAGAAAATTCAAAATATTCAAAAAAAAAAAAAAACGTCATTTTAGTTTCAATTCTAGCCAAACTGGGCTAGGACATGACAGAAAAGAGATTAAAAAAAAATTTGGTCCGTGTACTGTTTCTCCCGATCCAAGCATAAGCATTCTCAAAAAAATTGCAAAAAAAAAAAAATATATATATATATATATATTTTCGCATTATTTCTAGCCAAATCGGGTCGGGACTGGCCAAAAAAGAGATAAAAAAAAATATCTGCTCCGGGAATTGTTTCTGCTTGATCTAGGCCGGAGCGTTCCCGAACAAATTTAACAAAAATAGTAAAAAATTAAAAACATTATTCTCGATTCATTTAATGCCAAACTAGGCCGAGGCAGGATGAAGAAGAGATAAAATAAAATTTCGTTTCGGTTACCGTTTCTCCCAATCCAAGCCGAAGCATTCCCAAAAAAGTAGTTAAAAAATTTAAAAAAGAAAATGTTATTCTGGCTATATTTCTAGCCAAACAGGACCGGGATAGACTGAAAAAGAAATAAAAAAAAAATTTCGTTCTCAGTGTCGTTTCTTCCCAAATAGGGGTGGAGCATTCCCAAAAAAGTAGTAAAAAAATTTTAAAAACTAAAGAAAAAAGTAATTCTAGCTTCATTTCTTGCCAAACTGGGCTATCACAGGTTGAAAAATAGATAAAAAATTGTTCGAACCGAGTACTATTTCTACCCGACCTAGGATGGAGCATTAACAAAAAAAAAATGGAAAAAAGATTGAATTAAAAAAAAACAAAAATCATTCTGGCTTCATTTCTTAACAAACCGGGTAGGGAGAGGTCGAAAAAGAGATAAAAAAAATTGTTTCGGGAGCCGTTTCTATTGGACCTGTGGGGGTAAAGTTCATTAGTCAACAGTGCGCCTTGGCACCCATGCGGGGCCCAACCATAACAGGAAGTGAGGACATGGCCAGAGGACTTCCAGCCCAACCCTGTTGGGTCGGGCCGGGCCTGTTTAAGAGGCGTCCGAGGAGGAATGTCTCCTCGAACGCATCAAATGGGAGTCCAACACACACCCTTCACGTAGTGGGAAATCGTCCCAAGTCGAAGGAAAATGCTGGACGCACAGGGGGGCAACCACAACTGCTACATTAAATGTAAGGAAGCTACTTTTCCAGCCGCATTAATGTGGAGAGGACAGGAGAACAGTATTATCTTGGCCAGTGCAACTCACAGAAAAGGAGGATGATGTCCTATGAGACAGACACTCAAGTAGAGGCCCAGATGATCAACAAGTGTAGGGCCATTATCATTCGAAGGATGCTATATAAGAGAAAAAAAACCCCCATGATCAGGGGATCGGAAGCTGGAGAGCAAAAAGTAAGGAAAAGAGAGAGAAAAGGAGAGAAGTTCTATAAGAAAAGCCTAAGTTGTTGTTCCATGAACCGTTATCCCAGGAGGTTTAATAAAACATTCCCACGTTTCAATGGTTGCATGGCTTACTAACAATTACGTGCACTCTGTCTTGACCTAGTTCTTCGACCCACTCTCTACAAATTCATTGTTGAAGGTCTTTTGGGCCAGAATCGCTTGCTCACTGGGCCTGGGCCCCAAAATCCGCCCTTATAGGACCTAAGCTGGAAAATTCCAAAAATAGTAAAATAATTTTAAAAAATTAAAAACATCATTTTGGCATCATTAAAAAGCCAATCCGCGCCAGGATAGGCGAAAAAAGAAAAAGAAAAAATCATTCCGAGTACCATTTCCACCCGAATCAGGCTGGAGCATTATCAAAAAAAATTCAAAAATTTAAAAAAAACGTCAATCTGGCTTCATTTTTAGCCAAACCAGGCCAAGAGAAGCTGAAAAAGAGATAAAATTTTTCATTCCCAATACTGTTTCTAACCGACCCGGGCTAGAAAATTCCCAAAAAAATAGAAAAATTAAAAAAAAAGGTCATTCTGGCTTTATTTCTAGCCAAACTAGGCTAGGACCGGTCGAAAAAGAGATAAACAAAATTTTCGTTCCCAGTACCGTTTCTACAAGACCCGAGTTGGAGCATTCCCAAAAAAATAGTAAAAAAATTCAAAAAATTTACAAACGTCGTTCTAGCTTCAATTCTAGCCAAACCGGGCCAGGACATGCTGGAAAAGAGATTAAAAAAAAAAAAATCGTTCTGGGTATCGTTTCTCTTGATCCAAGCAAGAGCATTCCCAAAAAAATAGTACAAAAAATCAAAAAATTAAAAATCATTATTCTAGCATTTCTAGCCAAACCCGACAGGGACAGGCTGAAAAAGAGACAAAAAAAAAAAAAAAAAATCGTTACGAATATCGTTCCTACTCAACTCAAGCTGGAGCATTCCCATGAAAATAGTATATAAAAAATTTAAAAAATTTTAAAAAAGTGATTCTGCCTTTATTCTAGCCAAACGAGGACAGGAGAGGTTGAAAAAGAGATAATTTTTTTTTTCATTCTGGGTACCGTTTCTACTTGACCTGGGATGGAGCATTCCCAAAAAAATAGAAAAAACATTCAAAAAATTAAATTACATCATTCTGGCTTTTCATTTCTAGACAAATCGGGATGGGACTGGCAAAAAAAGAGATAAAAAAAACTTTAATCTCTGGGTACTGTTTCTCCCAACCCGAGCTGGGGCATTCCCAAAAAAATAGTAAAAATTCAAAAACTAAAAAAACATTATTCTGCCTACTTACCGACAAAGTGAGAAAAAAAAATTATGTTTCCAGTACCGTCTGTACACGACCCTTGCTAGAGGATTCCCCAAAAAATAGTATAAAAAAAAAAAAAAAAGGTTGTTTTATCTTCATTTCTAGCCAACCCGGGCCAAGACATGTTGAAAAAGAGAAAAAAAAAATTTGATCCAGGTACCATTTCTCTTAATCCAAGCAAGAGCATTCCTAAAAATATTGTAAAAAATTAAAAAAAATTATAAATAAAAACCCTCATTCTGGCACATTTCTAGCCAAACCGGAATGGGAACGTCCGAAAATAGATAAAAAAAATTTCATTTCGAGTACGGTTTCGACCCAACCTAGGATGGAGCAATCCTAAAAAAATTGAAAAAAAAACTGAAAGTACTGAAAAAAGTCATTCTGGCTTTATTTCTAGCCAAACCTAGCTTGGACCGTCCGAAAAAAAGATGAAAAATTTTCATTCCGAGTGCCGTTTTTACTCGACCCAGGTTGGAGTGTTCCCAAAAAAATAGTAAAAAATTTAAAAAAAAAAAAAAACGTTATTTTGGCTTTATTTCTAGCCAAATCGGGTTGGGAATAGCCAAAAAAGAGATAAAAAAAAATTTCGTTATGAGTGCCATTTCTTCCCGACCCGAGTTGGACCATTCCTAAAATAATAGTAAAAAAATTCAGAAAAATTAAAAAAAAAAAAGGGTAATTCTGGGTTCATTTCTAGGCAAACCGAGCCATCACAGAACGAAAAATAGATAAAAAAAAGAATTTCAATCCGAATATTGTTTCAAACCCGGCCTGGGATGAAGCATTCCAAAAAAAAAAACAAAAACAAAAACAAAAAAGATTAAAAATTTTTTTTTTAAAAAAAAAAAAACATAATTCTGGCTTCATTTCTAGACAAATCAAGTCGTGACAGGCCGAAAAGAGTTTAAAATTTTTTCATTTTAGGAACTGTTTTTGTCGGACCCGGGCTGGAGCATTCCCAAAAAAATACTATTAAAAATTCAAAAATTTTAAAAATATCATTCTGGCTTCGTTTAAAGCCAAACTAGGCCAAGAGAGGTCGAAGAAGAGATAAAAAATTGTCGTTCCCAATACTGTTTCTACCTGACTCGGGTTGGATCATTCCCAAAAAAAATAGTAAAAAATCCAAAAAAATAATAAAAAAAAAAAAGTCATTCTGGCTTTATTTCTAGACAATTCGGGCTAGGACAAGTCGAAATAGAGAGATTTTTTTTTTTTCGTTCCCAATACAGTTTCTACACGACCCGGGCTGGAGCATTCCTAAAAAAATTCAAAAAATCAAAAAATGTTATTTTAGCTTCAATTATAGCCAAACTAAGCTAGGACATGCCAAAAAAGAGATTAAAAAGAAAAAAAAAATTCAGTACGAGTACTGTTTCTCCCGATCCAACAAAGAGTATTTCCAAAAAAATAGTAAAAAAAAATCAAAAAAATTAAAAAATGTTATTCTAGGATTATTTCTAGCCAAACCAAGCCGGCACTGGCTGAAAAATAGATGAAAAAAATTCGTTCTGGGAACCGTTTCTGCCTGACCTAGGCTGGAGCGTTCTCAAAAAAATAGTAAAAAAATTTTAAAAAATTTAAAATGTTATTATGGCTTCATTTAATGCCAAACCAAGCTGGGATAGGCTGAAAAAGAGAGATATATATATATATATATATATATATATATTAAAAAAAAATGGTTCTGGGTACCGTTTCTCTCAACCTAAGCCGGTTCTTGAAAAAATAGTAAAAAAATTCGAAAAAAAAAAAAAAAACCTCATTCAGGCCTCATTTCTAGCCAAACCGGGTTGGGATAGGCTGAAAATGAGATTAAAAAAATTTTGTTCCGGGAACCGTTTAGGTTGGAAAATTCTGAAAAAAACTAGTAAAATAATTCAAAAAAAAGTTAAAACCCTTATTCTGGCTTCATTTGAAGCCAATTCGGGTTGGGACAGGCCGAAAAAGAGATAAAAAAAAATTTTAATCTCTGGATACTGTTTCTCCCGACCCAAGCTGGAGCATTCCCAAAATAATAGTAAGAAAATTGAAAAAATTAAAAAAAAAATGTCATTCTAGCTTCATTTCTAGCCAAAACCAGGCTAGGATAGGCCGAAAAAGGGATAAAATTTTTTATTTTGAGTACCATTTCTACCCGACCCTGGCTGGAGCATTCTCAAAAAAATTGTAAGAAGATTTAAAAAAAATTAAAAAAGTCATTCTTGCTTCATTTCTAGTTAAATCGGGCCGAGACAGGCGAAAAAAAAGTTAAAAAAAATTTTAATTCCAAGAACCGTTTCTACCGGACGTAGGCTAGAAAATTTTGGAAAAAAATAGCAAGAAAATTAAAAATGTCATTCTGGCTTCATTAAAAGTCAATCTAGGCCGGGACAGGTCGAAAAATAAAAAAAAAAAAAAAAAAAAAAAAAAAAAAAAAAATCTTTCTGAGTACCATTTTTGCCTAACCCGGGCTAGGGCATTCTCAAAAAAATAGAAAAAAAATTCGGAAAATTCAAAAATGTCATTCTAGCCAAGCCAGGCCAGGAGAGGCCGAAAGTGAGAATTTTTTTTTTCTTTCCCAGTACAGTTTATACCTGACTCGAGCTAGAGCATTCCCAAAAAATTGTAAAAAATCTATAAAAATTATAAAAAAAAACGACATTCTGACTTCATTTCATACCCAGTAACGTTTCTACACGACCCGAGTTGGAGCATCCCTAAAAAAGTAGCAAAAAAATTTAAAAATGTCATTCTTGCTTCAATTCTAGCCAAGCCGGGCTAGGACATGGCGGGAAAAAAAGAAAGATAAAAAAATTTCGGTCCGGGTACCATTTCTCCCAATCCAGGCAAGAGCATTCCCAAAAAAATAGTAAAAAAAATAAAAAAAACATTATTCAGGCATCAAGCCGAAAGGTTCACCAAAAACATTTCGTTTTGGGTACCGTTTCTCCTGATCCAAGCCTAAGCATTCCCAAAAAAGTAGTTTAAAAATTCAAAAAATTAAAATACGTTATGTTGGCTATATTTCTAGCCAAATCGGATTGGGACCGACCGAAAAAGTGGTAAAAAAAATTTTGTTCTCAGTGTCGTTTCTTCCCGAGCAGGACTAGAGCATTCCTATAAAAATAGTAAAAAAATTCAAAAAACAAAAAAAAAAAGTCATTTTGGCTTCATTTCTAGCCAAACCGGGCCGTCACAGGCCGAAAAATAGATAAAATACTTTTCAAGCTCAGTACCATTTCTACTCGACCCGGGATGGAGCATTCCCAAAAAAAGGGGAAAAAGATTCAAAAAATTAAAAAAAAAAACATTATTCTGGCTTCATTCCTGGACAAATTGGGCTAAGACAGGCCGAAAAAGAGACATTTTTTTTTTTTTTTTTCATTCCGGGAACCATAACCTGACCTAAGTTGGAAAATTCCCAAAAAAATAGTAAATTGATTTTTAAAAATTAAAAATGTTATTCTGGCATCATTAAAAGCCAATCCACGTTGGGACAGGTCAAAAAATAGAAAAAAAAAAAATTACGTTCCGAGTACCATTTCTACCTGACCCGAGCTGGAGTATCCCTAAAAAAAGTAGTAAAAAAATTCAAAAATTTAGAAAACGTCATTCTGGCTTTCTAGCCAAACCAGCCTAGGAGAGGCCAAAAAAGAGATAAATAAATTTTCATTCCCAATATTGTTTCTTCTCAACCCAGCTTGAGTATTCCCATAAAAATAGCAAAAAAAATCTAAAAAGTTAAAAAAAAAAAAAAAAAAACCGTCATTCTAGCTCCATTTCTAGACAATCTAGGCCACGACAGGCCGAAAAAGAGAGAAAAAATTTTCGTTCCTAGTATCGTTTCTACACAACCGGGCTGTAGCATTCCTAAAAAAATCATAAAAAATTTCTAGCCAAACCAGAGTAGGGCATGCCAGAAAAGAGAAAAAATATATTTCGTTTCGAGTACCGTTTCTCCCGATCCAAGCTAGAGCATTCCCAAAAAAAAATAGTAAAAAAAATCAAAAAACTTTATTCCGGCATCATTTCTTGCCAAGTCAGGCTGGGACAGGCCACAAAAAGTTAAAATAATTTTCGTTCCGGGAACTGTTTATGCCTGACCTAGGATGGAGCTTTCCCAAAAAAATTAAAAAAAAAATACTAAAAAAAATTCAAAACGTCATTCTAGCTTCATTTAATACCAAACCAGGCCAGGATAGGCTGAAAAAGAGAAAAAAAAAGTAAAAAATTCGTTTCGGATTTCGTTTCTCCCAACCCAAGCTAGATGACAATCTAGCTTCATTTCTAGCTAAACTGGGTTGGGGTACCCAAAAAAGGGATAAAAAATTTCATTCCCAATACCGTTTCTACCTGACCCAGGCTGGAGCATTCCCAAAAAAATAGTAAAAAGATTCAAAAAATTAAGAAACATCATTCTGGCTACGTTTCTAAACAATTTGAGCCAGGATAGACCGAAAAAGTGAGAAAAAAATAATTTGTTCCCAGTACCGTTTCTGCACGACCCTTTGCTGGAGCACTCCCAAAAAAAAAAGTAAAAAAATTCAAAAAATTAGAAAACATCGTTTTATCTTCATTTCTAGCTAAACCGGGCTAGGACATGTTGAAAAAGTGATAAAAATAAATTTTGTTCAGGGTACCTTTTCTCCCGATCCAAGCAAGAGTATTCCCCAAAACATAGTAAAAAATTCAAAAAATTATAAAAAAAAAAAAAAAAAAAACTCATTCTAGCTTCATTTCTAGCCAAACTACAATCGGAAAATCCGAAAAAGAGATAAAAAAAATTTCATTCGAGTACCATTTCGACTTGACCCAAGTTGGAGAATTCCCAAAAAATAGAAAAAAAATTAAAAAAAAAAATTTATTCTAGCATCATTTCGTTCCGGGAACCATTTTAACTCGACCCAGGATAAAGCATTCCCAAAAAAAATAAAAAAAAAATAGTAAAATAATTCAAAAAATTTAAAACGTCATTCTGGCTTTATTTCTAGCCAAACCAGGCTGGGACCGGCCAAAAAAGAGATAAATTTTTTTTCGTTCCAAGTGCCATTTCCACCCGACTCAGGCTGGAGTGTTCCCGAAAAAATAGTAAAAAACTAAAAAACATTATTCTGGCCTTATTTCAAGCCAAACTGGGCTGGGACCCGCCAAAAAAGAGATTAAAAAAAAAATTCATTTCGAGTGCCAATACGGCCCGGGACAAGCCGAAAAAGAGAAAATAAAATTTCGTTCCGAGTACTGTTTCTACCTGACTTGGGCTAGAGCAATCCCAAAAAAATAGTAATAAAATTTAAAAACATCATTCTGGCTTTGTTTCTAGCCAAACTAGGCCGAAAAAGAGATAAAAAATTTTCGTTCACATTCTATTTCTACCCAATTCGAGATGGAGCATTCCCAAAAAAAAAAGTAAAAAATCTATTAAAAAAAAAAAGTCATTTTGGCTTCGTTTATAGACAATCTGGGCCAGGACAAACCAAAATCGAGAGAGTTCTCAAAAAAATTCAAAAAAATAGTAAAAAAATTCAAAAAAATTAAAAACGTCATTCTAGCTTTATTTAATGCCAAACCAGGCTGGGGCAGGTTGAAAAAGAGATTAAAAAAAAGTGTTCAAAGTACCGTTTCTCTCAACCCAAGTTGGAGCGTTCCCAAAAATATAGTAAAAAAATTTGAAAAATTAAAAAAAAAAAACTCATTCCGGCCTCATTTCTAGCCAAACCAAGCCGGGATAGGCTGAAAATGAGATAAAAAAAAAAAAAAAAAAAAAGATTTTTTTTTCTGAATATCGTTCCTACTCAAATCGGGCTGGATCATTCCCAAGAAAATAGTAAATAAATTCCAAAAATTAAAAAATGTCATTCTGACTTCGTTTCTAGCTGAACCGGGCCAAGAGAGGTCGAAAAAGAGAAAAAAAATTTCGTTCCAGGAACCGTTTCTGTCGGACCTAGGCTGGAAAATTCCAAAAAAAACTAGAAAAATAATTCAAAAAAAATTAAAACTTTATTCTGGCTTCATTTGAAGCCAATCCGGGCTGGGACAGGTCGAAAAAGAGATAAAAAAATATTTTAATCTCCGGACCCAAGCTGGAGCAGTCCCAAAATAATAGTAAAAAAATTAAAAAAAAAAGTCATTCTAGTTTCATTTCTAGCCAGACCAGGCTAGGACAGGCTGAAAAAGGGATAAAAAATTTCATTTTGAGTACTGTTTCTACCCGACCACGGCCAGGGCATTCCCAAAAAAATTGTAAGAAGATTTAAAAAAAAGTCATTTCGGGAACCATTTCTGTTGGACCTATCTTGGAAATTTCTAAAAAACATAGCAAAAAAATTCAAAAAAAATTTAAAACGTCATTATGGCTTCGTTAAAAGCCAATCTGGGCTGGGACAGGCCGAAAAAGAGAAATAAAAAATGAAAACGTCATTTTGGCTTCATTTCTAGCCAAGCTAGGGCAGGACATGCTAAAAAAGAGATAAAAAAATTTTGTTCCTAGTACCATTTCTCCCGATCCAAGCTAGAGCATTTCCAAAAACATAGTAAAAAAAATTCAAAAAAAAAAAAAAACCTCAATCTGGCTTCATTTCTAGCCAAACCGGAATGGGAATGTCTGAAAAGAGATAAAAAAAAAAAAAAAAAAATTTCTTTTCGAGTACCATTTCAACTCGACCATGGCTAAATCATTCCCAAAAAAATAGAAAAAAATTTCAAAAAATTAAAAAACATTATTCTGGCAACGTTTCTAGCCAAACCAGGTCAGGAAAGGCTAAAAAAGAGATAAAAAAAATTTCGTTCACAATACTATTTCTACCCGATCCGGGCTAGAGCATTCCCAAAAAAATAGTAAAAAATATTTGAAAAATTAAAAAAAAAAACGTCATTCAGGCTTCATTTTTAGACAATCCGGGCCAGGACAAGCCGAAAAAGAGTGAAAAAAACCTTTCATTCCTAGTACCGTTTCTACACAAACTAGGCTGGAGCATTCCTTAAAAAATAGTAAAAAAATTCAAAAAAATAAAAACACGTCATTCTAGCTTCAATTTTAGCCAAATCGGGCATCAATTCTAGCCAAACTGGGCCAGGACATGCCCAGAAAGAGATTAAAAAAAAAATTTCGGTCTGAGTACCGTTTCTCCCGATCCAAGCATAAGCATTCCCAAAACAAATAGTAAAAAAAAAATAAAAAAATTAATAAAAAATAGTCTGGGATCATTTCTAGCCAAATGGGGCCGATATAGGCCAAAAAAAGAGATAAAAAAAATATTCGTTCCAGGAACCGTTTCTGCTCGACCTAGGCTGGAGTGTTCCCAAAAAAAGTCAACAAAAATACTAAAAAAAATTAAAAATGTTGTTCTCAATTCATTTAATGCCAAATCAGGCCGGGACAGGCTGAAAAAGTGATTACAAAAAAAATTTCGTTTCGGTTACCATTTCTCTTGATCCAAGCTGCATTCCCAAAAAAGTAGTTAAAAAATTCAAAAAATTAAAAAACGTTATTCTGGCTATATTTCTAGCTAAACCGGATTGGGACTGACTGAAAAAGAGGTAAAAAAAAAAATTTCGTTATGAGTGTCGTTTCTTCCCGAACAGGGCTGGGGCATTCCCAAAAAAATAGTTTAAAAATTCAAAAAAGTCATTCTAGCTTCATTCCTAGCCAAACCGGGCCGTCACATGCCGAAAAATAGATAAAAAAATTTTGAACTGAGTACCGTTTCTACTTGACCTGGGATGGAGCATTCCCAAAAAAAATGGAAAAAAGATTCAAAAAATTTTAAAAAATCATTCTGGCTTCATTTCTTGACAAATTGGGCCGGGACAGGCAAAAAAAGAGATAATTCAAATTTCGTTAAGGGACCGCTTCAACCGGACCTAAGTTGGAAAATTCCAAAAAAATAGTAAAATAATTTTAAAAATTAAAAACATCATTCTGGCATTATTAAAAGCCAATCCGTGCTGGGACAAGCCGAAAAAGAGAAAAAAAATTCGTTCCAAGTACCGTTTCTGCCCAACCCGGGCTGGAGCATTCCCAAAAAAATTCAAAAATTTAAAAAACGTCATCCTGACTTCATTTTTAGCCATACCAGGCAAGGAGAGGCTGAAAAAGAGATAAAAAAATTTCAATCCCAATATTGTTTCTACCCGACTCGGGCAAGAGCTTTCCCAAAAAAAATAGTAAAAAATTCAAAAAATTAAAAAAAGGTCATTCTGCCTTTATTTCTAGCCAAATCGGTCTGGGACTGGCTGAAATAGAGATAAAAAAATAATAAATAAATTCTTTCCCAGTACCGTTTCTACATAACCCATGTTGGACCATTCCCAAAAAAAAGTAAAAAAATTTAAAAAATTAAAATAACGTCATTTTGGCTTCAATTCTAGCCAAACTGGGCCAGGACATGTTGGAAAAGAGATTAAAATTTTTTTTTTCGTTCTAGTTACCGTTTCTCCTGATCCGAGCAAGAGCATTCCCAAAAAAAATAGTAAAAAATTGTTATTCTAGCATCATTTCTAGTCAAATTGGGCCAGGACAGGCCAAAAAAGAGTTAAAAAAATGTTTGTTCCAGGAACCGTTTCTACCTTACCTAGGCTAGAGCTTTCCCAAAAAAATCAAAATAATAGTAAAAAAATTAAAAACATCATTCTGGCTTCATTTAATGCAAAACCAGGCCAGGATAGGCTGAAAATGAGATAAAATAAAAAAATTTCGTTCCGTATACCGTTTCTCTACCCAAGCTGGTGCGTTCCAAAAAAACTAGTAAAAAAATTTTAAAAATTAAAAAACACAATTTTGGCTTCATTTCTAGCCAAACTTGGCCAGGATAGGTTGAAAAAGAGATAATTTTTTTTTTTTTTTTTTCATTTCAAATACCGTTCCTACTTGACTCAAGCTGGAGCATTCCCATAAAAATAGTAAATAAATTGAAAAAAGAGATAAAAATTTTTTCGTTTCGTGTACCGTTTCTACTTGACATGGGCTAGGGCATTCCCAAAAAAATAGATCAAAAATTCAAAAAATTAAAGTACATCATTCTTTCATTTCTAGACAAATCGGGCCGGGGTAGGCCAAAAAAGAGAATAAAAAATTTTCGTTTCAGGAATTGTTTTTGTCAGACCTAGGCTGGAAAATTCCGAAAAAAATAGTAAAATAATTCAAAAAAATTATAAACGTCATTCTGGCTTAAATAAAATCCAATCCAGGCCGGGACAGGTCGAAAAAGAGATTACAAAAAAAAAAAAAAAAATCATCTTTGGGTACTGTTTCTCCCAACCCGGGCTGGAGCATTCCCGAAAAATAGTAAAAAAATTCAAAAAATTAAAAAAAACATCATTCTGGCTACGTTTTTAGACAATCCGAGACAGGACAAACCGAAAAAGTGAGAAAATTTTTTTTTCGTTTCTAGTACCGTTTGTATACGACCTTTGCTAGAGCATTTCCAAGAAAATAGTAAAAAATATAAAAAAAAAATGTTTTTTTATCTTCATTTCTAGCTAACCCGGGCAAGGACATGCTGAAAAAGAGATTAAAAAAAATTTCGTTCCGGGTACCATTTCTCTCGATCCAAGCAAGAGCATTCCCAAAAACATTGTAAAAAATTCAAAAAATTAAAAAAAAAAAAAAACCCCCCCTCATTTTGGCTCATTTCTAGCCAAACTAGAATGGGAATGTCCAAAAAAGAGATAAAAGAAATTTCGCTCCGAGTACGGTTTCGACCTGACCTAGGATGGAGCATTCCCAAAAAAATTCAAAAAAAAAAAAATTCAAAAAACTAAAAAGTCATTCTAGCTTCATTTCTTGCCAAACCTAGCCAGGACTGGCCAAAAAAGAGATGAAACATTTTCTTTCCGAGTGCCGTTTCTACCGAACCCGAGCTGGAGTGTTCCCAAAAAAAATAGTAAAGAATTAAAAAAAATGTTATTTTGGCTTTATTTCTTGCCAAATTGGGCTAGGACCGGTTAAAAAAGAGATAAAAAAAATTTTTCGTTTCGAGTGCCGTTTCTTTCGAACCAGGGCTTGACCATTCCCAAAAAAATAGTAAAAAAATTCAGAAAAAAAAAAAAAAAACATCATGCTGGCTTCATTTCTAGCCAAACCAAGCCAAGATCGACTGAAAAAGAGATGAAAAATTATCGTTCTGAGTGCCATTTCTACCCGACCTGGGCTGGAGCATTCAAAAAAAAAAAAGTAAAAAAATTCAAAAAAATTATAAAAGGTCATTCTGGGTTTCTTTCTCGCCAAACCAGGCCATCACTAAACGAAAAATAGATGAAAAAAAGTGTCAATCCAAATACTGTTTCTACCTGACTCGGGATGGAGCATTCCCAAAAAAATAGAAAAAAGAGTCAAAAAACTAAAAAACGTAATTCTGGCTTCGTTTCTGGACAAATTGAGCCGGGACAGGTCGAAAAAAAGAGAAAATTTTTTTCGTTTTGGGAACCGTCCAAACCTAGGCTGGAAAATTCTAAAAAAATAGTAATATAATTCAAAGAAAATTAAAAACGTCATTCTAGCTTCGTTTAAAGCCAATATGGCCCGGGACAGGCCGAAAAAGAGAAAATGAAATTTCATTTCGAGTACAGTTTCTACCTGACCCGGGCTAGAGCATTCCCAAGAAAATAGTAATAAAAATTTTAAAAAAAAATTAAAAAAACATCATTCTGGCTTCGTTTCTAGCCAAACTAGGCTAGGAGAGGCCGAAAAAGAGAAAAACAATTTTCGTTTCTAATACTGCTTCTACCTGAGCCGGGCTGGAGCAGTCCCTAAAAAAAAAAAAAAAAGTCATTTTGGCTTCATTTGTAGACAATTTGGGCCAGGGCAAACCAAAATAGAGAGAATTATTATTATTTTTTTTTTCGTTCCCAGTACAGTTTCTACACGACTTGGGTAGGAGCATTCTTAAAAAAATTCAAAAAATTTAAAAACTTTATTCTAGCTTCAGTTATAGCCAAATCGGACTAGGACATGCCGGAAAAGAGATTAAAAAAAAAAAATCGGTACAGGTATCGTTTCTCCTGATCCAAGCAAGAGCATTTCCAAAAAAATAGTAAAAAAAGTAATAAATCGTTATTGTAGCATCATTTCTAGTCAAACCGGGCTAGGACAAGCCAAAAAAGAGTTTAAAAAATATTTGTTCCAGGAACCATTTCTGCCTTACCTAGGCTGGAGCTTTCCCAAAAGAATTCAAAAAAATAGTAAAAAAATTAAAAACGTCATTTTGGCTTCATTTAATGCAAAACCAGGGCAAGGCAGGCTGGAAATGAGATAAAAGAAAAAAAATTTCGTTCCGTATACCATTTCTCTCGACCCAAGCTAGAGCGTTCCAAAAAAAGCTAGTAAAAAAAATTTGAAAAATTAAAAAAACACAATTCTGGCTTCATTTCTAGCCAAACCCGGCTGGGACAGGCTGAAAAAGAGACTAAAAAAAAATTCGTTTTGGATACCATTCCTACTTGACTCGGGTTGGAGCATTCCCATGAAAATAGTAAATAAATTGAAAAAATTTTAAAAAACGTCATTCTGCCTTGTTTCTAGCCAAACTGGGCTAGAAGAGGCTGTAAAAGAGAAAAAAAAATTTTCGTTTCGAGTATCGTTTCTACTTGGCATGGGCTGGGGCATTCCTAAAAAAATAGAACAAAAATTCAAAAAATTAAAGTACATCATTCTGGCTTTTCATTTCTAGACAAATCGGGCCAAGACAAGTCGAAAAAGAGAATAAAAAATTTTGGTTTCGAGAATCGTTTCTATCAGACCTAGGCTGGAAAATTCTTAAAAAAAAAAAAGAGTAAAATAATGCAAAAAAATTAAAACGTCATTCTGGCCTCATTTAAATCCAATCCAGGTCAAGACAGGCCGAAAAAGAGATAAAAAAAAAAAAAAAAATTTCATCTCCGGGTACCGTTTCTCCCAACCCAGGCTGGAGCATTCCCAAAAATATAGTAAAAAAATTCAAAAAATTAAAAAACATCATTCTAGCTACGTTTCTAGACAATTCGAGCTAGGACAGACCGAAAAAGTGAGAACATTTTTTTTTCGTTTCTAGTACCGTTTGTATCCGACCTTTGCTGGAGCGTTCCCCAAAAATTAGTAAAAAAATTAAAAAACGTCGTTTTGTGTTCATTTCTTGCGAACTCGGGCCAGGACATGCTGAAAAAGAGATAATGAAAATTTCGTTCCAGGTACCATTTCTCCTAATCCAAGCAAGAGCATTCCCAAAAACGTAGTAAAAAATTCAAAAAAAAAAAAAAAAACCCTCATTCTAGCTCATTTCTAGCCAAATCGGAATGGGAACGTTTGAAAAGTGATAATAAAAAAAATTCGTTCCGAGTACCGTTTCGACTTGACCTAGGTTGGAGCATTCCTAAAAAAATAGAAAAAAGTTCAAAAAATTAAAAAAGATGTTATTCTGGCATCATTTCTAGCCAAACTGGGCCAAGACAGGCTAAAAAAGAGATTAAAAAAAAAAAATTGTTTCAGGAATCGTGCCTGACCTAGGCTGGGGTGTTCCCAAAAAAATTCGAAAAAAAATAGTAAAAAAATTCAAAAAAAATTTAAAACGTCATTCTGGCTTCATTTAATGCCAAACCAGGCTGGGATTGGCTAAAAAAGAGATTAAAAAAAAAAAAAAAAATCATTCTGGGTACCGTTTTTCTCAACTTGAGCCAGAGCGTTGCTGAAAAAATAGTAAAAAAATTTGAAAAATTAAAAAAATCTCATTCCGGCCTCATTTCTAGCTCATAATCTCTTTTTCATTTTGAGATTTACATTTAGTGATATAAGGTTAAATTTTATCAACCATCTTGTTGGCTTTATTCCGTGCCAAATTTGTTTGTATTTTGGCAATTAGTAACCCTGTATTTAGGTGGGAAACATGTAAGGGTAATGAGTGAGAGAGTGTGAAGAAATGCTCAAGATTGTGTAAAGATGCAGAGACTCGCGGCTGGGACTCACTACTGACTCGTAACTAGCAAGCTACCAAAATTGGCATATGTGTGAAGCATGCAGGGGAGCTAAAGAGTCATGCCAGCTGTTGCACTACAGAACAAAAGTCCCAGGCTGGCCAGGCCATTAGCTCGTGACTTGAACTCGCAACTCAGTCTAGTCTCGAGGCTAAGTCGCCAGACCACCCTGTTTGGGAAAAACTGACTCTTCACATTCCTTTCTCACCCCACTATATATAGACCCTTATATCCACAAAATATAGAGAGTTTTCAAAGAGAATTTTGAGAGAGAAACCCTAAAGAAAAGCAAAATTGATTCATCCACAATCTTCACATAGAGACTCTTCAAATTCCTCTACTTTCTTCCTCTCCATTGTTACATCCTTAAGAGGTACATTACTAAAACCTTTTCTCACCATACCCATATCTGTGAGAAGGCCATTTGGTGTTTGGGAAGCTGTTAAGAAGGGACCAATTTCATATTGGTTGATGCTATGGCCAAGTAGCAGAATTTGGTAAGCTAAAGAAGAAATAGGTTCGGCGTAACCTTGTTGGAGTAGGAGTTTGGAGGGCTTAGGTACATTGGGTAGATTAGGCTTGGAGGGTCTTCTACTGTTCATGTATTCAAACTACATTCTTTAGTGGATTGTTTACTGCTAGGAGGGCGGTAGAGAGATTTTACGTCGAGGGCTTCGATTTCCTCTTCGATAACACATCGTGTGTTGTCCTTGTGTTTGCATCTCTCTTCCCTTAATCTTTTACATTTAATTTATGCTGTGGTTGTGATTTTATTTGGTTTAGATTGTTTATCAATTCTGTATTAAACTTATGTTCATATTCGGCACATTAATTGTTTGACATTAAGCTTGAATTGGTAATTTATAAATTGAGGGTCTAAATGTTCATAGTGTTTTATACACTAATTGAACTTTCAGGTGAGCTCTATTGCAAAAACATAAAAGAATGAAGGTGGGAAGATATATAGGCATAAGTCTATGCAAGTATCAAGACCAACAAGACTATTGACCAATCATTCATGACAAGCTTGAAGATCTATTTATAACAATCACACATAGTTTTCAAGATATTTCCCACAAAGATATATGTGCAAACATAACAAGCTAAGCTCGTAAATGTACTACGCCATAAGTATGAAGGTACTACGCCAAACTCACATGTGATATGTGCTCAAACATATACAATCAAACTTTTTCAATTTTTCACTTTTTATGTAGTTTTGGATTTTTACTCACACAAAACAAAACAATAAAGTAAGATTAAACACAAAAACAAAAAACAATTCATAAAAAGAGATGCAAGATGCACAAATGCATGATAATGAAGCATCTAATGCATGAAAGGTCCTACAAAAATCGAAAGAATAAGATTAAGGACCAAAAGAGCAAAAGCTCAACCATAGGAACCCTTCCTCATCCAAACAGAATGATTGTTTGGAATGAGTGTCTCATGAGAAGTGAGACGAGGGTTGGAAGAATGAGAACCGGAGATGCATATAGACAAGGAGGCAAGAACATTAAAAACATTCTTCAACAACTTACCATTTTCCTCCAAATCCGGTTTTGCTTTTAAAGCACAACTTCCAAAAAACTCAAGTTTCTCTTTTCTTTTGATTCTTTTAAGAGATTGAAACTTAGAGCAATGAAGTCTAAGATGACTAATGACACCACAATGGTGACAAACAATGTGTTTAGGTCCACTAGGCTTTTTGGGAAGGGATCTAGCAACATGGTTTTGTTCTCTCTTCAACTTAGGACATTGAGGTCTTATATGGCCACTCACACCACAATGGTGACAAGTTGGAACAAACTTAGATCCATCCAAAGCCTTAGGTTGAGGCCTAAACAGAGTCTTTGGCTTAAGAGCCTTTCTCTCCACTTTTTGGTTTCTTTTGTGTGGAGGAATGTACATCGATTTGTCCTTTGAGGTAGAACACACAATAGGCACAAAATCGGGTACCACAACATGATTGCAACAAATATTTTCATCCTTTTTACCAATAGGTTCAGCAATCAAACACTTGGCATGCATCTTAAGAGATTTATTTTCACATTTCAGCTCATCAACAAGTTTGTTAGATAAAATAAGTTTAGCATCCAAGTCTATATTCAAACATTCAAACTCTTTCAGCTTTTCAAGAGAATTTTCAACAAGCTTCTTATACTTTTCAACCAATTTATTGGACTCATTGAGCTTAGCAATCAACTCATCCTTTTCACAATAAAACTTGCTCAAATTCTTATGAAACTTCTTAAACTTTTTCTTCAAGAGTTTGACATTTGGAATATCAACAACACCCATAGATTCATGTAACATGTCATCACAATCATGTGGATAAACACTCATAGAAGCATTTTCACAAACACATGGCATGTTACAATCAACAATATCCATAGAAGCATACAAAGCATTATCTATGGCAAAACACAAAAGGGGTCAAGGATCATATTTATGTAATGAAACCAAAACAAGTGTACCCGCTCTGATACCAATTGAAAGCTAGAATTTGTGTTAAAACACAAGAGCTGTTTAGACCTTCAAATTAAAATTACGACTAGATTGCTTTTACTCTAACTTATCTAAGTGCAGAACAAGAGTAAATGAGGCGTAATAAATCGATAACTACTCTAGTGCATAAACATGAATAACAAACAATAAATATAAAGCACAAGAGTAAGGGAAGAGAGAATGCAAACACAAGATAAAACACCGATGTGTTATCGAAGAGGAAACCGAAGAACTCGGCGAAAAATCTCTCTGCCGCCCTCCAAGCGGTAATCAATCTACTAGACAATCAGTTGGGATACATGGGTTAGTAAGAGACCCTCCAAGCCTAATCTATCTGATGTACCTAAGCCTTTTAAGCTCCTACTCCAACAAGGCTTCTCGAAACCGTGTCTTGTCTAGCTTTTCGGATCCCGTAATACGCCCGATTGCATCCGCCAAGCCTCACCGGTTTCTTTTGGCAATTCCTCAAAGCTTCCTAAGCTCCAAAACACTCTGAATATGTGTGGGTTGTGTTTGTGTACAAATCTCCTCTCAAGATATGACAATGGGAGAGGGAAGGAGAAGAGGCTACAATGATTTCTCACTAAGGATGAGTAGCTATCTCTAAAATATGGGTGTGTGTGTGTGTTGTAGAAAACCTATTTAGGGTTTTCCTCTCTGAATGGCCTCCTTACAATTTGTGGGTAATGAGGGTATATATAGTATGGGTGAAGGGTAAGAAAGTCACACATAAAATCCTCCAGGCAGAGAGTCTTGCGGGTATCTCATGGGAAAGCCTTACCCGCGAAATACTCACGAAATTGACAGCGCATGACTCTTCAGCTTCCAGTCATGTACTTCTCATATACCTTTTTCGCAGGAACTCTTCTTGCGAACTTCTCATGAGCTAGTCACGAAATGCACTGATCTTCATTTAAGCTTGATTCTTCACCAACTTAATACTAAACCCAATACAATAAAATCCCACAAAATACAATGAACAAAATTAAAACAATTATAACACTTTTTGTCATGGAATAAAGCCAACATAAAATATAGTTGTAAATCACAACTTTACACTCTTCACTTGGTAAGTGTCTAAATCCCTCATTTTCATGCATTTCAAGTTTTTTTACCTAAGTTTTTGGGATTTTTGAAAATTTTGGGGTTTTTCAAAATCAAAGAGGTTTTTGTGAAAATTTTGGGATGGGTTTTAAAGATTTGATCTTAAAAACTTCATGCATTGCATCTTATGAGCATTATAACAATATTGTCATGCATTTAGATGTGTGCAACTGATTGTGTGCTGGTAGGTTTGGATTGGGCTGAGCCCATGATGCTTTTTATATTGCATATCACATGTTCATGCATTCCCATGCATACGTTCTTTCCTTTCAATATATTCTTTGATATTTTGAACTGCTTTAGGACTTTTCTGATTGTCTTCTCTCCATTTATGTTAGTCTGCTTCTATGGCACCCAAATGTAAATCTACTCCGTCCCAGAACCCTTTTTGTTCCGGGGCATCCTTTTCTGCTGACATTACTCCTTTCTCTGTTTGGTTCCATGATGAGAAGGCCAAATCAGACTTCTTTGAGCACTTTTCTCGACAAGGCATTCATTCTGAACACCAAGTCATCTTGTCGAACTTCTCCGACATCGACCTACCCATTGTCATCTACAGTAGGGGATGGGGGCCACTGTGACACCCCGGTCACTTGTCCATCCATGCTGATCCAGGAGTTTTACTCCAACATGCATGGATTCGATTATTCTGTACCTCATTTCATTACTAGCGTTTGAGGTACGCACATAGTCATCACACCACAGATTGTTGTGAATGTGCTTCATGTCCCCAGGGTTGAGTTTCCTGACTACCTTAGTTGTGATCGTCTTAAGACAGTGTCTAAAGACGAGCTCAATTTTGCTTTCTACGAGCGTCCATCTAATTGGGGTGAGCGCCAATTCACTTACTGTTCGGGCTTTGCAAAAGGCCCTCGGTTTTTGAACATGATCATGACTTTTGTTTTGCACCCTCTCTCTCACTATAACTCTATCACGGAGCCTCATGTTCATTTTTTGCTTTCTCTTATTGAGGGTCTTACCATAGATTTTCCTTCTCACTTCATTCTTTCTATCATAGATGTCTATAGAGATACGGCGACCTGTAATAAGCTCATCTTCCCTTCAGCTATCACAAGGCTTTTACGCCATTTTGAGGTTCGTTTTCCCTCTTCTGATCCCTTTCCTATCATAGGTGCTATAGATGCTAGTACCGTTAAATGCAGTGAGGTGCAGTTTCGTTCGAGATGATTCGGATCGACAGCCACTCCGACTCCTTTTGCTCCATCCACATCCACTCCCTCCTCCTCTACGAGCGAAATGACACTTGAGGAGATCATGACATGGCATAGCTTTAGCGCATGGATGCTCGCCTCGACACTCTCAATGATGAGTTGTGTTAGGTGAATACCCATGTTGGATGTATTGCTCGATGCCAGGCTGAGATGGGCAGTTACACCATGCCTTCCACTCCTACGACCTCTACGGATGAGAATGATGACTCTGATGGTGCTAATGATGCTAATGATGATGCTACTGCTTTCGATGATAAGGATGATGGAGATGCTAACTCACCCAGCAATGACGAGATGTCTACTTGATACTCTTACCCATTGTCACTCGTGACAAAAAGGGGGGAGTAGTTTTGGTTATGAGAGTAGTCATAGTTAGGGGGAGGGTTAGCATAGGAGATTTTTGATAGGGGGAGTGTTCTTACTGAGGGATGTAGTGAGGATTATTTGTATCTTTTTCTTTTCTCCATTTTAGATATATTATATCTTGTACATGGGTCTGGTGACCATTTTTGACATACATTGTACTTATGTTCTTTATATAGTGATGTATGTTTTTCTTTCACCTATCCTTACATATGTTGTTTCTTTTCTCTCTTTAGGCACATGTTTCTTAATTTTGTATGCAATCTATTATTTCTGATTCACACTAAGATGCCGTGATGAGTTTTGTTTAAATTAGGATAGATTTTATTGTATTCAACAAGTGAATATGAGTTGAGTAATTTATGACTTCTCTCATATGTTCATTTGTTTTCTATGGTTTTGTCATGGATTGCCAAAGGGGGAGATTGTTAGGATTCACTTGTTAGGAACATATGTTACTATTTTATGTAATTGGTTAATCTTTTGACAAAACACACTTTACTTGTAATTGGGTAAATCTAGGATGTGTTTAACTGTAATACCCCGAAAAAAAATAAAATAAAAGGAGGGGTATTTAAGTAAATTTTTTTATGGGGTCAACCTTTATAATTAATATTACTAAGGAGTTTTTTAGAAAAAAAGGTTGAAACCCTAGTTTACATAGTCTAATTTTAAGTCAGTGTATACTGACAGATGTTTTGAGAGAGGAGACTACCCAAAATACTGAAGTAGAGAAGGTTTGACTGCACAATTGAGGTAAGAGCCTAAAAATCTCTTGTCAAATCTAAATTTTATTTAGAATTAGAATGTTTTCTTATGTGAGTATTTTGGCCAACAATGAGACTTTCTTTAGCCATGGCCGCATGGGTGTGTTCTACGAAATTTTCTTAGAAGAATTGAATCGGATTGATGGAGGAAAAAAAAAAGAAAAAAGAAAAAGAAAACACGCTTGACGAAAAGAAGGGACACGAACTTCCTTTCTAATATATTATTATTTGTTTATTGACTTGGTAGAGGAAGAATAGAGTTTCAATAAAAGCTTGTGTCAGATATTTGTCCTCATGCCAAAAGAAAACTAGAGGCGGTGGTGGCAATAGAAAAAAAAATGAAGAAGAAGAAAGCTGTAAAGTGTAGCACACGTCCTTGAAGGGTGATTTTAGCTTTACAAGCTAGACATATAATGAAGAAAGGGTGTAAAGGATATCTGGCCACTGTGAGAGACACACAACAAGGTGAATTGAAGCTGGAAGACATTCCTGTAGTGAGAGAGTTTCCAGAAGACTTGTCAGGGTTACCACCAGATAGGGAGATAGAGTTTTCTATTGACCTATTACCAGGTTCTAGCCCAATTTCTAAAGCCTCATACTGAATGGCACCTGCTGAGTTAAGGGAATTAAAAGCACAGTTGCAAGAGCAGCTTGACAAAGGCTTCATCAGGCCTAATGTTTCCCCTTAGGGTGCAGCCGTGTTGTTTGTAAAGAAAAAGGATGGGAGCATGCGACTTTGCATTGATTATAGGGAGCTGAATAGGGTGACAGTGTGAAATAAATACCCTTTACCAAGGATAGAGGATTTGTTTGATCAACTCCAAGGAGCACAGGTTTTCTCTAAGATTGATCTTCATTTCGGTTACCATCAATTGAAGATTAAGACTGCTGATGTGCCTAAGACAGCATTCCGTAGAAGATATGGCCATTATGAATTTTTGGTGATGCCTTTTGGCTTAAGCAATGCACCGGTAGCCTTTATGGACTTGATGAATAGGGTGTTTAAACCCTTCTTAGATAAATTTTTTGTGGTTTTTATTGATGATATCTTGATATATTCCAAGAGTATGGAGGAGCATGAGAATCACTTGAGGCTTGTACTACAACTATTGCAGGAGAAGAAGTTGTATACAAAGCTTAAAAAATGTGAATTTTGGCTAGACAGTGTTGCATTCCTTAGGCATGTTATATCTAAAGATGGGATTGCTGTTGACCCTAAGAAAGTGGAAGCAGTAGTACAATGGAATAGACCGAACAGTGTGACAGAGGTTCGTAGCTTTTTGGGACTGGCTACTTATTACAGGAGGTTTGTTGAAGGATTTTCTCACTTAGCCATGCCTTTGACTCGTTTGACCCAAAATGGAGCTAAGTTTAAGTGGACCGGAAAGTGTGAAGAAAGCTTCCAAGAATTGAAGAGAAGGTTGGTGTCAGCACCCATTCTTACCATACCTTCCGGTAGTGGAGGTTTCACCATTTATAGTGATGCCTCTAGGAAAGGCTTGGGGTGTGTTCTTATGCAGCATGGGAAGGTAGTGGCTTATGCCTTTAGACACTTGAAGCCTTATGAGCAAAATTATCCCACACATGACTTGGAGTTAGCTGCAGTGGTTTTTGCTCTAAAAATTTGGAGGCACTATTTGTATGGAGAACAGTGTGAGATATTCATTGACCACAAGAGCCTCAAGTACCTCTTTACTCAAACAAAGTTGAATATGAGACAAAGAAGATTGTTGGAGCTATTAAAGAACTATGACTTGACTATTAGTTACCATCTTAGAAAAGCCAATGTGGTAGTTGATGCCTTAAGTAGGAAGTCTGCAGGAAATTTGGCAGCATTGTTGACTACAGAAAAACACATCCTAGAAGAGTTAAGGAAAATGAAGATAGAAGTACGATTTCATGAAGTAGAGGCACATCTGGCAAACCTTAGAGTTTAGCCTACCTTGATTGAAAGGATAAAGATTGCACAAAGTAATGATCCACAGTTGCAGAAGATAAGAGATTTGATAAATCTAGGCTCTCAATTTGAGTTTTGCATTCATAAGGATGGATCCTTGAGGTTTGGCAATCGACTTTGTGTACCAAATGATCCAGACCTTAAGGCAGAAATTCTAAAGGAGGCTCATAACACGAGTTACACGATACACCCAGGAGGCACTAAGATGTATCGGGATTTAAGGGAGACTTTTTGGTGGAACAACATGAAGAGGGAGATTGCTCAATATGTTGCTCAATGTCTAGTGTGTCAAAAAGTCAAGATGGAGCATCAAAGACCAGCTAGATTATTGCAACCTCTTCCCATTCCAGAACGGAAGTAGGAGGACATTACTATGGACTTTGTGACGGGGATGCCTAGAACCCCTACTGGTAAAGATACAATTTGGGTGATTGTGGATCGGTTGACAAGATCTGCACACTTTTTGGCCATTAGGGTGGACTTCTCACTCGAAATGTTAGCTAGATTGTATATTAATGAAATAGTGAGATTGCATGGTGCACTTGTATCCATTGTGTCTAATAGAGACCGAAGATTTGTGTCTCAATTTTGGGAGAGCGTGCATAAGGCAATGGGTACTAACTTAAAGTTTAGCACAACCTTTCACCCTCAAACAGATGGACTTTCAAAAAGAACTATACAAACATTGGAAGATATGCTGAGAGCTTGTGTAATTGATTTCAAAGGTTCATGGGATGAACATCTACCTTTGGTGGGATGATGTTGGAGAAAGAAGATTGCTAGGATGATGTTGGAGAAAGAAGATTGTTGGGTCTTGAGATTGTACAACAAAAAGTAGATAAAATTCAAGTGATTAAAGAGCGGCTCCAAACAGCTCAGAGTAGGCAAAAGAGTTATGCAGACGTTAGAAGAAGGAAATTAGAGTTCCAAGTGGGTGATCATGTGTTCTTGAGGATTTCACCTACCAAAGGAGTTATGAGATTTGGTTTTCGAGGTAAGTTGAGCCCTCGTTTTGTAGGACCTTTTGAAGTCTTGGAGAGGATGGGTAAAGTTGCTTATAGGCTCGCCTTACCACCTTCTTTATCAGGGGTACATAATGTTTTCCATGTCTCAATGTTGAGGAAATATGTTCCAGACCCCAGTCATGTTGTGGATTATAAGCCTCTAAAATTAAGAGATGATTTAACTTATGAAGAGCAACCAGTTAAAATTGTGGACAAGAACGAGCAAGAGTTGAAGCGTCGTACCATACATTATGTCAAGGTTCAGTGGAGGAACCAGTATGTGAGAGAGGCTACATGGGAGTTAGAAGATGAAATGAAGGAGAAATACCCATATCTTTTTGAGGACTCAGGTATGTCAAGTTTAGAGGACTAAACTTCTTTTAAGGGGGGGGGGGGGGGAGAATGTAATACCCGAAAAAAAAAAATAAAAGGAGGGGTATTTAAGTAAATTTGTTTATGGGGTCAACCTTTATAATTAATATTACTAAGGGGTTTTTTAGAAAATAAGGTTGAAACCCTAGTTTACATAGTCTAATTTTAAGTCAGCGTATACTGACAGATGTTTTGAGAGAGGAGACTACCCAAGATACTGAAGTAGATAAGGTTTGACTGCACAATTGAGGTAAGAGCCTAAAAATCTCTTCTTGCCAAATCTAAACTTTATTCAAAATTAGAATGTTTTCTTATGTGAGTATTTTGGCCAACAATGAGACTTTCTTTAGCCATGGCCGCATAGGTGTGTTCTACGAAATTTTCTTAGAAGAATTGAATCGGATTGATGGAGGAAAAAAAGAAAAAGAAAAGAAAAAGAGAACACGCTTGACGAAAAGAAGGGACACAAACTTATTTTCTAATATATTATTATTTGTTTATTGACTTGGTAGAGGAAGAATAGAGTTTCAATAAAAGCTTGTGTCAGAGATTTGTCCTCATGCCGAAAGAAAACTAGAGGCAGCAGTGGCAGTAGAAAAAAAAAATGAAGAAGAAGAAAGCTGTAAAGTGTAGCACACATCCTTGTCTAGTGTGACAGTACTACTTCTAGGTACTGTAGCCTTATCTTTTAAGGCATAAATGATGGCAGAATATAAATATATATATATATATATATATATATATAAGAAAAAAAATATTATGATTAGGTGGAATTTTGGTGTGAGATAAGTAGACAATTATGAGATATTTTTAACAGTTTTTTTCTGGTCGGGTACCGTTATAAGTCTTTTTTTTTTTTTTTTAAATTATTTGATTATTGAGTAAAAGTATTTGGGAATTGTTTTAGGTGATATCTAAGGATTTTAGAGGAAGTGTTAGGGAAAAGTTTCTTTTGGAATAGCTTTTGGAGGTAAGTAACCTTATCTTAACTGGTTTTATCTTTGCATATTTTAATTACTGAAAATTGTTTACAGTTGTTACAATTTATTTCTATTATATTACTGATTTCAAGTAAAGAATTATCACAAATATATCTGATTACTGAAAAGTTTCTTTTGGAATAGCTTTTGGAGGTAAGTAACCTTATCCTAACTGGTTTTATCTTTGCATATTTTAATTACTGAAAATTGTTTACAGTTGTTACAATTTATTTCTATTATATTACTGATTTCAAGTAAAGAATTATCACAAATATATCTGATTACTGAATATATGACGTATTTTATTTAATTGTTTTTAGCTATACTGATTCAAAGTAAAGAATAAAGAATTTCCACCAATAAATATGAGCATTGAATATAAGATTTATTTTATTTAATTGTTTCTTTAGCTATATTGATTTAAAGTAAAGAATATAGAAATATCACAAATGTATTTGAATATTGAATATACGATTATATATGTATATATATATATATGTATGTATTTGAATAAGATATCTTTATGTTAGAAACTATGATTTCATATATATGATTATGGACAAATTGACTATGAATTGATTCTGATACCCAAACCAATGGGAGTTATTCATTGGTACTCTAATGCCCAGTCACGGGGATATAATGTGACCATAGTCATAAAATTGTTAAGAATATGAATTACGTTTAAATATTTAACTATTTTGAGTCATTAAAACTGCTTATGCATTTGTTGGAACCTATTGTAAGTTATAGCTTTTGATATATGGAAAACTAACTACTTTCTAAACCATCTATGATATAATTGTAAGATTAAAGTTTGTGATCTATTTGCAAAGTGTTATTTTCAGATTATTAAACTTCTTTAGCTATTTTTGAAAATTCATAGCATATTATAACTTGAAGATTCATATTACATCTTATTACCTTACAAATCTATTACTGGATAGAACTTATTTGGATTTTGATTACTTATAGAGTTGTCAACTCACCCCCCCCCCCCCCCTCTTTCTCCTTTAAGATTTTGATCAGGAAGAGTAGCATATTTTTGGACTTTCGCTGGAATGTGCGCATGAGTGAAGTTTAGGAAATCAATGGAATAAGATTTGAACTTTTATGTTTAAGATTACCATCTGTGTAGTCCTTTAGATTTAAAGGATTTAGTTTATTTTTATTTGATGTTGGAAGATTATTATTTGGAGATCTTTTGAGAATTGTTTTATTGAGGATATTTTAAAATTTATTGATGAAATTTTCTTGAGGTTAATTCTTTAATTGTTAAGAGGGCCTTACACACTTGTAGGGTGTAAAATTTTTAAGTATGGTTGTTGTCATGTGCTTAGCTCTTACTTGGGTTCGGGGCGTAACATTAATACTTCGAGAAACCTTGTTTCAAGTTCAAGTGTTAAAGCCATGCAAGTCTGTCCAAGATTAAAGTGTGAAAAGCTCGACAGGTATCTCAACAGCTAGCATCTATCGAGCCTTGAAGAGCTGTTGAAGTCCGTGGCTCGACAGCAGCTCCACAGATAGGTATCTATCGAGGTTTATGAAAAACAGAGTTTCAAGTCTGTTTTAAATCCAATCCGTAATTTTTATGTTTGGGTTTTCTCTTCTCACAACCCTAAACATATAAAAAGGTTATTTTAAGGGCTGTCAAAGGTGGAACAAGTTGCACAAGTGTCGAGCAAAAGTTTGTTCAAGCAAATAGTGACCGAAGACAGAATTTGCCCTCGTTCATCTTTCTTATGAAGAAGCTGTTGTGTTTGTGCACTGTAGGTTTTTGTAACCAATGAGCTTCTCAATCTTCATCGTGTGATGAACTGAAGAACTTTGCAGCCAACAACCTTCTCTAGTTGGTGATTGAAGTCACGTACTGGGATCCACGCAATTGGTTAGTCACGTACTAGATGTCATGCATTACAAGGAGAGATTGTCACTACAGAACAAATCCAATTGGGTATTTGGGTAAGGGTTCAACTGTAGGTTGGTATAAGGTACTAGGATTCCTTTACTTGTAACTGCTTATTTTGATAATAGTGGATTCTCGGGGGTGGTGACCTTAAAATTACTCGGTGGGTTTTTGCTGTGTAGGTTTTCCCTATTCGTAAACAAATCACCGTGTCAATTTATTTTCCGCTGCATACCTTAGTTTATTGGTGATTTGTTTGTGCTACCATGCGTTTGCATGTTAATTTGACTAATTAATAAACTTGGCTAATTAATCAATTAATTTATCACAAGGGTTAATTCATTTTTGGCCTATCACGTTTCTACTCGACCTAGGCTGGAGCATTCCCAAAAATATTGTAAGGAGTTTTAAAAAAATTTAAAAAGTCATTCTGGCTTCATTTCTGGTTAAATCGAGCCGAGACAGGCCAAAAAAGTGATAAAAAAAATTTCATTCCAAGAACCATTTCTGCTAGACCTAGGCTGGAAAATTCTAAAAAAAATAGCAAAAAAATTAAAAACAACATTCTGGCTTCATTAAAAGCCAATATGGGCCGGGATAGGCCGAAAAAGAGAAAAAAATTTTCTTTTCGAGTACCATTTCTACTTGACCCGAGCTGGGGCATTCCCAAAAAAATAGTAAAAAAATTCCAAAAATTAGAAAATGTCATTTTGGCTTCATTTCTAGCCAAGCCGGGCTAGGACATGCTAAAAAAGAGATAAAAAAAAATTCATTCCGGGTACCGTTTCTCCAGATCCAAGCCAAAGCATTCCCAAAAACATAGTAAAAAAATTCAAAAAATTCAAAAAAAAAAAAAACCTCATTCGCTTCACTTCTAGCCAAACTGGAATGGGAAAGTCCAAAAAATAGATAAAAAAAAATTTCGTTTCGAGTACCATTTCCACCCGACCCAGGCTAGAGCATTCCTAAAAAAAAAGAAAAAAAAATTTTAAAAAACGTTATTTTGGCTATGTTTCTAGCCAAACCAGGCTAGGAGAGGCCAAAAAAGAGATAAAAAAAAATTTCGTTCCTAATACTGTTTCTACCCAATCTGAGCTGGAGCATTCCCAAAAAAATTGTAAAAAATCTTTAAAAAAAAAAAAAAAATTCATTCTGGCTTCATTTCTAGACAATTTGGGCCAGGACTAGCTGAAAAAGAGGGAAAAAAACCTTTCATTCCTAGTATTGTTTCTACACGACCCGGGTAGGAGCATTCCTTAAAAATAGTAAAAACAAATTCAAAAAATTAAAAAAAGTCATTCTAGCTTCAATTCTAGCCAAACCGAGCCAAGACATGCCCGAAAAGAGATTAAAATAAATTTCGGTTCAGGTACCATTTCTCCCAATCCAAGCATGAGCATTCCCAAAAAAATAGTAAAAAAAAAAAAAAAAAAAAAAAAAAAATTCTGGCATCATTTCTAGTAAAACCAGGCCGGGACATGCCAAAAAAGAGATTAAAAAAAAAATCATTTCGGGAACCATTTCTGTCGGACCTAGGCTGGAGTGTTCCCAAAAAAATTCAACAAAAAAATTAAAAATGTTATTCTAGATTCATTTTATGCCAAACTAGGCTGGACAGGCTGAAAAAGTGATTAAACGAAAATTTTCATTTCGATTACTATTTCTCTTGATCCAAGCCAAAGCATTCCCAAAAATGTAGTTAAAAAATTAAAAAAAATTAAAAAAATGTTATTCTGGCTATATTTCTAGCCAAACCAGACCGGGACCGACCAGAAAAGAGATAAAAAAAAATTTCGTTCTGTGTGTCGTTTCTTCCCAAACAGGGTTGGAGCTTTCCCAAAAAAATAGTAAAATTTTTTTAAAAAAAGTCATTTTGGCTTTATTTCTAGCCAAACCGGGCCGTCAAAGGCTGAAAAATAGATAAAAAAATTTCAAACCGAGTACCATTTCTACTCGACTCGGGATGGAGCACTCCCAAAAAATTGTAAAAAAGATTAAAAAAAAAAAACATTCTAGCTTCATTTCTTGACAAACCAGGTCGGGACAGGCAAAAAGAGAGATAAAAAATTTTTCGTTTCGGGAACCGTTTCTACTAGACCTAAGCTGGAAAATTCCAAAAAAAATAGTAAAATAATTTTAAAAAATTAAAAACGTCATTCTGGCATCGTTAAAAGCCAATTTGTGCCGTGATAGGCCGAAAAAGAGAAAAAAAATTTGTTCCGAGTACAGTTACTGCCCAACTCGGGCTAGAGCATTCCCAAAAAAATTCAAAAATTTAAAAAACGTCATCCTGGCTTCATTTCTAGCCAATCCAGGCCAGGAGAGACTGAAAAAGAGATAAAAAATTTTTCTTTCCCAATACTGTTTCTAACCAACCCGAGCTAGAGTTTTCCCAAAAAAATAGTAAAAAAGTCATAAGATTAAAAAAAGGTCATTCTGGCTTTATTTCTAACCAAATCGGGCCGGGACCGGCTGAAAAAGAGATAAAAAAAAAAAAAAAAATTTCTTTCCCAGTACAATTTCTACACGACCTGGGTTGGAGCATTCCTAAAAAAATAGTAAAAAAATTCAAAAAAAAAAAAAAAAGTCATTCTGGCTTCAATTCTAGCCAAATCGGGCCAGGACATGCTGGAAAAGAGATAAGAAAAATTTCGTTCTGGGAATTGTTTCTCCTAATCCAATCAAGAGCATTCCTAAAAAAAAGTAAAAAAAAATCAAAAAATTAAAAATCATTATTCTAGCATCATTTCTAGCCAAACCGGCCTGGGACATGCCAAAAAAGAGTTAAAAAAATATTCGTTCCAAGAATCGTTTTTTGCCTGACCTAGGTTGGAGCTTTCCCAAAAAATTAAAAAAAAAATAGTAAAAAATTCATAAAAATTAAAAACATCATTCTGGCTTCATTTAATGCAAAACTAGGCCAAGACAGGCTAAAAATGAGATTAAAAAAAAAAAAAAAATCGTTTCGTATATCGTTTCTCCTAATGGAAGCTGGAGCGTTCCAAAACAATAGTAAAAAAATTTGAAAAATTAAAAAATGCCATTTTGTCTTCATTTCTAGCAAAAAACCGGTCGAGACAGGCTGAAAAAGAGATAAAAAAAAATCGTTTCAAATATCGTTCCTACTCAACTTGGGCTGGTGCATTCCCATGAAAATAGTAAATAAATTAAAAAAAAAAAAACGTCATTCTACCTTTTTTCTAGCCAAATCGGGCCAGAAGAGGCCGAGAAAGGGATAAATTTTTTTTCGTTCTAAGTACCATTTCTACCCGACCCGAGCTGGGGCATTCCCAAAAAAATAGATCAAAAATTCAAAAAATTAAAGTACATCATTCTATCTTTTCATTTCTAGACAAATCAGGCCAAGATAGGCCAAAAAAGAGAATAAAAAAATTTCGTTTTGGGAACCATTTCTGCAGGACCTAGGCTGGAAAACGTCATTCTGGCTTCATTTAAATCCAATCTGGTCCAGGACAGACTGAAAAAGAGATAAAAATAAATTTCATCTTCGAGTACCGTTTCTCCCGACCCGGGTTAGAGTATTCCCAAAAAAAAATAGTAAAAAAATTAAAAAGAAAAACATCATTCTGTCTACGTTTCCAGACAATCTGAACTAGGATAGACCGAAAAAGTGAGATTTTTTTTTTCCCCAATACCGTTTGTGCATGACCCTTGCTGCAGCATTCCCAAAAAAATAGTAAAAAAAATTAAAGAACGTCATTTTGTCTTCATTTCTAGCCAACCCGGGCCAGGACATGCTTAAAAAGAGATAAACATAATTTCGTTCCAAGTACCATTTCTCCTGATCCAAGCGAGAGCATTCCTAAAAATACAATAAAAAATTCAAAAAAAAAAAAAAAAAAAAACCTCATTTAGGCTCATTTCTAGCCAAACCGGAATGGGAATGTTTGAAAAAGAGATAAAAAAAAATAAAAAATAAAAAATCATTCCAAGTACCGTTTCGACCCAACCTAGGTTGGAGCATTCCCAAAAAAATAGAAAAAAGTTCAAAAATTAAAAAACATTATTCTGGCATCATTTCTAGCCAAACTGAGCCTGGACAAGTTGAAAAGGACATAAAAAATTTTCGTTCTGGGAACCGTTTCTACCTGTCCTAGGCTGGAGCGTTCCTAAAAACAACAAAAAAATTATAAAATAATTCAAAACAAATTAAAAACGTCATTCTAGCTTTATTTCTAGCCAAACCGGGCCAGGACCGGCCGAAAAAGAGATGAAAAAAATTTCGTTTCAAGTGCCGTTTCTACTCGATTCGAGCTGGGGTATTCCCAAAAAAATAGTAAAAAATTTAAAAACGTTATTCTGGCTTTATTTCTAGTCAATCCGGGCTGGGACCGGCAGAAAAAGAGATAATTTTTTTTTTTGGTTCTGAGTGTCGTTTCTTCCCAACCTGGGCTGGAGCGTTCCTAAAAAGATAGTAAAAAAATTCAAAAAAGTCTTTCTGGCTTTATTTCTAGCCAAACCTGACCGGGTTTGGCCAAAAAAATGATAAAATTTTTTTTGTTCCATCTACTGTTTCTACCTGACCTGTGCTAGAGCATTCCCTAAAAAATAGTAAAAAAATTCGAAAAATTCAAAAATGCCATTTTGGCTTCATGTCTAGCCAAACTAGGCTAGGATAGGCTGAAAAAGAGAAATTTTTTTTTTCGATCCCAGTGCTGTTTCTACACGACCCGGGCTGGAGCGTTCCCAAAAAAATAGTAAAAAATCTCTAAAAATTAAAAAAAAAAAAAGTCATTCTAGCTTTATTTCTAGACAATCCAGGCTAGGATAGATAAAAAACGAGAGAAAAAAAAAATTTCCGTTCCCAGTATCGTTTCTACACGACCTAGGCAAGATCATTAACAAAAAAATAGTAAAAAAATTCAAAAAATCAAAAAACGTTTTTTTGGCTTCATTTCTAGCCAAACCGGGCCAGGACATGCTTAAAAGGAGATATAAAAAATTTTGTTCCGGGTACCATTTTTCTCGGTCCAAGCACGAGCATCGCAAAAAACAAAGTAAAAAAATTCAAAAAAAAAAAAACTCATTTTGGCTTCATTTCTAGCCTAAATGGAATGAGAAAGTTCGAAAAACAAATTAAAAAAACAAAAACCGTTTCAACTTGACCCAGGTTGGAGCATTCCCAAAAAAATAGAAAACAAATTCAAAAACGTTATTCTGGCTTTATTTCTAGCCAAACATGGCTGGGACCAGCTGAAAAAGACATAAAAAAGTTTTCATTTCAAGTGCTGTTTCAACCCAACCTAGGCTGGATTGTTCTAAAAAAAAGAGTAAAAAAATTCAAAAACGTTATCCTAGCTTTATTTCTAGTCAAACCGGGCTAGGACCGGTAGAAAAAGAGATAAAAAAGTTTTTGTTCCGAGTGCCATTTCTACCCAATTTGGGCTGGAGAGTTCCCAAAAAAATAGTAAAAAAATTCAAAAATTAAAAAAAAAAAACATCATTCTGGCTTCATTTCTATCCGAAATTGGTCGGGACCGGCCAAAATAGAGATAAACAATTTTTCGTTCCAAATGTCGTTTCTACCCAACCTGGGCTGGAGCATTCCCAAAAAATAGTAAACAAATTCAAAAAATTAAAAAAACGTCATTCTAGCTTCATTTCTAGCCAAATTGGGTCGTCATAGGCTGAAAAATAGATTAAAAAAATTTCGATCTGAGAACCGTTTCTACTTGACTCGGGATGGAGCATTTCCAAAAAAATAGGAAAAAGATTCAAAAAATTAAAAACGTCATTTTGGCTTCATTTTTGGTCAAATCGGGTCGGGACTGGCTGAAAAAAAGAGAAAAAATTTTCGTTTCTGGAATCGTTTTTGTCAAACCTGGGCTGGAAAATTTCGAAAAAAAAAATAGTGAAATAAGTCAAAAAAAATTAGAAGTCATTCTTGCTATATTTAAAGCCAATACGGGCTAGGACAGGGCGAAAAAGGGAAAAAAAATCGTTTCGAGTACCGTTTCAACCCAACTTAGGCTAGAGCATTCCCAAAAAAATAGTAAAAACATTCATAAAATTAAAAAACGTCATTCCGGCTTCATTTCTGGAAAAATCGCGCCTAGACAGGCCGAAAAGGAGATAAAGAAATTTTCGTTTCTGGAACCGTTTTTGCTGGATCTCAGCCGGAAAATTCCAAAAAAAATAGAAAAATAATACAAAAAAATTTAAAAGTCATTTTGGCTTCATTTAAAGCCAATCTAGGCCAAAAAAGGAAAAAAAAAAAAATCGTTCCTAGTACCATTTCTACTTGACCCGAGCTGGAGCATTCCCAAAAAAATAGTAAAAAAAATTAAAAAAAGGTCATTTTGGCTTCGTTTCTAGCCAAACCAGGACAAGAGAGGCCGAAAAAGAGATAAAAAATTTACAATCCCAATACTGTTTCTACTAGGCCCGGGCTGGAGCATTCCCAAAAAAATTGTAAAAAATCTCAAAAAATTATAAAAAAAAAACGTCATTCTGGCTTCATTTCTAGACAATCCGGGCCAGGACAGTCCGAAAAAGAGAGATTTTTTTTTTCGATCCTAGTACCATTTCTACATGAACCGGAAAAGATCATTCCCAATAAAAATAGTATAAAAATTCAAAAAATTTAAAAATATTGTTTTGGCTTCATTTCTAACTAAACTGGACCAGGAAATGCTGAAAAAAGAGATTTAAAAATTTTCATTTTGGGTACGATTTCTCCCTATCCAAGCAAGAGCATTCCCAGAAACATAGTAAAAAAAATTAAAAAAACCTCATTCTAGCTTCATTTCTAGCCAAACATTCGGGAAAGTTCGAAAAAGAGGTAAAAAAAAAAATTCATTCTGAGTATCGTTTTGACTCGACCCAGGCTGGAGCATTCCCCAAAAAATTGAAAAAAAAATTCAAAAACGTCATTTTGGCATCATTTCTAGCCAAAAAAAGAGATAAAAAAATTTTTCGTTACGGGAACCATTTCTGCCTGTCCTAAGCTGGAGCGTTCCCAAAAACATTAAAAAAAAAATAGAAAAATAATTCAAAAAAAAATTAAAAACGTCATTCTGGCTTTATTTCTAGATTTACCAGACCGGGACCAACCAAAAAAGAGATAAAAAAAAATTTTATTTCGAGTGCCGTTTCTACCCGACCCGGGCTGGAGTGTTCCAAAAAAAAAAAAAAAAAAAAATTAAAAAAAACGTTATTCTGGCTTTATTTCAAGTCAAACTAGGTTGGGACCGGCAGAAAAAGAGATAAAAAAAAATTTGTTCCGAGTGCCGATTCTATCCGACCTAGGCTAGAGCGTTCCCAAAAAAATAGTAAAAAATTCATAAAATTAAATAATAAAAAAAAAAAGTCATTCTGGCTTCATGTCTAAGCAAACATGGCCGGGATCGGCCAAAAAGGAGATAAAAACATTTTCGTTTCGAATGCCATTTGTACCCAACTTGGGCTGGAGTATTCCCAAAAAAATAGTAATAAATTAAAAAAAAATTAAAAAACGTCATTCTGGCTTCATTTCTAGCCAAATCGGGCCGTCATGGGTTGAAAATAGATAAAAAAAATTTTGATTCAAGTACCGTTTCTACCCAACTTGGGAAGGAGCATTCCCAAAAAAATAGGAAACAGATTGAAAAATTTTTAAAAAGTCATTCTAGCTTCATTTCTGGACAAATCAGTCTAGGACAGGCTAAAAAAAAGATAAAATTTTTTTTCGTTTCTAAAATTGTTTTTTCGTTCTGAGTACTGTATCTACAAAATTCAAGCTAGAGCATTCCCAAAAAAATAGTAAAAACAATTCAAAAAATTTAAAAAAAAAATGTTATTCTGGCTTCGTTTCTAGCCAAACTAGGCCAGGAGAGGTCGAAGAAGAGTTAAAAATTTTCGTTCCCAATACTATTTCTACCCGACCTGAGCTGGAGCATTACCAAAAATATAGTAAAAAAATCTCAAAAAATTAAAAAAGAAAAAGGTCATTTTGGCTTCATTTCTAGACAAACTGGGCCAGGATAGGCCGAAAAATAGAGAAAAAAAAATTTTGTTCCCAGTACCGCTTCTACACGACTTGGGCTGGATAATTCCTAAAAAAATAGTAAAAAAATTCAAAAAATTAAAAAACGTCATTTTGACTTCATTTCTAGCTAAATCGGGCCAGGATATGCTGAAAAAGAGATATAAAAAAATTCATTTTGGGTACCATTTCTCCCGATCCAAGAAAGAGCATTCCCAAAAACATAGTAAAAAAATTCAAAAAAAAAACCCTCATTCTGTCTTCATTTCTAGCCAAACCGGAAGGGTAAAGTTCAAAAAAGAGATAAAAAAATTCATTCCAGGTACCATTTCGACTCGACCTAGGCTAGAGCCTTCCAAAAAAAAAAAAAAATTGAAAAATTAAAAAAATGTTATTCTGGCATTATTTCTAGCCAAACTGAGTCGGGACAAGCCAAAAAGGAGATAAAAAAATTTCGTTTCAGGAACGGTTTCTGCCTGACCTAGGCTAGAGCATTTCCAAAAACATTAAAAAAATTAAAAATGTCATTCTGGCTTTATTTCTAGCCAAACTGGGCCGGGACTGGCCGAAAAAGAGATAAAAAAATTTACATTCTGAGTATCGTTTCTACTTGACCCGGGTTGGAGGGTTCCCAAAAAAATAGTAAAAAATTGGAAAAATAAAAAAATGTTACTCAAGCATTATTTCTCCCCAAACTGGGCTGGGACCAGCAGAAAAAGAGATAAGAAAATTTTCATTTCCAGAACCCTTTTTCCCAGGCCTAGGCTGGAAAACTCCAAAAAAATAGTAAAATAATTCAAAAAAAAATTAAAAAAGTCATTCTGGCTTTATTTAAAGCCAATTTGGGCTGGGACAAGCTAAAAAAGAGAAAAAAAAAATTGTTCTGAGTACCGTTTCTACTTGACTTTGGCTGGAGCATTCCCAAAAAAATAGTGAAAAAAATTCAAAAACGTCATTCTGGCTTCGTTTCTAGCCAAACCAAGCCAGGAGAGGCCGAAAAAGAGATAAAAAGTTTTCGTTCCCAATACTATTTTTACCCGACCCGAGCTAGAGCATTCCTAAAAATATAATAAAAAATCTCAAAAAAAAAAAGAACGGCCATTCTGGCTTCAACCCTAGACAATCCGAGCCAGGACAGGCCAAAAAAGAGATAAAAAAAATTTCGTTCCAAGTACCGTTTCTACCCGACCCGGGTTGGAGGGTTCCCAAAAAAATAGTAAAAAATTAGAAAAATTAAAAAATGTTACTCTGGCATTATTTCTCGCCAAACTGGGCCGGGACTTGTAGAAAAAGAGATAAAAGAATTTTCATTTCGGAACCGTTTTTGCTAGACCTAGGTTGGAATATTCCCAAAAAAAATATTAAAATAATTCAAAAAAATTCAAAAAGTCATTTTGGCTTTATTTAAAGCCAATTCGGGCTGGGACAGGCTAAAAAAGAGAGAAAAAAAATTCGTTTCGAATACCATTTCTACCCAACTCGGGCTGGAGCATTCCCAAAAAAAATAGTAAAAAAAAAATTCAAAAACGTCATTCTAGCTTCGTTTCTAGCAAAACCAAGCCAAGAGAGGTCGAAAAAGAGATAAAAAGTTTTCGTTCCCAATACTGTCTCTACCTAACTCGAGCTGGAGCATTCCCAAAAATATAATAAGAAATCTAAAAAAAAAAAAAAAAGTTAAAAAAAAGGTCATTCTGGCTTCATTCCTATTCAATTTGGCCAGGACAGGCCGAAAAAGAGAGAGAAAAATTTTCGTTCCTAGTACCGTTTCTACACGACCCGGGCTAGATCATTCCCAAAAAAATAGTAAAAATATTCAAAATACTAAAAAACGACGTGTCAACTTTATTTCTAGCCAAACCTGGCCAAGACTTGTTGAGAAAGAGATATAAAAAATTTCGTTCTAGGTACCATTTCTCCTGATCCAAGCAAGAGCATTCCCAAAAACATAGTAAAAAAATTCAAAATTTTAAAAAAACCTCATTCTGGCTTCATTTCTAGCAAAATGGAATGGAAAGTCCGAAAAAGTGATAAAAAAATTCATTCCGAGTATCATTTTGACCTGACCCAAGCTGGAGCATTCCCAAAAAAATAGAAAAAAATATTCAAAAAATTAAAAAAATGTTATTCTAGAATCATTTCTAGCCAAATCGGGCCAGGACAGGCCAAAAAAGAGATAAAAAAAAACTTTTTGTGTCGGGAACTGTTTCTGCCTGACCTAGGTTGGAGTGTCCCCAAAAACATTAAAAAAAAAAGAAAATTAAAAACGTCATTCTGGCTTTACTTCTAGCCAAATCGGGCCGAGACCGGCCTAAAAAGAGATAAAAATATTTTTGTTCCGAGTGTCCTTTCTACCTGACCTAGGCTGAAGTGTTCCCAAAAAAAATAGTAAAAAATTAAAAAAATTTATTCTAGCTTTATTTTTAGCCAAACCAAGCTGGGACCAACAGAAAAAGAGATGAAAAATCTTTCATTCCGAGTGTCGTTTCATCCCAACCAGGGCTGGAGCATTTCCAAACAAATAGTAAAAATCTTCAAAAAATTAAAATAGGTCATTTTGGCTTAATTTCATGCCAAATTGGGCCAGGACATGCTGAAAAAGAGATATAAAAAATTTCGTTTCGGGTACCATTTCTCCTGATCCAAGCAAGAGCTTTCCCAAAAACATAGTAAAAAAATTCAAAAAAAAGAAAAAGAAAAGCTCATTCTGGCATCATTTCTAGCCAAACCGGTATGGGAAAGTCTGAAAAAGAGATAATAAAAAATTTCTTTTCGGGTACCGTTTCGACTTGATCCACGTTGGAGCATTCCCAAAAAAATAGAAAAAAATTCAAAAATTAAAAAAAAAAAAAACCCTACTCTGGCATCATTTCTAGCCAAATGGGCTGGGACAAGCCGAAAAGGAGATAAAAAAAATTTTGTTCCGAGAACTGTTTTTGCCTGAACTAGGCTGGAGCGTTCCTAAAAAAATTAAAAAAGTCATTCTAGCTTTATTTTTAGGCAAACCGGGCCTAGACCGGCTGAAAAAGAGATAAAAGTTTTTCATTTTGAGTGCCATTTCTACCCAACCCGGGCTAGAGTGTTCCTCAAAAAATAGTAAAAAATTCAAAAAAATTAAAAAACGTTATTCTGGCTTTATTTCTAGCTAAACCGAGCCAAGACCAGTAGAAAAAGAGATAAAAATTTTTTCGTTCCAAGTGCCGTTTCTTCCCGACCAAGGCTGGAGCGTTCCTATAAAAAATATTAAAAAAATTATAAAAAAAATGTCATTCTGGCTTCATTTTTGGCTAAACTTGGCTGGGATCGATTGAAAAAGAGATAAAAATATTTTCGTTCTGGGTGCAATTTCTACCCGACCTGGGTTGGAGCATTCCCAAAAAAATACTAAAAAAATTCAACAAATTAAAAAACGTCATTCTGGTTTCATTCCTAGCCAAACTGGGCTGTTTCAGGCCGAAAAATAGATTAAAATTTTTTTTATGCGAGTACCCTTTCTACCCGACCCCGGAGGATGGAGCATTCCAAAAAAAAAAGAAAAAGAAAAAAGATTCAAAAAATTAAAAAAACGTCATTCTGGCTTCATTTTTGACAAAATGGGACAGGACAGGCCGAAAAAAAGATAAAAAATTTCCATTTTCGGAACCATTTTTGCCAGACCTAGGCTGGAAAATTCCAAAAAAATAGTAAAATAATTCAAAACAAAAAAAAAAAAAAAAGTAAATCTGGCTTCATTTAAAGCCAATTCGGGTTGGGATAGGCCCACAAAGAGAAAAAAAAAATTTCGTTCCGAGTATCGTTTCAACCCGACTCGGGCTAGAGCATTCCAAAAAATTAGTAAAAATAATTAAAAAACTTCATTCTAGCTTCGTTTCTAGCCAAACTAGGCCAAGAGAGGCCGAAATAGAGATAAAAAATTTTTGTTACCAATATTGTTTCTACCCGACCTAGGTTTGAGCATTCCCCAAAAAAAAAAAAAATCAAAAAAAGGAGAGAGGTCATTCTGGCTTCATTTCTAGTCAAATTTTTTTTTTTTTTTTTTTTTCCGTTCTAGTAACGTTTCTACTCGACTCGGGCTGGATCATTCCCCAAAAAATAGTAAAAAATAAAAAAAAAATCATTTTGGCTTCATTTCTAGCCAAACCGGGCCAGGACATGCAGAAAAAGAGATATAAAAAATTTCGTTCTTCTGGGTACCAGTTCTCTCGATCCAAGCAAAAGCATTCCCAAAAACGTAGTAAAAAAATTCAAAAAATTAATAAAACCCCATTCTAGCTTCGTTTCTAGCCAAACTATAATGGGAAAGTTCGAAAAAGAGATAAAAAAAAAAAATTTGTTCTGAGTACCGTGTCGACCCGACCCAAGCTGGAGCATTCCCAAAAAAATAAAAAATGTTATTCTGGCATCATTTCTACCAGACCTACGCTGGAAAATTCCCAAAAAAATAGTAAAAAAATAAAAAACGTCATTCTGGCATCATTAAAAGCGAATTCGAGCCAGGACAGGCTGAAAAAGAAAAAGAAAAATATTTCGTTTTGAGTACCGTTTCTACCTGACTTGGGCTGGAGCATTCTCAAAAAAATAGTAAAAAGAAATTCAAAAAAAAAAAAAATGTCATTCTGGATTCCCAATCTATGCTTTCCTAAGGCGTTCGAGGAAAGTAGATTTTCATGGCGAAAATCCGGCAACAAGTCACCTTACTTTCGCGGTGGAAATTAGGCATCTTTTTGCCTTAGGTGACATGGACTGTGACAATCACACCGAAAGGGGCAAGCCGGTATATATATATACATACATCATGCACAATGCAAGCACACAGAGTAGGAAAGTAAATGCCTACATCCCTAGAGCATGGCCTAAAATATAGGTGTAGGAAAATAAACAGGGGTTGCCATACTCTAGAAATGAGGACGAATGGTACAAGGCATGATATACCTAATACAAACCATCTAAGAGAGAAAGGGAGGAGGAAGGGAGGGGTTTAAAAGAGTACATAACCAAAGGGAAATGCTAAACTCCTAAACCTACTGAACACAGCCGCTTGGCTTTTATCTATATGCTTGTGTCTGTGCCCTTTTTGCTTGCGCTTGGGAGACCATGCCCTAGCTCCATGTGTGTACATGCAAAGGCAAAGACAAGAAACCAATAGACAAGCAATGGAAGGAAAGATGCAAAGAGTATATAAAAAGGCATAAAACAGATAATCGTGATAGACATGGCAAGCATAACAGGAAAGCAAGCAAACAAGCAAAAAAGCAAATAAGCAAGGAAACGAACAAAAGGTGGTGTTTGCGAGGGACAAATGTAGGTTTGGATCAAATGTCCATAACTTCATTGTGTTGAAGCATGGGCGACACACTAGCAAGCAAGACTCATGCATGGACATGTAAGCAAGCGTGTAAAGATGCATATAAACCCAACAGGTGGCACAAACAAGCATGACAAGTATATCATCGCACGGAGCGAAAAAGGGGAAAGGTATGCATGAAGCAACCAGCATCATGGCAATGCGTCCCAAGTGGTTACATCCAAACAGGGCCTCATGGGCGTTGAATGTAACCACACAACCACACGCCCGCTAAGGGCATCAAGCGTGGCAAAGCCTAGAACAAGAGAGGCTAACATAAGCATAAAAGCATAGAAGTAAGCAAGCATAAACATGCAAATAGGGGTGATCCAAACCATTTGATGTGGGCCAAGGTGTATGGACGATGAGAAAGCCCATAGGGTCTAAATCGGTTCCCAACCACTAGGCCAAAATACAAGAAAGAAATATAAAGCGACAAAAGGGCTACAATAGCACATGGCATGACAAGCATAGCCTAGGTCTAGGCACACAAACGTGGCATGGAGCGCACAAGCACATGGAATATAGCTAAAAGTATATAGATAACGTAGATCCAAGCACATAGGCATGTGGAAGCATAGATATAGGCATATAGGCATAGAAAAATGCATGTAAACATATAGAAATTTAGCGCATAGACATGGAATGACATGAATCCAAGCATACAAGCATGTGAAGTTTCAGATATAGGCACAGGAGCATAGAACGTGCATACAAACATGTAGATCTAAGCAAGACATAACCATAAACATGATATCAAGCATGTGAGCATGTAACCCTAACATCAACATAGAGTAAAAAGAGGAACGAAATAAAGGAAAGCATGTCATAAAACCCTAAGCATGTAGATCTAAACACACGAGCATGTAGAAACATAGATCTAAGCACAACAACGTGGCACAAGACATAACAAACATGCTAAGGAAAGCAATAAAACATGTTATTCAAGCAAAAATAGCAAGATAAATGCTAGAAAAAGATTTAGAAGGTTAGGGGTGTGGATGATAGCTAGAAAAGCTACATCCATACCCCTAAGCCCTAAATCCAATGCGTAGAACCAAGGAAAGGAAGATTAGGTATAAGAACAATACCTTGTATTGTTGGTGAAGAGAGAAGAATCAAGAGGCTTTGATGTGTTTTTTGGTTTTTGGAAGGGAGAAAAACATGTAAAGTAGCTGGGCAGAGAGTAGAAAATCAGGAAAAAAAAATGTGGTCTCTCCTAGTCCGATGGGTGCCTGGGGCTATTTATAGCCCCGACATGCATTACAAGCCAACAAATGTGTTGATCTAGCCACCTTTGGAAAGATCTTGACTTCCTATTTCTAAGTGCACTATCATCAGGTGTGCCAAATGCCAAATATTTGGCATTTGGCACACCAAACAACAAAAATAGACCCTCATGAGGTGTGCCAAATGCCAAAAAATTTGGCACACCGCTACAGTACCGTCTCAAATATGAGACTGTAAGGACACAAATGCTATAATTTTTTTCCTTATTTTATTCTCTTTTCTCTCTCCTCGCAACAGATCTCTCTCCACAACACAGTTCTCTCTCTTTCTCTCCTCTCTGGTCTCCATCTCTCCCCTCCATCTCTGCGCCTCTTTCTCTCTTTTTTTTTTTTTTTTTTTTTTTTTTTTTTTTTTTTTTTTCTTGAGAAGGCGATTCCGATCTCAGTTTCATTTTTTTTTATCTCTCCATCTCTCTGTCTCTGCGCCTCTTTCTCTCTCTCTTTTTTTTTTTTTTTCCTGAGAAGGTGATTCCAATCTGAACCTCTGCTCGCCGATTGAAGCTTGCCAATTTGAACCTTTGCTCGCCGATCTGAAGCTCTGCTCGCCTAGGGGTGGTCGTCGATCTTTGCTCGTCGTCCTCCACAGTCGCCGATCTTTGCTCGTCGTCCTCCACAGCTCTTGCCGCCGATCTCGTCGCCGATGGTTGGTTGAGTTTGTTCATTGATTGATCTGTTGGGTTGGGGTTTTGTTGAAGATTTTGAGTTTTTTTTTTTTTTTTTTTTGGTTGAGGTTTTTGGATTTGGAATTTGTTGGAGGATCCGGTGATTGTGGTTGTTGTGGCAGTGGTTGTAGCGGTGGCTGTTGGACACGGTGGTGACTGGGCTGTGCATTTGTATTTTTGCTGTGTTTTGGGTAAATATATTATTTTAATGTATAGAATTGAAGTATAGAACATCTAATAAATGGTATGTTGTAAAATGATGTTCTAAAATGATAAAGTGGGTTTTTGGTGTATTAAAATGGCATTTTTTTTGAGAGAGCTAATGAGAATGCTTTAAAAAGGCATGGATCTTGAAAATCCAACGATCGGATTAAAAGTTATGGCTCTCAGAAGTTTAAGGTGCATCGATCGATGCATCATCCCAGTTTTTGTGATATCTCGGCCATTCTAACTCTGATTTCGACCCATGAATAATCTTTGGAATGAGAATTTGATAATAGTCGCAATGAGGTTGGTTTCAACCCGTTCCAATGGTCGGATCAAAATTAGGTTTTTTGGGCCCACCTAGAGTCAAACTTGGTCAAAGCGGCTAAAAATATCTGAGAAGCTTGGGTTTGATGAAAAAAAATATGAAAGGTGTAATTTTGTGTGGATTTTGACCTTGTTTGACCTTCGGTCGACCCTAGGTTAACCAGAAGCATTTTGGTCATTTTAGCTGAAAAAGGAACATTGGGTGCTCCGGTGTCCGAATGGGTTGTGTCATGTCATTCTAGATGTTCTCACGACCCCATGGAGAGGAAATAATATTTTTGGATTTTTCGGGGTTTGACACGCAAATCAAGGGCAGACAAAATATGGTATCAATACTAGCCTTGGTAGTTGCATGCCTTGGCCTTGGTGGCCTACCCATGGGGGGCTGCCTTGGCCTTGGTTGTTGCATGCCCTGGCCTTGGCAGCATGCCCATGGGGGTTGCCTTGGCCTTGGCTGCATGCCCATGGGGCTGCCTTGACCTTGACTGCATGTCCTAGTCTTGGCTGCTGCATGCCCTAGCCTTTTGGTAGCATGCCCATGGGGGGATGCCTTGGCCTTGGCTTCTACTTGCCCACATATTTGGAGTGATTTCCTAAAAATGAGGGTTTTTTGGAAAAAGAGGTTACTTGAACCAAGGAGGCAGGCAGTGGGCATCCTAGGGGCATGCCCGCGTGCACATCGCGTTGCATCGCCCTCATTGTCCCACACTCTAGCAAAATTGGCTCATGTCCTTTTCCATTTTTGTTTCCCGAAATTCATTTCATGATTTTATAGGATGTTTCTAGTAAGTGGTTCGGCGTTCTGAGTGTTTTTTTAATTTTTTATTATTTTTCCTATTTTCTGACTTCCAAAAATCATAAAAAATAAAATTTGTTGAATTTGCCCTCCAAATTTTGACAGGTTGAAGGTTAGATTTTTCTTAGCATGTGTGAAAAAAATCAAGGCAAGACTCCAAGAATTACTCTAAAAAAGACCTATTATTCCTCCAAAACAAATTAATGTTTCCTGGTACCAAAGTGGATTTTTTCCTAAGCGCTCTTTAGGGGGGAGGAAGTATTTGACAATGCATAAGGGCGACCCCTCTTGAGCTTGGCCACGGGTAGGCATGCTCATGACGAGCCCTCAAGGTATCCAACCTCGCGTGCTTTATAGCATGAGATGGGCCCTAAATGCATCGTTAAGGTGGACTTCAATTTTTTTCTTTGATCCACAGTTTTTTAGGCTCTTTTTCATGTCTATGCTTAGATCCACATGTTTTTAAGCTCCTTTCCATGTTTATGCTTGGATCTGTGTTCATATGCTTAGATCTACGTGCCTTTTATGTTCTTTGCCTTGTTTGTGCATAGATCTACATGTTAGAGTTTAGATCTATATTCATATGCTTAGATCTATGTGTTTATGTGCACCGTGCCATGCTTGTGTGCTTGGATCTATGTTGGTTGCTATGCCATGTGCTACTTTAGCCCTTTTGTCCCTTCTTATCTCTATTTCTTGCTTTTTGCCCATTTCGGTGGGGTGTACATCTAGATCATGTGGTCTAATCCTACATCCGTACACCTAGGCCTATATTAAATGGTTTGGATCTTTTCCTTTATGCATATACATGTTTGCTTGCTTGCTTCTATGCTTTATATCTATATGTTAGCCTCTCTAGATCAAGGCTTTGCTATGTGCTTTGTGCTTAGATGACTACATCCGTCCCTCCTAGGGTTTGTTTGGATGTGACCACCTATGAGATACACCTCTGTGGTGTTGATGTGACACATTCACACCTTTCTCTGCCCCATGCAATGTTGATATGCTTGCCTTGCTTGCTTTGTGCCATCCGTTTGGCTTTCTTTGCTTCTATGCTTTCTTGTTGCACGCTTGCCTACATGTTCATGCATGAGTTTGTGTGTCGTCCATACTAAAATCCAATGAAGCTATGGACACTCGATCCAAACCTACATTTGTCCTCCAAGGATACCCCTTTTTTTGTTTAATAACATGCTTGTTTTCCTCTTCGTGTGCGTCACATGTTTGTTTGCCCCTGTTTGGAATCTTTTTCTAGCTTGTCTTTAGCGTGCTTTTCCTTTCATTTGTTTCTTTGCTTGTCTACTGGCTTGTTTCTTCTGTCTTTGCATGTACACACATGGAGCGAGGATACTTGGAGTAAGGGTGTGACTTCCTAGGCGCAGGCAAAAAGGGCAAGGATGCAAGCCCACAAAGGGTAATGATCAGTAGATTAGGGGGCTTAGACTCTCCAGAGCGGTCTTCTCTTCCCTCTCTTTAAGCCTTTTCTCTAGAGCACCTATTAGGGTCCCCAACCATGTATCCCCTTTTATTTTCCTACTCCTTGCTTGGGCTGTATTCCCTGGGTATTGCAATGTCTGTTTACTTTTCCTATACCTTGCTGGACCATACCCTTAGAACGTTAGCAATGTCTGGTTTATTTTCTCGCTCTATGTGATAGCATTGTGCAAGATGCATATGTATATATATATATATATATCTACCTGCGTGTATGGGTGATTGTGCACTTTGTATGTTGGACTCTTATGGCAACGTGAGCGACCCTTTCTAGTCATGAGAGCTTTTGACCTTGTAGTATGGGTATGTGTTTGAGGTGATTGTTGTAGGTGCATATTCATGCTATATTGTGTGCACGTTCATTGCGGTGTGATTGTCTTGATCCATGTCACCAAGTGACATTTGTTTCCCTATGTATGCGACACATATTAGCATGTTCTAAAACTTTGGAGGGTTTTGGCTTGTCATGGTGCGAGCATATCGATACGTATCGTATACACAGACGCGAAACTTTGCCGGTGCGCCATAGCGTACTAAACATGAAACTCTACCGGATTTTTGTCGTGAAAATGGGGCATCCCTATTGCCGTATTCTCATGTCGAAAGCTTGGTGAGAATAGCGTTTGGCATGCTATGATGCATCTGAGGCGAAGCATTGCCTAATTTCTTCCACGAAAATAAGGCGAAATGCTGCCGGATTTTCACCGTGGAAATTTGGTAACAACTTCAAACACACCTAGAAAGCATCAATTGGGACCACACCTATTCCGAAACCAAACCTCAAAGCCTAACACAATTAAAGCCTCGAAAGCTAATGCCAATAGCTTGTTTTCAATTGCCAATGTCCGAAAATTATGATTTTACCATAACAAAGGATTGTCTATGGCCAAGCATTGTGGGGTGCCTAACATCTTCCCCACACGTAACCAGACTTCCAAACTCAAGAGTCAAGATTTTTTTTCCCATCCATATTAGATTAGGAAAAATACCATTTTTCTTAACCTAGGATCGGTAATAAAATCAAATAGAGTCAAGTGACCAATCATACCTTAGAAAAAACCCAATGAGTGGTGGCGACTTCACTTACCCTTGGTAATTTCCATAAAATCAACTCATATTCCAGTCACACACCCGAGGTACGACACACCTCCTCCACATATGCGCGTGAGTGTCGCCACGATGGGTGGTTAACATGAAAGCCGCAAGGCAAGGTGTTGACACATGCCATGTTGACACATTGGGCTTATTACCTCTTTCCTTGGGCTTTCCAAGCCCATTTGCTTTACTTTTACCTCTTGTCATGCCTATGAGCCTGTTAGTTGTCATTCCTGCCATGTTGGCCTATTGGGCTTATTACCTCTTTCCTTAGGCTTACTTAACCCATTTGCTTTACTTTTACCTCTTGTGGGCTCTTTTCACCTTTGAGTCTTAGGAAGACTAAGATATGACAAGACTACTCTACTTCACTAGAACTAAAGAGAGGAGAAGAGAGGGGGGTTTTTTGTGTCTTGGAATGGAGGAGAAGGGAGGTTTATATAGTAGTAGTGGAAAAAATATGAATAGAAGGTCATTTAATGAGGGGTTGACAAAGGATAAAAAAGAATCATTAACCTAGACCATATTTTAAACTTTGGGGAAAGCCGATGCATTAAATGTAGGGATTGGTGGGAGTGATGAGCAAGCAAAATTCAGTTTTTCTGTAACTATTGTAACAGCCCGCAGAAACAAATTCAAAAAACCATATCTTACTCAATTTTGATCGGAATTGTGCACATTCTTGTGCTCAAATTAAAGTCTCAGATGTCTATTTTCTAAAAAAATTAACCTCACTCACAGATTCAAAATATTTTGAGAGAAATTAACGAAATGGTGAGTAGAGGTCATGCACAATTAGCATTAATAGGCCCCAAATTAGTTTTCAATTAACATTAATAGGCTCCAATCACTTCCATTTTAGATTTGATCAATTGTAAATTTACCCTAATTAAAAGGATAATTACACAAATTACTCATTGAATAATTAATGTTTGATTATCTAATTAATTAAGTGTGTGTAACCTTATCATAAATATGTAGTACAAGCCAATAAAATTGTGACACATTATTAATTTCAAATTGATTATAATTATAACCAATTGGAATCAATTGTTCATAATCACATATAGTTGGACTCAATTTGTGATAGTGCATTTCAGTCATTAAAAATTGATTTGATGATAACTTTCAATCTGATGGTCCAATTAAGGCTTATGACTAGTCAATTTGATCGTTACAACATTAAGATCATTTTGATGAAATGAAGTGAAGGATATAGTGGCCATAATTAAGATGCCAATTTCCAAGGTGAAATTACCCTTTTACCTTCCATGTGAGGTTAAATGTGAGTTGCAAAATGAGGTGTCAATAGGAGACTTCGTTTAGAGGTTTCCTCTTGTTCATTCTGCTAAGGAACACTTTCTCAAGCTACTGGGGTGTGTGATGAACGATATTGAGCATAACTTTGTGGACACAGTTTCTGCCAAGAGGATTCTACAATGGAGGGTCGCGGTTCAGGAGCTGATCCGTGTTGATTTTGATAGGGTATTCTTGTTGGAGCACTTATGAGAGATTGCTTGAGTCTTCTTCAGGTGGAGGGTTCAGCCTGTTGTTGATATTATTGACACTTGCATCGAGAGTTTGAAGAAGGAGATAGTAGACTTGGACTCGCCGTGAGCGTCTTCTCTCCGATGTGACTGCCCCTGACAACTTCTAAGGCGAGACCCTTATTACTGGCCTTTGATTATTTGTCATGTACTCAGCCAGCCACTTATTATTATTTTGTAGCTTATCATCTCTCCCTTTTCTTTCTTCCTTTTACAATACACTTATTTCACTTGGCACTTATAACTATTTTGATAAGTCCAGTATGACTTATGCCTTTAGTTTGGAATCTATTGCTACTTCTACTACAATAATTATCATGCTTTATAATACCTTGTATTTTTGCTAATACCTCATGTATAGTTTTAATTACTTTCTGCCCTTTTTCTTTCAACATGATTACAAAGGAAAAAAAAAATAGAGAAGGAAAGCACATTACTTTCTTGTGACATAACATCCCTTACAAGGATGGTCACTTGAAGGAAATACAAAAGTGAGAGGAAAAAAAAAAAAAACACATGGCATTTCTTATGTGTAATAATGCTTGAGCCACTTGCCATTAATGGGATCTATAAGATCTTTTCCATCCTTTTGGACCAAGCGATAATTCCCACCTGCATTAGCTTCCGTTATCATGAAGGGTCCCTCCCACTTTGGTGAGAACTTAGATGGTCCTACCAATCCTCTTCTGACATGGTTTGCTATCCTTAATTCCAGTTGGCCCTATGCAAATACTTTTTCTTTTATGGTTCTTCCATAAGCCTCTGTCATCCTCTGCCTGTATCCACGGTTGTATTCTTGGGATTCTTCCCTTCTTTCGTGTAGTACCTCCAAATCCTCACACCTTTTTGCTACAAAGACCTCTTTTTTTCTTTTCTTCCTTTTGCATCTGCTAGGCTGATAGCCTCTGTCTCGTATACTAAGGAGAAAGGAGAAAATCCTATGGCAGACATAGGTGAACCACAGTAAGCCCATAACGCGTTTGCCAGGTGTGTTACCTAGCCTCCACTGTACTCTTGACTCATTTTTCTGATGACTTTGACGAGGGTCTTGTTCGTTGCTTTAGCTTGCCCATTCCCTTGTGGGAAATAGGGTGATGATAGGTAATGCTTTACCTGATAATACTCCAACATTTCCCTAACCTCCCTATTTACAAAAAGCGTGCCGTTATCACTTATAATTTTGTGTGGGTACTCCAAACCTTGTAATTATATTTTCCTTGATAAAGTTTGCCATGGCTCCTCTGGTGGCTTTGTGAAGTGGCACGGCTTCCACCCACTTGGTAAAATATTATGTGGCCACGAGGATCCAAATGTATCCATTAGTGGGGGGATTGATTGGTCCCACAAAGTCGAGCCCTTATATATTGAAAGGCCATGAAGTAACCATGGTTTGCAAGTTCTGTGGATGGGTGTGGATCAAATTGGCTTGCACCTGGCAGCCATGACACTTTTTCACAAATTCTGCTGCATCCCTATTCATAGTAGGCCAGTAATGGCCCATCTGCAAGATGCACTTGTACAATTTCTTTCTCCTTTGATATTCCCCACATTGCTTGAGTGTACCTCTTTTAGCATTTCCTTGGCCTCTTCTGGTCCTAGACACCATAGTGGGTCTCCATCATACCCTTTCTTAAACAAGAGTCCTTCGTTCAGGAAATAACGGGTCACTAGTTTTCTAAGCTTATACCTTTCGTTATGCTTCTACGGTAAAATTCCTTCTGCCAAATATCCCACAAACGGGCTCCTCCAACCTTCTACAGTAAACATGGCATAACTCTCTTCTTAGACTATGGCAAGCTGGCAGGCCTTTCATTAGCTCTGAATCTGATCCGCTTTCGTATTCATATTTGGCCAATAGGAGCTCGTTCTCTGCAACTTGCGGTACAAGCTAACTTCTTTGTAGAACCCACAAGTTTTGTTGTGCACTTCTTCCAATTTCCTCTGGACCTTTTCGCTCCCTACACATCTTGATAGGATCCCTCTTGGCATTCTGCGGTACAACTCTTCTTTCATCAGGACTATCCTTTACAGTCTTCAATTCTGCCACATCTTCCTCTTTCAATAAGGCTTTTTTTATGGGAGCCCTCCAATCTTTCTCACATTCCTCCTTTTTTGGGAACCTTTCCTTGAGTACTTCGATTATAAACTCCTTTTGCTTCTTAACCTCTACTGTGGTACTACTTCCTTTAAAGGCTATTTATGAGCCTAATACAGCCAACACGTCTGCATATCTAATCTCACTCCTTTAGGCATGCTTTATCTTGAACGTGTAAAACTTTTCTTCCATCCTCTGAGCCAGCATCCTATAAGGGCCAAGGCTGGCTCCCTTAGGGAAAAACTCCTCTTCGCTTGGCAGACCACCAAGTTGAAATCGCCCACCACCTTTAAGTGTTGGACCCCTATTTTGAGGGCTGTTGCTAGTCTTGTCAGGTACGCCTCGTATTCTACTTTTTTGTTTGAGCGTGGAAATTCCAACTTAAATGATAGCGTTATGGTCTCTCCTCTATGATAGAGGACCACCCTTATGCCTCCTGAGCTTGCCGTAGAGGAGCCATCGAATTTCATAACCCACTCATCTACTGCCACTTCTACCGTAGCCACTTGTCCTGGTACTTTGCAATCTAGTAGGAATTCCTCTTCATCAGGAAATTGGGCCAACAAGTTTGCTATGCCCTGGCTTTTCACCTCTTTGGGTGTTCCTGCTTTCAAATCATATTGTAATAGTTGTAATAACCACTACAATATTCTGCCGGATAGAATGGGTTGTCATGGAAGTGCCTTGATCGCGTGGGACTCTGTCATGAGATGTACCTCATAGGCTAAGAAGTAATGACGTAACCTTTATGATGTGTAGATAATTGCTAAGCACACTCTTTCCGCTTGAGGATAGGATTTTTTATCATCTTTTAAAGCACGGCTGACGTAGTACATTGGCTGCTCAATGCCCCCTCCATCCTTCTGAGCTATTAATGCCCCAATAGTAGATGAGCTTGAGTCCAAGCAGAGCAACAATGGCTTTCTGTGAACTGGAAAGCTTTCTGCTGTTTCCCCCCCCCCCCCATTCAAAACTCTGTCCTTTCTTTAGCAACTTCGCAAAGGCTGAGATAATTGATGCTAGGCCTGGTATGAACTGTCTAATGTAGGAGATCTTGCCTAAGAAGCTCTTTAACTCTTAAACAGTGGCTGGTGGCTTCATGGTCACTATTGCTGTAGCTTTTGCTGGGTCAACATCTATTTTTCTGCTATGGACCAAGAACCCCAGGAACTTATGGACAAAAACTCCAAAAGTGCATTTTAACGGATTCATAATTAGCTTGAAAAGCCTACACCACTCTAACACCTTCAGTATTTTGACATGATCCTTGCGCTTTCTTGACTTTACCACAATGTTGTCCACATAATCCTCCATTTCACGGTGCATCATGTCATGGAAGATTGCAGTCATGGTACGTTGATAAGTCACGCTTGCATTTTTCAATCCGAAGGGCATCACCATGTAATAGAAATTCCTAATGGGTGTTTTGAAAGCAATCTTCTCTACATCCCTTGGTGCCATTCGAATCTAGTTGTAGCCACTAAACCCATCCATGAAAGAGAACATGGTGTGCCTAGCAACATAATCTATCAACAGGTCCATGTTTGGTAAGGGAAATTCATCATTTGGGCAGGCTTGATTGAGATTTCTAAAATCTACATAGCATCTGATTTACCCATTCTTTTTCTTGATAGGTACAATGTTGGATAGCCACTTTGGGTGTTGGATTGGTTTGATGAATCCTGTCGTGAGCAACTTCTGCACCTCCTGTATTATATGTGCCTCTGTATCGGTATGAAATACATTGGCTGGCTGGGCCATGGGTCTAGTTCCAAGCTCTACATTGAGTGTATGTATAACTAGGCTTGGATCTAACCCAAGCATTTCGTTGTATTCCCATGCAAATATGTTTCTGAACTTTCTTAATAACCGAATAAGGTCCAATTTTTCTTCCTCTGACAATTTTGAATTGATTGAAATGGGTTTCGGTTTCAGTGGATCTATGCCCAAGTCTATTTCTTCTAACTCCTCTTCAGCCATCACCTGCGTTTCTTCTCTTGTGCCTGTCCTTTCCTCCACTTTCTTGCCATTCTTTTCTTCAGAGTATTCTTGGGCCACACAACATATTAGGGACCCATGCACGGGCCTTCCTCTAGGACTCTCGCATACTGCAAGTGGGCCCCGTGCAATTTCATAACTTGTACACTATTCTACTGTCAGGTGTTTTGACCTTGACGCAGCGCAACAAATTTTCTGATTATGTAGTTGGTGCCTCTTTCCTTTTCCTTTTTCGCTTCAGTAACTCCCTCAAATTAGGCTTTAGGTCATCTTTGACGTCTTCCCATCTAGGCACGAAGATACCCAATGGTTTGGACATCGAACTCTCTCCTGATGGAGCCCATTCATCATAAAACATGGTTTCCACCAAATGAGATTTTGCTTGCTCAAAGGGGGATGGGGGTGCTGCAATTTAGTTTGTCCTCCCATTGAGTCTTCCCTTCACACACTGATGATACATTGATGGGACGAGACGATGCTTGTGCAACCATGGCTGTCCCAACAGTATGTGATACAAGACCGCTATCTTTACTACGTGGAAGCGAGTATGAAAGGCTATGGGACCTACTTTCAGCCAAAGTTGTAAGTGTCTCTCTGTATATTCGCCCCTTCCTCTAAATCCTGTCCTTCCATTGGGTGACCCAAGATCTTGTTTTCTGGTATTCCTGCTGCTTGCAATGTACTGAGTGGTATGAGGTTTACTAAAGTGCCCGTATCCACCAGGGCTTGCTTAATAGGAATTTGATTTATTGAGCCCACTAGATAAAGTGGTCTTCTATAATCTGGGCATCTCACTTCCATGTCCTCATGACTGAAAGTGATTTCATTAGTGTCTTCAAGAAAAGCTCGGTTGGACCGAGTTTCTGCAGTAAGGCACTCGACCCCTGCTCCCAAGGCGATGCTTACCAGGGCCTCTATGGCCATTCTCCTCTCATTAGCCGTAAGCTCTAGCTGGTCAAATAGATTTTCGAACCAGGAACTCCTTTGCAAGGTCATGATGGCTCCCGTTGGCAATGAAGGCCTCTTCTCTTCCTCATTGCTTGGGTCAGTTCAAATAACTACTGCTGCTACTTCTTTTCCCTTGTGATTGGGGAGTGGATTCCTTTGAATTTCTAGCTAGGTCAACTTAAGGGTCCCCTCTTTGATTCCGTGGTGGACCAGTCTGTAGAGCGCCTAACATTTTGCAATAGTGTGCTGCACATAGTTATGTAGTCGGTAGAAACGTAGATCCCTCCGTTCCTTATCAGTGGGTTCTTTGGAAACTTGATTGGACTTGAAGACCCCATCTGCAATCCATTTGTCTAAAAGTACATCTAGCTTTTTCGGCATACATGGTATAGGTGGAGGGCTCTCGTACTCCCTCCCATCTAGCCTTTTTCTTTTTTGCTTGTGGATACCGCCATAGCCTGTGGGGCAGACTTTGGATCCTTTAGCTTTTCCAAGCTAGACCTAATTGACTAGACTGTCTTTCCAGCCTTCTGTAATAGTTGGCCGAACTATGAAATCTCTAGATTTTCATGAACGTACTCTATGATCATGTTTCCCATGCACATCTCCACTAGCGTTCTTTCTTCATAATGGTTATAGTAATCAAGAGCTGTGTCCCTGAACTTCTTAATATATTCCAGGAGATCTTTACCATTCCTTTGCTTTATGCATTGCAAGGTTGCAAGTGTCATAGTTTCCTCCCCATGAAAGTATTTACTGTAGAATAAACCACCATGTCATCCCAGGTAGGGATGGACCCCGACTTTAAGCTAGTATACCAAGTGTAAGCACCATCACATAAGGACTTCGAAAATTTGCGTAATCACAGGTCTTCATCTCCTGAAAATGGTCTCATGGTGTTTACAAACTTGTTAATGTGCTCAGTGGTGCTTCCCTTTCTGCCGTCATACTGCAAGAAATTTGGTGGCTTGTATCTATCAGGGTACGGCTTGCTGAGCAACCTCATAGGGTATGGTGGTCTCCTCGAGTAGAATTTCTCCTTGGGCACTTTTGCCTTTTCTCGTTCCACCCTCTGGGGTTTCCTCTTTGTCAATTGCATTTTGAAGGTCGTGCTAACTACCCTTTTCTTTTGTCTTGTCAGCTTTTAGCAGACGAATTTCCTCTACCAGCTATTATTGGGTATGCTACATTGATTGCATCATCTCAATGAAAAGTTTGGCGTTTTCTCCTTGGTTCTTTTGCTATTGTTATGGCTTAGCCCCCGTACCAACATCACCTTTCTAGTTAGGCTAGTGTGGGGTGGTTGGCAGAGACTATCTCTCCCCTCCTCAAAGTCCTAACAATTACCACCTCAAAACCCTAAACTTAACTTCACTTTAGGATTCAAAAAAAAAAAAAAAAGACTCACGTAACCAAAAAAAAAAAAAAAAGTTAGGATTATGTAAAAAAAGAGAGAAGGACCCTTGTTAGGAGTCTTTTTTCCCTTCTTAAAACCTTAGCAATTACCACCTCAAAACCCTAAACTTAACTTCACTTTAGGATTTTTTTTTTTTTTTTTTTTAAATGCAAGCAATCTGATTCAACTTTCTTCTTTGGTTAATGAATTTTATCTTGAATTTGTTTATATTGTTATTATTAATAAAATTTCAATTCAACATATGTGGATATTTGTTTATATTGTTATTAATGAATTTTATCTTTTATGTCAAATTTTTTTATTTGCTTTCACATGTGCCTGAGATTTTCTTTCTATCTTATTCTTTTGTTATGTTTAGAATTGATTTTCTTTGGAGTATTTGGGTTAATCTCCATATTTATATTGATATTGTTTTTTTGGGTTTGGTTTTTGGGTTGAGATTTCTACTAATTATTTTTTTATATTGTACATGGCAGATAAAGCATCTCTATTTTTTTGGAGAAAAATAAAAACTGCAACCTAAGTCTTCCAGCCTAAGGAACGAAATTTTTTATTTGGTATGTTATATATAAATTTGTTGAATTTGGTTTGGTTTTGAAGTAGAATTTAGGGATTCTATAAATTTTGAAGTTTTTGGTATTTGCATCAGTAGGTTGATCTTAATTCTTCACCTTAAATACTTTTTATTTAGGTTCATGTGATTTTTTGTTTTTGATGAGAATCAACAAGCATTTAAGGATCCGTTGCATGTTCCAGTTGGGCCTATTACTAGAGTAAGATCCAAGAATATCAAAGAAGCACTTAATGCGCTGATTCAAGAGATTTGGGTTGATTCTAACGCAGGACATTCCAAGCTTGGCCCAAAGGAAGATGAAGGCATAATAAATTTAATCCAAGCTATTGAGGGCTGATCTGGCTTAATTGGGCATGATTTATGGCATGGATTAATGACCGATTGACTTTCCAGCTCCATATCAGGTAATAGACATTTTCCCTATTCTGGAGTTTCCAATTTCATACCAGATCTACCTTAATTTTAGGCTTTTATTATTTAGAACGTTTTTTTTATAGCTATTTTCCTATTTTGGATCTGCTAATTTCAGACCAAATCAACTTTTATTTAGGGTTTTATTATTTAGTATATTTAGTATATTTTCTATTTTTAGTTATGTCTGATAAATAGCATGCACTCATTGTAATAGAGGATTATTGAATAAAAAAAAAAAAAAAAAAGGTAAGGCTTTGCTCTTCTTTTGGTTCTTCAAGAACTGTGAACTTATCAGGGATTCTTTCTTGTGATGTTCAAACTTTATACCTTCAGTTCGTGATTCAATTATAATCATTGGGTCAAGGTTTGTTACTTATACTTTTGGTTCGCGTTTCACTTATAAACGGTGGGTCAGGGTTCTATCAAAATTTGAATTTTAGCTTTCTTGGGCAATTATTCCAATATTATTTGTTGGGTCTCAAAGCGTGTCGATTGAGGTTCGCATAAGTTTTCTTATTAAAAGCTATGATTTTTGGTTGATTAATTATTTGTTTGGATTCAACATAAAAGATAATGGAATTAGGTATTATAATTTTGATATTGTTCCATGTTTTGAATTGTCTATATTGTTATTACTACGAGAAAGTCATATTGCTACGCAAATTTGAAACTTGGTGTGTCTTCCTCATATCATGGTCTTTATTTATATATTTACAGTTTATATTAGTTTTGAGTGTGTGTATATATAATTATTGAGAGTTTTGCTTTATTAATTTAAGAATTGTAAATTACTTTGTAGGTTTCGGTAACTATGTACTTGCAACTCAATAATGTTCAATGTTAGACAACACTTCTAAACTATGGAAAAGTATAGAAGTTAAATATTTCTTCATTTAAAAAAAATAAATAAATATTAACTACCAAAATGTCTATTTATTCATTGTTAGATTTTTTTTTTTTTTTTCAGAGACAATAGTTTTTCCATGCATCGCACAAGTTAACGACTAATTTAACAAATAACTTAATTCAATGCAATTTTGTAATTAAAGAATCGTAATATACAGCAACTAAACAACTGCATTACATTTTAAACGAACAGTTGTAAATTGTTTTGGGTAGTCGTGGTAGATAAACACAATGACCATCTTAGGGACATTTAAGTTAACCAGTCCAAATATAGCAACAGAAACAGGAATATCATGTGTTTGTCCTAGTCCCACAACAAATGTCATCTCATTACACTGCATTGTCACCACGTTTCACCACCCCTCTCATGCAAAAGACACATGTAAAGTTCCACAATCCACCTGTGCGCCTCTCTCTCTCTCATGAAAGCAAATCCTATAGCCAGAGTCATCACCATCGACCCTCCATCGCCACCACCAGATATGGAGGATGAGGAGGTGGAGGTGGGCTGTGAAGAAGCCTATTCTCTCATACCAAATCCATTACAATGCTTCACAAAACTAATACTCTTCCAAGCAGACTTGATATACAACTCCTTGACCACTCTCTTCTCACCTATCTCTTGCTTTCTCTCCATTCTCCACGAGTCCTATCACCGAGCTGAGGAGACCAAAGACACTGTGGAATCCACAATCCACAAAATCCCCTCCACCATCACCCATGGTAGCACCCTCTTGTTGAAGATGCTGAGTTTGGGCTTCCTTGGAGCTGCATACGTATGCAAGGTTTTGATGGTAGTGTTGGTCCTAGCTGTTGTTTTGGGTGTTGGGTTGTTGCAACTGTGGGTGGACCAACCTGTTTTTTGTGAGGGAGAGCTTGTATTTTGACTATACTGAGCCTCATCCTAAGGCTGTTTTTCATTTTTGTAATGTTGGGGCTGAAAGGAATAACCGGAGGCAGAAACCGATGGGTGTTCCAATAGGGCACACATTTCATGTTACTTTGATGCTTTTGATGCCTGAATCTGACTTCAACAGAGACATTGGGGTGTTTCAGGTATGCCCAGTTCTTTAAATTAATATTAATTCATTTTATTTATTTATTTATTTTTTTATCTATTTCATTTAGTCTATTCCACCCAAGTTTACTTTATGGTTATTAGACGTCACTTTGGGACATAAGTTGGTAATTGGGAAAGAAAGGAACATAGGACACCCAATTTATTTATTTATTTTTTCGTGCTTCCGTAGTACCTTTTCCCTTCCCCTGAACCTGGAGCTAGTCTCCCCTGAATCTTCCCCTCGTTCATTCCCATTGCTACCTCACATTAATACCTTTCTCTAAACCTTTATATCTCCCCTAACCACAACCTCACCCTACCTCTGTGTTAGAAATACTGAATTTATTGTATTTCTTTACTAATAAAATATAAATGAGTGACTTTATATAGAAAATAGAGAGTGTAGTACAAGTATGTGTGCTATACAAAATAAATAAGGTGGACTTTAAGGCCTATAGCTTATTACATGTTAATAGCCCCCTCAAACTCAAGATGGGTGTGAGACCAATCTGAGGTTGTCCACTAAAGCACAAATGTGTCTTTTAGGATGTAACTTGGTGAAGATATCTGCAAGTTGATCTAACTTGGTGAAGATATCAACAAGTTGATCTTTAGAGGAGACTAAGAATAGCTTGAGAGCACCAAGGGCATGAAAATAACAGATAAAATTACAATCAATTTCGATGTGTTTAGTCTCTTCATGGAAGACATCATTGTGAACAATATAAATGGCACTCTGGTTATCACAATAAAGAGGAGCTGCAGAAGATGTAAACACACCTAAGTCCTTAAGAAGCTATCGAAGCTAGAGGAGTTCAGATGCAGTATCAACAAGGGCACGATATTCCACATCAGTGTTGGAACGGGCCACAACGGTTTGTTTCTTTCTTTGCCAAGAGATTAGAGAAGAAATAAGAAGAAAACAATAACCAGTGGTTGACCTACGATTAGTGGGATCTTCTACCTAATCAGCATTAGAGAATGCACGAATAATAAGAGGAGATTGAGTAGAGTAGTAAACACCATGAAAAAGAGTGCACTTTAGGTATTGAAGAATGCGCTATACAGCAACATGATGTGTCAAACGTGGAGCAAACAAAAACTAGCTCACTTGGTGAATAGTATAAGAAATGTCTGAATGAGTGACAGTGAGATAAACTAGGTTGCCAACCAATTGTTTGTAAAGAGAAGGAGTAGACAGTGGTTTCCCAACTAAGGAAGTTAGATGTGCATTAGGTTCAACTAGAGTGTCAACAATCTTACTATCAATGAATCCAGCTCGAGAAAAAAGTTCAGAAACATACTTAGCTTAAGTAATATAAAGTCCATTAGTTGAATGAGTGATTTCAAGACCTAAGAAGTAGCTAAGATGTCCAAGATCTTTCATCTCAAATTGCTGACCGAGAAAATCCTTGAGTTCTTGAATGCCACTGAGATCATCACCAGTTATGATCATGTCATCCACATACAGGAAAAGCAAAATAGTGCTTTTGTCGGTGCGATGGAGAAATAATGCAGAATCATAAGGAGTGGCAGTGTAATCCAAGAGAAAGATGGTGGAGTTGCACTTGGTAAACCAAGCTCATTGAGCTTGTTTAAGGCCATAAAGTGCACGTCGAAGATGACAAACCTTGTTTGATTCAATAGAGAGACCGTGAGGAGGTTGCATATAAACTTCTTCACTTAAATTCCCATTAAGGAAACATTTTTGATATCTATACGAAAATGATCCCATTTACTGGTAGGGGTAATAGCTAAAAGGGCAGGAATAGATGAGATTCAAGCAACTAGAGCAAATGTTTCTTCACAATCAATCTCATACTCTATGTAAAACATTTTGTAATAAGACGAGCTTTATGGCGCTTAATGGACAAATTAGAGCAAGTCTTGATCCAGCAGATTTTGCAGGGGGAGAGTCACCAAATTTCATGTATGATTTTTAGATAATGCATCAAGTTCCTCTTTTATTGCAATTTGCTATAAATGGTTAGTGGAGAGACCTCACAATAGGTGTGAGGCTTGTGTAGTGTAGCAAGGGTAGTATAACAATGATGGTCAAGTAAATGTGCAGGAATAGATCTTACTCAAGCTAAGTGACGAGATGGAATGTAGGGGACCCAAGCTCAAATTTGGGTAGCTCATCTTCGAGCTGTTCATTTTCCACCTATTTATCTGGTGGTTGGATAGAGAAGTATATAAGAGGATTGAGAGCAATTATAGAAGGAATATGTGGCTCATTTGGAAAAAAAATTCTAAGACAGATGAGGTAGACAGGAAGGCACGGAAGTGAGAGAGCTCAACAAAAAAGCGATATTCACAAAAGATAACATTTAGGGAGACACGAAGACGATAAGAGATAGGATCATAACACCAATACCCCTTTTGAGTTTCACCATAGCCAAGGAAACAACAAAGTCTGGATTGAGGCTCAAGTTTATTGTGCTCATAAGGCTAAAGTAGAACGAAACAGGCAGAGCCAAAGGAGCGTAAGTGGTGATAGTCAGGAGGTGATCCAAAAAGGCACTTATATGGAGTTTGGTTTTGGACGATAGTGCTGGGAATGCGATTAATAGCATGAAGAGCATGAAGAGCACCTTTGCCCCAAAAAGGAGTAGGAACTTTAGCAGAGAGAATGAGAGCACGAAAGGTGTCAAGAATATGACGAAGTTTTCGTTCAGTTCTACCATTTCGTTGAGAGGGACCTGGACAAGTTAGGGGATGAATAGTGCCATAGGAATGCAAAATAGCTTGGAAAGCATGTTGAGTATATTCAAGAGCATTATTAGATTGAAATTTTTTAATGTGTTTGGAAAGTTGAGCTCCATCCATTTTTGCAAAGTTACAATATACTTGTAACAATTCAAAATAATAGAAAGTATGAAAAATCCAGCTATAGGAAGAATAATAATTAACAAAGACAACAAAATATCAAGATTCACCAATACTAGAGATAGAGGAAGGTCCTTAGACATTAAAATGAATTAGGTCAAAGATATCAGTAAACATGATTCACTAGTATTGAAAGGCAAAATTTTTGATTGTGTTTCCTAACTGACACGAAACACAATCAAAATTTCTTTTAGACATTATAACAAACCTCTAGAAGCTAAGTGTTGTACCCCAGAGGAATATGCGTGATCAAGTCGGTCATGCCAAAGTGCAAAAGAAGGTATAGAAGAAATCGCAGCAACTGCAGTAGCGATAGAAATAGGAGCAATAGGTGAAAGATGAAGGTTGTCCACGAGAAACATATACCCAACTCTAGGACTAGCCCCAAGCTCCTATCGCATCCTCAGATCTAGCACAATACACCTAGAATAATCAAAGGTAATGCAATAACCCAATTTAGCTAATTGTCCCACAAAAAAAAAAAAAAAAAAATTGTAAGAAATGTTAGGAACATTAAAGACCCTAGGAATCGAAAGGTTAGAGGTCAAGATAGAACCTATATTATGAACAAACATTGTGAAACTATTTACTATGTGAATATTAAGAGGGTGTGATGCAAGTTCCAATTGAGAAAATAATGACAAGTGAGGTGTCATGTGCTTGCAACAAGCAGAATCCATAAGCCAAGAGGAAGGAGACATACTAGATAAATGAATGTTCAAAAAGTGCATAAAACACTATGAACGTTTAGACCCCCAATTTCCAAATAATCAATTCAAGCTTATTATCAAACAATTAATGTGCGGAATATGAACATAAGAATATAATAGAATTGATAAACAATCTAAACCAAATAAAATCATATCCACAATAGAAATTAAATGGCAAAGATTAAGGGAAGAGAGATGCAAACACAAGGACAACACAGCGATGTGTTATCGAAGAGGAAATTGAAGCCCTCAACGTAAAACCTCTCCGCCACCCTTCAAACGGTAAATAATCCACTAAAGAATGTAGTTGGGATACATGAACATCAGAAGACCCTCTAAGCCTAATCTACCTAGTATACCTAAGCCCTCCATGCTCCTACTCCAACGAGGTTACGCCAAACCTATTTTTTCTTTAACTTACCAGATGCTGCTATAGCCCATCGCATCAACCAATATGAAATTGGTCCCTTCCTAACTACTTCCCAAGCACCAAATGGTCTTCTCACATATGTGGGTATGGTGAGAAAAGGTTTTGGTAATGTATCTCTCAAGGATGTAACAATAGAGAGGGTGAGAGTAGAGGAATTTAAAGAGTCTCTATGTGAAGATTGGGGATGAGTCAATCTTGTTTTTCTCTAGGGTTTCTCTCTCAAAATTCTCTCTGGAAGCTCTCTACAATACGTGGGTATAAGGGGTATTTATACTTGTATGTGTTTGGAAGGCGAAAAGTTAGTTTTTCCAAATCAGAGCTGTCTGACGGCTTGGCCTCGCGACTTGACTGAGCCACGAGTTCCAGCCGCAAGGTAACTAAACGGCCAGACTGGAATTTTTATCCTGTAGTGCTACAGTTGGCATGACGGTTCAGCTTCTCTGCATACTTGGCACGTGTGCAACTTTTGGCGGCTTACAAGCCGCGAGCTACTTGCGAGATCCAGTCGCGAGTTCTTGATTCTTTGCACAATCTTGAGCATTTCTTCACACTCTCTCACACACTACCCTTACATGATTCCCACCTAAATACAGGGTTACTAATTGCTAAAATACAAGCAAATTTGGCACAAAATAAAGTCAACAAGATGGTTAACAAAATTTAACCTTACAATCTTCCCCCTTTGGCTATTTCATGACAAAATCCTAAAATAAACTCTAGACTTAACATGTGAGTTGGGAACAGTTAAAAAAACTCACTCACACCTAACTCTAGAATCTGTGTAGCTCTTGAATCATATGAACAAGTATCTCCTGAAACACAACAACATAATATGATCATTGTATGTAGAAAAACTTGTAATGCATATGAGGCAAGCACAATGCGATCAAGCAAAATGGAATTAAGTAATAAACCATGGCTTGACCATACAAGCAATCACTATAAAATAGTGACCACAATGCTCATTTACACTTGGAATGAACATTCGGACATACAAGCTAATAAGCTCAATGCAAATCACTTGCATGTCCATCACTCAATCAATGCCCAGTACATGAAGTATATGCATCTAGGAACAAGATCCTACTAGGGCACAAGAGTGAGAGTACTTAAAGAAAATCCATAACATTTAGTTAAAAGTACTAGGCTACAAAGCATAAAGGCTGCATAAGCATGGTACAAACCATAAAAGCCTACAAACACATGGAAACAAACTCTAAAAGCTTACAAAAGCAACATGGGTACAAATTAAGACATTTTAAATAGCTAAGCATAAACATGAATTATGAGTAAAGCAAAAACATAGTTAATATAACACAAAGCTCTTACTCTTTTTCTCCCCCTATCATATCACTCCCCCTATCATGAATCATAGGAGTTATGATGAACTTGGAACATATATACTTGTAACCTGAAACACTTGCACAAAACACATTAGACCCTCAAGGTAAAGCAAGTAATAAAATGACACGTATAATGTAACAAATAAATTGTGATCAAGTAAATATGATGTGAAACATGTGAGTAACTTGATCATACACCAAAACAGTCATATTGAAATGACTACAATGATCACATAGCAAAGAAAATGATCATTCGAACATGCATTCAATGAAGCACAATAGCATAAGGATGTATGCATGTCCAACATACAAACATGATGCGATGAGAACAACAAAGGGGTCAAGGAGAAAAGAGAGCAAGTGATGAAGGTACGAATAATGATAATGATACATGAGGGGTGCGAGATGAATGAGAAAATGAAACTCAAACCTTAGACAAAACAAAGTGCTACAAAGCATAAGGTAAAATGAAAATAACTCTCATTGTGCAAAAACACGCGATTTTCGCGATTGAACCGAGTCGCGAACAAGTCGCCAGGGCAAGTTTCCAAACACCCGTGACAAAAATTTAAAAATATTTGTCTAAGTGTTTTTCGCGACTGGAAGTTCCATCCACGAGGAAGTCGTGAGGTAAGCCGCGAAAATTTTTGTGTACCCCTCGTGACTAGACCTTCCACCCATGAATAAGTCGCCAGACTGAGCTGTGAGAAACATTAAAAACCCAAATTTTGAAAAATATTCTAAGTATTTTTTGCGATTGGGACATTGACCCATCGGTGAGTCGCAAAAAATCTCTGTGTGGGCTCGCGACTGGGCCATACGACTGGACCAACCCGCGACTGAGTTGCCAATAAAGGGCAACATTGTTTTTGAAGATTTTGACAATTTTTGCAAAATTTTTTTTTCCAAAAACAACAAAAACACTCAAAAATCTTTTTGTGTTTGATCAACAAAGATTGAGCTTGTGAAAACACATTTAATCAAGTACAATCACACAAATGAATATGGCATTCATTGAACATAGACATATGTGATGTGTGTGGATATAAAAAATGAGATAGTTCTTAGTCTAATGTGAAGCTTCAATGATCAATTTAACCAAGGCATACACAATTAGCACTAAATAATGTGACCCATCTCAATTATAGAAAAATGCATATATGACCTCCCACATAACTTGATTACATAACTTTGAACCTTTTCATTTGGCTCCATATACATCATATCATTTGATCCTTTTTGAAATAATACATCTCATTATGAGATCGATGTCTGAAATTTTTGATATTTCAATTTGATGAGTTAGCCTTTGGCTTTTTGGGTATCATACATTTCATTTTACGTCACTTTTCCTTTTTCCTAGTCAAATACTAGTATGTACAACAGGCTTTTGCAGTTCAATATCTTTTTTCATTTGAAGATTTACATTTGTTGAGCTCTTTAAGCAAAAACATTAAAATAAAGAGTGAGAAAATATATAGGCACAAGTCTATGCATGTCTCAAGATTAACAGAACCATTGACGAATCATTCATGACAAGTTGAAGATCTATTTACAACAGTCACATAGATTTCAAGAGTTTTCCCACATTGATATGAGTGCATAGAGAACAAGTTACGCTCGTAAATGCACAAGACCATTAGCACAAAGGTACAAGACAAAACATGCTTGTGACAAAACACAACAATATCGATCAAACTTTTTGGATTTTCTATTTTTTATGTGTTTTTAGATTTTTACACACACAAAAACGAAAGCATAAAAGTAAGATCAAATGCAAAAACAATCAAAACAATGTATATAAAGATCTAATGCATGAAGGGTCCTATAAAGATCGAAAGAATTAGATCAAGGACCAAAAGAGCAAAAGCTCAACCATAGGAACCCTTCCTCATCCAAACGGAATGAGTGTCTTATGAAAAATGAGACGAGGGTTGGAAGAATGAGAACCGGAGATACACATAGACAAGAAGTTAAGAGCATTAAATACTTTCTTTAACAACATGTTATTTTTACTCAAATCCGGTTTACCTTTTTTAGCACAACTTCCATGAAGCTCAAGTTTCTCTTTTCTTTTGATTCTTTTAAAAACATGAAACAAAGGTGACCAAAGGCACCACAATGATGACAAACAATGTGTTTAGGTCCACGAGGCTTTTTGGGAAGGAATCTAGCAACATGGTTTTGTTTCCTCTTCAATTTATGACATTGAGGTCTTATATGACCAATCACACCACAATGGTGGCAAGTTGGAACAAACTTAGATTCATCCAAAACTTTAGGTTGAGACCTAAACGGAGGCTTTGACATAATAGCCTTTCTCTCCACCTTTTGATTTCTTTTATGTGGAGGAATGTACACCAATTTGTCCTTTGAGGTAGAACCCACAATAGGCATGAAATTGGGTACCACAATATGATTGCAACATATATTATCACCCTTTTTAGCAATAGGTTCAATAATCAAACACTTGGCATGCATCTTAAGAAATTCATTTTCACATGTTAGCTCATCAACAAGTTTGTTAGACAAAACAAGTTTAGAATTCAAGTCCATATTCAAACATTCAAACTCTTTCAGTTTTTCAATAGAATTTTCAGCAAGTTTCTTATATTTCTTAACCAATTTATTAGATTCATTGAGTTTAGCAATCAAATCATTCTTTTCACAAAATAACTTACTCAAATCCTTATTAAACTTCTTAGCCTTTTTCTTCAAGAGTTTAATGTTAGGAATATCAACAACATTCAAAGATTCATGTAACATAGCATCACAATCATGAGGATTATCACTCATAGAGGCATTTTCACAAACACATGGCATGTTACAATCATCAACATCCAAAACATGCATAGAGGCATACAAAGCACTATCCATGACAAATAAACACTAGGGGTCAAGGATCACACTTAGGTATTTAAACCACAACAAGTGTACCCACTCTGATACTAATTGAATGTTCAAAAAGTGTATAAAACACTATGAACGTTTAGACCCCCAATTTCCAAATAATCAATTCAAGCTTATTATCAAACAATTAATGTGCGGAATATGAACATAAGCATATAATAGAATTGATAAACAATCTAAACCAAATAAAATCACATCCACAGCAGAAATTAAATGGCAAAGATTAAGGGAAGAGAGATGCAAACACAAGGACAACACAGCGATGTGTTATCGAAAAGGAAACCGAAACCCTCAACGTAAAACCTCTCCGCCGCCCTTCAAGCCGTAAATAATCCACTAAAGAATGTAGTTGGGATACATGAACATCAAAAAACCCTCCAAGCCTAATCTACCCAATGTACCTAAGCCCTCCAAGCTCCTACTCCAACGAGGTTACGCCAAACCTATTTCTTCTTTAGCTTACTAGATTCCTCTATAGCCCATAGCATCAACTAATATGAAATTGGTTCCTTCCTAACTGCTTCCTAAACACCAAATGGCCTTCTCACCGGTGTTATTTTTCTGTGTGAAACGAAAGCTGGTAACAGTCGTTTGGAGGAAGTCAAAAAATCTATTGGTTTTTCGAAGTTGATAGTAGTTGATGCTAAAGGTTCTGTTGGTGGTATTTGTGTTATGTGGAGGTCCATTGTTTCTCTACAACCGATCGAGTTCAATAAAAACCTTATTGCTGTTAAGGTCACTGATGCTGTTTGCAATCGGTTTCTAGTGGGCTTTTATGGTCCACCTATGCAACCAAAAAGAAAAATGCTTGGGAAAATCTTATGGCATTGTTAGAATCTTTTCAAGGCCCATGGGCCTGTACGGGGGACTTCAATTTTACGATCAACGATAGCAAGATCCTAAGAAGTAACAGAGGTGGCTCCTCAGCCACCAATTATCTGAGGGATTTAATTTTTGAGTTTGGAGCCATTGATTTGGGCTGTTCTGATAGCAAGTTTACGTGGGCTAAAGGAAGTTGGGGTAACTCCACGATTAAGAGGAGGCTAGATAGGGGTATTGCAAACATATCATTGAGGTTGGCCTTTCTTAGAGCCAGTATTGCTCACTTGGGGGCAATCAGTTCTGATCATGCTCCTTTGCTCCTAGATACAAACCCTGAAGATAGCTTCACTCATAGGCCTTTTCGCTTTGAGGCAGCCTAGATTAGGGATAACAGTTGCAATTCTATTGTGGATAAGTCTTGGAATGAAAGGGTAACTGGGTCAGCTATGGTCAAGTTATGTAAGAAACAAGCAGCCACAAGAGAAGCACTTCGTAAGTGGAATAAAGAGGTCTTCGGACACTGCCAAGAAAGGATTAATTGACTTATGAACAAGATAGCTGAAGTCCAAACACCCCCCCCCCCCCCGCTCTGCTGACAATGGAAGAATAGAAGCTGTGTTGCTCACTGACTTGTCGGAATGGCTTGCTAGGAGTGAAGTTATGTGGAGACAAAAATCAAGGGAACTGTAGCTCAAAGAAGGGGATAGGACCACAAGGTTTTTTCATCTCTCCACTATCATTTGGAGAAGGCAAAACAGAATTGATGCAATTAAATGCGAAGATGGGTCTTGGGCCTCTAACTCCAATCAGATCAGACAGCATTTTCTAGACTCTTTCAAAGAGCTTTTTAAAGAAGAAGTATCCTTCCCCACCGATCTAGACAACCTGATTACATCGTGCATCTCCGAGGTAGATAACTCTATCTTGCGTGCAATTCCTACCCCTAAAGAGATAAAAAGAGCATTGTTTGAAATGCATGATACAAAGGCTCCGGGTCCTGACGGATTTCCTGCTCTTTTCTATAAGGAGTTCTGGCCTATTGTAGGAGACACGGTGATTCAAGCTGTTACCTCCTTCTTTGTTGAAAGTAGGATGCCTAAGGGAGTAAATAGTTCCCTTATTGTTCTAGTTCCCAAAACTCCTAATCCATCCTCAACAAACAACTTTCGCCTAATAAGCCTTTGCAATGTAGTTTACAAGATTATCTCAAAGTTGCTTGTCGCAAAGATTCGGCCTCTCTTGCACAAGCTCATTTCTCCCTGCCAATCTGCTTTCATCCCAAGTAGATGGAATGCTGAAAATCAATTGATCATCCAGGAAATGCTTCATAGTTTCGAAGTGAGAAAATTTAAAACCGGTTTTATAGCCATCAAGTTAGAGCTTCAAAAGGCCTATGATAGAGTCAACTGGGGTTTCATCCAAGCTATTCTGTTTAAGTTTGGTTTTGATGAGGGTTTTATAAGCTGGATTATAGCTTGTATTTCTACTGTGTCTTTTAAGGTTCTGGTGAATGGAGGAAAACTTGAGCAATTCAAGCCTACTCGAGGAATTAGACAGGGAGACCCTCAGTCCTCCTGTATCTTCATCTTGGGAGAAGAAATCTTGTCTAGGATCCTTGATCATGAGTTTTGCTCTAAAAACATTAGTGGGGTTAAAGCTAGCATAGGTGGGCCAGCCATCACCCACGTGATGTATGTCGATGATATTATACTCTTCTCTAAGGCCACCAGAAATGATGCTTCAAATATTGTTAGTTGTGTCGAGAAGTATTGCAATTGGTCAGGATAGAATATCAACCGGACCAAATCTGGAGTCTTCTTCTCCAAGCACTCTTGGCCCAATAAAAGAAGAGGGATCAAGCACCTTCTCAACATGAACAGCCTAAAAAAGGATGCCATCTACTCGGGGCCCCCCTATTCCTATCCAGAGCCCCTTCTAAGGACTTTAAGTTCCTCCTAGATAAGCTTAAGACCAAACTGATTGGGTGGAGAAGTAAGTGTTTATCATGGGCAGGTAGGAGTGCCCTCATTACCTCAGTAGCTCAAGCAATCCCAAACTACACCATGTCGACATTCAGTATCCCATCCAAGATATGCGATAAACTTGACTCCGATACCAGAAGATTCTAGTGGAAGCCCAAAGCCACAGAGAGTAGATTCATTGCTTGGAGAGCTTGGGAGAAGGTGTGTCATCCCAAGCGCCTAGGGGGGTTGGGCTTCAAGAAAGCAAAAGAAAAGAATTTAGCTCTGCTCTTCTTGCTAAACTTGCCTGGATGGTTGCATCCAAGAGGGACAGCTTATGTATGAGTATTTTGAGAGCAAAATACAAGGTGAAGCATGATTGGCAATTCAGCGACCCCCCCAAATCAGCCTCCCCTTCTTGGAGAGCTATCGAAATATCCAAAGAGCTGATTGTTAAAGGCACATGTTATCTTATCGGAGATGGTGCTTCGATTAATGTTTGGACGGACCCGTGGGTTCCATGGATCCAAGGCTTCAAGCCAGTGCCCAAGGATGAGTCTCTAACCTACACCCCTCTTTCAGTCTCTCATCTTTTCGATGCTTCTAATCATTGCTGGAATGCTAGGCTCATCCACCAGTTATTTAATGAAGTCTCTGGTCAAGCCATTTTGTCAATCCCTCTACCTTACCACCCCAAACAGGACAAGCTTATTTGGATCCTTGATTCCAAGGGCAGGTTCTCAGTCAAGTCAGCATACAGAGTATCCATAGCCCAAGAGCCACAATCCGATCATTCTGATGTTCCATGGATGAAGCTATGGAAGGCTAGAATGCTGGAGAGAATGAAAATGCTGCTTTGGAGGATCGGCACAAATTCCATCTCAACCAAAGAAAATTTGTCATGTAGGCTGGAGCACATTGACCCTGTTTGCACACTATGTAAAAGTGAAAGTGAGTCGTGTGTGCACCTTTTCTTTGAATGTCATATCTCCAGAGCTTTATGGTACATGGCTTGCTGGGGTTTTAGACCTGACCAGAACATGGTCCAAACTTTTGAGGACATCATAAAGCTGGTTCTTGAGCGTGCAGTTTCCACTCTCCCCACTTATAACAGATGGTTAATCACCTTAAACATGGCCTTCATCTTGGAGGAAATTTGGCACCTACGGAACAACATATTATTCCAAGATGCTCACATTGATATTCCTATGTCCTCCAAATCTGTGATGTCCAGATTCTTAGAGTACTCCAAGCTGGTTGGTGGTGGTCTCCCCAAGCCTTTCCTCAAGCCAGTCATACCTTGGCTCCCCCCTCCACCGGGATGGATCAAAATTAATGTCGTCACTGCTCTGTCTAGCACTACTGCTGCCCTTGGAGTCATTGCTCGTAATCACAAAGGAGAGGTGATCGGTATTTGGGGGAGATGCTGCTCTTTATGCCCCCCACTCCAAGCTGAAGCTGCCACTCTGTTATGGGCAGTTGAGATTGCGAAGCGAGAAGTTTGGCACCATGTGTTTTTTGAGGTAGATGCTAAGGCTTGTTTTGAGCATTTATCCCAATCTGATTCCACGCCTGACTGGTCGATCAGTACCTTCATCAACAACATTCGTGGTCTAGCTTTGAGTTTTTCTTCTGTTAGGTTTAGTTGGGTTCAAAGAACAGACAATTCGGCAGCTCATGAAGTTGCCAAATTTGCTCTTTCTTCCAGTTGGTCCTTTTTCCATAATGGTAATCTTCTGCCAGTTATCGAGTCTGTTTGTAAGGCGGATTACCCAGCTTGTATTTCCTTTTCTTAATTAATGTTATTGCAGATTATCAATATATATATATATAGTTGGGGGCATTTTTTGCATTCCCTGGATTGGTCATACCCCGTGTAAAAACCAAATTCAACATTTCTGTTCTTCCCACATTCTAATCCCCCTAGATTCATTCTAGGCTGATGTAAAAAAGTAACAGCTCTGTTATGCTTTGTCTTTTATCTCTTTCAATAGATTTGTTTTCTGTTCCGACTTGTAGTCTCCCTTTTTTTGTTTACTAAAAGGCTTTTTCTATTCTGCCCTTCTCCCTAAGTTCTAGTTATGTCAACTAGAAAAGATCATATGTTAGAAAGGACTTTATGGGGTTGAATTGATAGATGGTGTTTCATCTTCATGAATTGGCTAAAGAAAGCACAAAGCTGGCATACCTCATAAGAAACCAACCCAACTATCCAAAACATAGACTAATATTCAAATTTTAATCAAAGAAGCAGTTTTCTTTCAGATCTGAGTTGGAAATGCTAATAGAATTTCTAATCAACCATTATCTCTGATGAAAATGTGCCAAAAAATGGTAGCATTAGTATTTGGATTTGGAATTTCTAACAATAGGGAGCATTAAATATGTGGCTATACATCTACTTATAATCCCCTTGATCTCCCATTATTTGATACTTATACTATTTTTGGGCTGTTATTGTTGTCTAGTTTCTGACAGTTCTTAGCAGTTACTTCTTGAAAAGTTTCTGCTCAACTTGCCGATGAGTTTCTGATTTGCTGCATTAACATGTACATGCACCAAATGGTAAATACACTTTCTAAATGACAAATTAAATTATAAAGGAGTGAAAGCACATTAATTTGGAAGGTCAGATTGTCACAAAAAACCAGTTGTCTATGAATACAGATTGCTATGAATTCTTATGTTTTACTCTAGGCTATTTTGTCAGTTGACTGCAGAACTGTTATCAGTCAATGGAGCTGTGATTGCAAAATCTAGCCAGCCATGCATGTTGAAGTTTAGAAGCATCCCAATTCGACTCACTCGGACATTTCTTATGGGCATTCCTCTTTTGATTGGAATTTCTCAAGAGACCCAAATGATAAGCATTGAAATGTTAAAGCACAAGGAAGGCACGCGAAGAACTGAGGTCATCAGAGTAAGTTTGGTTCCAAGGGCTAGAACTTTATCTCCGCCCCAGTTGTATGAAGCTGAAATCCTCATCCACTCTCAGCTGCCTTGGACAAAACAATTGGTATCCAACTGGAAATGGACATTATACGTGTGGACGTCTTTATATATTTACATAATTTTACTTATAGTTATGGTCTGTTTCTGTAAACCACTCATCTTCCCAATGACAACTGCAGCAAGTTTCCGTGGTGACTGTAGTGAGAGGGAATTGATGACCGAAGAACCTGCAGAGGCACTAACCCAAGCTAGAGATGAAAGAGAGGTCTCAGAGTTATTGAGAAAATGGAAAAGAAGGAGCAAAAGAAAGGCAATCTATTTGCATGAGGCCATGAGAGAAACTGTTGGCTCATCCACATCAAGCATGAGTGTAACCAGAGAAGACACTAGTACGGTTGTTGAGGAAGATACTGTGGACTCAGAATCAGTGTGTTTAGGAGGTTGAGTAGTTAGGGCTAAAAGATTGTACGGTTATCATTCCAGTCCCAGATATGTACTTTTCTATTGGATAAGAAATTTATGATTTTCAAGTTGCAAGATTCCTAGTTACAATTCACAAAATGGGTTTATTTGAGAGATGACTAATTTGAAATAGCTCCCTCTGCAAAGCAGGGAAAAGAGTTTTCTAAAGATAAATTCAGGTACGAGGATAGCTTCAAGTGGTGTAGAGCATCATTGAAAAGTCAAATGAAAAGTGGTTTTAGTAAGTATGATTTTTGGGGATCCGGATCCTCTCCATTTCTATTTGAAATGGAGAGTGTCCGGTTAAGGGACCAGATTTGCTTAAAATAAATCAAAAGCTTAAACTATGCCACGTCAATTAAAATTCAAAGCACTTAACTCTTCAAGTTCAACTGGGGTTAACAAGCTTAACTCTTCAACTTCAACCGGGGTTACCAAATCTTCTCCAGGTTTATCTCCTTCTCTAGTATCATAACAGACCATGGACGGGGGATTTTTGGAGCTTTGTGATATATTCGGTGAATAATTGCTACCACCAAAGCCTTAACAAGAACTGACATCATTTTCATAAAAATAATAAATTACTTGCTCATCTAAGGAAGAACTTGGATACTCTTGCAACCAGATTTCTCTCAGAGTACAAGGTAAGACACATGTCCCAGCCTTCCCAGTCATCTTTCTCTCCAGTATCTGTACCAAGTTGCAGTCACAGGACTAAGTAACTTTAAGCCAAATGTTTTTGTCAAAAGAGGCATTATTTTTAGACATGACAACCATTAAGGAAACTTATAAATTTCTTCCTAATGATTTTAATGGATCATAAATATTTGGAAGAAAGATCCATAAGTTCATCTTCCAAACCAGATCCCATCAAGTCACCGCCAATGACCATTGCCACCGCCACTAGCCCTAGCAAGCACAGCACTACCAGACCCGACCTCATCGACTTGGATTGAGCCACCGTTCGCCCATGTCTACCTTGCAACCCAACCCCATCAAATCTGGTTTGTGTTCTTAGTGTCCACCTCTGCATTTTTCTTTTTCAATAGAGTTAACACAAAGTAAAACATAAGCTTTTCTATTCAGTGAACTTGAAGAGTTAAAATCTGTTAACCTTGTTGAACTTGAAGAGTTTAGTTTGTTAACCCCAGTTAAACTTGAAGAGTTAAATGATTTTAATTTTAATTGACGTGGCATAATTTAAGCCTTTGATTTATTTTAAGTGAATCTGGTCCCTTAACTGGACACTCTCCATTTCTATTAGAAATGGAGAGGATCCAAATCCAAGCGTTTTGGTTCTAATAGTAATAGGCAAGTTAGATTTCAAGGAAGGTGGTCAAAAAATGGATTTTGCCACTCTGCTAAATCTAATCTTGTGGGAGGAGTTTTTAACTTTCCTTTGGATGTATGTATGTATTTTTGTGGTTCTTCAGTTCATACCAACGATGAAGATCAAGAAGATGCTTGGTCACAAAACCCAATGATGCGTAAATACAGCAACTTCTTCAAAAACGATGAACTAGGGCAAATTCTATCTCCGGTTACAATTTGCTTAAACAAACTTTGCTCAACACTTGTGCAACTTGTGAACACTTCGACGACCCTTAAAATAATCCTTTTTATATATCTAGGGTTGTGAGAAAAGAAGGCCCAAACACATAAAACTGGATTGTAGTCAAAACATAACTAAAATTCTGTTTTTTCATAAAACTCGACAGATACCTGTCTGTTGAGATGCTGTCGAGCCACAGGGTTGGAACAGCTTTTTAAGCTCGATGGATAGTTAGCTGTCGAGCTTTAATGAATAGCACTTCTTCAACTTGAATCTTGGACAGACTTGCATGTTTTCAACACTTGATCTTGAAACATAGTTTCTTGAAGTATTAAACACATCCTAGATCTACCCAAATACAAGTAAAGTGTGTTTTGTCAAAGGATTAGCCAATTACATAAAATAGTGATATATGTTCCTAACAAGTGAATCACATATGTCCTAACAACAAGCAATATATAAAAACATACATGTAAGGCCTACCAAAAGGAAGTGTTCAAGAATCATGCATCAAGAGCCTACCAATAGGTGAAATCCAGAAACATACATGTAATACCTACCAAGAGGCAGTGTTCATATAAACATCGAATGCCTACCAACAAGCGATATCCAAAAACATACATGTAATACCTACCGAGAGGCGATGTCCAATCATACATTTGAGCCTACCAATAGGCTATATCTAGAAACATACATCTAAGGCCTACCAAGTGGTAGTGTTCAAGAATCATTCATCAAGAGCCTACCAACAGGTGAAATCTAGAAACATGCATATAAGGCCTACCAAGAGGCAATATCCATACATACATCAAGAGCCTGCGAACAAGCAAAATCTAGAAACATACATGTAAGACCTACCAAGAGGAAATGTTCATCATACATCAAGAGCCTACCAACAGGCAAAATCTAAAATCATACATGTAAGACTTACTAAGAGGAAATGTCCATACATACATTGAGAGCCTACCAAGAGGTGATATCATACATCAGGGCCCACTATGGGGCAATATAATACATACTTGTCTGAAGCCTACCAAGTGGCGATATAATACATACAGTCCAGGCATACCAAGAGGCAGTCTGATATATACATGTTTGGCCCACCAAGGGGCAATATCCATAAAATACAAGAAAAATGAGAAAAACATGCGTGTGCAGGGGCTATATCATGGTACAACAATACATGGCTGGCTTAGGGTGAGTCATCATCTTTAACGGCATCATCAACAAAATGCCCAATGTTGCCGTCATTGGCATCATCACCCGCAATGGGACCTATAGAAGGACCGGCTCGATCCGTCAGAAAACCTAGGACATAACCAGGAGCTTGAAAGGGTACTTGATCTAGTACAGGGCCCCATGCCTAATAATCTAAGTGGGCATATCCCCAACTGCTAACTGGCTCAGGAGGAGCAAGTATGTACTCTGACTCATGATAGTGAATAGGAGGATCACTACCAGGAATATGAGGCGCAAGAGGTACAAGCATCCTATGCCCCCTCATCTCACCAATTAGAATGTCGACTTACCCACGAAGTAGGCCTATCTCAACCTAAAGCTGACCCCTCTTTCTCTATAGCTATGGCATGGGCCTCCCTCTCTTTCTACCATAGGTCCCTCTCTCGAGTAAGTGACCTGGCAATCTCCTGCTATATATACCCCTTTCTAGGCAACCATGGTCTTAAGATCTCTCACCCTAGCTTGTAGAGTATCTACATGTAATCTCAAGTGGGCCTCTGAAGCTCGACAAGCACATGCTATGAAAGCTGACCAGCATAACCTAAAGATAAGTCCTTTCAACCAAGAAAAACTCCCAGCTCGACAAAGCCCAAAACCAACACCGCACTTGTGACTTAACCATAGCCTGGGTGACCAAACTCCTAGCTAACAACCGCCCATTATAGGGACAGTTGAGTATCTCACCCCAAGTGACACAATCCAACATAGTGCCGATGGTTGATAGTTGTGCAAAACAACTCTGGTGATCTCATAGAGGAACCAAGCATAAGCCCTAGGATAAACCTCTAATGAAAGGCTAGAATATTGTGTGTGCAGGGCTAAGAGATGCCCAACATATCAAAATCTACGAGCAACTCTCGAGGCTCCTAAAGCTACATCGCGAAGCCGGCCTCATGAAAGCGGTGAAGAATCCATAAGAAAAGGGACTCCCAATCATAGGTCCCTATATCTGACACTACTCTCATGGCCTCTAACAACTTGCAAGTCAGCACCGACCGGTTGTTGCCAAACAAAAACTACTGATGAAATAGAAAAAGAATCGCCTGAAAGCAATGTCGTCTGGCTTTGCCTCCCAAGGTATGTTAATCTTCAGCCACTCCATGCGAATCTGAGGCTCGTAGGTAGGCCAAAAGTATTGTCACCTTGTCAGAGTATAGGGATATTGAATGCCCAAGAGTTCGCTCATGGTAGCAAAATCTATAGGATCGATCAAGATAGGATGCCTATCGAATCTAAGGCCCAGAATAGCTATCCAGTCGAGGGGAAAGACTACATACTCCCCACAACTCAAATGAAAGGTGCCAGTCTCTGCATGGAATCGCTGCACCAGAGTCTCTAGTATCGCATGCCTTATAGAATAAGGAGGAATCCTCAAGAACTCCTCGAAGCCTTGCTCAACCAAAGAACCAAGATAGCACTCATTCATCTCAGGGTCATACAGATGAAGGAAGACTAAAGACCAACCTCTTTGACCACAAATCTTATCAGTGGCCTACGCTTGAAATTAGAAAAGATACTAGTTAGCTTGCATATCTACACATTTAGATCTAACAAGTGAAAGGGAAAAAGGAACAGACCTGAGCCTTTCGAATTTGAGCAGAAGGATGCCTCTTCAGACCATGCTGAAGAGGACTATCGGCTATACTGTTATCAATCTCTCTAGTAAAAGCCTCAGCCTTGGACAAACCGGGTGGAAACCTCGATCTACCACTTCGGCCATGCTCATTTAATCCTAGTTTTTATCTCAAAATATCGTGTTTTATCAAAATATGTCTCTCAAGGTTTGATTCGCCGTGCTCATTTAATCCCAGTTTTTATCTCACAATATCGTGTTTTATCAAGATATCTCTCTCAGGGTTTGATTAAACCATGCTCGTTTAATCCTAGTTTTTATCTCAAAATATTGCGCAAAATATCTCTCTTAGGGTTTGATTCGACCATGCTCGTTTAATCCTACCTTTTATCAAAATATCTCTCTTAGGATTTTGATTCAACTATGCTCGTTTAATCATATCTTTTATCAAATTCTATCTTTCGAGGTTTGATTCGACCATGCTCATTTAATCTCATGAGGGTTTGATTCGACCATGCTCATTTAATCAGGGGTTTGAGTATTCTGCACCCTGTGCGTCATGCTTTCCTTCCAAGAATTATCTAACAAAGGTCCATAATTCTTCATAGAACTTGATTTAGCTGTGCTCGTTTAGTTCTGTTCTTGAAAATCACTCGATGCCTATCATTGATTTTCATCTTTGTTCGAGGTTGGATTCAACCATGCTCATTTAATCTGAGGCTTGAGTATTTTGCACTCTATGCATCGTTCTTACCTTCAAAGAATTATCTGACAGTAGTCCATAATTCTCAAAGTGTTTCTACCAGGGTCTAATTCGGCTATGCTCGTTTAATCCTATGCTATCCTATCTTTATCAAAGTCTTTCTACAAGGGTTTCATTGGGCTGTGCTCATTTAATCCTATCCTATCTTTATCAAAGTCTTTCTACCAAGGTTTGATTCAACCATGCTCATTTAATCCTACGCTGTCCTATCTCTATCAAAGTTTCTACTAGGGTTTGATTAAGTTGTGCACGTTTAATCCTATACTATCCAATCTTTATCAAAGTTTTTCTTACAAGGGTTTGATTTGGCCGTGATTGTTTAATCCTATCCTATCCTATCCTATCTCTATCAAAGTTTCTACCAGGTTTTAATTTGGCCATGCTCGTTTAATCCTATCCTATCTTATCTTTATCTCTATCTTTCTAGGGTTTGATTTGGCTGTGCTCGTTTAATCTTGTCCTATCTTATCTTTATCCTTATCTTTATCTTGTCCTATCCTATCTTTATCTCCATCTTTCTAGGGTTTGATTCAGCCATGCTCATTTAATCTTGTCCTATGTTATCTTTATCTCTATGTTTTCTAGGATTTGATTCAACCGTGCTCGTTTAATCCCATCTCTCGTATGATTTCCAAACCCCTCTTATCTTTTCGGTTTCACTTTTAAAATTAAAGTTTCATCAGCATCATGTTTTAAAATTTACAACCTTTGTTTTAGCATGCATAGTTTCCATATTTTCACTGATGTTTGCACAACCCTTTCTAATAGCATTTTACATATTTGTCTTCTTTCATGCCTTTGTTTGCATTCCCAAAACATAAAAATTTTCTATGTGCGTGGACATGTTTATTTGTGTGAGTATATACACATGTTTGCATTTATAGCCAAAAGAAGAAAAAAAAAACAAAAAACAAAATAAAAAAGAAGAAACAAGGCTAAAATGCAAAACTCACCCTCTAAGTTTCACAATTTTTCATTTCAGTCCTTTAAGTTTGCATTTTGGGATTTCAGTCCTCTAAGTTTGAATCCTCCTCAATTTAGTCTTTTGTTAATATTCCATCCATGCCTACCGTTAACTTGTCCAAAAACGATATCGTTTTGCCCATTATTTAATATTTCATTTTTATTTAATTATTTTTTTCTTAATTAAAAAACATTAATTAAAAAATAAAAATAAAAACCCAGTCAATCCCCCATCTGAAGAACACGAAATAGAAACCCCACTACCCACTTGTGAGAGAGAGAAGGTATTCCACAGAAAGCAAATTAAAGGAACCCAATAAGGCTCTAATACCAGCAGATCGTGAGGAAGAAAGTGAGCAATTGACGCGCATCTAACCCCAGCAGAAAGGCTCTTCCTCCGACCTGAAATAAACCAAGTAATCCACTGTGAAATCAAGTTAAAGAACCCTATAGACCTAGACTAAACCCAGGTACTCAACTCAGTGATGCTCAAGCACCCAAGGTTCTCTAGCCTCATGGTCCGTGACTCTAATGGCCGAGAACACAAGCGCCCCATTGAGAGACCGAGAGGGAGAGGAGGTATTTAGGCTAGAGTCAAGTACATTTGGAGTGGAGCTGCCAAGGATTGGCCTGAGCCGAGATGCCAAGTACACCAAGAGCGGAGCCGTCAAAATACCTTCTGTCCCTCTCGATCTCTCGGTCTCCCGATTTCTTTTTCTCCTTCTTGATCTCGCTCTCTCCCTTTCAATCTCAATTATTGATGGGTTAGGCAATTAGGCAAGAGTAGGTAGTGGGGTTTCTATTTCATGTTCTTCAAATGGGGGATGGACTGGGTTTTTTTTTTTTTTTTAAAAAAAAAATTAACGTTTTCTAATTAAGAAAGAAATAAATAAATAAAAATGAAATATTAAATAATGAGCCAAACAACATCGTTTTTGGACAAGTTAACGGTAGGCATGGATGGAATATTAATAGAAGACTGAATTGAGTAGGATTGAAACTTAAAGGACTAAAATGACAAAATGCAAACTTAGAGGACTGAAATGAAAAATGGTGAAACTTAGAGGGTGAGTTTTGCATTTTAGCCAAGAAATAAAAATGCCACGCCATCTGCGACTATGTCCATGAGGTGTTGCAAGTTTGAAATGAGTTGTGAAAAGCAAACAAGAAGCCAATAGCTAAAGCTTAAAGCTAATTCGCTGTTTGGAAATCCGCCATTAGATACCCAAAGATCCCAAGGGAGGTAAAGGAGGCAATTGAGTGTAAATTCATTTGATGATTCTATCAAAACTTGCCTGATTTTTTATAAGAATTGGAGACACGTTTTTCCCTGAATGAGAGGTTGGCAAAATACAACATCTTTGTTCTTTATCCAACACCTCTCATTGCAATCTAGATGTTTTATGAGAAGGGGCAGCTGTGGATACTATAGTTTGTCCGACCTCAAATTTGGTTGGGAACCCGAGTTTTGAATCAAGGATCTCGTTGGCTCATTTTAACATTACATAAAAACATATTTGAATTCTCGTCATTTTAATATTCAAAGGAAAAAAATCAAGCTCGAGTTGATTGAATTGTTGTGGAAAATTAAGGGTTTGCCACTAAAATATGCTTTATTCTTAAATTGATAATTGTCTTCCTTTGATATAAATTAAAGATCATGTCTAATATATTACTGGAGTTTTCAGGATTGCTTTGATGAGCCGCATTTAGGATAGAAATTAATCTTGGCACTGCTCAACATTACCACTTGATGTAGGAATTTAGCTAGATTTATCAAGAAATGCTCGTCACTAGCTTTAATTGGGTCTGACAATTCCACATTTATTTTAATTTGGTGTCATGATGTTTATCCTTTGATGAATCGGTCTAGCTTTAAGGTTATATGATTATTGGTGAGTGTCAAAAAGGGATGGAATTGGATTGATGAGAAATGGCTTGTAGTTAGTTTTGGAGTATTCTCCAAATAATAGATTTGGATACATCTGCCAGCATAGCTGATTTGGACATATCTACCAGCACATTCTTGGATAGCACGGAGGACTCAACACTACACTCCCACACATTCCTTACTTGAACAGAGAGGGGGGGGGGGAGTGTGGACACAATGGATTGTTGGATTCGCCACCTAGTTTTTGCAATGGTCTAAGAACCATATATATGGTGTCCTCTCGAGGAAGGACCATTGATCTTACTACCAGAGATAATGAGTTTGGAGTTAAAGTATGGTCTTGGGAAGGTGTTAGGTACCCAAAACCACCCGACCCTAAGGTTGGCTTCCTCTCATTGTGTTTTATGTCTTAACCCTATTTAAGGCATACTTATTATTGTATCCTAACTCACACACACACACTAGCATACATCTAAGCACACAACATGGGATCAATCATCCCAAAAAGACCTAAGCATACATCAATCATGGAAATCAACTAAAGCCTAACATTCATCTAGCATGGCATGTCACATCAACCTAGCATTCCTCTAATCATGCATATCATCACATCAAAGACCCTAGCATACATCTAATCATGGCATCTCTTAACAGATTACATCATCCAAGGCAACAACAAAACAAGGCAGAAAAATAGGCTTGGCAAGCAAACATAGAACATCACTTGTATTCCAAACTTTTAGACATGAAATCAAACATCAAACAAACATATTACATCATTAAAATGAATGTTCATACCAATGCATAACTTACCTCACTTACCTTGCAGCAACTTGGCACCTATGGCATAAATTGTATGAACATGTGAATGTATGTTCATGGCATTAAAGTAAGGAAACAAAAGATAAACCCTAATTTAGATTTGTGAAAAGCAAACAAACAAACAAGCATGTGAAATAGAAGCTCAAAAGCATGAATAAATATAAAAAGGAACTAAAATAGAAGCATATTTATGCAAGGAATCAAGAAACAAAATCAGAAAAATTAGGGTTAGAGTTTCTGGGCAGATCATGTGCATGCATGAACAAGTTTGCATGCGCATAATCAAGCCTACGCATGTAGCCAAGATTATGTGCACTTGGGTTTCAACCCAAAAACCCTAGCAACACAAAAACTAAAGCAAAACTTCAAAACGATAAATCTAACATCCTAGCATGTTTTAAAACACAAAACTACGTAGACCTAAGCTATATAAACATATTAAAACATATAGCAAACAAAGAAACAAAACAAACAACAAGATTAAAACAGATTAGAGAGAAAACGAGTTTAGAACTCAATACCTCAAAACAAAAGCTCCTATGCTTGATTTTTGACCATTCCCTTTAGTCAAATCCATTCACAATCAATAAAAATGTGATTAGTAATCTTAAACTCAAAGATCAAGGCCAGAAAAGACCTTAATCAAAAGAAAATTGACTTAAAGATGTTTTTTGAAAAACACCCTCTTTGATTCACTATTTCTAGTAAATCTAAGTGTTTTCCCTTAGGATTTCACTGTTTTTTGAAAATGTACCATGTATGGCTATTTATATTGAAAAAATAAGGGTTTAGAATGACTCCTAAATGATGTGAGATTCGTTCCAAAACCCAGTTTGAATGCAGAAAACTTTCCTTACATAGTTTTTGGAATCTGCCATGTGTGCGCAGGATCGTGCTTGCGTGCACATGCATTATGGCTACACACGTAGGCCGATTCTTGTGTGCATATACTGAGGATTTCCTTAATTTACTTTTCAAAAATAGATTTATTTGCTCAAAAGTTACATTTTTCATTTAACATTTCTCAAGTCAATTTAACATCAGATTGGGCCCTAAACCAACCTTGGGTCTCAAAATTTTAGCATCATAAGGAACAGGGGCTCAAGTCATAAAGGGTACAAAATGCAATGTCTATAGACCCCTTTTTTGATTCATGAGCTTCACTAATCGAATTAAAAGAATAAGAGACAACATTTTGTTTCGACATACGGTTCAGGACCAACCCATGCACACGACACATATCACGCATACATGGGGTGGGGTGCAGCTCCGCAAAGTTGCGTGGGATTCATATGTCCTAATTCCCACCTTTTTTTCTCGGGAAATTAGCAATGACAAGTTCGCTATCCTAGAGCTTGTTTTGCTAATTGCAAGCAAAAGACAAGTGACTCGTTATCCTAGAGTCATTATAAAAGAAAAACAAACATGACTAATGGCCGCAACCATCAACCAAACAAAAAAAGGTGCTCTTACGAGATTAAAAGGATATATATCTATGGTGTCCATCTGGGGCTCTTGCCTCAAACTTCTCCGAGTGGCTTGCCTCTGGGAATACTTGTCTTCTCTATCTCTATCTCTACCTGTTCTAGTGAGGCTCTTGCCTCGGGGTGACCTTCGTATCTATCTTTATCTCTACCTTTTCCACTGTGCCTAAATATTCAATTCGCTCAGGATATGTGCACAAGTTCTGTATGGTGTGCCTACATGTCCAATTCCCTCGGGATACGTGCACAGATTATGGGTAGTTCCTTTATGATTTGTATGGTTTGTGGCTCGTGCCTGCATGTTCAATTCTTAAAAGATATGTGACTAAACTCTGTATTCTGACTTGCTTGACTATTTAATGGATGAAAGATCCACTAGGGATGCTGAAGAACTCACTGGGGAGTGTAATCTACTGAGAAGTGTTTTGGTGATGATTCTAACCTACCATGAAGTCTTGATGGTGTACAACCCACTAGGGATGGGTAGCTTACTGGGGATTTTGTTGATGGTGTGTTGCTTATTGGGGAAACTTTCTTTCACTGAGGAAAAATTATCTTCTTCTTTCCTATGACTCACTTGGAATTAATGCTGACTTTACCCTCAAGGGGGTTTTATCAAACTCCGTTGAGGAAACCTAATTTTGCAACTCTCGAAGGGGTTACTCATATGCCTTGGATATACAAGGGAGTCCTCTTATGATACTGAAACTTGCTTGGGTATTTGGTTGATGATCTTAACTCACAAAGGGGTTTTCATGATGATCCATTGAGGGATGTTCTTAAAGCTTCTGATTCACTAAGGGATGTTTTTTATGCTTTCGATGCATTGGGGATACTTTGAATGCTTTCGATCCACTAGGGATTCTCTTTTAGGGTCTTTGTGTTCTTTGTCTACTGAGGGCACTTCCCTAATTTTATTTTATTTTATTTTATTTTTATTTTTTAATTTTTGTGCTAAACTACACATAGTTTAGCGGGGAGGCCTAAACTACATGTAGTCATGTCGTTTAGCCATTAGGTATGTTCCTGCCACTTCATCTTTTTTTTTTCTCCGACAGTTACCAAATGTTTTTTTCTATTTTCATTTTCTTCATCTCCCTCATCTCTTCACATTCTCTAACTCTCTCTACAAAAGCCTTTTGCCTCTTTCTCATTCCCTCACGATCTGACCCTCATCTCCTTCAATCTCAACTTCTCTCTCAAACTCTCTTGTAGATACCATATTTTGTCCGACCTCATATTTGGTTTGGAGCTCGAGTTTTAAATCAATGGTCTCAAGGGTTTATGTTGACATGACATTAAACATATTAGAATTCTCTTTATTTTCATATCCAAAGACAAAAGAAATCAGGCTTGAGTTGATCGAATTGTTGTGAAGGTGAGAAATTTGCTAGTTGTGGGTTTGCCATTAAAATGTGTTTTATTTCTTAAATTAACAATTTTTTTCCCTTGAGATACATTAAAGATCATATCTAACGTATTACTAGAGTTTGTAGGATTGCTCTAGTGAGTTGCATTTAGGATAGAAATTAATCTTGGTACATGCTCGGAATTACCATTTGATGAAAGAAGTTAGTAAGATTTATCAAGAAATGCATGTCACTAGTTTTAATTGGGTCCAACAGTTTCACATTTATTTTAATTTGGTCCCATGATGTTTATCTCTTGATAAATTTATCTAACTATCCTAACATTTTATTGAGTGTGCTTAAAGTCCATTGATTATTGATGATTGTTAAAGAATGAATGGCAGATTGATGAGAGATGGCTTGTATTTGGTTCTAGAGTATTCCCCAAGTAGCCAATTTTGGACATATCTGCTACCAGCTCATACTTGGCTAACATGCAATTCATGCTTGGAGAGTAGAAACCTCTAGCTTCCCTCCCCAGCATCACTTAGTGCTCTATACCCACACACATTCCTCATTTTCAAGAGGGAAGACCACACAAAAAGAATGGTTTTGAGACCCACGGTTTAGGCAGAAAAGAGAGATCCTCTCTAGCCCTCTCTCTCATTTTTCTCCCTTTTGTCCTACATCTTCAACCTAAGAAAAGCATCCCAAAAAAAAAAAAAAAAAACAAAATCACCCCAAAAATTGGCATTGATTCCAAACACATTGAGAAAGCATCGTTGTGGGGTGCCTAACACCTTCCCTACATGTAACCAGACTTCCAAACTCAAGAATCAAGATATTTTATCCATCCACATTAGATTAGGAAAAATGCCATTTTTCTTAACCTAGGATTGGCAATAAAATCAAATAGAGTCGGTTGACCAATCACACCTTAAAAAAAACCAATGATTGGTGGCGACTTCTAGTACCCTTGGTAATTTCCTTAAAATCGACTCATATTCCAATCACACACTCGAGGTACAACACACCTCCATACTCTCACACTGAGAAAGCGCTCAAGCATCACCGTAATGGGTGGTCAAGCGGCTGCGAGGCATTGACAAATCAGGGACTCCACTGGGGATACTTAGAGAGTTTAGTCTTTTAAGCTTTTGATAAAAAAAAAAAAAATCTTTGGACATTGGCTTTCAAAAACATTGAAATTGGCATTAGCATCCGAGGCTTTCCGTTTTGAAAAATGCTTTTACTATATCCTCGTAAACTATTTTCAAAACTCAAAAATATTTTCCAAAACTGTTTTCAAATGGTTTTCCAAAAACCGGCTTTGAGGTATTTTTGTATGTGTGAAGCTTAACTACTTTCCTAAAGCATGCTTTACAGCTCTCCTTCACATATGCGAACCTAGGGTAGTAGACTTAATTTCTGCTACACCTTTATCTATGCATATATCTGTTGTGCTTGGAAAGTCTTTCCCCTTTCATTTCAAAATGCATGACATCACCCCTCACATTGGGTCAAACCTAGACTAAGCGTTGAAGGCGAATGCTGGATGCATATACCGTAGATAGTTACTAGATGCCGAATTGTAGGCTTTCTTGGGTCCATGGGTGGACAGGATATCCTTCATAGGATTGTTTTCAAAATGAGTCAAGGGGAAAGTGTCCAGTTTCCATTTGTAGGCTTGACCTTTGGATTTAGGGACAAGCTTCCATTTTTACATTTTAGGGTATACCATAACTTTAGGGCCACCCTTCCATTTTTACATCTTTTATTTGTTCTTTAGAATTAGGTGAACACATGATATATGGTTAAACAAACAAGAAATATAAAAGGTTGTGGTAGGGTCTAGGATCTCTCTTGTGTGGGTAGGCTCCTTAAGGCTAAAGGAATAGATAAGTAGGTCACTCACAACTTGGTGGGCTATCATTCCAACTGAAGGCCTAAATGGACCCCATAGTGGATTGGTAGCAAACATTTAACGTACTCAAAGCTTATTATAGGCAATGGCACTGATTGTAAGTTGGTGGGATGAACTCTGAAAGATTTTGGCCCGAATAGAGCCTTCCATCTTCCCACTCATCACCAACTGAGGTTAAGGGACAAAAGAAACCAAGTGATGTGTGTGCAAACAAGTATTGAAATAGTTTTTATCAAGGTTAAGAAATAAGACACAGAAATTAAAGTCATCATCCCCAACAGAGTTGCCACTTTGGACACAACGAACGAGGCGCCACCTAGTTTTGCAATAGCCTAGGAACCAAGAATATAGTGTCCTTTCGAGGAAGGACCATTGATCTTACTACCAGAGATATGGGTTCGGATTTTAGGTACGTTCTTGGGAAGGTGTTAGGCACCCAAAACTGCCCAACCCTAAGGTTGGCCTCCCATCATTGTGTTTTACGTCTTAAACTCGATAAAATCATGTTCAACAAGTCCTAAACTTACACACACACTAGCATACATCTAAGCATACAACATGGCATCATCATCCTAAAATACATACAAATCCATTCGTAAATCATAGGAAACCAAACCACACATATACAACCTTAACATTCATCTAACATGTGAAAACCCTATCATGTCATATATGAGGCAACAACTTAATCATGCCAACAAGTACATCATTTATCAATTAAACACAAAACCCAACAAAACAACACATGTACATGTTCATCAAACAAAACATAACAACACATATGCATATGAATGTAAATGAATGACTTACCTTTATTCACCTTGCAGCAACTCAGTACTTACGGCATCATGCATGGGCATGTGAATGCATGTTCATGGTATCAAACTAAGAAACAAGAGATGAAACCCTAATCTAGCATATCAATTGTAAATAACAATATAACATGTGAAATAGTGGCATCAGATACACATATACATAAAAAGAAACTTAAACAGGAAAATGTGAGATAAGAAAATAAAATGAGACAGAAGCAGAAGACTAAACTAGGGTTTCTAAGCAACGGCCTACGTAAGCATACTGAAGGCTGTGTACACAAGCCAAGACCTGCGTATGCAGGAGGAGGCCTTCGTACACATGCATAAGGCATGTGTGCGTAGCTCTTCTCAAAACCCTAACCCAGAAATAGCAAAGTCGAAAAACATAACACAAATAAAAACCCTAATTTTAACAACCAAACATGCTCAAGATATAAAGAAAACTATAAAACTAACCTAAGCAAACATATATAAGCACAACTAAAGAAAACAAATAAGATTAAAACATAAAAGAAAGGCAAAAAAGAAAAATGAATAAAAAGAAAGAGTTAGACTCAATACCTCACATGAGAAGCCTTATAAGTTGATTTTGATCATTCCCCTCAGTCAAATCTATCACAATTCAATAAAAGTGTAATTAGCAACGTTAAACTAAAAGGATTGGGGCCAGAAGAGGTCCCAATTAAACAAAATTGACTTGAGGGTGTTTCATGAAAAGCTTCCTTTTGATTCACTATTTTCTAGTGAATCTTGTATTTCTCCTTGTGGGATTTCTATCTCCTTTGAAAATATACCATGTAAGGCTTTTTATAATGGAAAAAATGGAGTTTGGAATGACTCCCAGACGATGTGGGATTCATTCAAAACCTCAACCATTATTGCAAAAAACTTGTCTTTTTATGTCTCTAAAACCCTAGTTGTGTACGCATGCTTTGGGCCATGTACGCAGGTTACTACCCACATATGTGAGCCAAGGGCCACTTTGGTCATTTTATTTCCAAAAATAGATTTTTTCTCATTTAAAAGGTTATATTTTCCATTTTAACACTCCTCAAGTCAATTTGATATCTAATTGGGTTCTAAATTGGCTTTGGGCCTTAGAGTTTTGGGCATCGTTGGGGAACGGGGCCCGAGTCGTAAGGGGTACAAAATGCGATGTCTACATGACTTCAATGGGATTAGGGGTTTTGCCATCATGTGTCACCATGTTCCTATGATTCCAGATTGTCCAAAGGAATGTGAAAATGGATTGTAAATAGTCCATCTTTTCTTGATCCATCTATTTGAATCTCATCGTGATGTTGCTAAGTTAGATCTGTAACCCTGTATTGTAAAAATCTGATGTATGAATGGCTAGAGCAAATCCATGCCAACAAGCTCTAGCAAAGGTGCAATGGAGAAACAAGTATAATCTAGATTCATCCTCCTCATTACAGAAGGGGCATGTGCTAGTAGTATTAATTCCCCTGTTTTTCAATGTAAGGAAGGTAGGTATGCTATCTTGCATGAGTTTCCACACAAAGAAATTAACTTTGTGTGGAACTTTCACCTTCCAAATGAGTTTCCACACCTCAGTTGGAATTTGCGGAGGTCTGAGCTGAATAGGTGACTTTAGAACATCATCCTTAAGGAGAATTTTGTATGCATTCCCAACTTTATACTCTCCAAAGTTTGAATGTTTCCAGAGGAGCTTATATGATACAGCACCATTCTTAGATATAGGGATGCTCAAAATTTCAAAAAATTAAGGGGCTGGGTAAATGACTCTAACCAGATCGACTTTCCACAAACCAGTATTTTGGTCAATGAGGTCAGCAACAATACCAGTAACAAGATTTGGGTTTTGTAGGTTTTGAGTAGGGCATTGGAACCAATCAGGGTGTTGTAGAGAAATGTCCCATCCTTTCCCTATCCACCATCTTCCCTCTTTAAGCTTTGGGTTATCCTGCTTAATTATACTCCTCTAGAACCAAGAATGATGGGGTTTAGGCTCACATTCATGAATGAAGCATCTTAGGAAGTACTTAGCTTTGAAAGTTTTAGCCATTAAGGAATGCGGATTCTTGCTTATCCTCCAAAATTTCTTTGCAAGCATTGCTTGGTTCATGGAGCTGAATTTCTTGAGACCAATACCACCCTCCTTTCTACTTTGGCACAATTTATCCCAATGAACCAAATGCAGTTTTTTAACACCTTGGTTATGCCACCACCAAAAATTTCTAATTACTGAGTTGAAATTCTTGCAAGTAGTTTCAGGAACTTTGAAGCAAGAGAAGGTGTAAAGGGGGATAGTTTGGAGGATAGAGGAAATAAGTGTGCTTCTACCTGCCTGGGAGAGCAGTCTTGCTTTCCAACCTTGAAACTTATATTTTAACTTATCTACCAAAAATTGGAAATCAACAACTCTCCTTCCCCTTAACTTAAAATCGAGACCCAGATATTTATTTACTAGGGGTTTGAACCAAGTTAACCTTGAGGGATCTAGCAAGGGAATTTTGTTCATCTCTAGGCATTTTGGGAGAACAAAAAAGGTTAGGATTTTGACAGATTAATTCTCTGCCTTGATAAGGTACAATACCAATTCAAGATATGTTGGATATTAAGGAGGGATCTGTTGTCTTTTTTGAAGAAAAGTAGGGAGTCATCAGCAAAAACTAAATGAGTAAAGGAACAACCATTTCCACCTACCTTAATCCCTTGAATATCCTTATTGTGTTTGGCTTTTAAGAGAGAGAAGGATAAAACATTTGAACACATAAGGAAGAGGTGTGCGGACATAGGATCCCCTTATCTAAGTCCTTTAGAAGGATTGAAGGTATGAGTCATACTACCATTCACCAGTAGTGTATATTGAACAGTTGAAATGCACTCCATAATCCAACCTATCCACCTAGGACTAAAATTCATAGCCACTAGCATCGCTTTCAAAAGTTTCCAATCTACCCTGTTATAGGCCTTACTCATAGCACTAAAATAGTTCTTCCTTCCTTTTTACCAAGAAGGTCGAAGATTTGATGGGCAATCAAAATATTGTCAAAAATGTTCCTTCCTTGGATGAAAGCATTTTCGTAGGGCGTGTAGCTGAACCATGAAAGGTTTAAGCTTATTGACTAGAATCTTGTAAATCACATTACAGAGACTAATAGACATAAATCGATTAACATTCTCTGGAAAGGGGTTTTTTGAAACGAGGGTGATGAAAGTATGGTTAAGTGATTTGAGTAAGGAACCTGAGTGAAAGAAAGCTTGAACAGCACTGAAGACGTCATTCTTCACAGTGTCCCAATATTCCTAGTATAAGAAAGCAGGAACTCCATCTGGTCCAGGAGCTTTGTGGGATCCAAGTTGGAAAATAGTGAGCTCTATCTCTCTGTTTGTGATAGGACTATTGAGAGCAAAATTCTATTGATTGGATAATTAGGAGATGGGTAGAGCTTGGATTTCATCTAATATGTACTCAAAGGTAACATTTACAGTTTCTTCATGGGATTTTTTAAAATGATCTACCAACAAAGTCTCTATGCCCCTCTGATCCTCAACAGCTCGTCAATCTTCATATTTAAGTTGCAGAATTTGATTTCTGGCCCTTCTTTATTTCACTACAGTTTGAAAGTATTTTGTATTCCTATCACCTAAGATTATTCGGTTGCATCTGGCTTTCTGACCCCATATCACTTCATCCCTATGCATAAGAGTTTCCAGATCTTCTTTAAGAATTTTCTCCTTCCTAACATCATCAATTGTGAGGATGGAATTTTGCAAAGTTTGGAGCTGATCTTGTTTATGTTTTGTTCCACTCTTCCAAAAACTTCTTTATTCTAGGTTTTGAAAGTTTTCCTCACATTTGAAATTTTATTCCTCAATTGATAAGCTCTAGACCCAAAAGTTCTAAAGTTCTAGGCTTGCTTCACTACATTCTTGCACAAAGGGTGTGACATCCACATATACTCAAATCTAAAAGGCCTGTTACGAAAGGATTGCTAGAGTTCAAAGTCAAGGATTATAGGACCATGATCAGATTGTATGATTGGTAGGTTCTTAAGTGCATAATTAGGATAAGCATTTATCCAATCAACACTTGCAAAGGCCCTATCAAGTCTCTCCATTACAAACTTTTCTTCCTCTCTCCTATTCATCCAAGTAAATCTTTAACCAGATGCTACTACTTCACATAGGGCTAGTCCAAAAATAAGTTGTTGAAAAGATTCATCCTTAAGAGTGTAACTTGATTGAAAGAAAATTTTTCTTCTTTATTGAGGAATTGGTTAAAATCGCCAATACAGAGCCAATTAGGATGGGTTAACAATTTTAGTTCCTTAAGTTAACATCAAACTTCCTCACTTTTGGTATATTCAAGGTGACCATAAACAAAAGTAATGAAAAGAGGTGTACCTTTGTTGTCCAGCAAACCAGTGTGCATAAGGTGCTTTGATGCATAGATGATCTATAGTCTCTATCGGGGCATCCAGGCAAGCAAAAAGCCCCCACTGAGTCCATCTCCTGTGTACTCTTTTCCTTCAAAAAATCCACATTTGCTCCAAATTCCTTCACCTTTATCCTTTGCTAATCGAGTTTCCATAAGAAAGAGAATGCCAAGCCTATACTTAAGGGAAAATTTTTGGCACTGTAAAATTGCAGAGGGTTTGCCCAAACCTCTACAGTTCCAACTTAATATTCTCATGGCTTTTGGGGAAGCTAATGAAGGTTAGCTTCCCTAAACCCACCTTGATCTTCTGAATTAGGAATGATTGAGTTTCCTTGATTTCCATAAGTTATCACAGGGACAGGCTCAACGTTTTCTTCTAGGCATAGATCTTCCTTCTGCCTCTCTGAAGTATGAGAAATAGAAAAGAAACCAAACAAGAGTTTTTGTCTAATGTTTCTCCCTAATCTCCCTATCTCTTTACAGATTCTCTTCCTTGAATCTAGGTTGAGGGCTTTTTAACCAAGGTGTAGATCTATACATTCACCACATCACAGCCACGATATAGGGCAAGGGTCTGAAATTGCAAAACTAGGGGATAATGGACCTAGGTCAATTGTAATTAGGCCCGGTGAACTAAGTGTACGTGTACCTACATCCATTAGTGGACATGGACCGAGCCTAATTGTAGAAGATTTTTTCTAAAGAGTACAGGATGGATTAGCTTGTTGGGCCCTAGGGGGCAGTCCACGGACTGAATCATGTGCATGGGTTTGGGCTCGAGTCAGATGAGGTCCCCTACTTGACTCACCCCACTCAAAATGAAATCTATCCCTATCCACTTGTTGTACAAGGGATTTGACTAAGGAATCAGGAGACTTAGGGATTTGGCCCCTATTCTAGTGTGAAGATGGCAAGACCTTAGGTCGATCCCTATTCAGACTATCTAGATAGAACATGACAACTTTGCTCAAATCACTTTCTGTTTGAGAATCTAATTTTCCATAAGTACACCAATTGTGATAAAAGGGCCCTCACCTTCAATCCATGACCATCTCAATGTTAAGGATTTTGTAGGGAACCATGGGGGACGTAGGGAAAAAGTGGCACCAGAAGTCAGATTTGGGATTGGGTTTTGATCTTTGTTGGGTAAGCAAGTTGATTGGTTTGGGTTATCGTCCCCTAAAGTTGGATGAGCAGGGGATAAAGCTGGCGAGCTAAAGGGAGTGTTGGGGTTTGAAAGGTTGCCTAGGTTCAAGGAGTTTATTGCAGAATTTAGCGTGGTCTGTTTCGTATCATGATGGTTTGAAGTATGTGTTGGTGCTGCAGCTAGATGGGGAGAAAGGGTTTGGAATTGGTGGATTGGGGTTTGGTGGCTGAAGGTGTTGTTGCATTTAACCATACCGGATTTGGGTAGTCCACCCCCTTCTCCAATTATAAGAGGCTCTCAGGAAGTTTCCAAATTGGGGTTCAAGTGTACCGATGCTGAAATGTACCTAGTGAATGTTCTGAATGCGATGACACTGCTTGAATAGCATCATTTTGACGTCTTCCAAGCTCTGAGAACACTAGCTTCGTGTATGCCTAATCAAACCACATATGTTACATAACTTGTGCACCTTCTCATATTTGCATTATATCTATTTTTTTTACCCATCATCTAGTTTGAGCACAAATCCTGAGACTATAGCCATCCATGGATTTATCCGAATTCTAATCCTCACAAACCTAATATTGCGAGGTATCCTATCCTCCCAATCTACTTGCTCGAACATACCCATTGTTTGACCCATCCTTTCAACTAAATCTGGGTATTGGCACTCCAATGGAAGCCCATGCAATTGAACCCAAATTGAGACAAAGTTTAGTTGGAGCCATTCAATAACTAAATTAGGCCTCCATTTCTCTAGCACAAATAGCTCTCCATCCACAGCACATGGGCCTTTAGAGCAGATACGATTGAGGTTGTCAATATGGTTGAAATGTAGGATGTAAAAGTAGGAATCCCTTCCAACGATTGTTACATTACCTCTAATCCTCCATGCAACATTGATAATGTGTTAGAGGTGGTTAACGAAGAACTTCTTGTAGTCTATAATGAAACCAATAGCACAAAGACCCCAAAAATCCAGTTGAATTGTGACTTCTTCAGGGTCAGGTTCAATTATAGTGCCATGACGTGCAAAAAGGGACTTCGTCTTCATCACTGGATCGATAATCTATTTCCACTTCTTCTGCAAAAAACTCTGTGCTAGCATCCGATTCACTACTTTCAATACAGTCGTAGTCTCAAGAGTTTATTAGGTCATCCATAAGGACCAAAGAGAATCAGATGTAAAGGAGTTGCATGCAAGAGGACAAGACAGAGAAAAAAGCAAAAAAGGCCAGGTTTGATGACAAAGGGGGAGGGGACAAAGGGAAGGAAGAGAATAAAGAAAGAAGAATGTCAACGGGCAGCTTAAAAAAGAAAAACGCGGTAGAAGAGAAAGACTTGATTTAACGGAAGGTATGAGAACAGGACACATTTCACACATGCAGAAGGAAGTCTGGAAGAAAAAGATTGAGTAAAAGTCAGTGGTTGGCAATAAAGGGAAAGGACAGCTGAAGTGAGTAGGAATAGAGAAGTTGAAAGCTGATTGGTATAGGGGTCAGGAAAATAGACCGCCAGCACAAGGGGCCTAGAGGAAAACACTCTCCTAGAGAGAGAAAATTCTCTTCTTAACTTTGTAGACTAAATTTTAAAAGTATAAACCATAAGATGAAAATTGTAATTTAACCTCTCTTTTGTAGGAATTAAAGAATAAAATATAAATTTTTGGGAAAAAAATTTTGTATAATTTATTACATGTTATACCTTTCATAACTAAATTCAACTATGTGATTCTTCACAAATAAAAAATAAAAAATTCAACAATGAAATTGCTTTGTATTCATTGACTAATATAATTATATACTTGAATTTATTTTGAGCACTTAATTTTCCATATATTTTTGCCCTAAATTTATTGAGTTTCAAATGGCATTATTGGCCCTCAGCACATAGTTATTAAGTTGTCAATTTTTTTTTTTTTTTTTTTTTTTTTTGGGAAAGAAGGGTAATTTTACAGTATTCCCTTTTTTTTGGGAGGTACGATACTCACAAGTATGCAACCTGTTATATCAGGTTACCAAAACATCACATTTAACAATTCCATCCTCACATTGTGCAATACATAGTTATTCTTGAGTTGTAAATTGTTCCATCATCACATTTGACTGTACATCGTTATTATTGAGTTGTAAATTGTTCAACTTTCTACATTATTTAGGGCTCTTCTCTCGCCACCATATCTTGAAAGAATGAATCGTGCGTGGCTTAGAACCAAAACAAAAGAAATCATGCGTGCCAACCCAAGACATGTCTAATTTTCCCCAAAATCATTTGCCTTAAAAGGCTTTTCTTTTTTGGTAAATGCCAGAATGGTCTTCAATTTCTTTACAACAATGAATGTATTAAAGGAAACACGTTGCTGAAGAAAGAGCATTTGTTGAAATAAAGGTGTAAATATTATGATAATCTTTATGAGTGCCCTCGGAACAGTTGTTAATAAATCATATTAAGAAAGTTTTAACATCACTTTTATAAGAAATATAAAAAGTTGTTAACAAAATTAATTACTTTATTATTTTCTCATAATATATTTTAATATTAATTCTTGATGATGCACAAAACTGTCAGTGAGTTGATCATCCATGCATGCCAATGAAGGTTCCTGAAGAATAAGAAAACGAAGAACTAAAAGAGAGCACCGGTGGAGTGTCAGCCAAAAACCCTCTAAAGGTTAAGTTAGAGATAGGAAAATCACCAAGAACTCAATAGTGTGAGAGTTAGGAATTTTCACTTACCTTAAAGAATAGGAGGTTGGATGCTTATATACTGGTGTAGAGTTGACCAAGATCCCCTGAATGTAGGAGCTTTCCTTGTAGAGAATATTTGGAGTTAAAGTTTTGAGATCTTAGTGCTTCTCTTCTGATACAAGGAAGATATGAACGTGTAGTAGGGTCTTTGAGTGGAGAACACGTAAAGGCTTATGGGACCTAGTATACTCAACTGTTGGAATGATCACCCACCCTTTGGTCCGATTATCTGTTCGTTAGTATACAAGTAGAGGACAAGGCATAAATCGCCCATCGACCACATACCCAAGCTACTGGACAGGTCTTTGGGAAGGGTGGACCACTAACCCGTCGAGACGTTGAGGATATTGAATAGGAAAATTATCTCAATGGGTTTGTGGTTGGTGGGTCCCATTGGAGGAGGCATCTATCCTAACAAGTCAAAGTGAACTGATGACTTTTATGGATGAAAATATCCCTATCAGCTGCCCCCTACTCCATTGTTCGTTGGGATAACCAACGGGCCACGGAATATGAAAGATATTTCAATCATTAATTGCTTTGTCTAGGGGTTCGTGCCATCTATAGGGGTAAAAATGTCTTTTACAAAGGCCCTGACATGTGGTGATCCTAATTAGGTGACCCGTATTGTAGCTCGCTTCGTTTCTCGTGCTTCTCCATCCTATAAATAGTTGGGTGCCTTCTCTAGCCTCTTGTTTGCCATTTCTCACTTCTAAGTGCCTAATCAGAGCTATTTTCTTTTGTCGTTCTTTGGAGGTCAATCATCGCTTTATAAAGAATTGTCAATTTTTGTTTGTTCATCACTCATCCCCCTACAATAGCTACTACGTAAGTCTCCCTTCTTTTCTTGTTACTTTATTATTATTTTTTATTTTGATTAATAGTCATCAGTTCTATGTTTAGTAGTTGAGTGAGTAGAATCTTAGTCTCCATCTGTCACTTGTAGGTGAGGGAATGTCAAGAAGTAGTGAAGCGATGAGTGAACATTCATTGTTGATCCATTTGGAATCGAGGGACAATGAAGCCTACCCATCAGGGTACGAGTATGTGTCAGATGACTGGCCCGGTTCTAAGAGGGAGTCGTCGGCAGATTCACCCTCTGAGGGGGAGGGGGAAGCCAGTCCATCGAGATGTGGTTATAGAAAAGTTGTCCTTCCTCGAATCTGGTCAGTTAATGACTTTCCAGTGAGCATGAAGAATAAGGTTTTTAACGGACTTAGACCCCGTTTTTAGATCCCCAACAATATCCCCATCAAGAAGGCTGATAAGGTGGAAAAGCATTACATGGGGGAGTCATATGAGGCTGCTTTTTATGAGGCAGCCTTCATTGTTGGTCTGAGGTTGCCTCTTAGCCATCTCCATCGTCTACTAGCAGATCGTTTAGGTATATAATCGTCTGCCAAATAGCCTCCAATGCTTGGAGAATCTTTATAGGTGCTAAAGTGTTGTAGGGCCAGTTGAGTGGGGGTTGTCGAGCCCTATCCCTTGACAAGTTCTTCTATTGTTACAAGCCCTAAGAGATCGCGGCATCGAAGGGTTTTTACAATTTCGTGTGCCGTCGAGCAGCACTAATGTTGGTATCTAAAATGCCTAATTCCAACCATCAATGAAAGAGTTGGTTCTTCTTTGTCTAAGGGGCTAACTGGGTGTGTAGGCTCGATAAATGGGATAGTATAGATGGGGCTTATGACCACACTTGGGGGATTTTGGAAAAGTCTGGTAAGTCGCCAGTTACATGTTACCTTAACCATCAGTTTTGTTTATACTATTGTTAAACTAACTTGTCTTGTTTTATCTTTAGCCCAAGCGTGCCCAACGATTACCCAGGAACAAAAAGATTTCCTCAACTGGGTGCTAGTCATTCCTTTTGAAAAAAAGATCTTGGAAGACACTCATCACCTTAGACATTCTCCACGCTTTCTGTGGCGGGCCCATTCAAACTCCCAAAGCCCTGACAACTCGATTCTTTTTCCCAAATTTGTAAGTGTTTTCATTCATCAGTTTCTTACTAAAAAATATTTTTAGAAGCCTAACTCCTTTTCTCGTTGGTACATTGGTTTCAGAATTGGAGGCTGAGAAGAATAAGCAGATTGAGATTAGGAAGGTTGTTGCTCTCCGTGCAAAATCAAGAGGGTCATCTGTCCCTTCTGTGAAGAATGGACAGAAAAGGAAGCAACCGATGGATAAAGGCTCGTCCAACAAGAATCCCTAAGGCCCTACTGACCGTCTGGATTAGGTAGAGATTATCCAATATATGCTCGAGCTTCCTCTTCATGGTGTGGGCAAAGGTTTGATGACCTATTAGGGTACTCACATCCACCCCTCTATCCCCTTATTGGTGAGGAGAGAGGAGTTTGCAATGGACATAGCTCGTTCACTTGTCCAGGATGCTAATCTCAACGAGTGCTCAGAGCACGAAACTAAGGCCTTGGGTGATTCTAGCCTTTTTGATATGATGAGGGTGAGTTGTAGTTTTCTTCATTTGCTTCTTATCTACTTGGCCCCACAAATCATTATCAGCTCATAACTTTTTGCCCGTCTGTTTCCAAGGCTTAGTGAGGATGAGGGCCCTACAAATCAAGTGTGCTACCAAGGAGGTGTCAGTCAAGCATTTGAGAGCTCGACAAGGAAAGTATGAAGAAATATAAAGAGGTTAGCCATCTCCTGAATGCCGAGATTAATGAACAGAAGGCTAAGGTGAGCCAATTGCAGGAGAGCGCTCGTCAGGTTGAAGAGCCAACAAAGGAAAATTCCAACCTGAAGATCGAGTTGACTACTCTCCGTGAGCATGTGGACAAGGTCAGGGCCGAGGCTGTCGTAAAGTTCCAAACGTCCCAAGCCTACTATGACAAGATGGGGATCTAATATAGTGACAGCTTCGAGGATTGTCATAAGTAGGCCCTCCTTCTTTTCCCCAGCTTGGATTTTTCCCAAGTCCAAATAAATGCTTCAGGACCAATGACCCCTGCTGGTGGTGATGCACCCGACGAGGAGGAGGCTAACCTTGAAGAGATGGAAGTCGTCGAGCCAGATGACAAAGGAGCTGACGGACTAGAAGAGAAGAAATCGACGGTAGACAATTGAGCCAACCAACGACCCTCAAGTTTAAAGTCTTCATTTTTCTTTCTTTCCTTTTTTTTATGTAATTTGAAAACAATATGGGTGCCTTGTTTTGGAACAAGCAGTATTTATGCCCTCTTCAGGTTTGAACATAATTTCCATATGTTTATGCTAATTTTCATTTTTTATCCATATTTCTTTGATATATATTGTGGGTGTTTGATGCATCCATCGGTTTTGAATGCTCCACTTTGATAAGAATGCTTTCACAACAAAAATGTTAAGTGTTTGTACCCATTAGTTAACTAAGACTGTAGCCTAATAAGAGGACTTTTATTTTAGCAATGGACTAGGCGTCCATCAGTATGTTGGTTCGTCCATCTATCAACACCTTTGGTCTTTAGGCTAGACAAAGGTAGGACTTACATTTTCTCATAAGTGATAGGGCGCCCATCGATACTTTTGGTCATCGGTCCACCCCGTAGGTAGGACTTAGAATTGTTTTTTGAGTGATTAGGCACCCATCGGTGTCTTTAGTCATTGGTCCACCCCATAGGTAGGACTTAGGATTTTTTGTAAGTGATCAGACACACATTGGTGTCCTTAGTTGTCGGTCCACCCTATAAGTAGGACTTAGAATTTTTGTAAGCGACCAGGCACCTGTTGGTGTCCTTAGCTATTGATCCACCCCATAGGTAGGACTTAGAATTTTTTGTAAGTGACTAGGCACCCCTCAATGTCCTTAGTCATCGGTCCACCCCGTAGGTAGGACTCATAATTTTTTGAGTGACCAAGCACCCATCGGTGTCCTTAGTCATCAATCCACCCCATAGGTAGGACTTTAGAATTTTTAAGCTTTTCCTTGTTATAGATAAATAACTCTTTAGGAACAATTTCTCTTAAAAATAATCCAAATGAAAAATGTAGATAAATGGTTTAACGGGCCTCTAGAGTTTAACAAAAATTGAACAACTAGAAAACTTAATAGTTCAACTTAACAAAATTTAAAGGAAAAGCTATAACATAGTTTTGTAGTTTGTGCACTACTGGTAGTATCTCCTCACGTGCTCGGCATTCCAAGGGTGATGTAGTCTTTGTCCGTCAAGCGTCTCTAGGTGGTAGTTACCTCTCTTGTAGTAGTCAATGATCTTGTAGGGTCCTTCCCAATTGGGGCATAGCTTGCCTTGTATAGCATTTTTAGTAGCCGTCGTCAACTTCCTTAGGACGAGGTCTCCAACATTGAAATGCCGAGGCTTGACCTTGATATTGTAGTGCTCGGCCATAAGGTCTTGGTAGCGAGCCATCCGTTGTTCAACCGTAGCCCTAACTTCATCTAGTAAATCCAAGTGTAGGCGTGTTCCTTCTTCATTCCTCCCTTCATCATGATGAGCTATCCTATAGCTTGCTAGCCCTACTTCTGCGGAAATGACAGCCTCACTTCCAAATGCAAGGCGAAATGGTGTCTCACCTATGGGTGTTCATGTCGTCGTCTTGTATGCCTATAAGACACTTGGTAGTTCATCTAGCCATATCCCCTTTTCCCCCTCAAGCCAAGTCTTGATTATTTTGAGAAAGGATCAGTTTGTAACCTCAACTTATTCATTGGCTTATGGGTGGGCAGGTGAAGAGTAGTGGTTCTTGATTCCCAGCTGCTAACAAAAGTCTCTGAATGCGTCATTATCAAATTAATTTATGTTATTAGAGACAAGGAACCTAGGGATCTTGAAGCAATAAACAATGATTTTTCATACGAAGTTTCAAACGTTCTTCTCAGTGATGATGGCTAAAGGTTCCACTTCAACCCATTTGGTGAAATAATTGACTCCCAAGATAAGGAACTTGTGCTGCCGTATCACCATAAGGAAATGTCCCATAATGTTGAGTCCTTATTGATTGAAAGGCCATGGGGCGTTCATTGGAGTAAGCTATTCTGACGGTTGCCATATAGTGTTAGTAAATTGTTGGCACTTGTCACATGCTTTTACATAGGATTGGGTGTCCTTCTGTATGATGGGCCAATAATATCCTACTCGTATGAGCTTGTGAACTAGTGACCACACCCCCGAATGGTTCCCACATACTCCTTCATGGACTTCTCTCATAATGTAGTCAACTTCATCGGGGACTAGGCATCTTAGATATGGGCAGGAGAAACCTCTTTTGTAGAGAATATCTCCTATTAACACAAAGCGCAATGCTTGCACCTTTAACCTTCGGAAAGCTTTGTGGTCTTCGAGAAGTGTTCCATTTTTTAGGTAAGAGATGATTGGAGTTGTCCAATCAGCCCCTGTCAAGATTACCTGTATATCTATTTCCTTAATGGCAAGTGAATATTGGATGGAGGATAGTACGTAACTTCTAATGGTTATATGTTTCGCGGATGCTGCCTTGGCCAGACGGTCAGCGTGCTCATTTTCCTCCCTTGGGATCTTCACGAGTTCCACCGCAAAATCTTGATTCATTCATTTCTTGACTAGGCTTAGGTACTTCTTCATCTATTCACCTTTAGCCTCGTAGTCTCCATTGACATGCCCGACGATGACTTGAGAATTACTACTTATGATTACAAGGCCCCTGCTACTTTAGCCAAGTCAAGGCTCGTTAGTAAGGCTTTATACTTGGCCTCATTATTGGTCGTCGGGAATTAGAGGCGGACCATACACTCTATTTGGTCCCCTTTGGAGATCGTAGGACAACTCTGATTCCTCCAGCATGCTGATTGGATGACCCGTTCGTCTACACCATCCATGGCACTACCCCCTAGCCTTCACTCTCCTTCGGTGTGAACTAAGCAACAAAGTCAACTAAAGCCTGGGATTTAATTGTGGTCCTCAGACGGTACTGCACGTTGAACTCACTTAGCACTATCGCCCTTAAGACTAATCGTCCAACAGCATCTGGATTGTTCGTCGTCTTCCTTAGAGGTTTGTCCGTCTAGACCACTATGGTGTGTGCTTGGAAATATGGCTTTAGTTTGTGAGCAGCCGTAATTAAAGAAAAGACTAACTTTTCCATAAGGGTATACCTCTCTTCTGCACCCCTAAGTGCTTGGCTAGTGTAGTAGACGAGCAACTACACGTGGTCCACTTCTCTAATGAGAGTTAAGCTAATGATCGTGAGGGATACGACTAGGTAGAGAGAGACCTCTTCATTGGGCTTGGATGGATTGAGCAGTGGTGGGGACATAAGGTATGCCTTCAGCTCCGTATAGGCTCTCTGGCATTCATCGTTCCACTTAAAAGACTTCTTCAATGTTTTGAAGAATGGTAAGCACTTGTCTGTTGCTCGGGAGACGAACCTGTTAAGGGCTGCAACCCTTCCGTTCAAACTCTGCACCTTTTGACATTCTTTTGAAGGTACCATCTCTAGTATGGCCTGAATTTTTTTTGGGGTTGGCCTTGATGCCTCATTGGGACACCATGAAGCCAAGAAACTTTCCTAACGATACCCCAAAAACACACTTACTAGGGTTAAGCTTCATGTTATAGAGATGAAAGGTCTCCAATGTCTCCCGAAGGTTGTCCAGGTGGTGTTCTTACTTCTTCATTTTTACTAACATGTCATCTACATACACTTCCACATTTCATCCATCTACTGGGTGAACATCTTATTCACAAGTCTTTGTGATGTAGGACACAATTTACTATTTAATTATTGTAATTTATTATTTTTGGTATTTTTATGTAAAAAACGTTATTTTAGGTTTAGGTGATTTATTTCCTAGTTTTTAGGTGCATTTAATGCTTTTTAGGTCAAACTTTATTCCTGATATGGTTAGGTATCAATTAGGAGTTATTTTAGAATATATTTTCTTGTTTGTCAAGTTTTATGGAGCCCTTAAATAGTCACCTAAGTCTGTAAACGTTTTTGATATACATTATTGAATAAAAATAAAAAAAGGTGAGGCTTTGCTCTTCTTTTGGTTCTTCAAGAATTGTGAACTTATCAGGGATTCTTCCTTGTGGCGTTCAAACTTTATACCTTTGGTTCGTGATTCAATTATAATCATTGGGTCAAGGTGTTACTTATACCTTTGGTTCACATTTCACTTATAAACGTTGGGTCAGGGTTTTCTATCAAAATCTGAATTTTAGCTTTCTTGGGCAAGTATTCCAATATTTTTGTTAGGTCTCAAAGCGTGTCGATTGAAGTTCGCAACATATTCCAATATTTTTGTTGGGTCTCAAAGCGTGTCTATTGAGGTTCGCATCACTTTGGTAGGTCACTCCAACATTCTTCAGCCCAAATGGCATGACTTTATAGCAAAAAAGCCCTTGGCTTGTAACGAACGAAGTCTTCTCCTAACCAAACTCATCTAACTTTATTTGTAACTAAGCATTATTTTTTTTAGGGATCTCTTGACTAATTGTAGCCGAAGAAAGCATCCATGAAACTTAATAGTTGGTGCCCAGTCGTCAAGTCTACGAGGAGGTTGATCTAAAGGGTGGGTAGCTAACCTTTAGGCACGCCCTATTTAGATTGGTGAAGTCTACGCACATCCTCTACTTGCCATTGGCCTTTTTAACCATTGCCACATTGGAACCTTTTCTACTATGGCTTTGTCTCTTTCTTGGGCGAAGACTCTTTTCTTCTGCCAAACAAGAGGGAAGGATGGAGAGACATTGAGTTGATGGACCATAATACTCAGATCAATTCCTGGCATGTCCTTACGGCTCCAAGAAAAATCTCCTAATTATCCCTTAGGAAGAAGGTGAGCTCCTCGCAGATTGAGGGGCTGGCCTGTGTGCCAATACAGGTAATTCAGTCCGGACTGTCACCATCAAAGGATACGTCCTCCAAGGCTTCCGTCAATTCTACTGTCACCCATCATTCTTCAATGTTCAAAGTCTACAAATGATCATCCATATCCAACATGGCTACATAGCATTTGTAAGCTGCCATCTAGTCCCCACGTGCCTCCTCTATTCCATATTCCGCCAGGAACTTAACTAGCAGGTGGTAAGTAGAGGTGACTGCTCTCCATGCATTAAGACTTGGTTGTCCAATAATGGCATTGTAGGCCAAAGAACAGTCGACAACCAAAAATGTGATGTCTTTGGTGAGTTGTTGAAGGTAGGTCCCAATAGTGACTGGTAATGGACCTAACATGGAAGACTTTGGTACTGCTGAACCTAATGAGAGGTGTGTTTGATGATAGAAGCTGCTCTTGTCAATCCTCATTTTCTAGAAGGAAGGATAGTATAGGATTTTCGTTGAGCTTCAAGTGTCCACTAAGACCTGTTAGGTATTGAAGTTAGTAATTGATAGGTTGATGACTAGAGCGTTGTCATGAGGGTGGTGGAGTCATCAGGCATCTTCTTTAGTGAAGCTAATAATTGGGTCGTCAACCCTTGTCAGCTTGGGCAGACAGCTGGTGATTTGGACACTTTGCACCATCCATATGCATGTTTTCCTTACTTTCCTAGAAGAACCAGCCATCGTGTTTCCTCCTACAATCACCCTTATTTCTCCGAATGGAGCTCTTGGTTGCTCTTCAGCCCGTCGATTGGGCTCTAAATCCCTTGGCGGGTTCTCTAAGGCTTTTTCTCTCCCGACAAACCATTGTAGCTTCCTTTGCTTAATGAAGCTTCTATCTGTTGCTACAGAGTTGTAGTACTCAGCAATGTCGTGCTCGTGGTCCCTATGGAAACAACAATACTTGTTACTCGGTCTCTTGTAAGGATCACCCTTTAGATTGTCTAGTCATGCTAGTTCTAGGTCATCCCTTATCTGCATGAGGACTTGGTCAAGATTGTGTTCAGTGGGGTGAAGTTGGCAATCTTGCTAGGTGGAGGCCTCGACCCTTTTTTGTCCCTTCAGTCATTCGTCTGGGCTGACTTTCTTCCCCTATTTAATCGAAGGTTATCCTGCTTCTCCCTTTTCTTCAGCCTGCCCCTTGGGGCTATCATGGCGTCCTCAATGTACTTCGTAGCTCTGTATAACATGTTAGCCATGGTCTTTGGGTCATTCTAGTAGATGGAGAAAAGGAATCCCTGGATTGAAGTCCATTGGTGAAAGCCATGACCAAAACCTTGTCGCCAGCTTTGTCAATCAACAAAGCCTCCTTGTTGAACTAAGTCACGTATGACCTTAAGCTCTTACCTACCGTTGCTTGATGTTTAGTAGGCTCGCTAAAGACCTCTTGTATCTCTGCCCGCCAATGAAGTGTGTGACAAAATGTCCACTCTACTCCTTGAAAGTTAAGACAATGTTGGGGGCTATCTTGCTTAACTGTACTCTAGCTGGTCCTTTCAACGTGGTGGAGAATGCTCTGCATATGTTTTCATCTGAAACCTCTTGCAGATGCATAAGGGTTTTGAATGACTCTGGATGGTCAAGTGAGTCCTTTAATCCGTCATGCGCTTCTACTTGCAACATCTAAAACTTGGCTAGAAGGGGGAAAGAGGTGACTTGCACAGTGAAGGGTGAATCAGTCCGATGGACTAGTTCGTCCAGGTTGGTGGACCCTTGCCCTCTCATGGTGTTTATCATCATATCCATCTTCTCTTTCACCATTTGCATGTCCTGTTGGTCCTACCTGCCGGTGACGTTGCTTTCTTCTTGATCTTCCCTTTCTTGGCAGTCTCCCATTCATGGCTATTGTTGCGCTCATCATTGTCCTGTTCGTCACATTTGTTGTTAGGACGTCGTTCATTCCTTTGGTTCAATTGTTGCTCTAAGTCCTGATTACGTTGGGTGAGCCGCTTAATTGCCATGGCGAGGGTTTGTACTTGTCTTTCCAAGGCGTTTGGGGGGGTTTTCGATCTCCTGGTTGATGGTAGCCATTGAATGTGTCTGGACCATGCAACTCTTTATCTTAGAAGCAGTAATATGACTAATTACTCATTTTCCACAGACGATGCCAACTGATGATGCACAAAATCATCAGTGAGTTAATCATCCATGCGCACCAATGAAGGTACCTGAAGAATAAGAAAACGAAGAACCAAAAGAGATTACCGGTGGGAGTGCAGGCCAAAGACCCTCCACAGGTTAAGTCAGAGATAGGAAAATCTCCAAGAACTCAATAGTGTGAGAGCTAGGAATTTTCACGCACCTTAAGGAAGAGGAGGTTGGGTGCTTATATAGTGGTGTAGAGTTGACCAAGATCCCTTGAATGTAGGAGTTTTTCTTGTAGAGAAAATTTGGAGTTAAAGCTCTGAGATCTTAGGGCTTCTCTTCCCATACGGGGAAGATAAGAACGTGTAGTATGGTCTTTAGTCAAGGTCTGTAAGTTATTTCCATGTAGGGTCACATGAGTGTAGAACACGTAAAGGCTTTTAGGACCCAGTATACTCAACTGTCAGCATGATCACCCACCCATCAGTCTGATTATCCATCCCTTGGTATGCGAGTAGAGGACAAGGCATGAATCGCCCGTCGGGCACATACCCAAGATACACGACGGGTCTTTGGGGAAGGTGAACCTCTAACCCATCGGGACATTGAGGATATTGAATAAGGAATTTACCGACAGGTTTTTGGATGGTAGGTCCCATTGGAGGAGGCATCTATCCTAACGGGTCAAAGTGAACTGATGACTTTTATGGACGAAAATATCCCTATTAGTTCCTAGACCAATGCACTTAGAGCATTCTTCAACATTTCCCAAATATTATAACAAGGCCTATTAATAATTGACTTACTATATAATTTTATTTTTTTAAAAGGAAAATTGAAGAGAACTCAATTGCCACACATTTGGCATTTGGTAATAGAATATTCTGAACACTTTTTATTTTCATTTGGTATTTGTTCTAGCTTTCTATTCTATGCCATTCATTCATTGTCTAATTGCCTCCAACAGAAAACGAGCACCTACTAACCAAAAAAAGAAGAAGCAAGGAGCACCTAACTCCATGGAAAGCAAGAACTACAGTATCAAAGCAGACAAAGTTGTTCTTGACGAAGAAAACAAAGAATCCATCACAACCACCACTGACCGATGCTATTTCTCAGAATTGCCGTGGCATGTCACATTGGAAATCTTGCTCAAGCTCCCTATTGAAGCCTTAATACGATGCAGGTATGTATGCAAGTCTTGGCGTGACCTACTCTTAGATCCTAGTTTTGCCAAACTACACCATGGTATCACACCCACTGGTGTTGTGCTTCAATCTAGCCTATTCCCTCATGGCAATTCTGGTGGGCTTTACTTGCTTGAGCCTCAAGAACAAGGACCCACTTCTATAATTGCCAAGTTGAACCATTTCACCTACCTTGAATCTACTCTAGTGAATTCATGTAATGGGTTGATTTGCTCTTGTGATATTAGGATGGCTAATCCCATATACATATCAAATCCTATAACTGGTGATTATTTGACCCTGCCAAATGGTGAAACAAAGCCAGATGGTCAATTTGTATCTGGGTTTGGATTTAGCCCCAAGACTAAGCAGTACAAAGTGGTTAAATATTCAGACTTTGTAGAGATTTATACACTAGGAAGTGGTGGTTGGAGAAGAATTGAACATGTTCCACCTGCTCGCCATAGGAGTTTGTTTGGGACTTTTGTGGATGGAGCTCTTCACTGGCTTGTTAAACTTCCTAATGGCTCATTGCTTATTCGTTCTTTTGATCTTGAAAATGAGCAATTCCGAGCAATTCCACTACCTTCATCTAGGGTATATTATGCCAGTTTTAAAAGGTCAAATCTTGGGATATTTGGAGACTGCCTTTCTTTGAGTTCAATTGGTATGTATGCTTCTGATTGGGATATTGAAATTTGGGTGATGAAGGAATATGGTGTTAAAGAGTCTTGGACCAAACAGCTTGTGATTAAATCCCCAAGTCCATGGGAACATTGGTGGAACCCTGAGAGTGTTCAAGTTATATGTTTTTTGAAAAATGGGGAAGTTATCTTGGATTGCGTAGGTTGTCCAGTCATTTACAATATTGCTCAAGAAAGCTTCAGATTGTTGAACCCTAATGGGATATTATTGACACATGTTAAAGCAACTGCTCATGCTTCAAGCTTTGTTTCGCTTAAAGACATTGCAATGGGAGATGGCTCAAGAGTGCTTATAAACTTAGATCATGTCTAAGTGTTTCTGATCCATTTTTTTTATTTTTATAAAACAACCAGAAAACAGAGCATTACAAAGTTAGGTGCTGAGGCCATTGGTTGTGCAAGGGAGCACTGGAGGCCGTAACAGCCATATTATGTACATTAACAAGCACAAAAGCAGGGATCCAACGGAAGGAAAAGCACAAACCCCGCTGCTTTAAGGACTCTAAATCAGCAAACAAGGTTTTTCCTTCCCAATCCGGAGCTTGGCCTGAATTAAACAACTGAACCAAAAAATTACAATTGCTCAAAACCAAAATCTGGTTGAACTGAAGCCTTTGAAGCTATTACAGCTGCTTCTCTAAGGCCTTCAAGCAAAACACCTGGGACTGATCTAGCTGCACTGCTGCTGCACCCGTAGAACACCACTACACCCTGCCTGGTCCTAGTCTCATAAGCAAAAGCAGCTCTCTTCTTTCTTCTTTGCCTGACACCAGAAATCTTGAGGATGATGCTCCACTGCCCATGAAGACCTTGAGCCATAATTTTCTGCCTAGATATCCTATGATCAGTACTGTGATGATTTTGAAAGATCTCTTGGTACCTGCAAAACAGATTTTGAGTGGTTAAAATGACATACATTGGATCAGGAGTAACTCCCTCATGAATCACGCGGTTTCTATGATTCCAAATAGCCCAGAGGGTGATGAATATCAGCTGCAAATTTTTCATGCCACTCTCATCCAAACTCTTATGTCTAATAATGGAATTGATGATCCACTGCTGAACAGCTATAGGACCAAGGGAGGAAGTATGCAGGGCTAGAGCTGATCCATACCAACAAGCTCTAGCAAAATGGCAATGAAGGAAAAGATGGCTAGCAGACTCCTCATCACAGTCACAAAAGCGGCAGAGGGCAGCAATTGGAATTCCCCTCCTCTTTAAAACTTGAAAAGTGTTTCTGATCCATAGTTTCAACAACTATTTATTTATTGTGATCTCTCATGTGAATTGTTGAGTTCACTTGGAAGATGCGGAAGATTATACTATAATTTCATCTATGAACAATAGGTTCTACCAATTGATTTGTATTATTTAATGGACAAATTTTAGCTACAAAATTGGTTGTAACCTAAGGTTAGGCTACAACTTTACTCAATATCTTTTGGTTGGAAGTGAATTTTGACAAATCCATCATTGGATTATATTTTTTTCTTATACCCTCCATGTTTGCCAAAATATAAAATTATAGAATAAAATATTATATATTTTATGCTAAAACTATGCATAAAATATAAAATTATAGATTATATAATAAATAATATCTAATTGGAACAAAATTTAACAGGTGTATTAAGAACGTAAAAAACATACAATCCAATAGTTTGATTTTCAAAATATTTAGTAATGTTAATTTTTTGAAAAGAAGTTGTAGTATTTGGCTACAATCAATTTTATATCTAAATTTTGTCCTTATTTAATTTCAACATTCCTTGGGTGGAAAGACTTTAGATACAATTTCTTACATAATGGGCAACTGGGTACATACAATGAATAAAAAAATGCTTATGGTCTAGCTAATTAATGGAAAAGGTTACTCTCCAAAATAATTTGGTAAGAAAACCTTCAAACTCCTCGTATATGTTTTTGTTGGATGTGAATTTTGAAAATGTAATCATTGGATTCCATGTTTTTTATTATATCATTTATGCCTATAAAATTCCAATTAGATCAATAATCAATAGCTATGTCATCAATCAAATGTTCAAATTTCAAATTTTTGTAGTCTAAAATTATGCATAAAAAATAAGTTTATTGGTCGGATAGTAAATAACATCCAATTTAAACGAAATTTGACATGTGTTAACAACATAAAGAATATGCAATTCAATTGTTAGATTTTCAAAATTCACACCCAATAAATAAAAAATTTAAGGAGAGTCTGAAGAATTTCTCTCTAAATAAATTTGAGCGAAACCTTGTCTCCTTGTGAGATATGATGACAATTATACTTATGCACATATAAATATGAGTAATGCTATAGACATAAACTATTTTACAACATTTTTACAAACTGTTGATGTGGTTTTAATATTTTTCAAATTGTTATTTTAAGTAAAAATGTAATGTTAGTGATGAATCCATATTAAAATTAGTAAAAATTTACCACATTAATAATTGATAAAAATATTGTAAAATAATTTGTCTAGAGCATTACTCTGTAAATATAGAGAGAAAAAAGAAGGGGGCAAGCAAACGAAGTCCAGATTGGAAAGTGGTGCAACGTCATTAATATTCATTTGTACTTTAAAATATGCTTTAAGAAACCTCTTAAAAGGGGAGTATAAGGTCAAAACACAAAGGCATTTTTCTGTCAATTGCCAGGCCTCCTTTATGGGTGGATAATTTGTCTAAACTTCTAAAATATGGCAATTTAAGGGAAAATAAAGAGGATTGTTTTTCAAATTTGGAAGCATAGGGTCCAACAACAACTAAAGCAAATTTAGACGTTCAAATAGAATTCATCATTTCCATTCCCGAAAATATAGACAAATTATCCAATGAAATAATTAAGCAGTGATTCCTCAAAGGATAGTACACAAGAGGCAACCATTATGATTTCCAATTTCCAAATACAACCTTCTTACAAAAACTAGTACTGTATAATCAAGGAAGATCCAAACATCTACAATAAGACAATAATGTTTAGGTAACTGATGAACTCCTTGCAAGCAGCTTGCTTTTTTTTCAATATTTATCCATCAGCAACGGTTCATATCAACACACTGCAAGTCCATCCTCTATCCCAAACACGAAGTCCACCTTCTGTCATACAATTTGCTTTTCCCGCGGCGGCTCAATTAATTTACCTCAGTTTTAACTTAATGTCACATGGAACAGTAAGTATAGAAAAACACAAATCAATTTTAACCAAAAGACAGTCAAGATATGCAATGCCATCTGCCTCTCCCGGGAACAATAAACAAAATGTTAAAATGAACTCTAAAGCTAGAATATTTATAAGTAAAAGGACATAGCATAGAGTATCACCAAACTATTGTTAAAGGAGACATGTTTTTGAAGTTATCTATGTTCTCATTTGCATAGAACCCGATGACTGAAAATGAAAATTTAAGACACTGAAGATTAAAAATGGACAAGTACATCAACATAATTTAAAGTTGGTTGGGTACAGTACAGTTTTGTCAGAAGTACAGAAATGAACTCAAGAACAGAATTACAGAAGCATGCGATACAACAGAACTTACCTAACAGATATATAATCCAGCACTTACTATCTTTTAAAGAGATTACTTTTTAGACAGATAACTCAGTTTGGGAAATCAAAATTCCATCAGTGTCTGCATAAAGCCATTCCCCATCAGAGATCCTTGTCCCAGCAATGGTAATTGGAACATGCTTCTCTCCTATACCTTTCTTATTGGCTTTCATTGGATGGGAGGCCAGAGCCCTCACCCCAATGTCACAACCATTAATCTCATCAACATCCCTTACACAGCCATTGACAACTATCCCGGCCCATCCATTATTCTGAGCTTGTACAACAGGATTGCCCCCCAATATTGCACACCGCAAACTTCCCCCCCCATCTACAACAAGAACTCGGCCATTACCCTTCTCCTCAAGAAACTCACGAACCAAAACATTGTCTTCAAATACCTTGAGGGTAACTATTGGTCCAGAGAAGACCTGGCGACGTCCATATATTTGAAAATTTGGCTGGAGTGCCCGAAGCTCACCACTCACAATTAGCTGTGGATTTGCATCACAAACTTCAGCAGTTGTAACCAAGGCCATTGGTCCTTAACACCTTCAGGTTAGGACAAACATCATATATATTTTAGTGTTTGAAAAATACACCCAATTCAGTTTTCAAGAAAAACTGTGTAACAAAAGGATTCTGCAAACTATCCATGACGTTCTCAAATTCTTATTAAAGCTATTCAGTACTTACACTTCAATTTAGATTCAAACAGCAAGGATACAGAGACACATACACAAGCAAATGTGTAATTTGTTTGAAATTTGAATACCAAAGAATACAATACAACGAAACATTACACTTCCATTCAGATTTGGAAACCAAGAATGCACAGGCACACATTCACACAGAAACCTTATCCCTATCATTTCAAATGAGCAACACAAATCTTGCCCACAGTTTTGCTCTATGGCCATGTGTAATGCTGAATTAAGAGCAACCATGTGTCCACTCATTTTCTCAAAAAAACTTCTTATTGGCCACTCTTCATTCCTAGTAGCACCCTCAACCCAAACAAATCACTACACACTATGGTAATGGCACAAGATATAGGCCTCCAATAATTCAGGCCTGTGGGCTTGGACATCAAAAGAACACAGTCAAACTTGTAGTTATGGATGGAGCCTGCTAACAATTGGGGCTAAAGACCTACTAAGCCCAATTGTTTAATTAATAGGATTTCTTTTTATGTATTTTGTTATATCCTTTTCCTATTTAGTTTAGGAGTTTAGGATCTTTTTTTTTTGTAAGCAAAGTTTTATAACTCTATCTAAGAACCCATGGATCCAGTTTTGAAAGAAACAGTTTAATTGATATTAGATTTCTTTGAATTCTTTCAATGGTCTGGTACAAACTCCAACCAACCCTAGGTACTAACTCTTATAGGTTTTCTCTTGCTTGGTGTTGAATCCAAGTAAACCTAGTTGCTGACATGTAGGTTGCTATCTTTACTTTTCTGTCTTTTAATTTTTGGGTAGCATCATTTTGGTTTAAACTGCCATACTATCACAGTCATTGATCTCAGACTCACATGAAAAAACTATACCAAGTGGTTTTCTCACCTAACATCCACTCTCTAACTTCTAGTAAATGCATACATCTAAAAAATTATGATGATCACTAATACATTTTGCTTAGAAAGGAATGTAATGACAAGAATATTGATATATTATTAATTAAATTGAGTTTGGCTAATTAAGTTATTTTCAAATTCATATATTTGATACTATGGACCAACAAGAGGATAATTTAGAGATGAGAAACAGAACAAAAGAACCTCTTATTAAAACAATTAGAGAGACAAAATCAAAAACAGATGTACAAATTTTATGAAAAACAAGAAAAAAGTAACAAGATTAACATGCCATGGTATCTCCTTTCATAAAGAAGACCAATGACCTAGCAGGAGTGAAGAAAGACACATCTAATCCAATCTGATCAAACACAATGAATATCATCCAAAAGATAGAAAGCCTTGAAATAAGCATGAGGGTAAGGCAGAAAACGGGAAAGGTTGAAATTCTAAGACAACACCTCAAGAATATCACCCAAAAGATTCCAGCAGCAAATCATATAAGGTAGGGACAATGCTTCACTCAATTACTTTGTGTGTGTGTGTGTGTGTATATCTAATTTAAAAGAATCACAGAACGTATATAACAAACTTAATGTGTTTCTTCAAATAAATGATAAAGATGATTTCTAGTGTGGAACCAAGTAAGAAATTGCAAAAAATAGTGCATCGAAACTTACCTTATATTTTAATTTCTCCAGCTCCTGATTAGTTTCCAAAGTGAGGCAAATAACCAATACTTAAAAGTCTAATTAATGCAAACACACAAAATAGACACAAATCCCTAAACGTGGGGAAAATAACTTCACACATTCATAGTTTCTTAGCTTATTATTCACCCAACCACCTCCCCACTTATGGTGATCCATTCCATTAGTTTCAAGAGAAAACTTATCTTGGCAGACATTTAAGTACAATAACTAGAATAATACATATTTCTACACAAGTAATGCTACGTGTGCTACAAACTTTACTACAAGTTTGAAACAAACTGATGTTGCCAATTGTAACCCACCAATTATGTGCTTTGTGCATCAAACACACAGTTTATACCAAAATTATAGTAACACTTGTAGCACCCCTAACATTTTCCTCTACTGTATCCCCTATAATGTAATGTTGAGATCTCCCAAGTGTCAATCCCACAGGAGACCTATGCGAGGCTCAACTCGAATCTTGAAACCTTATGCACTAGACACTTCATATCTTCATAACATAGAAAGTGTAGGAATTAAGATTGTAAGGTATATTATCATTTCATACACACATTTGGCATTAGATTTTTTTTAAAAGAAATACTTTTCTATTTGTTTAAGTTAGTATCAAAGAGTAGAGGATGGAGATACATGCAAACAAAAGAGTAGAGGATGGAGATACATGCAAACCTCAAGCAGATCTCAGAAGAAATCCGAGTAGTAATTAGCACTTTTTATATAATTCAAACTCATTCTCAATTCTTAACAATGCTAGACTAAGTTTCCATTTAATACTATATAAATTCATAGCTTTATTTGATTTATTACAAAGTTAAAACTAAGTTGTACCTAAAAAAGGGTTTTTAAAAGTTGTATCTGACTATTATAAAGAGTCTTGTCGATCAACTGACAACTCCTTCTGTTTTCCAACAAAGATATTCAGGATTCAAATATCTCTACTCCCAACTATCGAATTATCAAAAAAAAAAAAAAAAAAAAGTAGTATCTAACTTGGCTTAGAAAACAAACTGAAGATTAAGCCACAACAAATGAAACCTAAAATCACTATTTATATGATATAAAATCATGACATCACTACAAATCAAAGGGTATGCAATATTCTCCAAAAAGGGGAAAAAAAAAATCTTTTGTAACAGGTATACTAATTACTAAGTCATCCCATGTAATAACAAATAAATGAATTGTATGTAAGTCAATCTTATACCAATTGGACAAATTGGTACCACAAACTTTCCACATGGATATTCACACATTGGATTGTACATCTGTTACAAAAAGAATTACTTTCTCATATTTCGACCAAACATGCTTATTGGGGTTCATCATTCATTCATTCATTCATGCCAACAACATTGGGAAATGTGTAGTCCAAAAACGTAGTCCACATAAAAACATAGGCCAAAATGGCCAAATACTACTGATTACCAAAATATATATTAATTTACCACTGCTATGGAAATATGTAGGGATATACCACATTTTTGAAACTCGAGTTTGCCGTGTAACTCAAGTTCCGTAAACTCGAATTCTTTGAAAAAATAACCTTCAAATTTGCTGGAAAATTTTTGATAGAATTCGAGTTCATAGAACCCGAGTACCATAAAAAAATTTCAAAATTTTTAGATAGAACTTGAGTTCATGGAACACGAGTTCCCCAAACTCAAGTACCCAAAAAGTGAAGATCCCTACATATTTCCAAAATAATGGTAGATTGATATATATATTTTGGTAAACAGTGCTATTGTGCCATTTTGGCCTAAAAACATACATACAAATCTGGAATTAATAAGTAAACAGTCAATCATAATAACCACATAGTAATAATAATAATAATAATAATAAAGCATTCAAATCTGACTACGTTGGCACTATCCAATCCATCATCTAATAAAAGGGTCCATCTTTGTATGCTTCCAATTCTAGGATTAATAAAAGAAAGTAATCAATCAAACATCAAAACCATAATTACTATTTCTGTTTTCAAAACCCTGTGGACCCTACCTTGTTTAAGAATAAATGAAAGCTTGGACAGCTTTATGTTTAAGTATTGACTAATGAAGAAATTAAGAAAGAATGATTTCTAATATTAGATCGGTTCAAAAGAAGAGAAAACGCGAGAGCAATGAAAATAATAATAAGAAAAGAAAAGTTTCAAAGCTTAAGATTTGTTTTTGGTTAAAATATTTTCTCAGTAACCAAAGAAACGAAAATTTTTCCAGATCGAGAAAAGGAAATCAAAAGAGATAATCCAACGGTCATGATTTTACCTCAGATGGAGATGCCACAGAGTTGTATAGGCCTAGCTCGAAACAGAGAGAGGTTTGAGGAAGTGAAGTGGAGTATTGTGTCTCTCACTATATATAATCAGTGTTTTCACTCGGAGAATAAAGAAAGAAAGACATTGGTTTTCGCTGTAAAAGCGCGTGGGGACCGGATTTTCTTTTTCAAAAGATTAAAAATATAAATAGTGTAAGGATTTTGATTACACTTGTTATCAAAGTTTTAAAGGAGTCTACCCAACATTGTTCCAATCCTATGCCACAACAAATTTTAGAAAGTAGATTGTTGAATAATATACTAGAGATACAAAATATTTTATAAAAAGATTTATAAACTGCTAACGTGATGAGTAATTATTAGTAAATGAAAAAGTAATATTAATTGTGGGCCAAAATAAAAACTAATAAAAAGTTTATCTTATCAATATTTTGTAAAAATGTTGTAAAATAATTTGTGATTGTAACATTACTCTAATATATATATATATATATATATATATATATAAAAGCAGAAGCTTTTTCCTGCAATTAAGGACGTATTGCCACATTCGGAAAAAAGCACACTTAAAATTCTGACACGTATATATATTAAAGGAAATGTTAACGAGTGCTCTTAAGACATTGGTTAAGAATCCAGTTAAAGAAAGTTTTTATGGGAAAAGAAAGAAAAAATTAATGTTTTGACAGTTTTTTTTATTTCCCATAAAAGTGATGTCAAAACTTTCCTAAAATAGATTGTTAACAAGTGCCCTCAGGGCACTCGTTAGCATAACCCATATATTAAAAGAGAAAACTCAGAAAAGTCATTTTTCGCGCGTCTAAAAACTCCACCCAAACACTACACCAATTTGGTATTACCTATTTACTTAACACAGTTCCACATATAATTATCCTTCCAGTATACACGCTCATTAAGAGGCTATTTGGATGCTTTTTTTTCATCACTTAATTTCCGTCACTTAATTTCTGTCACTTAATTTCCATCGTTCATCACTCATCACTCATCACTCATCACTTAAAATACAATACCCGTTTGGCACCATCACTCACTTGTCATCACTCAATATTTTTCACACTGTTTGTGGGCCCATACCTATCACTCAGTGCATTTTTTTTTCCAGTACCCAAACTCACCGAACCCAGTGAAAAAAAAAAAAAAAAAAAAAAAAAAAAAAAAAGCAAGAACTGAAGACCGAACCTAGTAAAAAAAAAAAAGAAGAAGAAGAAGCAAGAATTGAAGATCGAACCTAGTGAAAAAAAAAAAAAAAAAAAAAAAAAAAAAAAAAAAAAAAAAAAAAAAAAAAAAAAAAAAAAACCAGAAACCCGAACCCAGTGAAAGAAGAAGGGAAAAAAAAAATCAAGAACTGAAGACAGAACCCAGTGAAAAAAAAAAAAAAAATTAAGCAAGAACTGAAGACCGAACCAGTGAAAGAAGAAGGAAAAAAAGAAAAAAGAAAAAAAAAAGAAAAAAAAAGGAAGAACTGAAGACCGAACCCAGGAGAAGAAGAAGGAAAAAAAAAAAGTCAAAAGGTGTTGTTGTTGGTCCCTCCATGTGTGTTTATTTATGAAAAAACTATTGAGTTATTAGTTATGGAAACTGAAAACAGCTAAAATATGTTTTCAATTTCCATAACTCATAACTCAAAAATCAGATAATTGAGTGATGAAAACATAATTATGATAGTGCCAAACAGACTTTTAGCTATGAGTCCCACCATTTTTGAGTTATAAGTTATGGAAACAAAGATATGAGTTATGGAAATTGATGAACCAAACAGCCTCTAAATCACCGTGTTTCCAAGGAGTCAAAATATTTGATGCGAAAATTACATTACTATGAAATTGTCAATACCGAGGGGTCAAAGTACATTGCGTTAAAAGATGTGACTTGCTATTTTCTGAAAGAAAATATGAAACTTAAAAGTGAAAGAATGAGAAATTGAGAGATCACCGAGAGTCTATAAACTATTGATATTTGGACTTATTTGAAGCTACCGCGAGAGAGAGAAAGTCCTATATGAAAGCTGCTACTACCATCTAGCCACCATTCAGTAAGGGTTTTTTTTTTTTTTTTTCCTTTTTTTTTCTTTTGAGATTTGATTGGTTTTGATTTAGATGTTTGGATTAGAGTTGTTGTTTTTTTTTTTTTTTTTTTAAATTAAATTGGCTTGTAAGAGAGAGATGAGGAAAAGAAGGGCATGATCAAATTCCAGTAGGAGAAAATGTGAAAAAAAAAAAAAAAAAAAAAAAGGAGAATTATAGGAAAAGAATTGAAAGGGGGGGGGGGTTTCTTCAGCAACACATGACACAGGCCACACCTACGTTGTTTTGTTTCAATCAATTTGGGTTCTTTCCTTTTTATTTACAATCCTGTTCCTTTCTCTTAAAAAAAAAAAAAATTTATATTTTCTTATATTTGAATCTCTTGGCCTCCCTCTACCCCTCCTTCAAACCCTTTTTTTTTCTTTCCCTCTACCAATAATTGATTAGATGCACTTTAGCCCCCACACATTATGTCCTCCTCCTCCACGACCATTGCCTTAATTGTAATTTTATTTATTTTACTTCTTTTTTTAAATCTTTTACGTTGTGGCTTTCTACTCTATATGCTTTTAAGTGCCTAAATTTTGGTGGGTTTGTATTTGTGGGTGTTTTTCCTTTGGTTGCCTTTAGACTTTGGAATTGAAAATTTTGTGATTTTTTGCAATAATCACTTTTTTTTTTCTATAATCTATTTCACTTTCTATAGTACTGTTAACATCTTTAAAATACTTTGGTTTGATATTGCAGGGACATTCTCACAACTTTGGAGATTGGTACCTCTCTCGTGACTCATCAGATATGTACTGAGTAACCTACTTCATAGTGAGCATAAAGCATTATTGTGAATCGGTATCATAGAAAATAATGTCCTCTCCTCATCTATTCAATTGTTCTTCCTCCACATAAACGTTGAAATATGCAGTCAGATTGCAATTCTTAGCAACAATAACGAGGCAGAATACGAAGCACTGCTAATAGGGTTAAGTCTAGCAAAAGCTCTAAGAGCAAAGAGTCTTATTGTCCAAGCTGATTCTCAGCTAATAATTGGACAAGTGAAGGGAGATTACGAAGCTAAAGAAGAAAGAATGCAGAAGTACTTGAAAATTGTCCAACGACTATCACAACATTTTGACAACCTAAACTTTGTGCAAATCCCTCAGGCCAAAAACGCAGAAGCTGACTTCTTAATAAGATTGACCTCGTCAGACGACTACAATGCAACCTACGAACTATGTATATAGATAAGGAGGCAACCAAGCATAGAAGGTGAGCAGGTTTTGAAGAAAAAAGAACAAGACGAGTGGACGACTCCCATCGTCCGTTACTTGAAAGAAGGATGGTTCCAAGAAGATAAGGCAGAAGCAAGGAAGATACTAATTAGGGCAGTCCGCTTCGTCATCATTGACGACGTGCTGTACAGACGAGGATATTCACTCCCCTATTTAAGATGTGCCAGCTTAGAAGAAGCGAATTATATGCTTTGCGAGATACACAAGGGAATCGGTCAAAATCACGTTGGAGCAATATCATTAGTAGGAAAGGCACTCAAAGCAGGATATTACTGGCCAACTTTATAGAAAGACACATATGACATCGTCAGAGCATGCAATAAGTGTCAATGCTTCACAAATGTCTAGACGAGACCAAGAGAGACGATGACACACATATCTTCACCATGGCCCTCCGCCCAATGGGGAATTGACATTATGGGCCCATTCCCTCTAAGGAAGAAGCAACTCAGATTTCTGGTTGTCGCAGTTGATTACTTCACAAAATGGGTAGAAGCAAAACCAGTGACGACAATAACGAAGGCTAAAGTCACAAGCTTTGTATGGAAAAACATCATCTATAGGTTTGGAGTCCCACATGTCATAATATCAGACAATGGAAAGCAATTTGACAATCCCAAGTTTCAAAAATTTTGTCAAGACTTAGGAGTCAAGAACCACTATTCTTCTCCAAGACACCCTCAGGCCAACAACCAGATAGAAGTAACAAACAAAAGCTTGCTCAAAATTATCAAAACTCAGCTTGAAAGGGCAAAGGGGGCATGGCTTGAGGAACTACAAAATTTTCTTTAGGCATATAGAACAACCACAAGAGTTCCAATAGGAGAAACACCATTTAGACTGACATTTGGCACTAAGGCCGTCATACCAGTGGAAGTGGGACTGACGAGCTTCCGAATCAAAACTTATGAAGACCAGAAGAACCAGTAGGAGATCAATGACAACCTGGACCTAATTGATGAAGTTAGAGAAGAAGCTATGAAGCAAATGGCCAAACACAAGGAAGCAATGGCCAGATACTACAACAGAAAGGTTAAGGTAAGAAGGTTCAACACAGGAGACCTCGTCCTTAGGAAGGTATCGCAGGCAACAAAGGATCCATCCCAAGGAAAACTAGGACTAGCCTAGGAAGGCCCCTACGAAGTAATCCGTCACTCCAGAGAAGGCTCCTACTACCTAAAGTCTTTAAACGGCCAGGAATTGCCTCGACTATGGAACATAGAACACTTGAAGAAATACTACTAGCAAGGAATGCTTTACATTTTAAGTTGCCTATTCTTCATATTAGTATGTACGACAGTTATTACTTTCATCATTCATAAGATCAATAATACATGAAAGCATTATCCATGCGTATTTATTATTGATTATCCATGAGTTATTTATCAATGAAAATGTGTACAACATCTAGGAGTTATCCTTGGGAGGCATCCTAAGGATCTCCGTAATTAAAATTTCAAATCAAAAGCTGTCCACACACAGCCAACGGCGTCATAGCCATCAATGCTATTAATACATAACTACCAAAGTCGACTAAATCAAAGTTGTTTAAACATAGCTAATACGATCGTCATTCAAGCATGAATAAACCAAAAAAAAAAAAATGGTTAACCTAAAGACGCTCCAATACCACGACTTTAAGTCACGAGTACAGCACAATATCGTCATTCAAACATGACTCAATAAAAAGTTATTCACATACGGCTAAAAAATACTAAGTTGTTCAAACACAACTAAGATCTTCATTCAAACATGACTCAATAAAAAGCTGTTCAAACACGGCTAAAAAATACTAAGTTGTCCAAACACAACTAAGATCGTCATTCAAACAGGACTCAATAAAAAGCTGTTCAAACACAGCTAAAAAACGTTAAGTTGTTCGAACACAACCAACATCGTCATTCAAACGTGACTCAATAAAAAGCTGTGTTGACTCAATAAAAAGTTGTTCAAACATAGCTAAAAAATGTTAAGTTGTTCGAACATAACCAACATCGTCATACAAACATGACTCAACAAAAAGTTGTTCAAACACAACTAAAATACTAGATTGTTCCAAATGCGACCAGAATTGCCATTCAAACATGATTGTTCCAACACAACTAAAGAAGAAGAATTGATCTAATACAAGCTAAGTATAAAGAGTTGTTTCAGCACAACTAGGATCATCATAAAAGGTTGTCCGAACATAACCTAGCATAAAAGGACTTATTTGCTATGACTAAAAGCACAAGGTCCCTAAACCTATCTGTCATTGTCAAAGAGATTGTTCAATTGCCCAAAACAACGGGCCCAAATAAATTGTTCAATTGCCCAAAACAATGGGCCCAAAAAGAAATATTGTTCTTGCCTTACCAAAAAAAAAAAAAAAAAAAGAATGAGAAAAGAAAGAAGAACTAGAAAAAAGAAAAACATATAAGTTACTGCTCATCAAGGACAGGATCTGCAGGGGTCGTAGTCGCGGCCTCTTCCATTACATCAGCAACGGTTATGGTCTCCTTTGTCACATTCTTTGTCATTGCCTCAGAAGGATGATCAACCAAGAGCTCCTTCTCAACATCCTCTATAACCAGACCAGAAAGGTCCAAGTCGGGGTGATGCTTTGCCATCCATTTCCTGAGAAGGTCAAAGCCTTCCACGTAGTACCCGCAAAACTCATCAGAGTACTTGTCGAAGTCTTTGTTGTCTTTCACCGCCATGGCTCCAACTGTCTGCAATTTTAGCTCTAGGTCACCGATCTACTTGTCCTTTAGCTTGCAAAAATCCTTTTCCACTTGTAGGCTCTTTTCCAAGGCTGCCACACGTTCTCTGTCGTTCTTAGCCTCAACAGTAAGAATGACAACCTTGTTCTTGAACATCTCATTTTTAGTAGAAAGGGACTTGATCATAGGCTCAGATATAGCCACCCTCTTCTCCAAGTCCAGGAGTTTTCCAGAAACGAACAAAGACTCTCCAAAAGCCTACAAAAAATCTCCCTTAGCAGAAGTAAAGCAAGGGAAAAAAAAGAAGTAAATACAATCTACAACATATACCAGCACAAGTTTTTGAATGTGAGACGACATCACCTCGTTGGACGACTTTGCCATCAGAAGACTTAGGTCATCCACGGAGAGCGCCTCATGAGCCTTCAGAGAACCTGCATCAACATCGTCCTAGACGGTAGGAAGAAAAGATTTACTGCCAACATTATTCTTCTTCCTAGCCTCCTCTCCAGCAGAGGCAATTACCTCCAAAGACGAAGTGGGAGAGGCAAGGTGCTTAGCAGGCGAATGGGCAGGAGAAGGGGTTATTACAGGATCTTCCTTAGAAACGTCACCCGTCTTTGAACATTTCTTGGGCAAGAGAGCACTGACAAGGCCACCCTTGGCCTTCTTCTCTTGAGCCTCAGCGAACTTCTGCTTACTAAACCTAGTCGTCATTCCTGAAAGGAAGAAGAAAATATATAAATAAATAAATAAAAAAGGAAGACAAAAGCTCAAGATTTCAAGAGAAAAAGGGAAAGAAGCACTTACTCTTTTTCACAACTTCCAAATTCTTCCGAACGTTAGTAGACTCTGGACCCAAAAAATGAAGAAATAAAGATTGAGGAGAAAACGAGCTCGTCAAAATCCTTGATGGACTCCAAATATTCCTTTACTTTCTCAACACGACGCTGATACCTTTTCTTCAGACGAGGATGTTGGGAAACTACAAACGAAAACAAAATTATGTCACATACCATTGTCCCTCATAAAAGAAAAGAAAAACAATAGAAAGATGAGAAAGACGCACCAGACATGAGAACTCCCCAACTAAGAAAAAACTTGGGGGTTTCGTCCAAATCCTCACTAAGGACAAACTCCTAACCACTTCCAAAAACAAAAAAGAAGTTTGGCTTCCAACTTCAGAGAGACGACGGGCAATCGAGTATTAACCTAGAAGCCTTATCACACAGCTTAAACTCATAATAGCTAGGGTCCTTTGACTTTCTCAGACAATAAAAATGAAGGAATTCATCCTTCCTGATGACATCACCATCATTGGCAGACATCCACACTACCATGCAAGAGATGATGATCCGCTAAGAGTTGGATACTAATTGTGCCAGAGCAAGATTCAAATAAGAAAGAAGTTCCCTAACAAAGGGATGAACAGTGAAACGAAGGCCATTAGTAAAATCGGCCTCATAAAAACAAACCTCGTCAACATAAGAGTGATAGGCTCTCTCTTCGTCACTCAGGATCCTAATCTTTATTGAATCAGGGAACTGAAACCTATTCCTGATCCGTTTTTCATCCTTTCCCGTGAAAGAACATGGAATTGTCCAGGCTTTATAGGGGGTGGAAGGAGAAGTAGCCTCTAAAATCACATGGTCATCAAACGAGGATAACCTCGTCTCCAAGTCACTAGACCTAACCTCAGACATCTTTAACGACCTAGCTACCTTAGCAGAATGTGAAACTAGAGAGAATAATGAAGAAAGGACAAATTTCTATGGACAGCCCTCCCCCGCGAAGAGACTGACCCACTTGAGGCACTCTCCCTCCACAAACTCGAGTAAACAACCTAGGCGAGTAAAAAGAAAAGTTATTAAAGGACAATCAACCATAACAGCAGAGTAATCTACCATGGAAGAACAGGAAAAGAAGCAAGAGTGTGAAGAACTTACCAGGGAATGTAGGACAGAGAAAGGAAGCTTGAAAGAGAGACAAACCCTAGAATAACAACTGAACAAGGAAAGATTGTAGAAGAAAGGAAATAGGAGGGAAAAATGAGAAATTAGTGGCCAACACACACGCAAGAAAATTGAGAAATGTCTGCACGTCGAACGCATCCTAACCATACACATGGCACTCAACTGCTCAAAAATCAACTTGTCATAAATGCGTAGTACACAGAATACGAAGCGTTAGACGAATATGTTCTCATCTCATCCAAAAGATGAAGATTCAATCAAGGGGGTAGCTGATTAGTTAGAAATTTACGATTTTCATTAAGATGATACCGTCATTAACCAAGAGACGATGTCAGGCATTTATTATGCTCATTGATGACAACACGTAACGGATGGAGCAACGATTATAGAATGACCTATGAACTTCAAATAAAGATTTTGTAACGCACTAACCGTTGAACATAAATACAGCAATTCATTACGCATTGATTAGGCTCTCAACTATAAAAGAGAAGGTAATAGAAGTTAAAGGTACACATAAAATACTTTATGAAATCACTCTCCAGTTTGTTTCTCTTTAAAATCTTTCTCCCTTACTGACTTAAGCATCAGAGGCGGTTTGGCTAATGCCACACAGGCGTGTTACTCTTCCACCCAGTTCATTTTGCAGGTTTTTCCTCCAACAGAGTCGACCCCAATCACAGCTTCATCCATCCGCTACGACGAGGAGCTCAACTACTGATTTTTTGCATCATCAATGTTCATCAATCAAGAAATCCCATCATGCTTATCAACCAAATCAAATGCATGTTCATGTAATCATGCATGATTTACCTCATTTACCTCATAGCACTACAATACCTATGCATTAATGCATGTTCATGTGATTCAACCAAGATATAAACCCTAATTATCAATTCAACAATCAAAGCATTTGAAACATGTTGTTCTACTAACTCTAGACCTAAACATGTGAAAAATAGACTCAACAAGACCTAAGCATGTGATTAAAACTAATCAAAACAAACAAAATAACAAGAACCCTAAATCTGGGTTTCTGGGTGTCGATGCCTTATGGCTGCTCAACCACCCATCGCAGCAACGCTCGCGCACCTATATGCGTGTGGAGGAGGTGTGTCATACCTCAGGTGTGTGATTGGAATATAAGTCGATTTTAAGGATATTACCAAGGGTAAGTGAAGTTGCCACCAATCATTTGGTTTTTTTTCTAAGGTATGATTGGTCATGTGACTCTATTTGATTTTATTACCAATCCTAGGCTGAGAAAACATGTCATTTTTCCTAATCTAATGTGGATAAGTAAAAAATCTTGATCTTGTGTTCGGAAGTCTGGTTACATGTAGGGAAGGTGTTAGGCACGCCACAACGCCTGTCCGTAGACAATCCTTTGTTTTGGTAAAATCATAATTTAAGGACATTGGCAATTGAAAACAAGCTATTAGCATTAGCTTTTAGGGCTTTAAATGTGTTGGGCTTTAAGGTTTGGTTTCAAAATAGGTGTGGTCTTGGTCAATGCTTCCCAAGTGTGTTTGAAGTCATTGCTAAATTTCCATGGCAAAAATCTGGCAGCATTTTGCCTTATTTTCGTGGCAGAAATCTAGTAGCACTTCGCCTCAAATACATCATAGCACACCAAACACTATTCTTACCAAGCTTTCAACGTGAGATTACGGCAATGGGGATGTCCCATTTTAATGGTGAAATCCGGCAGAATTTTGTGTTTGGTGCGCTATGGTGGACCAACAGGGTTTCGCATCTATGTATACGGTGTGTATCGACATACTCGCACCGTGATGAGCCGAAGCCCTTCAAAGTGTTAAGCATGTTGATGCATGTCGCATACATGGGGAAACCAATGTCACTTGGTGATATGGATCAAGACAATCACACCACAATGATCGTACACATAATATAGCATGAATATGCGCCTTCGGCAATCGCCTTGAGCACATACCCATACTACAAGGTCAAAAGCTCTCCTAACTAGAGGGGGTCGCTCACGTAGCCATGGGAGTCTATCATACAAAGTGCATAATCACCCACACACATGCATGCATATATATATATACACACACATACATACATCATGCACAATGCTATCACATAGAGTGGGAAAGTAAATCAGACATTGCCAACGTTCCAAGGGTATGGCCCAGCAAGGTATAGGAAATGTAAAAGAAGACCGCTTTAGAGGGGCTAGGCCCCCTAATCTACTGAACATTGCCCTTTGTGGGCTTGCATCCTCTTGCTTACATCTTTGCCCTTTTTGCTCACGCTTAGGAGGTCGCACCCTTGCTCTAAGTGTCCGTGCTCCATGCGTGTACATGCAATGATAAAAGAAACAATCCAGCAGATAAGCAAAGAAACAAATGGAGGGAAAACATGCTAAAAGACAAGCTAGCGAAAGATGCCAAATGGGGGCAAACGCAAACAAGCATGTTATCAAACAAAGGGAGGGATCCTAGGAGGACAAATGTAGGTTTTGATCAAGTGTCCAAAGTTCCATTGGATTGGAGTATGGAAAGATGCGAAGAAGCAAAGAAAGCCAAACAGGTGGCGCAAAGCAAGCAAGGCAAGCATATCAACATCACACGGAGTGGAGAAAGGTGTATATCAAACACATTGACACCACGAAGGTGTATCTCACAGGTGGTTACATCCAAAGAAACCTTAGGAGGGATAGATGTAACCACACAAGCACAAGCCCACAAAGGGCACGAAGCATGGCAAAGCCAAGATCTAGAGAGGCTAACATGGTGATAAAGCATAGAAGCAAACAAACATAGACATGCAAAGGAAATTATCCAAACCCTTTAACATAGGCCTAGGCATGTGGATGTAGGCCTAGACCATAGGATCTAGATCTACACCCCACCAATAAGGGCCAAAACACAAGAAAGAGAAATATCAAGGGACAAAAAGGGCTAAAGTAGCACACGGCATAGCAACTAACATAGATCTAAGCACACAAGCATGGCACGAAGCACATAAACACATAGATCTAAGCATAGGGACATAGATCTAAGCACCAACATGTAGATCTAAGAAAAAAACAAGGCAAAGAATGCATAAGCATGTAGATCTAAGCATTAACATGGCAAGGAGCCTGAAGTCATGTGAATCTAAGCACAAACATGAAATTTAGACATATCCTAGCCCAAGAAGGCTAGGCAAACAACATCAAAGCGATAAATCATGGCATAATCAAGGAAACATGCTATAAAAACTATAAAGACAGGCTAGGAAGCAAGAACATGCTAGGAAAAGCAATAAAAGCATTTTATTAAGCAAAAAGAAGCTAGGAAAAGCTATAAAGAGAAAGGGGTGTGGATTGTAGCTAAAAAGCTACATCCACACCTCTATACCTCAAATCCAAGGTATGGAACAAAGGAGAGGAAGATTGGGTGAAAGAACACTACCTTGAAGATTGAAGAAAAAATATGAGAATTCAAGCTATTTGAGGGTGTTTAGATGTGTTTAGAAGTGTTTGGGAGAGAAATTAGAGTGAGGAGAGAGAGAATTTGCCAAAAATTCCCTAGAAGTTCCTTTGTTTTTTGCAAAAAGAGGGGTCCGGGGGCCTTTATACTAGAAAAATGCCCCTTCGGCTTCTGGTGCACCTTGAAGGGCTGCCAACCACCCTACTAACGTTGGTAGTTTTGGCCTTTTCTTGGTTCAACTTCAGACGTGTAAAGAATTGAAAATTCAATGGTTGGATCAAAAGTTATGGCCTCGAGAAGCATGCTGACGTGCTTTTCACAGTTTTATGGATATCTCAACCGTTTTAACTCCGATTTCGACCCATGAATAGTCATTGGAAAGGGAATTTGATAATATTTGCAATGGCACTGGTCCTAACCTGTTCTGACAGTCAGATCAAAATTAGGATTTCTGGTGCCCTCGAGAGTTAAGCTCGGGTCAAACTTAGTCAAAGATGACAAAAATCACCGACTAGCTTGGGTTTTTATATAGAAACATGAAAAATGTCATTTTAGGATGATTTTGACCAACTTGGACTCTTGGTCAACCCAGGTTTGACAAGGGGCATTTTGGTCAGTCTAACTTGAAATGCCACTCCGAGTGCTCTAATACCCGAATAGGTTGCGCCACGTCAATTTAGATGTTTCCATGGCCCTATGGAGAAAAGATAATATTTTTGAAATTTTCGGGGTCTGGCAAGCAAATCGAGGTCGAACAAAATGCAATGCTACGTTGGGCACGAGGATGCATACACATACATAAGTATGCGTACGCATGCCTCTAATATGTGTAAGCATACATGAGTATGCGCATGCATAACGGCTAGAAATACAATTTTAAAACAGACAACAGACAACAAACAACAATCAAATAAAACCTAGCATGCTTCTAATATATAACCAAACAACCTAAACTAACAACAAAGATATCAAAGATAAACAAAAGAAAATCTATTCCTAAACATGCATTGGACCTAAGAACAAATAGGAGCAACATTTAGCACATCAAAACATGTTCATCAATATATCCAATCAAAACATGATGAGACAAAACAAAACAAAATAAAACAAAACAAAACATATTTCTAAGCATGAATAACATATAAATTAACTAAGAACAACAAAAACACAAATTATAAAAGATCCAAATCAAGGAAAAGCCATGAAGAGAGACTTACTTTGCTATGGAACACAAACTTGAGTGATATTTAACTAGCCCCTCAGTGCCTACACAGCAAGATCAAATGACAATCAAAGGGATCAAATTATTTCAATAGTTCATAAGTGATCACAACTCAAAATATAAATATTAGTTTTGAAAAGGTTTTGAGAAATCCAATTGAGAACAAGTTTCTGCCTTAAAACTAACTAAAGAGAGGTTTTTTTATGATTAAAAAAACGTGCTCAGGTCTGTGTGTCAGTTTAGAGAAGATGAAATAGAGTTTTTAAAGAAGATAGAGGCAAAAATAAACTCTCTCTAGCTAGCCTTTTGATTGGAGGCATAAGATGAGTATTTATAAGTTAAAATTAGGGCTTTCAAAATTTTTAATGATCTTTGGACATTCTCAAGGGTTCATGGGCCAGCCCACATCAAAGCATTATGCTTTGGGCCCTTAAAATGAAGTTTTAAAACCCAGAAAATCAAACTGCCCAGTTAGCCCAAATACAAACAGTCATACTCACTTAATATGAGTCCAAATTAGGCAAATTTTGTCTTCAAATTGAAGCACAGGATGTCTACTTTCCAATGAAATAAACTATACTAAAAAAATTCTTAGTGGATCAAAAGTTATGGTCAAAACAGTGAGCAAAGGTCATTTTTCAATATTGATTTCAAAACGATTTGAGTACTTTTGAGTTGTAATTATTTCCAAACTATCAAAATAGCATCAATTACCTTTTGTAAACATGTCAAGCTCATCATTTGGACCAAGGACTTAAGTTTATTAACCGGGTACAAAATGAGGTGTCTATAGTTGTGAGAATGTAGGAGTTACCTTACAAGTGCTTCTCCCGTTTGTCTCTGTAGGTAACGGACGAGTATATGATGGTGGACTTATGTCCTTACTTGTCCATCCTTTTAGGTGACGAACGAGTCATTGGAGTAGACATGATAGGTTGCATTTGTTGCATTGAACTCTTCATCTGGGATGAGTCAGTATTTTCGAAAGGTTGACCTTGGGGTTAGTTAAAAAGTTCCACATCAATAGAGATCCCAAGTTGACAGATTTCATCAAGCTAAAAGTGCCCTGAACAAAGCTCCATTTGAATTTTGAAGAAACACTAAATGAAAACAAGACTAATCTAGAAACACAAGAATGGTATAATTTACCTCCCTTAGCTCAAACAAGAGAAATACATCATGTGCAAAAATATCTTGACCTTGATATTTATGAATAAATGTACACTTTTTTTAATTAGAATTGGAAAAATGTCTTGCAGCTTTTGACCTTTGTTTAAATAGAGGCATTAAGATATTAAGATGTCAATTACCAAACATGTTTAAATTCATTGCAAAATTTGGAGTAGTTAAGAGCTGTATATTAACCTGGAGTGGGGATTTCCATGTTAAAGAGTAAAAAACTGAGTAATTGGAGACCATCTCAAAACAAGGGAAGACACCTTCTTCTAATGGAGTAGCACTCCTCTATGGTTAACTGTTGTGAAATGTCCTTTAGAATTAATTTGAATTTCATAAATTCTATCGCTTTGGATTTTTTTTAGATGCCTACTTCATTTTTTTAATTCTTGATTTAGTTTTGGCCTGATTGGATGAGATTTTCTCCTTCAGTAATTTGAGATTTTTCATTCATCCATTACATGCAAATGATTGTGTTTTTATTACTTTCCGTACCATTTGAAAAAATGCATGAACCAAAGTTTCCATCACTAAAACTCGTCAAAATAAAGCCTTAATCTTGGTAGTTTATAGCCTTAAAATCTTCATCTCTTTAGAAATTAAAGCCCCATACACATTTGTAGATTGTTGACTCTTTTGTCGCCTATGTTGAAATATTTCATGAACATGGACACACGTATTTGCAAATTTGCTCCTTGAGTTTTGTCTAATTGAACTTCTTTTGAACAAATACTTATTTTCGACAGTTTTCATTTATATACAGCCCATGAGATGACCTAGTGTGGCGGAGGGCTTTAAATTATTATGAAAATTGAGACGGTGTTACAGCCCATGAGAACCTGTGATCATTGAGGAAGAAGGATCCCATTCTTGATTTAAAGGGACCGCTAGCTAATATAGTTCAATCTTATCCAAAGAATTACAAATCAAATTTTATAATTGCAGGACAAGCAGTGAGAAATATATATTTTTCCACTCATTGTATTCAATATAATTTTATCCATTAAATCCAATATATGTTTGTTTCTTATTTTCAATATTCAAGAAGTCATCTATAAAGAAGTATCCAAGAACTAATTTGTAAAGATTTCTCGAAGTTTTGCTTTGAGAGATCGGAAATGGGCATATGGTCCCCAATAGCCAAGTATCCTTTCTACCAAAGTAATGTTGTTGATCATGGATTGCAAAATTTGATTATTCTTCTTTCTTTCTTTTTTTCTTTCTTTTTTTCAAATCTGGTTAATGTAGTTGATGTGGTATAACTAACCCCATATTAGACTCTAAACAAATACAAGCTTTCTAAGCCCCCATATTAGACTCTAAACAAATACAAGCTTTCTAAGCCTTGTGTTAGTTTGGTTATTGAATTAGTAACATTCTATTGTAGGTTCAGACGATCTACTTAAGTTGGTTTCAGAGCTTAAGCATATTTCTTTTATAGTTTGAACAATATGGCTTTAAATATCATGAATGAGGCATTACCATTAAAGGATTTCTCTTATAAAGTAGTAGTAGTAGTTTAACAGTTGTTGGTAGTCTTTCCATTGATTGGTATGAAAGAAGTAGCATATTGTCAAATACTTGTAGTGGGCCTTTTGTGGTTAAAGTGGGTTGGGCTGCCTCTTGCGGTAATGGGCCCATGTATTCGGAGTAAGAGAGTTGAGACTGGTCCAACTGCAACTCAATTTGGTTTGGCTTGTGCGCAAACTATGCCTCGTCTGCCAGGAGCACGCTTACGGCGGGCAGAACTATTTTAGATGGATTGCAGCAGACAGATATGATAATAATAAGATAAAATAAAGTACTTTAACATTTTTATTAAGGTAAACAGATAATCCCTACTTAAGAAAAGATAATCATAGTTTAATAACAATTATTTAATAAGAAAAGTAAGGGGAACAAGTGGGTAGTATATGAGTTGATTGACAGAGGAAATAAGTCAGATCAAGTCTAATCCGCAGGACCAAAACCAAAGAAGGAAGAATGCCTCTTCTCAAAGTGAATAATCTCTCAGGGAGATCTTGCCGTGGAAATTAATCACTTTGAGGGAAGTGGACCTGAATGGTTGGTACATAAGAACACTCTTTTTCTTTCCTTCTTTTCTAATATTCCCCTTTATTATCTTTTTCTTTCTACTTCTTTTTCTTAATCATTGTTTTTCTATTTCCTGGTTTTCAAGTTTCCAATATTGTAGTGCTTTTCGTCCCCCCTTCCTCCACACGGCAAGGGCCTCTTTATAGTGCCTACCGTGACCAAATTTTACTATTTTAGCCCTTAACCACCTTTGTCTGGTATAGGTGTACCTGCCAACCAGCACTGGTCCATCTGTGTGCCACTCTCCATCGCCAGACAAAAGAAAGCTATTTTGTTTGTTTTTCTGTCGTGGCACCTTTTCCTGCTACGGTGTGGATGTCTTCTCTCTCCCTATCTCTCATGGCATGCACCTAGTGGTTCCAGCTCAACTTTGCCCCTTTAGGTGGTATGTCATCCCGCAGGACACTTCCCCCAAAAGAGTCCTTTCCCCACCGCCAAACCATGCCCTCTTACCTCTAACTCATTACCTCACCGTGTCCTGTATTGGCTGGGTACAGGCTGGTGAGGTCTAGGCCTTGCACGTGCATGTCCAAAATTTGCCTACTACTCATGCGTCTGTCGTGGTTGGCCTGCACAGTCTGCCGTTCGTTCTTGACTATTTTCTGGTTTCCTTTTTCTTTTATGGCCTGCCCTATTCGAGACTAGGCCTTGCTTGACGGTGGGCTTTGCTTTTTCTTCAGCCCACCCTTTTTCCTGCTACCATCTCCTGCCATACCACTCTATCATTCCTGCTGCGAAATTGTTTTGCCTCAATCTGGCTGGGCCTCTTTGGGCCTGCCGTTTATTCTTCTCCTAATGGCTCAGCAAGGCCATTGGTTCTTTTGTTACATCACTGGTAGGCTCCTGTGTCCCATTTGTTTTCCCTTGGGCGTCCCGGGCCCGTTTACTTCCCTTGGACTTCCTCGGCCCTTTTCTTAACTTTGCATTACCATGGACTTTTGTTGAATTCTTTGGGCTTCCCCGGCCCAATTACATTGTTCCTTATCCTTTGGGTTCATGGGCTTATCCTCAACCCCTTACTTTCTTTGCTTTCATTACTTTGGGCCTGCCGCAGCCCATTCTCACTTTTCCTCATCATATACTGTCCATGGTTTGCTTTTTCTCTCTTTCCGAACTCCTTTAAGCCCATTTACCTCCTTAAGGCCCATTTTTTTTTATCTCATGGGCCTATGATCCATTATTCCTACTGCTTGGGCTTAATGGATTTTCTATATGTTTGCCAATTTTCTGTCCATGTTGCCAGGCTTCTCCCTTCCACTTGGGCTTCCAAAACGGCCATCAACATTTAGCCCCCTGAACGTATGAAGCATTCTTGTGATTCATATGTGAATATTAAAAAAAAATAAAAAAATAAAAAATCCTTCTCTGCCCTTTCTGTCTTTCCATCTTCTTTTCTTTCGTGGGCTTTTTGAACAGTGGTCCCTACCTTACACATACACATATATTCATATATATATATATATATATATATATATATATATATATTCCTGTCGTGAACAATGTTGTCTCTTCGGATTTCCCAACTTGGCAGTTATTTTGAAACACAACCGTCGTTTCATTAATTTCATCCTCTTTCTGATGGTTGACCCATCGCCTCCTTTCGTGCTAGCATTAATGACCTAGGTATTTAAGAAGGAGTCCCTCTGTAATCCAAACACAAACTCCTTCCTTCTTTCCAGAACTCTCTTTCTATTTTCCTTTTCTTCTCTGTTTCCTCTTCCTCAAACACCCCATACATCTTCTTCGATCAAATTCCTACACAATGACACGGGTGAAAAGCCAAAGCTCCTCCCACTATAAAGGAAAAGAAGTTATCTCTGATCTTCCCACCGCACGTGGTGTAGACGAGGAGGTGGTGTACTCCGAGTCGGACCATTCCGACGAGGAAGAAACGGAGTGTGACCCAGACAGTGAGTGTGCCCCACTTATTAATCCTTGGTACGACATTCATCCCCATTTCTCAAAGATTCCCGGCGATTATGCACCGCCGCCGAAGAGCCATGTGTGTCTCGCTCTTTGCCGGTGAAATACGGACATTTCTTGGGCTCCGTTGGCCTCTCCGATCTTTGCTCTAGTCATTCACCAGGGTATTTCGCTCCCCGTGCCCATCCATTTCGAGTTCAGGTCGGGTACCGCCTTGGGTTGGAGGGAGTGGGTGGACAATGAGTTATCCAACACCGGCTTCATGGGATTGTTACAACGAGCTGGTGTTTTGAAAGCCATAGTTTCATCTCGATGCTTGTCCAACTTCCGGGACCTCTTCAACCATTGTCACTTGGTCCACTGGTTGTGTACCACTACCCATACCTTTTTCTTTTCCTACGGTGAGGTCACCATGACCTTAGAAGATGTGGCCAACCAGTTACTCCTGCCCATCCTTAAAGACGTTGACCCTGCCACCTTAGAGCTTTCCCCGGAAGAAGAGGCTGTGGAAGTTGAGTCGAAGAAAAGGATGAGCGGGAACGCCAAGTTGTCTTACTGGGTTAGTTCTTCTTCTAAATTTTCTGAGTCTGCCCGCCATGCGGCCTTTGTTATGTTTTGACTTTGCAAGTTTGTTTTTGGGTCCCACCCTCATTACGCCGTGAAACCTTTATATTTCCGTTTGGCCATTAAGATTTCTGCTGGGGTTAGTCTGCCATTGGCTTCTATGTTCTTGGGGCATCTATATGTTCAACTGGACATCCTGCGGAGTGATGAGAGCCAGGCAGGCTCTTGTCATATAGTCACCTCCTCTGTTCATAGTACTATTTTACAACACCTGCTGTACGAGTGTTGTGCTAAGCATTTGTCGAAGTGTAGGCCTTTTCGTTTCGCTAGAGACAAGTACCAGTTGTGTCCGCAGGCCATTACTGATTTTTGTGGCAGATTTGAGTCAGACTTTCCATTGGCCTTTCGCTGGGTAGGCTTGAAACCGATTGACCATTCCACTGTTGAATCCTTTGATCAAGGTGTCAAATTTTCTTGGAGAGCTTATAGAAAATTAGGTGTCGGTTATACATGTGTAGATTCTGCTATGGGTTTGTTCGTTGACACCGCCGAGACTACCACTCCCTTGACTGGTTTTGATGAGACCGGAATCACTTACTTGGCAGCCACCAATGCTGGGTGGCTACCTTATTTGGCTGACGAAGGGATTAGGTTTGTTCATTATCTTGCTAACCGGGTGAGAAGGCAGTTCAGACTAGATCAGGACATCCCTAATGACCTTTCTTTTCTTATGGAGTCCCTCACCTTTGTCCGACCCTTTCTGCAGCCCACTACCTTTGAATTTTGGAGTCAGCGTTTTATTGCAGTCACCGTTCCGGGCTCACTGAGGGAAGGTCTTTGTACCCGTACCATGCATAGATATTGGCAGGCCGTGATGACTTCATTTGAAAAAGAGTTGATAAGTAGTCATGGCTTCTCCCTTGTTCCTCCTGATGGACTTAGTGCAATTATCTCGGTTAATTCTCGGTTGCTTTTGGCTTCCAAGTCTGTGTTAGCGTAGGCCAGGAAGCAAAATCGGTTTGCTATCTTTAAGTGGGATGAGGAGAAAATAGGGTGGCATTGGCACGCCGGTGATTATCCTCCGAGCTGGGAGAAGAAAGTTAAAGTGATGAATATTTCTATGCCGAGTAAGAAGGCTCCTGCCAAGCTTAAGTCTGCAAGCAAGCCCAAACCTGCCACTCCATGGCCATCTGCAAATGATCCCCTTTCTAGCAGAACATGAGGCAGCAAGAGAAAGACAGCCTCTCACCCTGCATTTGCCGCCGAGCGGAGAGTAAGTTACTTCTAATTCTGCTTTATCTTTTATATACTTTTGACTTTCCTGCAACTACTCCCGATACATGTGCTGACTTTTCTTTTTAACCTTATCTTTTGTTCTCTTTTCCCTTTGCAGTCTAAGCACAAGGAGGATGCATTAGCCACCCGACCCATTTTGCTTGATGAACCTGAACCTGAGTTTAAGGTACATCTCATTTTCTTTTCTTCTTCCTTCTCTCTCTTTTTTTTTTTTGTTTTTTGCACATATTTCATCTGCCACATGCTCTTATTTGACTCATCTGCTTAAAAGTTCCTTTGATCTTCACATCTTTTTCCTTTCGTCTTCTATGATGAGCCTGAGCCTTTTTCTATATGCCACCCTACAACCGAGGAGCTTTTTGCCTCAATGGGTGCACCCATGAGAGGCTTTTTTGATGGGGTCGACATAGTATTTGCAACACCTACCCTTTCTGCTGCTGCACCCAAAGTTCCTATTGAGGCTCCTAGCCTTCCCACTGAGCCAGTACCCATAGACGAGGTTACTCATACTGGGAAGGGAAGGTTAGTGAGGCCACTCCCGTTCCTGCCAAGACACTTTCTTCCTAAGAGGTGGCCACTCCTCCTGCTACTGTTCAGACCGAGGCTGCTTCTCCTGCCATACCCTTTGTCATCACCACCAGTGACTCCTTTGCAGCTCTATCCCAAGCTGTGAAGGATGGTTCTTCACTTGTAGTTACTCCTTCCATTCCCAGCTCTGCCACACATGGTCCTAATGTGGACTTGTCCTCCGAGGGGTCTGAGGACGTCCTTGACGATCAGGACGATGAACCTGTTTTGAAGAAGAGGATTTCTGACTCTGACGATGAGGAGGGTGCTTCCCCCGAGACCGAATTTATGGGTATGTGCCTCTCTCCCTTCTTTTTTGTTTTTGGCTAAGTCCATTCCTCCCCCTTTTCTATCATCTCTTCCTTAGGAATATGTATTTACGTCTCCCCTTTGCTGCAATTCCCTTTAATTTGTATGTCTATTTCCGTATTTTGTAGAGACTTTTGAGGGGCCAAAGGTCGTAGCAGACGTAGATATGCCTCCAGCCACTACTCCTGCCACACCCATAGCACCTATTTCTGCTATTCCCACAATGCCTATTTCTGTCGTACCTTCTGTACCTGTTTCTGTCGTACCTTCTGTACCTATTTCTGCCGTTCCCACAGCTTCCATTTTCACGGGTCCTGGTGAATTTCTTGGCTCCTCCCTTATTTTCTTTCTTGCAAGTTTATTGCCCCTAACTTATGGTTTCTCATCTCATGCTCCTTGTTAGGTCCATTGCCTACTATCCCTTCTCAGTTTAAGGTGGGCAGTAGTTCTGCCACGGTTCCAGACCCCGTAGGTGAGGCCGCAACCTTTTTTGTACATTTTGATCAGCCTGAGATTAACGACCTCGATCCTACAGACTTCTGGGTTTCTAGCCCTCCTTATGTGGACTTCCATGGCTTTAGGGTTCCCCAGGATTGCGTTTCTCACGTAGAGGCAGTTTTTAGTAACCGGGGGGACTTTATGCAAGGATTCCGCCTTGGTCGTTCTACCAGGGAGCATTTCTTGAAATTGCTAGGAAGCGTAATGAATGATATTGAACATAATTTTGTTGATATTGTCTCTTCAGAGAGGATCCTACAGTGGAGGGCTGCGGTTCAGGAGTTGATCAATGTGGGTTTTACTGTGGAGTTCATCCTAGACCATCTCCATGAGATTACCCAAGACTTTTTCACGAAAAAGGTTCAGCCTGCTGTAGATGTGATTGACACACGGATTGAGACTTTGAAGAAGGAGGTGATAGATTTGGAGGGTCGTTGTGAGCATCTTCTTGCTAGCATTGGTGGGTCCAGCCGCTTTGGAGACCAACCTCTTATCTCTGGGCTTCGTTGATGTAGTTTCCCACCCTTTTTTTTTTGTTCTTTTCCTTCTTTTACTACCCTGCCTTAGTACACTTCATCTACAAACTTCCTTTTTTACAACACTTATTTGGCTAATTTGGCATAGTTGCCACATTTTGGGTTTGTAACTCTTAAAATGCTTCACTTTTTTGCTATTTATGCTATTACTTATGACATGGAATGCTTTTTATAATACTTCATGTCCTTTTCATTGTGTACTCATAAAAGGATGTTACAAAACTTATCTGTGACAGGGTCACTTAAAGGAAAACAAAAAACAAAAAAACAAAAAAACAAAAAAAAACAAAAAGTAAACCTTGAACTCATTGAATAAAAGGGACGACTACATAACCTTAACTTAGGCATAATAACGCTTCAGCCATTTCCCATTGATGAGATCCATTAGGTCCTTGTCATCCATTTGGGCTAGACGATAATTCTCACTCGGGTGTGTCTCTCTTATCACGAGGGGTCCTTTCCATTTTGGTCCTGCCATACCTTGCTTGACATAGTCTGCCACTTTCAGCTTAAGTTGTCCTTCCGCGAACACCCTCTCTTTAGTCATCCTGCCATAGGCTTCTGTCATCTTTTGTCTGTATCTGCGGCTACGTTCTTGGGCTTCCTCCCTTTTTTCATCAAGTCCTTCTAGATCTTCACACCTTTCTGCCGTAAAAGCTTCTTCCTCTTTTTCCTTCCCCTGCATCTACATAACTCTCAAAGATGGAGTCATCACTTCTGCTAGGCTTACTACCTCTGTCCTGTATACCAAGGAAAAGGGTGAAAATCCTGTGGCAGACTTTGGTGATTTTCTGTAAGCCCAAAGGGCGTCTGGCAAGTGCATTGTCCATCCTCCTGTGTACTCTTAGCTCATTTTACTGATGATCTTTATGAGAACCTTGTTTGTTGCCTCTGCTTACCCATTTCCTTGAGGGTAATAAGGCAATGAACGATGGTGCTTGACTTGGTAGAACTCCAGCATTTTCCTTACATTACTGTTGACAAACGGTGTGCCATTATCGCTGATAATCCTGTGGGGCACTCCAAACCTCACAATTATGTTTTCCTTGATAAAGTTTGCCACTGCTCCTCTTGTGGCTTTTTGGAGTGGCACTGCCTCTGCCCACTTAGTGAAGTATTCCGTAGCCATTAGTATCCACACGATGGTGGGTTAACTAGTCCTACCAAATCAAGCCCCCAAGTGTGGAAGGACCATAGGGTGACCATGCTATGTAAGTTCTACGGGTGAGTGTGAATCAAGTTGGCTTGTGCTTGGCAACTTTGGCATTTCTTCACAAATTCTGCCATATCCTTCTTCATGGTAGACCAGTAGTAGCCCATTTGCAACAGGCATCTGTAAAGCTTTTTCTTCCCCTGGTGCTCCTCACACTCTCCCAAATGCACTTCTTTTATCATTTCTCTTGCTTCTTCAGGGCCCAAACATCTTAAGGGGTCACCATCATACCCTTTTTTGAAAAGGACCGAGTTATGCAAAAAGTAGCGCGTTGCCAACCTCCTAAGCTTGTATCTTTCACTATACTTTTGTGGTAGGATGCCTTCTACCAAGTACTGCATGAATGGGCTTCTCCAGTCTTCGCTGATAAACACAGCGTAACTTTCTTCTCTGTCTGTTATAAGCTGGCAGGTCCTACATTGGATTTGGACTCGGTCTGCATCTTTACCCATGCTTGGCCAATAAAAGCCTGCCCTTTGAAGTCTGCGGTAAAGGTTGACCTCCCCGCAGGATCCGTAAGTCTTGTCATGTACTTCTTTAAACTTTCTCTAGACAAGACCTCGCTAGGCATCCTGTGGTACATTTCTCCTCTCACCAGGGCGTAGTCTTTCAACACTTTCAGTTCTACGGCACCTTCTTCTTTCATCAAGGCTTCCCTTATGGGGATTTGCCAATCCCCTTCGCACCGTTCCTCTCGGAATCTTTCCTTTAACACTTCAATAATGGATTCTTCCCTCTTGCTAACCACTACCCTGGTGTTATCCCCTTCAAACATTATTTGCAAGCCTAGTGCGGCCAACGCATCTACGAACCGGTTTTCGTTCCTTGGAGCATGTTCTATTTCGAAGGTTGAAAATTTCTCCTCCATCTTCTGGGCCATTGCTCTGTATGGGGCTAGGTTGGGTTCTTTTAGGGAGAAGATCCCTTTGGCCTAGCAGACCACCAAGTTCGAATCACCCATCACCTTCAAGTGCTTGACTCCCATTTTAAGAGCCGTGGCTAACCCGGTTAGATAGGCTTCATATTCTACTGTGTTGTTTGAACAGGGGAATTCTAGCTTGAATGATAGCGCTACTGCCTTATCTTCTTCATGGTACAGAACTACTCCCACTCCCTCTGATTGGGTGGTAGAAGACCCATCAAATTTCATTACCTATTGTTCTCTGGCCTCTTCTGCCTTGGCTACTTCCCTTGGAACTTCATCGTCTAGTGGGAATTCTTCTTCTCCCGAAAACTAAGCCAATAGATTTGTTATAGCCTGGCTTTTCACCGCCCTGGGTGCACCCATTCTTAAGTCATACTATGACAATTGTAACAACCATTGGGATATTCTTCCTGAGAGGATTGGTTGCTGCAACAGAGCCTTGATGGCATGGGACTTGGTCATCAGCCATACTTCGTAGGCCAAGAAGTAATGGCGTAACCTCTGCAAAGCATCCACAATAGTTAGACACGCCCTTTCTGCCCTTGGGTAACGAGTTTCTGCATCTTTTAAGGCACGACTGATGTAGTATACTGGTTGCTCAACACCACCTCCATCCTCTTGGGCTATTAATGCACCAATGGCATAAGAGTTGGCAGCCAAGTAAAGTAGCAATGGCTTTCTGTGGACTAGGGCTTGTACCGTTGGGAGGTTCGTCATGATTTGCTATAGCCTCTTGAAGGCCGTCTGTTGCGTTTCTCCCCATTCAAAGCTTTGCCCTTTCTTGAGCAATTTGGTGAAAGCAGAGGTGATTGATGCCAACCCAAGGATGAATCTTCGGATATACAAGACCTTCCCTAAGAAGCTCTTTAACTCCTTTACTATGGCCGATGGTCTCATAGTGGCTATGGCTGTGGGTTTGGCCGGGTCCACATCTATTCCCCTACTGTGCACTAGGAAGCCTAGGAATTTCCCAGAGGACACTCCAAATGCGCACTTGAGAGAGTTCATTCTCAATTTGAAGGCTATACACCTTTTGAATACCCTTTTCAACGAGTGGAAGTGCTCTTCTCTCCTCCTTGATTTAACTACTATGTCGTCCACGTAGTCCTCTAGTTCCTGATATATCATGTCGTGAAATATGGCTGTCATTGCTCGTTGATAAGTTGCACCTGTGTTTTTTAACCCGAAGGGCATCATAATATAGTAGAAGTTGCCCATGGGTGTTCTAAAAGCAGTTTTCTCTGCGTCCCTTGGTGCCATTCTGATCTGATTGTATCCACTGAACCCATCCATGAATGAAAACATGGCGCTTCCTGCCGTGGAATCTATTAGTAAATCCATGTTTGGCAATGGGAACTCGTCCTTAGGATAGGCTCTGTTGAGATTTTTGAAATCTACACAACATCTTATCTGCCCGTTCTTATTTACTGGTACTATGTTAGATAGCCAGCGTGGGTGTTGAATAGGCTTGATGAATCCTACAGCTAGCAATTTCTGTACTTCTCTGACTATTTGCCCTTCTATTTCAATATGGAATACCCTGGCAGGCTGGGCCACTGGTTTGGCTTCTAGGTCCACATTCAACGTATGCACCACTAGCCTAGGGTCTAGCCCTGGCATTTCACTATAATCCCATGCGAAAATGTCTTTGAATTCTTTTAACAGCAATATCAGCTCTGATTTTTCCTTTTCTGTTAGACTTGCACTAATTGAGATAGGCCTTGGTTTTTGTGAACTAGACCCTAAGTCAACTTCCTCCAACTCTTCTTCTGCCACAACTTGCACCTCCTTTTCTGCCTCGATTTTTTCATCTTTCTCTTTATTACTTTCTTCCCCCGAACTTTCTTGTACCATGCAACACGCCAAACTCTTGCGTTGCCCCTCTTAGGTGGGGCCCGCTTGTATTTCACTCGTGGGCCCCGCGCACCTTCATAATTTGTACATAATCCTGCCATCAGGGCCTTGGACCCTGACATATTAGGGTGTGTCATCTGATTCTGCGACAGGTGCTTCTTTTCTTTTCTTCTTTTGTGCTAACAACTCCCTTAAGTCAGGCTCTGGGTCACCTTGAACATCTTTCCACTTAGGCACGAAGGTACCTCGTGGCTTTAATACTGAGCTTTCCCCAGATGGAGCCCATTGGTCGTAGAACATAGTTTCTACTAAATGAGCTTTTGCCTATTCGAACAACGAGAGGTTTGCTGCTATGCATATCATCCTGTCGTTCAACCTTCCTTTTACACACTAGTGATAGGTGGACGGGACCAATCAGTGTTTGTGCAACCATGGCCTCCCCAAAAGCACATGATAGGAGACCTCCATTTTCACCACGTAGAACCATGCTAAAGAAGCTATGGGGCCCACTTTCAACCACAACTAAATGTGGCCTACGGTGTACTTGCCCCTTCTGCCAAACCCCGTCACTTCTATTGGGCATCCCTAAATCTTTCTTTCCAAAATTCCTGCTGCTTGTAAAGTGCTCAATGGAATGAGATTTACAGAAGCACCTATATCTACCAAGGCTTTCTTGATGGGGATTTGCTTTATAGATGCCACCAAGTAGAGGGGCCTCCGATGATCTGCGTATCCCACCTCCATATCCTCATTACTAAAAGTGATCTCGGTTGACTCTTATAAGAGGGCTCTATCATCTGGGATTTTCGCTGATAAGCATTCTACTCCTGCCTCGAAGGCGATGCTCACTAGAGCCTCTGTGACTATCCTTCTTTCCTTTGCTGTGAGCCCCAGCTGGTCAAACAAATTTTTGAATTTGGAGCTCCGCTGTAAAGTGGTAATTACCGTGGCAGGCAGGGCTGGATTTTCTTCTTCATCGTCCCCTAAATCCGCACAAATCACCACCACTACTACACCCTTCCCTTTGTGGTTTGGAAGTGGGTTTCTTTGAACCTCCTGTTGGGATAGTTCTAGAGTCCCTTCTTTGACGCGGTAGGATATTACACGTAATTGTGCAAACGGAAGAAGCGGGGGTCCCTCCGCTCCTCTTCTGTGGGTTCTTTGGAAACTTGATTAGGCTTGAAAATTCCATCTGCTATCCACTTGTCTAGTAGCACATCTAATTCTTTTGGAGTGCATGGTATTGGTGATGGAGTATCGTATTCCCTTCCATCAGTCTTCCTTCTCCCCTCGCCAGTGGATACTGTCATAGCTTACGGAGTGTTTCTTTTGTCCGAACTTGGTTTTATGGATTGGGCAGTCTTTCTGGCCTTTTGCAACAACTGCGCAAACTGGGTGATTTCTAAGTTTTCCAAGACTGCCCTGTACTCCCTGATCATGTTTGTCATACACATTTCCACCAATGTTCTTTCTTCACAATGATCATAGCAATCAAGTGCTATGTCCCTGAATCTTTTGATGTATTCCATCAAATTTTCGCCATTCCTTTGCTTGGTTGTTTGCAGGGTTGCAAGCGTTACTGTTTTTTCCCCGTGAAAGTACTTAATGTAAAATACATCCACCATGTCATCCCAAGTTGGGATCGATCCTTGCTTTAGGCCGATGTACCAGGTGTATGCCCGGTCACATAGTGACTTGGAAAATTCACGAAGACATAAGTCTTCATCTGTTACGTAAGGGCCAAGAGTATCAATGAACTTGCTTACGTGCTCAACTGCACTTCCCTTCCTGCCATCGTACTATGCAAAGGCCTTTAACTCATACCTCTCGGGGTACGGTTTGCTGAGTACCCTTAGTGGGTAAAGAGGCCTTCATGCGTAGAATCTCTCCTTAGGTGCTCTAGCTCTCTCTTGTTCCAAGAGAGCCATTACTTCGGCCATAGTAATGAAACGTTGTTCTGCATTCTATGGGACACCTCCTGCTGGTGTCTCTTCTTTGTTTGCCGCATGTTCTAGGTTATGCTGGCTTTCTTTTTCCTTTGTTTTGTCTGTTTTCAGCTCACGGATTTCTTCCATCATTTGTTGTTGTGAGTGTTGCAGGGACTGCAAAACTTCAATGAAGATGTTGGCATTGTCAATAGGGATTCTTGGCTGTGGCTGAGGTCTAGCCCCCACTCCATTGTCACCTTCTGCCTGGTTTGGCTGCTGTTGGTGAGGCATCATTGGCCTGGACTTTGCTTGTGAGGTCATGACACTCATATTTCGCATTGTTCTGGACTTTGGAGGCATTTATTTGCGAGGGCTTCTATCCCTATCTGCTTCTCAACTCCCCAATGGAGTCACCAATTTAATGTAGTGGGCCTTTTGTGGTTAAAGTGGGCTGGGCTGCCTCCTGCGGTACTGGACCCAAGTATTCTGAGTAAGGGAGTTAAGACCGGTCCAACTGCAACTCAATTTGTTCTGGCTTGTGCGTAAACTATGCCTCGTCTGCCAAGAGCACGCTAACGGCGGGCAGAACTGTTTCAAATAGATTGCGGCAAACAGATATGATAATAATAAGATAAAATAAAGTACTTTGAAATTTTTATTAAGGTAAACAGATAATCCCTACTTAAGAAAAAGATAATCATAGTTTAACAACAATTATTTAATAAGAAAAGTAAGGGGAATAAGTGAGTAGTATATGAGTTGATTAAGAGAGGAAATAAATCAGATCAAGTCTGATCCGCAGGACCAAAACCAAAGAGGGAAGAACGCCTCTTCTCAAAGTGAATAATCTCTCAGGGAGATCTTGCCGTGGAAATTAATCACTTTGAGGGAAGCAGACCTGAATGGTTGGTACATAAGAACACTATTTTTCTTTCCTTCTTTTCTAATATTTCCCTTTCTTATCATTTTCTTTCTACTTCTTTTTCTTAATCCTTGTTTATCTATTTCCTGGTTTTCAAGTTTCCAATACTGTGGTGCTTTTCGTCCCCCCTTCCAGCACATGGCAAGGGCCTTTTTATAGTGTCTGCCGTGACCAGATTTTACTATTTTAGCCCTTAACCACCTTTGTTTGGTATGGGTTTACCTGCCGACCACCACTGGTCTGTCTGTGCGCCACTCCCCATCGCCAAACAAAAGAAAGCTATTTTGTTTATTTATTTGTCGTGGCACCCTTTCCTGCTACGGTGTGGGTGTCTTCTCTCTCCCTATTTCTCATGGCATGCACTTAGTGGTTCTAGCTCAGCTTTGCCTTTTTGGGTGGTATATCATCCCAGCAGGACACTTCCCCCAAAAGAACCCTAGCAGGAACCTCAAAATAGGTTTTACCCTCTCCCCACCGCCAAACCATGTCCTCTTACCTCTGACCCATGACCTCACGGTGTCCTGTATTGACTGGGTACAGGCTGGTGAGGTCTGGGCCTTGCGTGTGCCTCTCTTCCATGTATGTCCAAAATCTGCCCGTTGCTTATGCGTCTGCCATGGTTGGCCTGCACAGTCTGCCCGTCCGTTCTTGACTATTTTCTGGTTTCTCTTTCCTTTTATGGCTTGCCCTATTCGGGACTGGGCCTTACTTAACGGTGGGCTTTGCTTTTTCTTTAGCCCACCCTTTTTCCTGCTACCATCTCTTGTCATACTACTTTATCATTCCTGCTACGAAGTTGTTTTGCCTTAATCTGGTTGGGCCTCTTTGGGCCTGCTATTTATTCTTCTCCTAATGGCCCAGCAAGGCCATTGGTTCTTTTGTTACATCACTGGCGGGCTCTTGTGTCCCATTTGTTTTTCCTTGGGCGTCCTGGGCCCGTTTACTTCCCTTGGGCTTCCTCGGCCCTTTTTTTAACTTTGCATTATCATGGGCTTTTGCTGAATTCTTTGGGCTTCCCTGGTCCAATTACACTATTCCTCATTCTTGGGGTTCATGGGCTTGCCCTCAACCCCTTACTTTCTTTGCTTTCATTATTTTGGGCCTACCGCGACCCATTCTCACTTTTCCATATCATATACTACCCATAGTTTGCTTTTTCTCTCTTTTCGGGCTCCTTTAAGCCTATTTACCTCCTCAAGGCTCATTTGTTTATCTCATAGGCCTGTGATCCATTATTCTTGCCGCTTGGGCTTAATGGATTTTTCTATTCGTTTGCCAATTTTCTGTCTGTGTTGCTAGGCTTCTCCTTTCCACTTAGGCTTCCGAAATGACTGTCAACAATACTCAAAATATGTATATCTTTTTCCTTGATTGGTACGAAGGAAGTAGCATATTGTCAAAATATGTATATATTTTCTGTAATATCAAAAACAAAAAGGCACATAACATAGTTTTTTTTAATGATGGCCTCCAATGAAAATTTGAAATTAATATGTATATTTGACCAAAATTATTATATATTTAATTGTGATTATTCATAAATGTAACCATACAATGTAATAAATTTAACCGTACAATGTAATGAGAAACTTAACGTAACCAATACCATGAAAATTGTAAGGGAAAACTATTTTAGTACCTTCAAATGTCATGGTCGAACTAATGTCCTATATGTTTAATGACTCAAGCTAATATCAATAGCAATACTATAATTGATCATTCTCATGTGTAAACACGAGTTACATACTAGTAAGTACTAATATTAAAGCTAAGAACATTGCAACTTAGTGACATTAATTGATATCATTTACAAGAATAATTTGATTTAAATCTTTCAACCCTTACTCTAACAATATATTATATAATAATAATAATGTGGACAACATTTGTTTACAAACTCTTACTAAAAAATGGTTGTTGGGGGTGATTTTTGTTCGTTGCCCACATGATATTTGGGAAGTCAAGACCGAGACTTGACTTTAGGTTTGGAACATGGCCCAAAGGCTATCTGTGAAGTGTGAAAAGCTCATTTTGCTCAAGGTCTAGGTTGCATCTAACAAAGATTATAATAAGGCACCAAAAATACCTCCTGCAAAGATAAGATAGCACAAAGGATGGCCCACCACAAAAAAAGTGCTTAAATAATAGTTTAGCGATAAACAAAAGAAACGTCCAGCGATAGATGCTTGGAAAATTGATAAATGAATTTGCATAGTAAAAATTATGCATTTGCTTCATAGTTGGTTAATATAAAAGTGGGCCCATTATAACAAGTATATAAGAGAAAAAATGGTCTAGCAGTGAATATGACAGACCTCCAGTAGTAGATGTCTGACAGATTAATAAGTGTGTTTACATGATCAAAAATCATATAGTTTCTTCATTATTATAGAGTCAACATGAGGGAAAACTTCCACAGTATCCAAGACATTATGGCCTTCATCATAATAACAATAAACAAGGATCAAATGCTTTATAATTACAAGTAAAAGAGGAAAAAACAAGATGGAATGAAGGGAGAGAGAGAGAATCCAACTCCGTGCAGCAAATGTTGAACTAAGATTCTTGGGGAATATATATGTGGGGCATGAATGGGGCAATGTAGGCTATTTTGAGTGAGTGGTTATTTAAGCTTGTGGTGGTATGATGGAGTTAATGTTGAAGCTAAGCCTTTAATGGGTAAAAGGTTATTTGTGACTGATTAGCAAGCATTTATGGGCTTGGAATATGCAAAAAAAAGAAAGGAAATGTTTGAGGTTAAGTGAGTGTGGGCTAAGGGGAATGATTTATGAGCTTGGGGAGAGTTGAACCACAAGCAAAGTGACAAGAAAATCATAAATTTCAGAGGGGTTGGTGTGTGTTTTATGGGCTAGTGGGCTTACCCTTTTATAGTGGTGTTTAGGGAGGTATTAATTAATAAAATTCCAAAAACGTAGGGTTGATCAGGGGGTAGATAGTAGACTTAATTATCCTAGGATTTGGCCATAAATGGGAGATTTTCTTTTGGGGCTACTTTACTACTTTGGGTAATATGACACATGGTGAGTATTTGGGATAATCTTACATTAAATGCTAAGATTTCTGAGATTGTGTACAGTCAGTGGGATTAAGGCATGTATTAAGGAGGAAATCCTAGTGCTGCAACTGAGATTTGAACCCTAAGAAGTAGGATTTAACACCCCAAGCCAGGTGTCAAAGTTTAAACCCACTTTAGAGGGTTCTGCTGGAGATCCCTTTATACCTTCCAAACCATATGTTCCCAAATTTTCCCCCTTAGGATTAAAGGGCTTGGTTCATGAATCAATTACATACATTTTTAATAATAAAACAAACTATTTAGTTGATAATTTCATGAGCTTGGTGGTCTTGGTCATGGCTTCCTTAAGTTGTAATCAAAACTTGGAGAGGAAGAGTATTTATTCCCCATTAGCTTTTAGGTGTCAACCCAGCCTTTAGTGCTGTTTAGATCATGATTGGTAGTGGTAGAGAGGCTACCGGGACAAGTGGCCAACTCCTAACTTTGTTTAGGAGTTTGGTTGCTTCTTAAGGTGCTCTCCAACAGAAGACAGAACTAAATGAAGTTCTCCAGTTGGGTCAGTTTGCACACATGGGCTATATTGGCTGAGATTTCATGTTGGGCTTGGCCATGAGGGCTGAGTACTTTGGCGGGCATCTGACTTGGTGGTTCTCTCCACTTAGGCCTATCCTTTTGCTTTCTCATTGTGAGCCCTACAAAATGAACAAAGCTATCATATATTGCCATGAATTTTTATTCCATATGGGCTTTAGTTGCTAGTAAAAATGAAATGAATCCATGAGCTTTAATAAATATTTATAATAGATTTTGGGTATTAATTTCCATGGGCTTTAAATAACAACTTATATAGTTTCTCATAATTTTTGCTATGAATTATTTTGTAAATGATATTTTCTTTGGGGCTTTAAAATAATGACCTCCAATATTTCTTGAGAATAATATTTACCATGAGTTTTATATAGAGGTAATATCCATGGATTTCAAATAAAAAATGGTAACAACCACTATAGTGGAATAATGTGATATCCTCATGGGTTTTTCTTTAGATACTCATAATAAGATGAATAATTATCATGAATTTTGGAAATAGATATTAAGAATGTATAAGATAAATAGTGACCATGGGTTCTTATATAAATTCCATGGGTTTATAATATGGTATAAATCAACAAATGTCATGGGTTTAAGATAATCATAACTTTCCATGGGTTTTTATAAGATGATTGCCATGGGTTGAGAATATATAATTGCCATAAATTCCATGAGCATGTAATATTATAGTAATAGGTTTAAGAACTTGAAGTATTGTTCATTATTGGACTTTTAAGTGAAATAATTATGATATAGTATTTTATCAAGTATTAATAACCTTGGGCTTTTGATAAAATAGTGCCAACATAAATTGGACTTTTGATATTCCCAATGAGAGAATTGGGATTTGATATTACCAATGAAAATTTGGGCTTTTAATGTTACCAATAAGAATTGGGTTTTTGATGTTACCAATGAGAATTAGGCTTTTGATGATGTTGCTAATGTGGATTAGGCTTTTGATGTTGCCAATAAGAATCAGGCTTTTAATGTTGTCAATATGAATTGGACTTTTGATATTGCCAATGTGAATTAGGTTTTTGATAAATTAATTGTCATGGGTTTAAACCATGGGTTTTGATTATTGATTTGAATTCCATTGATAAAATTGTCACGGGTTTAAACCATGAACTTTGATTAAAAATTTGAATTCAATTGATAAAATTGTTTTGCCATGGAATTGAATCATGGGCTATTCAAATATTGCCAAGTATAAATATTCTTGGGCTTTAAATAGAAGGAGATGTGTGTATTGGGCTCATATGACCGATTTTGGGCTTAACTAAATAATAATAATAATAATAAAAATTTGATAAGATATGAGTGTTTTGGGATTTTTGTGATAGTTTATATCATAACCAAATTTAGATAATAAGATATGAAATATTTGTGGTTAATATAATAATAGGGTAAAAAATATTTTGTGAAAGCCTAATAACTTTTTAGTGTTGTTTGAAAATAAATAGGTGATACTTAAATAATATTAGGCGTAAAAATAAATGTATCCTAACGATGATATAATTATATATATTTTAAAACTCTAACGGTTGGATTGTATATTTTATATGTTCTTAATATATATATTAAATTTTTTTCAAATAAAATTTTATTTACTATTCAATTAATATACTTACTTTTTAAATTATAATTTAAGACTAAAAATACTTAAAATAGTCCACAATAATAATGTCATAGGGGTTTGTAACAAAACTTTGTTGAAATAATAATCTCAGTTAGAACGTGAAATTGACGCGCCAAGAAAGAAGAGTCGTTTTCTTACGGTAAAGGAAAGAGAGTGAGAAAAGAATATATTCACGCCTCAGCTCATTTGGTAACAGTGGTCAGTCAGTCAGTGGACAAAAAAGAAAAGAAAAAAAAAAAAAAAAAAAAAAGTGAAATTTGGAACAAACCAAAGTACCAATCTAAAGACTTTTTTTATTTTTTTATTTTATTTTTTCAATTATTATTTACCTCAGCAAGGTAAAGACTAAATTAGGACCCAACAAAAATCTCAAAAAAAAAAAAAAAAATTAGGACCCAACAAAAACGAGAATGAGAGAATATCTGATCTCAGTGTAAGAGAGAAACTTTCATACAATTCCAATTCCACTTCCACTTCCACATTAGTTGCTGTCTTGCTCCATTGATTCTTAGCTGTAAGTCTCTTTCTCTCTCTGTGTGCCTATGTGCATGTTTTTTTAGGACTCTTTTCAGTTTATAATGTTCTATGTTTGTTTTAGTTCTTGCACTCAACTCAGTTAGATGAAGATGGGTTTCATGTTTTCACCCCCTATAGTTTCCCTAATTTACACCTTCTGCCACTGAGGTGTGTTGTTCTTCAGTTAACCTTCTGTGTTTTTTCAGTCATGGAAATTAATTGGGTTTCAGTTGTTTGCCCCTGGAAAGCCTTTCAATTACATGTTCTGCCACTACTCTTGTTGTTGGTTCTGTTACGTTGTTCAAGCCCTTGTCAGTGTGTTGTTGATCTTGACCCAGATGACAAAGCCTTACTTCTGGCATTCAAATCAAGGGTCCAAGACCCTAGCCAGAGCTTGTCAAGCTGGGTTGGGACTAACTGCACCAGCTGGTCCGGGCTCACCTGTGAGAACCAGACCGGCCGGGTGGTTTCAATCAACTTGACCAACATGAACTTGTCCGGCAAAGTTCTCCCAAAATTGTGCAAGCTTTCGTTTCTTGAAGACATGAATTTGTCCCGTAACAATTTTACATGCCCAATTCCATTATGTTTTGGTAATTTGGTTAGTCTCAAAGCCATCGATCTTAGTCACAATAGGTTTCTTGGTGTTGTGCCTGACACACTCATGAGGCTTAGGAATTTGAAAGAACTTGTTTTGAATGGGAACCGAGATTTGAGAGGTCTTGTTCCTGGGTGGCTTGGTAATTTCTCAACAAATTTGGAAAAACTTGATCTGGCTTCCAATTCGTTTTGCGGGGAAATCCCCGAAAGCTTGTTGTATTTGAAACCTTTAAAGTATTTGGATCTTGGTAACAATAATTTATCGGGTAATCTTCGTGATTTTGGCCAATCTTTGCTGGTTCTTAATCTTGGGTCAAATCAGTTTTCGGGTACCTTGCCTTGCCTTTCTGCTTCTGCTCAGTCTCTCAATATTTTGAATATGGCTAACAATTCTATTGTGGGAGGAATACCTACATGTGTTGCTTCTCTTCAAGCTTTGACTCATCTAAATCTATCTTTCAATCACTTAAAATATGCAATATCTCCTAGGCTTGTATTTTCCGAGAATCTTCTTGTGTTGGATTTGAGTAACAATGATTTGTTGGGTCCCCTACCACACAAGATTGCAGAGACAACTGATAAATCTGGGCTTGTTCTTCTTGACTTATCCCACAATCAGTTCTCAGGTGAAATCCCATTGAGGATAACGGAATTGAAAAGCTTGCAGGCATTGTTTCTTTCACACAATCTTCTTACAGGGGAAATTCCTGCAAGGATTGGAAATTTGACTTATCTCCAAGTGATAGATCTTTCGCACAACTTGTTATCGGGTTCAATTCCTTTGAACATTGTTGGGTGCTATCAGTTACTTTCATTGATGCTCAATAACAACCATCTTTCTGGTGAAATTCATCCAGAGCTTGATGCGTTGGATAGCCTGAAGATACTAGATCTCAGCAATAACATGATTTCTGGTGAGATCCCACTAACTTTGGCAGGCTGTAAATCTCTAGAGTTTGTAGATTTTAGCTCCAACAATCTCTCCGGAACTTTGAATGATGCAATAACCAAATGGTCAAACATCAGGTTTCTCTCCCTGGCTCAGAACAAATTCAATGGAAATGTACCTAATTGGCTATTCACATTTGAAGAAATCCAAACAGTAGATTTATCAGGCAACAAATTCTCTGGCTTAATAGCAGATGGTAACTTCAACATTAGCGTAAAGTTCAACAAAAGAGACATTGGTAGAATGTCTAGAGAGCCATTTGTTGCAATGCCAAATGTGCATGTCAGAGTTTCAATGGTTGTCACTGGTAGTAGTGAATCAAGCTTCGATTACCATCTATCTTCAACAGTTGGAATTGATTTATCCAATAATTTGCTACATGGAGAGATTCCACAGGGCCTATTTGCACTACAGGGCTTGGAATACCTGAATTTGTCACACAATTTTCTTGACGGTCATGTTCCTGGTTTAGAGAAGATGAGCGGTTTAAAGGCCTTGGATTTATCACATAATTCTTTATCAGGTCAGGTCCCTGGAAATGTTTCTAGCCTTAAAGATCTGACACTCTTAAACTTGTCATATAACAGTTTCTCTGGATTTGTTCCTAAGAAACAAGGGTATTGGAGGTTTCCAGGAGCATTTGCTGGAAATCCAGACCTGTGCGTGGAAACCTCAAGTGGAAGGTGTGAAACAGAGAGCATTCCAATGGTGCCTGGTAAGTCTTTTCATGATGGAGTGGTTGAGGGGCCAATTTCTGTATGGGTGTTCTGTTTAAGCTTTTTTGTTAGTTTCTACTTTGGCATTGTTGCTTTATTTTGTTCTGCTCGAACAAGAAATTACATTCTCCATATGAAAGTTTAATGCATTATATGTGAGATTGAGAACTTTATCATGTACATTCTTGTTGCCTCATTTTAGTAGCCAATTTCACTTTTTAAGATTGAATTGATCATAAAAAATCTTCTGCCCATGTTAACAATCTTGAACCATATATTCTGTATGTGTTGTGTGAATGTTTAAAGGGATTTTATCCACCACCTGAAGCTGTTTCTTTCCAAATGTTGTTGTAGAACTCTAAAACTGCTATCTTGTATGAGAACCATCCTGAATGAGATACTGGGTTGGGAACTTTCCTTACTTTGAGTGAGTCTTTATTTTCTTATAGCAGCTTTTGAGTAATGCTCAACAAGGTTTCTGGAAAAAACCAAGTATTCAACCCAATTCTCCATTGTCTAAACAGTTTGTTTGTTTGTTTTTTTTTTTTCATCTTCTTTTCAACTTGTCTTTGTTTGTTTGTTTTTTTTTTTTTTTCATCTTCATTTCAATTGTCCCTATATAACATGTATTTAATGAAAAATATACTGAATCGTGGGGGTCTTTGAGATATTATCTAATATCTAAATCTATTAGAAATTTGTATATCTTGTGTTGATAGTTTCTATAAAATACCTAAACATGTATTCAATTTCTATTTATTTATAGTTATAGATAATTATTTTATAGATTAGTTAGAGATAATAGATAATAATAATAGAACTTGTTTTTAAGTTTCTGAATATTATCACTGGACCTTTTGGAATGTTTGTCTTCTAGAACATTGTGCTAGCGCACAGATTAGAGATTTAGATTTTAGAGTAGGTACGTTCCACTATGAACCACTTTCCTCTATTATATATTTGTATTTTTTGCTGGTGGGAGTTTGAATCCCAGCTAGGAAGTGCTGAAAATCTCTGTTCCTACTTTTGGAGGCTTAGATAAACTGGTTTGGATAACAAATATGAGTGTTGGATTATCGTCAAAGTAGGCATATTGGCTGGATAAAGAAAGAAGATTTAACAATGCTAATGGAAAGATGTGGAAAGATTTATGGAAAACCTAAATTGCACAAATGTCAGTGCTCTATTATGGAGGAAAAAGTATATGATGTAATGGAGACATATGTAACAATATGAGAGGGGTGTTACATATGCATCATGAATTTCAAACCATAGGTAAGCAACTTAAATTTCAGTCAAACCTCAGGTGAGTAAAGTGTCAAATTTCAAATCATAGATAGGCAACTTAAATTTCAATCAAACTACAGGTGGATAAGCTGTAATTTGCCCAAGAATATTAGAGTATGAACTCTTCTTATTTGCTGTCATCACAATTGATATTATCTAGATGTTATATAACAGTTTGTATGGAAAGGAAATGAGCAAGTTCATTTCAAAGATGTCCAACATATCACTATAAAAACTTCAATAGCTTTCCAGGGTTGTTAACAGATTGTGTTTCTAAAGAAATCCTCAACAGTGATTCAAAATGGACTCCCTTGTGTGGTGAATGCATCAAGCTTAATATAAATGTAGCTTGTTGTTCCATGTGAACCAAAATAGGTTGAAGCATTTACACTGAAATGGATCTTGGGCCCAACTAGCGAGATGAATTGAAAGGAGATTTTGATTGAAGGTGATGCCACTTTGAGATTGGATGCTTTTATGAAGAATGGGACTGAAACAATGAATAGAAGAAATTTCTTGCATGTGAGTTAGCTAACGTAGATTAGCTAGTTCTGCCGCTCATGAATTGGGTCATTACTCAATAGACAGGTACTTCTTTGCTTTCTGGGTTGGTTAATTCTTCCCTCCTCCCAAAAGCCCTTGATAGAGCTCTTGAAGTGGACTTTCGGAATGCTCATTTTTTTCTAGATAAGTAAACTCCTTTTCTAACCAAAAAATAAATAAAAGAAAAGAAAGTATCTTAGGACCCACGTTGTTTAAGTTTTGTGAAAATATATGTAGGTGAAAAAGTGTGTGTGGAAATACATGTTGTGGTATTTAAACAATAGTTTTCGTTGTTTAAACACCATTACCAAACGGGGCCTAAAGTTAGCCACAAAATTATTTCTAGTTGCCACCCATTTTCCACAAAATCATTTCCAGTTGCCACCCTTTTTTTCTCTTGCAATCTTGTAGCATAATTGTGACCGAAGGCATTTCATTGTCCTTGATTTTGCAATGAACCCGGAAGAGGAAAATATTTTTATGTTTTATATTTTGATGGAAAAATTATTGGAAAGGGATTAGATTTTAAAAAAAGTGCGAATTTACAACAAAAGCACAATTTGGTTGGCCAATCTTATCATAGAGTGGCAATGATGACAAGCAATAATGGCATCTGCAAAGGTTGGGACCTTCTAAATCTCACTTGATTAAACAATAATGACAACAGTAATGCTAATTGGTTGGCACTTTTGGGCAAGGTTGTCAAAATTGGAATCCTACGTAAGATTGTGAGGGTAGGTGGAATCGTAAATCATAAGATCGGATTGTGGATCGCAAGATTCTATATTATTTGAAAAAAAGCACACGCATTGGTATGTTAAATAGTGATATAAATCATACATTCATTCATAAAAAATAAAAAATTTGCATCTATTTGATGTAATTACTATATATCACTGTATTCATTTGTAAGCATCATTTAAAAATGTCAAAAACCACAAAACTTGATACTCCATTGGGATGTTATTTTTCATTTGGATCCAATTGATAGTCTCTCTCTCTACATTAGAGTAGCAAAACTTGGTATCTTAGGATGTTATCTTCCATTTGAGTCCAACTAAACCTTCTATCAAGTTAAAGAAGATTACAAAAAACCAAAATCATTTAGGATCATTAGAATCATATGATCCTACTGATCTTGAACGATTGCAAAGATTTTTAAAAGATCCAGATCGTTTTGGGCAAGTGGGTTCGTAAAATCGTAGGATTGTAGGATTTAGATCGGGATTTTAACAACTATGCTTTTGGGTATTTGTTTTTCTATCAGAGTCATTTAGGGTTCAAACTTTAATGGCAAAATGGAGCAATTTGGAGCAATATCTGGTTTGGAAAACCCATTTTATCACAAATAATTCTAGAAGCACAGACAGGAAACGTGTATAATGAGAGGATAGAGGGAAAAGTGAGTGCAATCTATTATGGACAAATGAGAAAAGTTCATGATAACTACGCCTCTGATGCACTTTGGGAAATCCATAACGTGGTCTGTGATATAGTGGCTAAGCTGTATTTGCATGATGAATGGTCTTTTGTTTTTGTTCCTAGAGAGGCTAATAGCCTGGCCCATATGCTAGCTTTGTGGGCTCTTCCTGTTACCTCTTCGAGGCCCGTAGACATCTCCTCTATTCCTTCCTGGGGCCGAGGAGATGTAGAATTGTAGATGTCCCTCGGGTGTAACTTCTTTTGTGCAATAATACTTTCATACTTATTCAAAGGAATAATTAAATAAATAAATAAATAATTGACAACCTATTTCACAAGAAACCCAATTTTGAGATTCAATTCTCAGACCAAGTTTTTAGTGATATTTAGAACAAATTTTTAAAATATTTATCAAATAGGCCCTCATTTTTTTTTTTTTTTTTCTGTGTTAACAAATCTAGTGATCAGTGTATTGATGATTTTATTCAAAATCAATTTTCATTTCTTATAAGATGGAATAGAATTTTAAGAAATGCAATGGAATTGTGTACTTTTGAGTTCTTAAAAATTAAATCTTTACATTGAAATAAATTATCTCGTTTTTGTTTTGTTTTGTTTTGTTTTGTTTTTTTTTTTTTTTTGTTTGAAATAGGGAACATCTTAATAGTCAATAGTTTTGTAGCTTAATTGGTTGTTGTTTTGAATTAATTATTAAAAAACAAGAATAAGAACAAGGTTGTTAAAATCGAGATCCTACGTAGGATCGTGGGAGGTAGGTAGGATCGTGGATCATAGGATCGAATCGTGGATTATAAGATCCTATCTATTTTCAGATTTTAAGCAAAAAAACCTATTGATAGTGACTTTGTATGCTATATAATCACTTAAAATATGAATCCATCTATTAAAAAAAAATTGCATCATAAAATGTAATTTGCACGCACTACATCGTTCTTATGTCATTCTAACGAAACAAAATATATTTAATTTTTGATATAATGTATCTAAAAAATTCAGTACATGTTTAAGTAGCAACTAAGTATCAAAATATTATCTACACATATGGAAAATGTTTTCCAAATTCTAAATTTCAAATCCAAAATAAGTTAGGCTAGTTAGCATATATATAAAAACTAGCTAACTACAAATTTACAATATATAATCCAAAAGTGAATTCTCAATCTAAGGTAAACTAGCTAATTACAAATATGAAATCCAAAAGAGAATTCTCATTCTAAGGTTCTTCTAATCTAATCACTGTCATTGTCATATCTCATTTCATCATCTAAATATTTTAGGTTTTGTTTTTAAAAACGTTAAACTTAGGTACTATAGGTTTTTTTGAGATTTTATGTTGACATAGGGGTAAATTTGGGACTTCAATTCATTATTGGGCTTTTGATAACCTGTTGGGCTTGTGGATTTAGGTGGATTATCTTACCCAAATGAATCCCACTTAAAAAAAAAAAAAAAATCAATCCAAATGGTAGGATCGGTAAGATCGGTAGGATCCCATACAATCCTACAATCCTATGCGATTCTACACGATCCTACCATTTTTGCGATCCTGCTAAGATTTTAAACTTTTTGGTGAGGTGGGATCGTAAAATCGTGCGATTTTACGATCCGGATCGCGATTTTGACAACCATGAATAAAAAGATATTGATAGAGCTTTTAGCACATTGAGACTAGGAAATTTTGTTTAAAGGGTCAAATTATGGTATTGATACATGAGTTAATATTAGTCAAAGTATATGTGCAAATGCCAATAGCCTTGTAACTCAACTGGTTGACACTTCCTAGTATTTCTAATGGAAAATATCAAGGTTCAACTACATATCATCTTTTGAAAGAGTTGTGAGAAGGTAGTAAAGTTAAGGTAAATTCTATGTAGCAAACTTATATGATTTCAAAACTCCAGCATTAATTTTCAATGCTTTGTGTTTGTTTTAGTAATTGATAGTTTAATACAACTTGTAAGTTGTCTGTGCGATGCACAAATAATATTGTAATGTTTTATGTAAGATGGTTTTGGAAAATGTTCTACATATAGTATAGCATAATTATTATAAAACTTTGTTAGTAATGAGTTCATCATAAAAGGCAACAATTATAAATTACACACATATCTATTATAATTATTTAGTGCAAGTAATTAAAAAAAAAAAAAAAAAAACTTTGGAGGAATATTGTAGAATGAAAGTTGATATAGAATGTATCTTTCTCTTTCTCCTCAAATCTAAAGCAAAATATACTTATGACTTTCCCATATTAACATCCCAAACACGCCATTACAGCCTTTACAAAACCTACAATCCCATAATGTCCGACCTTAACATTAAAATCATAATTGCCACTGTCACTCAATATAAAATACAAGCCTCCTTCCTTGATTGTAGCCAACTCATAAGGGTTAGAATTAAATGAGACATCGATATTGTAGTTAGGTAAGTGTTATCAAAAGATTAACTGATCATTTTTTGTTTGTGTATTTGACATGGAATTCCATGAACAATTAGGGGTAAGTGTATATAAAGGAGTACAAATGCAAGAGGTGAAAATGGTGAATTAAAGTGCAAAGAGTTTTGTGTGTATGTGTGAAGAATGAAAAATCTTTGAAACTTTTTTTTTTTTTTTTGAGTTCAAGTCTTGAAACATTGAACCAAAGGAAACAAAGAATCCTTATTTTTTAAATTAAAAAATCTTGAAACATTGAAACGAATAAAATAAAAAGTCAATATTTAATTTCTTTTATCTTTGATGTATCACTTGAAAATATTTTAATTCTCTTTACAAAGAATACTTTATTATGGTCAAACCTACTCTCCAACGTGAGGTCAAACCTAATGATCACCCTTCCACTGATATTGCTTCTTTTGTAATGTTTGATGCTGATGGTCTGTATTCCTTAAGGCGTTCTGCCACTATTATTACTTTTATGCCTGATATGGCCAGTTAATTTTCAATGCAATTTCCTTTTAATCAAATATATATATATATATATATATGTTTATATTGATTTGTTTGCTTGTTTGGGTTTTTTTTTTTTTGGATGTAGTAGAAAACAGTGGAACCTGGCAGTGAGAATTCATTTCTTCAATGTCATTTATCATCAGTGAATCATCTCTAAAGACATGCTCACTAGTTTCCAATTTTTTTTTTTTTTTTTTTTTTTTTTTATAGAGTTTCCAATTAGCCTCATCAGAAACAAGAATCTTGATATGATATGCCCAAAATCTGGCTGAAAATCAAATTCCTTATTGTTGACGGAGTTCTAAATATGAATTTTTACCTTAGAAAATGATATCTTCAATATGAATTTTCATTTAGGATGAGTTCACTTTTCTCTGAAATTCTGATTAGAATGAGTTTCTTTACCCCACTACAATGGGACCAAATGCAGGTCCCAACAACAAAAATTTAAAGGTAAAGTTAAAAGAAATTGATGACAACAAATACACGGTGGTGCCTGTTCAGCATATATGTCTAAATGCAGGCACTTCTGACTGCAGGTTGCTGAGTAGAGATGCAAGGGAATAATTTATCTTTGAAGCCTAAAAATTGAGCTTTAAGATTTGCTTGTTATGAGAGTCTACAGAGAAGGTGTGGGGGGGGGGGGGGGGGGTGGGGTGGGTGTTTGGAGTCTAAATTTTGCGTCTCCATCAGACCCATTTCTTCCTGGAAACTCTACCGGTACCTATGAATCAATGACCATGCGTCGTCTCATATATCCACCATAGACTAGATTCCTAATATCTTATTGGTCCATCCAAGCTCCCAGATGCAAACTGAAAAAACAATTAAGAATGTGAGCCTTCTTATTAGAATCATCACAAAGTTCAAAAACTTAATAAAATGAGAATTTTAAATTCCAGCTAGCACATTATTGATTGTGGGTTTAATCTGAGTTTTTTAAGGATAAGCATCTGATACTTTTTAAGGGCAAGCCGTCTGCTACAAGGAATAAAACACACCATGAAAATGACAACCATATCAGGAAAGTTGACATAGGTTGCATTCGAACTAGTTCAGGAAATAAAACATAGACATGTTTATTGTGTGTGTGTTTATTGATTGAATTGTAAACTCAATTTTTTTTTTCATTACCTGTTTAACAATTGGATTTGCTGATGTTGTGAATTCATGAGTCATTCCTTGCCAGACAACCTTTCCCTCATAAAGAAAAAGTAACCTATAAAAATTGAATAGCTACTTGAATTAGTAAAGTAAAATCACTTAGCAACAAGCACAACCAAAAGACATAGTTTAGACAAAGCATAACCTGTCCACGGCTCTTCTAATGGTACTATGTTGGTGAGTAACGACGACATAGGAAGCAATATTCCCAGGCTTTCCCAGCGCATCCTCGCCTTTCATATGGACTGAACGGATGAGATCTTCGACGACAGTAGATGCAATTGGATCAAGTCCAGCTGTTGGTTCATCATACAAAAGCACCTGTTCAGTGGTGCAAAGGACTGTCAGGAGATGGGTGTGAGGATACCCATGCTATAAGTTTCACACATGCAGGGTCTTGCTTCCAACTCCATGGCAAGTAATGAAACTAACCAAAACTACCAGCTGTTGCATATAAGTTATGGATGCTTCCCAAAATTGCAAAGAATAACAAAAACTACTGAATTCCTATAGCTAAAAACCCTAATACAAATTAGCTCCAGTCATATTAACCCTCTTTTCCAGATCTCTCCATTTACAGCCCTGTATCATAGAAATAATTAACACCAAACCAAAACCCAGTCCCTGATTGTGAAATTAATTCCTCATCTTTCAAATAGATAAATTCAGTGTGCATTTTCACACAACTTTTACTTCCCTTTTACCAACAGATCTTCCTTACATTCATAATTCAACAGGATAGAGGGAGGGAAAAAGACGAGAAACAATGCATAAATAGAAGTGAATATTAGAGCAAATGTTAAGCTAGATACATTCAGAGTAATTTCCATAACCATTGATGAGTAAATAGTCTTTAACCTATAAAAAAGAAAAAGAAAAAAAAAGAAGTGAATATATTGGAATAATTCAGACACTTGAAGCATCAGACTGCATATACAATAACATTACATTCTAAAAACTAGCCTTGAACCAAAATTATTGACACCTTGTCAATGACAAGGGCTCAGGAAATAGGACACTGCAAGTTTAAGGCTTAAAGACATGCCAGCATGTAAGCATGCAGCATAACACACAGAGTAAGTCCCAGAGCCAAGCATGAACCTCTTGACAAAGACAATGTTACAGTCAAAACATGTTTCACATTAAAAATTTTATTGGAGGAGCCTAACAACTTTGTTAGAGTTCATGTTTATGAGCTTTGATATACATTGTTGGCCCACTTCCTAACACCTTAAACTATTGAATTTGATGATTCTAATACGGTATCAAAGCCTTGATTTGACTAATAAGTCTTGTATCAGAACCTAGAATCCTGGGAGCCTCATTTGTTCAGTATCAGTTCCAGTGTTTGTTTTCTGTTTTGGATCTGTATGTGCAAGGCCCACATTAGGTTCAATGCTAATGAGTGGGCTTGAACATGAGAAAGGGGATGCAGGAGGTTGATCTTTGTGAGCTTGATATAAATTGTGAGTTTGATATGCTACCCATCAAACCTACTGCTTGTTTAACCACAGCTTTAGGTAACAGTCTTGTACAGTTGCAGTTGAGATTGTGAACTTTACGGTTGGGCTTAATCCAGGTCGACCTGACCAAACTAATTAGGCCCACTACACAGCTAGACAAGCACAAGAAGCAACAAATTTGGTGCAAATGAAATTAAGAGCTTGTGAGTGCTCTCTCTCACTCTCACATAGCATGTATATTCCTAGGACAAGATTAAATACAGTAACTCCAACTTGGGACAAATGAATTATCCCAATATTAGATCTGTAGAAGTATAAAATGTTTTATAAATACTGTCTCAAACATATGCTTGCCATAGACCAGCAAGTCCACCTAAAGGTCCTAAACAAGCTACCAAGCACCTCAGGTGCTAAGGTCTAGGTGTAGCAGAGGAGGTTTTAGAGCATATCATCATTTTTAAAAAAAAACCCATATTAGAAGCAGCAAAATCATCATATCTCTGAAGACTAGTCAAAAACAGAAACAGTAATGTACATAATAGGATATTTTGGAAGAATTCACTTTTTACGGCAGAAGTTGGGAATTTATGTTAGCTTTGTTCAAGTGCCAATATTAATTTTGCAAAACCATTTCCTGAAGTAGGACTCATCTTTGAATAAATCTTTTAAACACTGCACAGTGGTTGCAGCATTTACCTAAATTTAGGGTTCCACAATAAACAAGGTTGAGATAGGAGCTTAGCTGTTACAAATTATTTTCTGTTAAAAACAAAAAAGCAATGGCTATAATGAGATTTTCAGTGGGGAGGGCTAGGGGATTATGTCAAATATCACTTGGTAAACTGGAAGACAGTTTGTGAACTGATCCGTTGTGGTGGTCTAGGAGTTAGAAGCCTTGTGTGTTTTAATAATGCATTGTCAGGAAACTGGCCTTTGGCAGTATGCCACTGAAAGTAACTCTTAAATTCTTACTGGTGAAATGTAGTGGCTTTGAAGCATGGGCAAAATGTGGGAGATTGGATTTCTGGTGTGCTTAAGGAACCTTAAGGTGTGCCCCTCTGAAAACATATCCAGAGAGATTGGATTTCTGGTGTGCTTAAGGAACCTTAAGGTGTGTCCCTATGAAAACATATCCAGAAAGGGTGGGGGAGGTTATCTAAGTAAGTCAAATTCAGGGTGCATAATGGTTTCTGTGTTATGCTTTGGCTTGACTTATGGTGTGGGAATACAAGTTTGAAAAATGTCTTCCTGATGCTGTAACGTACAGCCAGAGATAAAGAGGCTCTTCTGGTGGCTAAAATAAATTGGCGTGTTCTCAACTAGGATGTTTCATTTACTAGAGTTAACGATTGGGAGGTGGGGAGTTTGCAGTCATTTCTTTGTGTTCTTTATCCCATTAAAGTTAATACAGATGAGGAAGGCTGTTATGGATCCCTACTAGGAGTGGTATTTTTGAGGTAAAGTCTTACTATCAGATACTTAGTATGGGACATACCCCTCACTTTCCATGGAAAAAGTATATGGAAGGTTAAGATTCCTCTGAAGGTAGCTTTTTTTGCAAGGAAAGCAGCTTGGGGACAGATTCTCACGACGGAGAATCTTAGAAGCATAATATTTTCCTTGTAAATTGGTGTTACATGTGTGAAAATAATGGGGAGAACATTATGCTGTTGGAAACAGGGCTTTGGAGGACAATATGCTGTTGAGATCAGGGAGACCATTCCTTGTTGTGTGATGTGGACCATTTGGAGGGGGAGAAATCTTTGTCCTTTTGATGGGATTGAGTTGAGTGTTTGTCTGGATGATTCTATGAATAATTATAGTGGGTTTTAACCCATGGTGTTTGGCTTCAACTTTCAAGAAAGAAAGTGAGATTGGGATAATTAAGTCCTTCATAGGAAAACAGAAGTTTCAGCCTTTCATGACATAAGGCTACATTTTCTGGCTTAAGCATCTAGCTATGCATGAAACTTTGTGAACCGATCAAAAGAAATCTTTCCTAACATAGTAGTCCAAGAGAACTTCACCCTCACCCTTTTCTCACACTTGAGTGTCTGTGCATGGAGTTTGGTTTCTGTTGTTTAGTTTCTTATAGTCATTAGGATTTTCTTTGCAACATTATGGGTGGTGTTCGTAGTTTTTTTATTGAATCCAAACTTTTTCAACTGGTGGTAGAGGAAGGAGGACGGTATTTTTCTTTAAGGATTTTTGAGCGGAGCAGGTACTTCATGAAGTCGGTCTTTATGGGAAAGAATGTGGCACATTGGCTGATGAAGAGTTTAGAACAGATTGTCGTTGGGATTAGTCCTAAGTATTTTTATTCGTTCAAGGAAGGTGATTTAGCTTACACCCTCCAACGGAACTCCAATTCTTTTGGCTTGTTCCTACTGTTGACTAAATTTAAAGTTGGCAGGTCTAGGAGGTCCATTACTATTCCAGTGGGTAGAGCAAAGAATGGATGGAGGGTTTTTGGGTTAGAGTTAAGGAAGTTGTTAGAACCTGAAAACTATGTGAATGGTGGGATTGGGCAGTCGAATTTTGTGGCTTAACTTCGTAAGGATAACTCAGGGGTTCAACCCTTTCAATCTTTTGCCAATATGGTGCGTGGGCATCAGGTGTAGGTTAGGGGCAGAAACCAGTCAAAGAAGCAAAACCCAGATATTAAACAAAGAATATTGAGCGCAGCACCGGTGAGCTTACCAGGTCTGACGACTCTAGGAGGTAGGTTTGGGGGTTCTCAGCACAGTTCTGAGGAGTTTAATGTTGGAAAGACAAATCTGGTAGGTAATAATAGAAGATCTTCGTTGCTTTTCAAATCAAATGGGTTTGAACATGGTTATAGAAAATATCATGAACTAGGAAATTTTGACTGGGCAGGTAAAAGATTGACTGTAGAAGTGAATGGGGAGGGAAAAAGGAGTGTAGCGTGGTATAAAGAGGACTGAGGAGTTCTATTTACGTCTCAAAAGGTTAGAGGGAGCAGAGGGAGCACGTGTCTAGTGGGTCTAGTGGGTCACGGGTTTACAATTTTTCTGTGATGGGCTCAAACCAGGAGGGTTCTCATGTGGGCCTACCGGTGATCCCTTTTCCAGAGCCCACCGGCCCAATTACAATGGAAAGGGGTCCAAGCCCATCCCTGGCTAAACCGAGTCTCTTAAACCTGGTAGATCACGCATCGAGGGTGTCTATAACACCCCACGTAGCTTCAGGTGCTCAGGACATCACATGTGCCGCCGTAGATCTCGCTGAGGAGTCATCGGCGCCACTGGAAATGGCCGGTATAGCGCGACTTGAAGCCTCGATGACGGTGATGAGCTCGGCGGGTCAAACCGAGAAGTTTTGTGTTCCGGCAAAGGTATCAGAGGTGCACCGTGATACTTTTTCCGATGGGTTTCGCGTCGGGGACTCACTGGCGACACTGGATAGGGCCGATATAGCTCTATTCCACACCACAAGGACAAATATGGAGTCCGTTCCTCCAACCGAGCACATGGATTGCCCTGCGGAGACTTCGGCAGTGGCTGAGTGTCTAATTTCTATTGGGCATCGCGCCAATGAGCCTTCGTTCACTCTGGGTAAGGCAGAAACAGAGGTTGATAGGGCATTCAATGGCCTTGTGTTATCCAATTACGCTCTGAGTCCACCGAGAGTTAGGATTGAGGTAAGAGGTGTTCCGGGTGGAGATGAAGGTGGTCGGGTTGACGGTGCAAGTGATATTCAGGGGACAGTGGCTTTGCCTAAGGTCGAAACAGCTTATGCTGTTGAGGTCTTGGGTGATATGGACAACTCTTCCCCTTTGATGTCTATTAATCTTCTGGAGTTGGTTGTGATGGCTGAATTGAATAGTATTGCTAAGGTGAGGAGGTTTGATACCTCATTGAATGTTTCTAATTGGGTGAAACATAGACTCTCCAGTTTCAGTAAGATGATGGGGCTTTCTTTGGGTCGACATGAGAAGAGGTGTATAATGCTATTACAAAGACTTGAGATGGAGATTTGAGGCAGCCAAGCTGGTGCATAGGAAAGATGCTGCACACCGAAAAGCTGTCTCCAAGGTTAAAGGGAAGAGGGAGTTGAGGAATTTGATTTCCTCGGTTAATTATGATGGGAGATAGTTTTCTTTTCTGTGTTTTTTTGTCTGAGGTTGTAGTAGGGAGTCTACAGTTTTAATTAAGTTAAGAATGGTTTCATGGAATGTTCAAGGTTTGAATGATTCGTGGAAACGTTTGGTAGTTGGAAATTTATTACGAGAATGGAACTGTGATGTAGTTTGCCTTCAAGAAACTAAGCTTGCAGGCATGGATAGACAGTTGATTTGCAACTTGTGGAGTTGTCCCTATGTAGACTAGGTAGCTTTGGATGTTGTTCAGACAGTTGGTGAGGATTTGATGATGTGGGATAGGAGGGCTTTAGAAAAGTTGGAGATAGGTCAATTTTTCGTTTCAGTTCGGTGGCAAGGTTTAGGGGATGGTTTTATTTGGGCATGCTCTGGGGTTTATGGCCCAAATGATAATAACTTGAGGGGGCAGATGTTGGATGAGTTGATTGGAATTCAGCAACTTTGGGAAGTTCCATGGTGCTACATAGGGGATTTCAACATTGTTCGGTTCCCAAGTGAACGGTTGGGGGGATTACGACTTACCCCGACTATGGAGAATTTTTCTGAATTCATTGAGGAGCTTAGCTTGATAGATTTGCCATTGGAAGGAGGGAGTTACACATGGTCGAGTGGTTCAGATCAACCTTCAATGTCTAGGATAGACAGAGTTCTGGTTTCTCATGATTGGGAGGATTACTTTCCGAATGTGACCCAACGGGTTTTACCTCGTCCCATTTCAAACCACTTCCCCATATTAGTGGAGGCAGGAGGGATATTAAAGGGGAAAAGTCCTTTTAGGTTCGAGAACATGTGGCTAAAGACAGATGGGTTCAAAGATAGGGTTCATTCTTGGTGGAATCGATATTCTTTCTAAGGTACTCCCAGTTTTGTACTTGCCAAGAAACTGAAGGCATTGAAAGAAGACATTATTCGGTGGAACCGGAGTGAGTTTGGAAATGTAGAGCGTCAGAAAAAAGAATTAATAGAGGCTTTGAAATTATTGGATGTTAAGGAAGGGGAGCTTGGCCTTTCTGAAGTGGAGTTAGGTGAGAGGGCTATGTTGAGATCTCAAATACAGAACCTTCTCTCATTGGAAGAAGTCTCGTGGAGACAGAAATCTAAGATGCTTTGCATTAAGGAAGGAGATAACAACACCAAATTTTTCCACAAGGTGGCCAATTCTCGGAGAAGGTATAATCATATTAGTATATTGGAGGTGAATGGGGTTATCTATGAGGATGAATCCGAGATGGCAAACCAAGCTGTACAATTTTATAAAAACTTGTACAAGGAGACAAAGGAGTGGAGACCTTTCGCAGAAGGTTTGGAGTTTGATCAGATTGAGGGGTTGGAGAGGGATTGGCTTGAACGAAGGTTTGAACAGTAGGAGGTTCTTCGAGTTGTCAAAGAGTTGGAAGGAGATAAAGCTCCAGGTCCCAATGGTTTCTCTTTGGCTTTCTTTCACCATTGTTGGGGAGTTGTGGAAAGAGATGTCTTAGCCGTGTTTGAAGAGTTTTATCAACACAATAAGTTTGAAAAATCTCTTAATGCAACTTTCATAGCCTTAATCCCTAAGAAGAATGGTGCCTCCAGTATTCATGATTTTAGACCTATTAGTTTGGTGGGGAGTGTTTACAAGATTCTGGCTAAGGTGTTGGCAAACCGCTTGAAAGAGGTTTTGGATTAGCTGATATCTGAGTCTCAGAATAGTTTTGTGGGTAGTAGACAGATTCTTGATTCAGTTCTCATTGCTAATGAGTGTGTTGATAGTAGGGTGAAGAGTAAGATTCCGAGAGTTATTTGTAAATTAGATATTGAGAAAGCCTATGATCATGTGAACTGGGAGGCTCTTCTTGATTTGTTGAGGAGAATGGGTTTTGGGGTGAGGTGGTGTAGGTGGATCCGCACATGCATATCTACTGTCCAATTCTCTGTCTTGTTTAATGGGTCTCCAGCTGATTTTTTTGGGAGTTCGAGGGGACTAAGACAAGGGGACCCGCTATCCCCCTTGTTGTTTTTGGTTATGATGGAGGTCCTCAGCATGATGATGAAAAGAGCTGAAGGGGCTGGTTTGCTTCAAGGCTTTAGGGTTGATGGTAGATGGGGTGGAGGGATATGTGTCTCACATCTTTTGTTTGCGGATGACACGATTTTGTTTTGCGATGTAGATGAGGAGCAGATTCTTCATGTTCGGATGCTTCTTCTTTGTTTCCAGGTAGTGACAGGTTTAAAGGTTAATGCGTTGAAGAGTGAGATGGTTCCCATTGGGGAGGTTCTAATGTCCATGTCCTAGCTGAGATTTTGGGATGTCGGATCGGGTCTTTGCCTATGACCTATCTTGGTATGCCATTGGGAGCTTCTCACAAGTCTCCTACTGTTTGGAATCCTATCTTGGAGAAAATTGAGCATAAGTTGGCCGGTTGGAAGAAATATTTGTCAAAAGGTGGAAGACTAACGTTGCTTAAAAGCACGTTATCTAGTCTTCCCACTTATTTTTTATTCCTTTTACCATTCCTACGCATGTGGCCAATAAATTGAGAGGCTGCAAAGGGATTTCTTGTGGGGGGACTCCAAGACACATTTGGTGGGATGGGACAAGGTGTGTGCACCTTTGAAAAACGGTGGGTTAGAAGTAAGAAAATTAACTACTTTTAATAAATCCTTACTAGGGAAGTGGTTATGGCGGTTTGGGATTGAGGAGACAAGGTTTTGGAGAAGGGTTATAGCTCTCAAGTTTGGGGAAGAATGGGGGGGATGGATTTCCAAGCTAGGTAGAGGGGTACATGGGAGTGGCTTGTGGAGAAGTATCCACATGGGATGGGAGGATTTTAGCAAGAATATTCTCTTTGAGGTAAGGGTGGGAGATAGAATGAAGCTTTGGACAGATCAATGGTGTGGGGATTCTCCACTTAAATTGACTTTTCCGAGTTTGTATGGGATTGCATCCAATAAAGAGGCATCGGTGGCCTCTTCTCTTGAACGGTTGGGGTTAGAGGAACAAAGAAGCTGGGATGTTCATTTTACTCGGAGACCGAATGATTGGGAAATGGGTGGTGTGCATGATTTTCTCCGTACCTTGGGCTCAAATCTACCTCCCACTGAGAACGGAGATCGTATGCGATGGAAGTTGTCAAAAAATGGGGATTTTGATGTCCGATCGTTTTACAATAAGTTGAGAAGCCCCTTGCCCATCATCTTTCCTTGGAAAGGTATTTGGAACGTTAAGGCTCCGTGGCGTGTTTCCTTCTTTGTGTGGATTGTTGTATGGGATAAGATCTTTACAGGTGATAATTTGAGGGGTAGAGGGATGGATTTTGTCGACTGGTGTATCATGTGCCATAGTAATGGGGAGAAGGTGGATCATTTGTTACTACATTGTGGTAAGGCTTATTAGTTGTGGAGTTTGGTGCTTAGATCTTTTGGGTTTTCTTAGGTCTTGCCAAGATCGGTTGCGGATACCATTTTTGGTTGGTGGAATTGGCCTGGAAAGCATTTGTCTAGCATTTGGAATTTAGCTCCTTTATGCTTGATGTGGTGTCTTTGGAGGGAGCGAAATAGGAGGACTTTTGAGGACATGGAAAGTTTGGATGACTAGCTCTTGGCTTCTTTCCGTGGCTCTCTATTTGACTGGTCTAGGGCTTGGGGACTCACCTCTAGTGATTCTCTCCCTATGTTCCTTAGCTTTCTCCTGTGTATTTAGTATCTTTTCTTTTCTTTTTTCCCTTTCTTTTCCCTTTGTATTTTTCTCTCTGCCTTATGATTTTCTGCATAAGGTAGTGTTCTTCAATATACATCTTTATCATTTATCAAAAAAAAAAAAACTTTGTGAACAGCCTATTGCTAATAGGGGTCTTACATACAAATCTAGGATATTTGTGTCGTTGTGGATTCTACTTTCATATGTACTACTACAATTCAAATTTGATAGACCATGTCAAAAAACAACGGAGAAATGTATCCCAAAAGGAAGCAAATACCAATCATTCACATTCAGTCATAAAAATTAAAATATAATAGAACTGGAAAAATAATATATATAAAAGTAAATTATTATTGTATAAGAGGGTCCGACCCACATGTACACCAAGAACTGGAAAAATAATAATAATTTGGGGGAAATACCCAATCATCAATTTAAGTACTAATGCAGGAAAGAACTAGAAAAATAATGGTAGGAAAAGAATTAATAAATCTACTCATTTCTTCAACATACCTCAGGCTCTACTGCTTCCTGTGTGGTATCAAAAATTATAGACCGAGCTAAAGCAACACGTTTCTTCATTCCGCCAGACAATTCAGATGGTAACCGATCCTCAACTCCCTGAACAACAACACTCAGTTAGATTGTGAATAGATGTAATATTTGAAGTTTAGGTATCTTCAGTGGCAGGGGAGGAATGAAGTGACTGGAGCTAGGCAAGCAGTGCTAGCGGTTGGCATAAATAGTTGAATGCAGTTTTTATGCATTGGCTGGAACTTAAACTTAATTATATAACTAGAAATTTCAATTGGAATCACTAAATTAAGAATATTTACGGTACATTAAATTACCACTCCACAAATACAGTGGAAAGCAAACTAGCACCAAATGGCTAAATAGAATGTAGATATAGGCAAGGGGGAAAATATCTAAAGAAAACTCATTTGGTTGAACATTTTTATGTGAAAAACTACAAAAGATCCCCCCCCCCCCCCCCTTTCACCCCCAAAAAAAAAAATATAAGATGGAAATTGAGCAGTATCTTAAAACTGATAAATTGCTGATCTAGTCACAATCACTCAAGCCAAATCTTTGAAGTTTGGAAAGATAGCCACGATTGATTCTATCAAGAGTGATAACTTGATATTTGAAGCATACCTTTAAGCCAACAGCAGCTAAGGTTTCCGTCACAAGCTCTGCAATTTTGTCGTCAGGCATGCTTGAGTTTTCATATCTAAGCAATTCACAGAAATTGGTCATTTCTTGCTTTAAAAAATAAGTCCCAAGGAGAAAATGATACAAGACAACACTACATTTCTAAAGATAATCTAGACAGCCTCTTACAAAAGGAAACCAACATTTTCACGAACAGTCAAAGAATCAAAAAGTGCTGCACTTTGAAACACCTGTAAGAAATATAGTAAATAATTTAGAAGGGCCAATAGCTTAAGTCAATATAACTATAATTATATAAAGCTTAAATGCGAAATTTACAAGTCCAATTCGTAGACCAGTTATTTCCTCATCACTGATTAAACCAGCTCTCCTTCTACCTCGTATGTAAACCTCACCCTGTTTATTAAACAATGAATATCAGTCTAAACAAGAGTACCTGAGGAGCAGCAGATTAAAGTATAATGCTAAAAGCTTACTAAATGGATCAAAATAAACTAATTAAGCAATTTTAAGAGCATATGGAAGACAGATCCAATCATATACCGTGTCTGGAGCAAGAAGTCCAGCAATGATTTTTAGAACTGTAGATTTTCCAGTGCCAGAGGGCCCAATTATTCCAACAGCTTCGCCATGTTTAATCTATACATTGGAAATAAAGCGTAATTAATGCAACATAAACCAAAAATCAAGAGAATAAGAAATTAAATTAATCAAGCAAAGAATCCTTCCCTAGCTAGGAGGTATGGATACGTCAAATATCCATTGTATCTAAATTTGATACAAATCCATACCATATATGCCGTTATACAACGGTATATTGGATACGTATTGGATACAAATCTGTAAATTTGAAATTTAACTTTTATCATGAATCTAGGATGATAAGAGAGGAAGAACATGGATATTGCATGGATATTGATGCGGGAGATGCAAGAAAATTATTATTTAGTATTATTTATGTTTGTTAGTCAATTGTATTTTTATGTTTTAGGTCCTATTAGTTTATTGGGTTATTAGTATTTTAATTTAGAAGCAAGGGTATTTTTGTAATAAGGCAATTAGGGTTTTCTAGCCAATTAGAACTAGGGTTTAGTAATCCTTTATAAGCAACCTATTGTACTCCTTGAGGAGTTAGTTGATATTTTGATGAATGAAAACAATGGCCGTTTGGTCTTTCTTTGGTCTGGTGCTGACTCCAAGTCTACCCTAGGTGCTGACTCCTAATGGTTTCCCCGCTTGGTGCTGACTCCAAGCAAGGCCTAGGTGCTAACTCCTAGGTCATATATTTTATTTTTCCGTTATTTCAATTTTGTTCTGGTTGTCCTGCGTCAGATACATTTCAGGGGGTGGGGGGTGATGATAATGGGACTAACAAAAACAGATTGGCAACATTATTATTAAAAATAGTATCATTATATGTAGCACTTTTGTGGGTGACGTTTTCTACAGAATCCCATGCCTAATATGTAGTAATAATAAATAACCATTTTTTCAGCATAATATGCTGCATATTTCTAATTAACAAACCATGCCCTCATGCACATGCACACACACTAGTTTAGATAGTTAATCACCAGAATTTTTTTTCTAAATTTCCTTTAGGTAATTTGTTGCACCCAATGGATCTTAAACTTCAAGATCCATGACTTCACCCTTCACCCATTTTTGTAGGGAGAGGAAATGCATTTTGAACAAGCTCATTGGCTAATTACCAAGCAATTGAAACACTAGAATCATCATGAAAATTAAGCCTGCAATATAAATCTAGATTTCATCTTTAGGATAATAATTTTTAGGTGATTAAAATCAACTAAAAGGGTAAAATAAAAAACAGACAATAATGATAATCAAAATATAAATATACATATATATTACATATCATGCATCAACCCACCCACCCATACACACACACAGACCGGGGGTATAAGTATTTCTCTCGATATAAAACCATTAAGAGCCACCCATATCAGTATCCAGGCCCAACATCACCGTCATTTAGGTTGGTCTACATTACTTGAAATAAACATAATAACATGAAATTAAATATATTAAGATTCACCTTGAAGCTCACACCTCTCAATATATGCTTCTCGCCAAATGACTTATAGACATTTCTGCACTCAATAAGAACATCTGAATCGTCCTCAGGCTCCCGTACTGTGCTTAAATTCTCCGATTTAAATGAATCCTAGTCGGCCAACACAAAATGAAAATAAAATCCAAAGTTTACAAAGAAAAAGAACAGAATGCATAGTGAATTCTGGCAGTTGAACACAAAAGCAAGTCATTATATTACCCATAAGTCACGAATCCAACTATGAACATAGGAACTGTATATGTTCATCAAGAAAACTAGAAATTTAAAATTTATATGATTGCTAAATATTGGAAGTTAATTGAAGACATCTGTATCTGATTACAATACAAACTAATAAGAGACAATATAACTAAAACTGACTGCAGTTGAAGTTAATAAAATGCAATTTGGTTGTCATCAATTAAGTCTACAACAACAACAACAAAGCCTTAGTCCAAAATTTTTCGGGCAGCTATTGATCCTCAATAGATTAGTTAGAGTCGGCCACATGTATTCTAAATCCAATAATTCAAATTGCTCAAGGATTTGGAAAAAAAGTGAAAGAATTTGATATTTACCCATAACCAAAAAAAAAAAAATCACAAGAGCACAAACAAAAAACCTAAGAAGCATGGACACTACAAAAATCAGATATACCTAAAGATATGTTTTAATTAGTTCATTGTAGTATCCCCTCCATGTTATGTCCAAATTTTGATTTTTGAAGAATTTCCGTGTCCTGTGTTGTGTTTGGATCAGTGTATGAGTTCATGCTTCTTAGAAAGAAACAGAAAACTAAAAATTTCAAAATAACTTTTAAAAGTCTAAACTACACAAGGAAGGTGTTTAAACAAATAATGACATGTCTAAAGAAAACAACATAACGATATAAATGAAACCCAATGTGATAGCATTCACAACTGACAGATAAAACAAATTGCTTTTGCAAATGAGCAAATTTATTATAAAAAAAAAAAAAAACAAACAAACAAACAAACAAACAAATACGAAATTGAGTAATCACAAATGCAAAGAAATACATTGAATTTGGTGGCTGAGGATTCATCACTTCTCAAGTTCTGTGGAGACGCCACGCAAGCACAAACAACCTTTCTCTGCTCCTTCCTTTGCTTATAACAAAACGAATTGATCCTCTTCCCACCTAAAACTGCAAATCTAGCGGACCGAGAATCCCCATTTGGTATAGTCAGAGGAAAAAGAGCCGAACCAGACAGCAAAACCATACTTTTTCAAAGGCGATCGAAACCTTTGGAAGAAAATTTAGGATCTGGGTATTGGAAATTTTGGATTTTGAAGCAGACCCAGATGGGTTTATTGGGCAAAAAGCAATTTGGAAGAAAATTTAAGATCTGGGTAATGGAGCATGGAGAATTTGAAGCATACCAATTGAATCTCACCACAGAAGGTGAACTGGAAATGAGTTTTCAATATGAAAGAGAGCCTTTGAAAGTAGAATAAACAAAAGAGTGAAAGAAAGAAGAGAAAGGTATATAGATAGATTATTATTATTATAGAATGATGAGAGAAAAAAAAAGGGTAAATTGGTTGAATTTTCAAAGAGAAAGCGTGTTTATCAGTATCAGTGACCTTTTGTTGAAATGTTGGCGGCTGTATGCTTATTGTAGCCTTTGTAGGACGGTGTCTCTTAAGTGATTGTTACTTCAGCAGCTGGTTCTTTTCTTTCCTTATTAGCTGGTGCTTTTCTTTGGAGAGTGGAAGCACCTTCACATTTCTGAGGAATCGAATCATGCTTGTGTTTGGTATGAGGCTCCTGTTAAACGTGCTTTTGAAAAAAATATTTATCCCAGACAGTAATATTAATACGAATTGTTTGGAAAGTATACGATAACAACATTATGGTTAGCGTGTTTGGTTTCATTTTGATTAGGAATGCCAACGGGTCAAGTTCGGGCGGGTTTTTTGATATCAGACCCGATCCACGGGCCCTCCCCTGTTACGCGGACCCAACCTGTTTAATAAACGGGTCTTTTTTTTAGCCCCATACCAGTCCCGTTGGGTCTCCGCGGGCCCCGTCCAGCCACTTCTAAGCCTAATCCGTGGCCCAATCCGACCAATCTTATTAATTAAAAAAAAGCACAAGCACAAGCACAAACACAAACAACAACAGCAACATAAATACAAATCAATCAACATTGAAGCATCAGTCTTGTTGAAATGAGATTTTTATTTTTTAGACAATAAATAATAAATAAACATAAAAAATAGAGGAAACAAAACTCCATTTATGGATTGATTCTTACATGAATCCTCAAACATCAAATACCCAAAAACAAAAACTACTGAGGACATGAACCCAAAAAAAAAAAATGAAGAACTCAGACAATAGCTTTGTCGGCGGTGATTTCAACAATCTTCGCCTGACCTCACAAGATCCATGCTCCTCCGTGATAAACGATGACCACCACGAGATCCGTGCTCCTCCACGAGGGTGAGGGTGGGTCGGTGAGTGAATGAGAGTGAGGGTGAGGATGAGATGTGAGTTAGAGTGAGAGTCAGTGAGGTGGTGAGGGGCGAATGAGATGTGAGTGAGGGTGAGAGTGAAAGTTAGTGAGGGTGAGAGTGAAAGTCAGTAAGGGTGAGGTGAGACTTGAGAGAGGCGGCTGAGTTGAGAGTTGAGAGAGAAATGAGTTTTAGGGTTAGATTTATGATATATATATATATATAAGTAGGGTTTTTTGTAATTTTATATTTAGCTAACCAGGTTGGGTCGGGGTCCAAGTTCGGGCCGGGTTTTTTTAAAACCCGGACCCGCGAAAAAACCCGGCCCCGCTTCGGGTTTTTTTTTTTAAACCCAAACCCGACCCTATTCTTTATCGGGTCGGGTAAAACCTGTCCCATTAGGGTCGGGCCAGACCAGGTACCCGCGAGTCGGGCCCAAATTGCCATCCCTAATTTTGATCCTAAAAAAAGAAAGACTCTTTTAGATAAACTTTCCTCCAAAGAAAAAAAAAACTCTTTAGACAAATCATCTTTTTCAAGATTTAGTTTTACAAAATAAACTAGTTGCTTACCCGGGAAAACTGTTGGAAAATAATAAAGCATGCATATATTAAAAGAAATTTTTTTTTTTTTTTTTTTGAGGAACAAGTAATTCAATTTTATTGAGGTAAATCAGACTGAAATACATCAATTAAATCCTGTGGTAGCTAAAAGACAATTTAAGTTCATGTATGCTTGCATGGAATACATAGATAGCTAAATAGTTCTTGCGGTAGAAATAGAAGCCTTATCTTTAAGATAAAGAACCGATGTAATGCTAGTGAGATCCACTATATGGCCAAACCCGTAATCCAAAACTAAGAAATGACTAAATTTGAGACCAAAAGTTCATATAAAAAAAAAGTTGAGACAAATCCCAGTTCTTTCAAAAGCAATTTAAAATATACTATTAAGTATATAGAATATTATTGAAGTTGTGATCTCACAACTCATAGTGTCCGTGGCAATAAGCTCTTGATTATTTATTATCTATGAGTTTTATTGTTGAATTTTAATTGTTTAGTACTTGATAATTGATATCCAAACTGCAAGAATAAATAACAGAGAAGCAATTTAAACATACAATAGTCGCTAACCCGTGCTGTGCACGGGAACCTACCTATTTGTGAGGTAAACTGAAATAATTTTATAAAATCTTAAATTGATTAACAAACTACACCATTGCATGATTTGCTCTTGTATGACTTCAATTTATATTACAATTTGATAAAGAAGCCATTGCTTGAACTTGCAATGGCTTACAATTTTTTTTTTTTTGTCAAATAGTTTCAGATACTGCAAAAAAATAACTTAAAAATTTAGATATTAAAACTTTTGAAAGACCAAAAAATATTGAAGAATTAGATGAATCATTGCTTAGAAATTATTAAAAAAAAAAATGTATGACTAAATAATGGAGAAATATAAGAGAAAGATGGATTACATTAAAGAGAATAATCCATGACTATAACTATTGAAAGGAATCAAAAGATTCAGAGCCTATATATATATATATATAGACACACCCATATACACACACACAACAGAGAAATATAAGAGAAATATGTGTTACCATCAAAAGAATAATTCAGATGTTAAAACTTTTAAAAGACTAAAAAATATTAAAGAATCATAAGATTTACTTCCTATAAATTTTTGAAACAAAAAAAAAAAAAAAATTGATTACACAATAGAGAAATATAAAAGAAAAATTGATTACCTTCAAAAGAATAATACATGGTATAGTCATTGAAATCTATTAAACATATTCAAATATTGCAAAAAATAACACAAATTCAAATGTTAAAACTTCCAAAATGTCAAAAAATATATATAATTAAAGAATAAGTTATTGAAACAATTCAAAAGAGAAATATAAGAAAAAGAAAAAAGTATACAAACCCATAAAACAATAAGTTTTAAATTTTAACGGGTCTAAACTTTAAACGATGAAAAACCATAAAATAATTTTTAAAAAATTACATGAAAAACCATAAAATAATTTTTTTTTTTTTTTTAAAAAAACAAAGTAGAGGAGAAGAAAATAAAAGAAGAAGAACTCATACCTATACTCAGCTTTTAAAAAAATATTTTGGGGTTTGCATTACTTTTATAGTGTTCATGATTAACCTTGCAAATTTAGAGATAAATGATCAACTTTTGAGTTTGAATTTAAGTTTGACTCTCTCTCTCTCTCTCTCTCTCTCTCTCTCTCTCTTATGTATTTGTGTATAAAAGAATACACAAATTTATATGATTCAAGGAAAAGATGTAGATTACAAAGAAAGTATCAAAATATTCTCACAAAACCCAAACTCTAAAGAGCTCTCTCACCACAAGGAGAAACCTTAATTTTCCTGAAGTTAATTGTCTCAGCTTGAACTCTATTACATTACAAAACCAATGTTGAGGCACAAAACATGTGTGTGTGTGTGTGTGTATATATATATATTTTTTGAGAAAGTGTGTGTGTGTATATATTTAAAATGTCCTTTTAGATTTTTAAATGTCCTTAGAAAGTCTTTATGTCCATTTTAATGAAGGTTCAATTACAAAATCACTCCCTTTCCTCTCATGAACCTTACCCATTGTTTCATTGGGCTTTGGTCCATTTACAATAATGCTCTCATCTTACACTCATGAGCTTTTATTAGAATGTACTTAGAGATTTTCAACCCTTTGTCTCAAACATGGGCTTACAATATATTTTGTTGAAAAAACACATGTTTGTATCGTATATAAAACATACGCAGCGGAAAATTAACGGATCTACTTTATTTACAATTGATAACATGTACTATGTAAGTTTTAGAATATAAAAACAAAATAGTGTACCTTGGTGCGGTGAAATTCAAAAACAAAGATCAGAAGTTCTTGAGAACACTTTTAATCTTTACTCCAATTCCACTTATGTCCAAGAAGTGTGGTCTCTCATTCAATTTATATGAATATGTTCAAGGGAGAATAAGAGAGTGTCCAACACTCACATACAAATCATTTCATTCTCATACCAAATTCTGCATGTTTCTCTCCTTATAACTGATTATCTAATTGGGCTAACCTTCTGGGCCTTTCCAATTTGGCTTTAGTATGTGGCTTGGAGTGGGACCAAAAGGAAACAAATAAGACACTAGCTCCAATGGGCCTTAGGCTTTTTTGTCAACTCTTGACAAATTCAAAGTTACCATTAATTATATTTAATACTACTAAATAAATATAATTGCACTCTAAACCTTATTAATAAATTATATCCCAAGATTTTATTGTACATGCAAGCTCTTCATAAAAAAATTGTAGTAATACAAAGTCATGAATGTAGACTGCCACTTTGAAGATTACTACATCTTAATCCTTAAGTACCTGGTTTAACCCTTTAAATTATTCATCATATAATTATAAAATCCAATTTCATAAATATATACTTTAATAACTCTTTACTAAAGTAGTTAGACCTAACATTTTGAATAACCAAACCCATTAAGCTTATCTCAAGGGAATATTTTATATCTCCATTAAGAAATTATGAATTCCATCTTGAGAATATATGTTCCATCAATACTAAATGTGACTGCCCAACATATTGAGGTTTTAAACGTGACTTTAGATCTCACTCCTGATATATCAAAGCAACCTACACTTCATGATTATGTCCATTATTCTCTCAGGATTAAAAGTTGATGTAAATAAAAGTCATGAGATTTATTATTTATTTGACAGTCGTTAGGAGAATAATAAATCTCACAGTGGTCCAGTTCAATATGTCTTAACTCTTAAAACATATCAACTAGAAGTCTTAACTTCCATGATCAAGACAAATCATCTTAGTTGGTATGTCATAGTCTTCATAGATGAAATGCCCAATTTCATCACCAACTACGAATTAAAATTCTGAGTTTATAAAGAACTTGTGACTTATATCTTTTGTGACTAAATCACATAAATCACATACTATGCATCTCATGGACTATATGATAATGACCAAATATTCATGTTACCATTATCTTAGATAATAATAAAACAACTTTATTAATCACAACATTAAGTCATACATCATGTCACACATAATGTCATATATAGCATCATATTGTTGGATGAATTTTGGCTTGGATTTTGAGAGTATTGGCATTGTGAAAAATTTGTGTTGTGGGCTTGTATGAATATGCTCATGATATATGTGGAAAAGTTTGTTGGCATGTGTAAACTTTGTTTTGTGAACATGGCAAAATTTTGTGGGTATGTGTATGGATAAATTTGTGGGTATGGACAAATTTTGTGGGCATGAAACTTTGACTTATGGAAAAAATTTTGTTGGGTATCTGATTTTTCATGGAAAATTTTTGTGATTATGGTTTTGGCTATGTGAGAATTTACTTGCTGTGCATAGACATGTAGAAATTATTCGTTGGTTATCTTGGTCATGTAGAAATTTTTATGCATGGTTATGGGGAAAAAAAAAGATTTGGTAATTTGTGTATGAACATGTGAAAAATTTTAATTGTGGTGAAATTTTTGGTGGGGTATTCGTTTTTTTTTTTTTGGTGGGCCATTGACCTTTTTGGGCGCATGATTTTTGGTTGTGAACAACTTTTGGTCATGTGGGTTTTGGTTGTGGGAATTATTTTTATATGGGTTTTCTGTTCTGGTATGGAATTTTTGGACATGTGAGTTTTTTTTTTTTTTTTTTTGGCACCGGAAATTTTTTCTTTTTTGATATGAGAGTTTGGACATGAAAATTTTTTCTTTTGCATGTGATTTGTCATGGAATGATGAGCTAAAATTTTGTGTTGCAGAGCCTTAAGAGTCAAGGTAGTCTCCAAGTGTTGAAGAACACATGGGAATCATTGTCTCCTAACATCAAAAACATCATCAATGAAGCGGGCTTTGGTACTTTCTTTGAAACTTTGTTAAATTAAGAGACACATGAATACAAGGAGCGAGGACGTGTGGAGCTAGGGCACGGTCTCCTAAGTGCAAGCAAAGAGGGCGCGAGTGCAAGCATGTCAATATAAGCCGAGCAGCTGCAGTCAGTAGGTTTAGGAGTTTAGCTTTTTCCCCTTTTGTTATGTGCTCTTTTAAAAACCCCTTCCTTCCTTTTCCCTTTCTCCCTTAGATGGTCTATATTAGGTATATCATGCTGTGTACCATTTGTCCTCATCTCTGGAGTAAGATGACCCCTATTTATTTTCCTGCACTTATATTTTGGGCCATGCTCTAAGGATGTAGGCATTTACTTTCCTGCTCTGTGTGCTAGCATTGTGCATGATGCATGTATATATAAATACCTGCTTACCCCTTTCCGGTGTGATTGTCATGATCCATGTCACCTAAGGCTAGCGATGCCTAATTTTCGCTACGAAAGTAAGGTGACTTCTCACGGGATTTTCGGAGTGGAAATCTGGCACTTTGCTAGAATGCCTTAGGAAAGCATAGATTGGGACCACACCCTTTCAAAAGCCAAAACCTCAAAGCCCCCATGCACGCAAAGCCTCGAAAGCCAATGCCAAAATCATGTTTTTACTGCCAATTTTCGAAAATTAAGGTTTTATCAAAACAAAGGATTGTCCTTAGACAAGCATTGTGGGGTGCCTAACACCTTCCCCACATGTAAACAAACTTCCGGACCTAAGAATTAGGATTTTTTGGCCATCCACATTAGATTAGGAAAAATGACATTTTTCTTAGCCTAGGATTGGTAATAAAATCAACTATTAACAGGTGACCAATTACACCTTAGAAAAACCCAATGATTGGTGGCAACTCCACTTACCTTTGGTAATCCCTTAAAATTTGGCCCAAATTCCTGCCATAACGCCAAAGGTAGACCTGCCTTCCTCTATCGAGAAAGAAAGCTCCCGAAGCTCTGCATGAAACGCACACACTTACACATTCGAGAAGGGCCCTCGAACGGGGCCCCGCACACGCATGAGCTGTCGCCACGGTGGGTGGTCGAACGAAGGCATGGCAGCAGTGGTTTTTCCGCTCAGCCAGTTGAGGCCGGCGTTGACAGACTGGCGACTTCACTTGGGATTGATGAGAGTTTAGCCTTTAGAGTTTTTGATAAAATCATAATCTTTGGACATTGGCTTTCAAAAACACAGAAATTGGCATTGACCTCTGAGGCTTTCCTTTTGAAAAAGACTTCTGCTATATCCTAGTAGACCATTTTTCAAAAGAGCAAAAAATCTTTTTTTCCAAAAATCCTTTTCCAAAAAGGTGGCTTGGAGGTATTTTCACATGGGACTTCACTGCTTTCCTCACATGCTTTACCGCTTTCTTCACATGCTAATGTAGGGTAGCAAAATTTAATTTCCGCTACACCTTTACCAGCTTTCCATATATATATATATATATATATATATATACATATGATGTGCTTTGAAAAAGTCTTTCCCCTTCATTAAGGATTGCATGACATATACACCTTTTTAAGTCGAACTCAGGCTCCGCACTACTGCGAGGTCTCACCTCTTTTGGGGATTTCATCACCCCATCTACAAGTGTGTGGACAGAACATTGGCAGTGTTACCCATAGTTAGCTTTGGGGCTGATGTTGTAGGCACTTCTAGGTCCATGGGTGGACAGGAGTAGCTGAAAAGGCCCCCTCGATCCTTCCTACCCTATAAATTCCATGAAATGAGGGGTATGGCGATTGAGTACCCTACGACCGGAACCACCTACCAATTAAGCCTTTGCATACAGTTGGCCTAGTTATGTCAAATCCATGAGGACTAGATCAAGCCAGAGCCCATCAGGACTAGGAAAAACCTAAAGAGTGAACATCCAAGCCTTGGGAAGGATACCCTTATTGGGCTAGAGGTTAGGGGAAAGTGTTTTGTAATAGGTGCACCCTTTTTGCTTACGCCAAGGAAATTGTGTTTTGCTCCAGTTTCTTTCTATCCTATTTGCACAGCATTCATGTTTAAACCCCTAGGAAAAGCAACCCCATTGCTTGTACATGCTACACCATATCCTATCCCTAAGGGTTTACAACCCTACAAGGGCACTCATGCATTCACCAATTGGTTCCATCACCTAATTATGCAAAGGTAAAATTTGTGGCAAGTAATTGAAACTCTGTTTAAAGGGGAGGTGCTGCCGAAAAACTGTCAAAGATGCAAAGGCCCATGATGTCCACATTGTTAAGAGATCTGAATTGCCAAGATGTCAAAATTGCTAAAGGTCCTAGACATCAAGAATACAAGGGCTCCCCCAAGAAATCACAAGGTCCAAGAGATCCACGCAGTCTAAAGATCTAAGAGGTCCAAGTGTCCAAGAGCTTCCCTTAAGAAGTCCACATTATCAGAAGCCAAGATTTTCCTCGTAGTTACGTTTCTTGTATTGTAAAAAGCCCATTATTGGAGCCAATGAACCCATCATTGTAAAAGAAAATTTTGTACAAGCATGTAATCAAAGGATGAGTCCTTCCCACATTGTTAAGCATGTCGTGAAAGTTTCGGTTACTCGCTAGTCTTGTGCATTAATCTTGCATCATAGTAGAAACTCACCACGATAAATACCCAATCAAGGGTGCAAAGCCATATTTTTTTGAAAATGGTATGTGCATGTTAAACAGCAAGAGCATAAACTAACTTGATTTTGGTGTTGTGTTTCCACTTTGTCAAACGCACTCGTTTCTTTTACCTCCCACTATTTCTCAGGATCAAAAGATTGCTAAAAAGAAACATTCTAAACTACCACCACATCGTGATCCCATCATCACTAGGTCTTGTGCAAGAGAGATGTCTACTAGTGGTACTTCTTCCCATAAGGAAACTATTCAAGAAGTTGCTCTTCTAAAAGAGCAAGTGTCAGAATTGATGCGCATGGTGTAACAACTAGTTGTAGGAGGAGGACAAACTCTTCCGGTCATAGCCAAGGAAGTCCCCAGACTGAGAATGAAAATTAGCCTCTGCCAGTACAGGAACAAGGTCATCATGTACCACCCCAGGGCAATGACCAAGAAACAAACCTTTCTAAGGACAAGAACCACGAATCTGGGTATGGCCAAGTCAAGAGCCAAGTGGAAACTCTAGCTGAGAAGCTTCATATCATAAAAGGCTCTAGTGTCCATGGAAGCATTGATCTAGACAGTTCGACCAACTTCCCTTAGGTCATTATGCCTCCCAAGTTCAAGGCACTAGAGTTCATCAAGTATGATGGTACAGGAGACCCTTGCGTGCACTTATGCATGTTCTATAGGAAGATGGCTTCCTACAGGGATAATCACTCTCTACTCTACCAAATTTTTCCTAATAGCTTGACTAGCCCTACGACCACATGGTATGTGAGATTGGAAAAGACCTTTAGCTAGAGGGAGGGAAATGGACAACTATTTCCTAGAATATTACCGATTCAACACCAAGATAGCTCCTGACCGCACCATTCTTCAGAGGACATAAAAGAAAAGTGAGGAATCCTTCCGTGAGTATGCCCAGAGGTGGTGTGAGCTAGCTGCACAAGTGCAACCCCCCAAGATGGAGAATGAGATGATTAAGTGGTTCATTGATAACCTTAAGCCTCCTTATTACGAGAAAATGATCAGCACCCAAGTCACTCATTTCGCTAGCCTCATCCCTATTGGGGAGCGCATTGACGAGGGTATTAGGAGTAAGAAGATCATGGATGCCGAGTCCCTGAGTTCCATGGTTGAACAACAAGTCAAGAGAATGACTGGTCACAAGGCCAAGGAAGCCAATGTTCATATGGGCGATAATGCATCAGAAAGGCCTAGAGGTGTTGCTTTTACCTATGCTCCCTCAGCTACTAGGCCTTATCAGCAACAGAATCAGTTTGCTCAAGCACTTAATAGAGCCTTTAATCAGAAAGGGAGGCCAGATCTACTGCGTCCCCCCAGGAGGGAAAACCGGAAGTACACTCCTTTACCTATGCCTATGGCATATCTCTATGCTTACCTACTAGAAAGGAAGTTAGTGACCCCACTGTTTCAAAGGCCGAGAAGGCCCTTTCCCACCAAGATTCGATCCGTCTAAGAAGTGTGAACATCATTTTAGGGCAGAGGGGCATACTCTAGAAGAATGTTTCTAGTTAAGAGACCGTGTCCAAGATCTCATAGACAGCAAGCTGATACAGTTCGATAATGCAGCCACTCCAAACATCATCACTAACCCTTTGACTTCCCATTAGAAAGGGAATGTGAATGCCATTATCACGGTGGAAGAAAGGGTTCCGGATTTCTCCTTACCATCATTCCCATGGAAGGCTATGCTTTGAGCCTTGGTCCAAGAGAGCCACCTCAATCACAGGGTATGGGAACCCTAGGATTTGATTGAGGAATCTGCTCATTTTGTGGCAGTGAAGATAGCCATGCCCTGTTTTATTGTAAAGTGCTCTTAGCACAAGTGTAGAGTCTAGCCGAACGCAGTATCATTTAGGTTGAAAGTGAAATTATGCGAAGAGGTGACTGTAAGGCAGCCAGCTTATGTCTTCTAGCTACCAGCTGCAATGCTATATTAGTTGGGTCCAAGAAGGAGTGGGACAAATATTTACTGAAACGCCTTGCTTGATTGCTCCAACACCGTCCTCTTCAGTGGTCATTGAGGAAATAGTAGAATCACCTGCGGATTTGGGGTCATCAGATTTAGGGAAAGGGCAAGTCTCGCCAACCATCGAGGGATTCACTCCTCTAGTTCTTGCAATGCCCATAGTCGCATGGCCAGCTTCATCATCATTTCAGGAGGAAACTGCCATCATTCACGCTCTTTGAGGTTTCAATACTCTTATTTTGCCAAAGCCTGCCTCGGGAATCTCTGGGGTATCCAACTCAAAAACCCTTGAAGCTATTTTGCCAAGTCTGGTGGTCATTAATACGTTCTCTATAGAACCCAATTTGCAAACTCAAGAGGGTGTTATCATCAATATGCCGAAGCCATTCCCCTATAAAGATAGTCACCGTGTTTCCTAGAAATATGATGTGTCCTTGATCTCCACTTGAACCAGAAAGGAGGTGGTCCACTCTAATATCTCCTTAGGTCTATCTGGACTCACTAGGAGTGGCCGCTGCTATACTCCCGAGGAGCTAGAAAAGAGAAGGAAAGAGATGAGTAAGGGTATCGTTGAACCCATTAGGAATAGAGTCACAACTGAAGAAGCAGAGGAGTCCTTGAAAGTTATCAAAAACTCAAAGTACAGTACGATTTAGTAGCAAAACAAGTCGCTTGCTCAGATCTCCATCTTGGCATTACTGCTATCCTCTAAGGTCCACCACAATGCTCTCTTGAAAGTCTTGAAAGAGACACGTGTTGGCCAACAGTGTTGGCCACCAACCAGATCTGCCTTTAAAGGCATGGTCTCAACAGTGTTGGCCACCAACCAGATCTCCTTTATGGATGATGAACTACCGCTAGAAGGTAGAGACCACACTTTGCCCATGCACATTATGGTAAGGTGTGAGAATATGATCGTCGCCAGAGTATTGATTGACAATGGGTCGGCCCTGAATATTTGCCTGATGTCCTCTTTAGAGCACTTGAATGTGGATACCTCTCTTATCCGCCCTACCACCATGATTATTAGTGCTTTTGATGGCACCCTTTAGGAGGTGCAAGGCAAGATCGAGTTAGCCATTAGAGTTGGCCCTATGTTCTTCACGGCCAACTTCCAAGTCATCAAGGTGGATTCCCTTTATAACATGCTTCTAGGGTGGCCTTGGCTACACACCATGGGCACGGTTGCTTTTACGCTTCATCAAAGACTCAAGTTCCTGTTTGAGGATCTGAAGGTCACTATTATGGCTGAAAAACCCATGACTTTCTTCAAGGAGACTTCTGTCTCTTACATAGGTTCTAATGCCTTCTTAGAGGAAACTTTCCATAGTTTCGAGCTAGTCTCCATGATTTCCAGAGCTCCAGAACTTGAGTTGTCATGGCCCTTTACTACTCTAATGGCTGCCAAGGAGATGCTTAAATTTGGCTATCAGTTAGGCCAAGGCCTTGGTGCCGTAGGACGCGGGAAGGCTTCTTTGATTGAGCTCTCGAACAACAAAGGAGGTTTCGGTCTAGGCTATGACCCATCCGATGAAGAACTCTTTCAGGCTTCCGAAGGAAAGAAAAGGAAGTGCATTAGCCAAGGGATGTCTATTCCCCACATCAAGGTCACTTTTCCGGCTCCGACCGAGGTCATTAGATCAGAAGCAGCGTAGGAATCATGTGAGGAAGAATCGGATTGCTTGTCTCATCCGTCTTTGTCTAGAGGAATTCTCAGTGAATGCCATCATATCCCCAGGGGACGATCTAACTACTACGATTAGGCCCTATGTGCCAAGCGAGACAGTAGGCCATTGGACTGTTGAGCCCTACTTTGTGGTTGCACCGGCTAAGTAAGGAGTATTCCATTATCATGTGGTTGGGTCCTCCAATTGCCTAAAACTATTGGAATAGTATATCTAGTTTGTTTTGCATGTTTATTTCCTATTTCCAGCATTCCTTGTTTTCATTTTCCAGTTCTTCTTCCAAAAATATATGTTCCCCTTTCTATCATTATTAGGCATGAACTTTGTTATCCCCCTATTTATAATCCACTAATGAAATTATCCAGTGTATTATTCAGGAAATTCTTGCATTTATCTCTTTATTTACTTCCTTATAAATATGTGCGCGTAAATTGTCTTATGTTTCCTTGTATATGTTCCGTTCTATAGATCTATTCTAATTCCTAAGTGGGTACATTGTCCTGTTGCTATAACGAGGATATTGATGACATGAATGAAACAATAGAGTTGGAACATGACATCGAAGGATTAGAGGAAATTCTGAGTCTGCCTTGTGATATTTTGGAAGCTCTAAATAGAGAGAGCGAAAGGTCCAAGCCCAACATAAAAGAGATAGAAATGGTTAACCTTGCCAACGAAGGCGAGAATGAAAAACTCATTAAGATTGGGGTAAACTTTCCTAAAGACATGAAGCCCGAGCTCATAGTGCTACTTAAGGAATTTAGAGAGATCTTTGCGTGGTCCTACCAAGATATGCCAAGGTTAGATACTGAGATTGTCGTGCACAGAATTCCAGTCAAGCCTAAATGCCCTCCAGTACGGCAAGCCCTTCGAAGAATCAAAATCTGAGATCATTTTGAAGATCAAAGAAGAAGTAGAAAAGCAGTTGAAAGCTGGTCCCCTTACCACAATAGCCTACTCGGATTGGGTTGCCAACATTGTTCCCGTGCCTAAGAAAGATGAAAAAGTACGCATATGTGTTGATTATAGGGATTTGAACCAGGCTAGTCCCAAGGATAATTTTCCGTTGCCACACATCGATACCCTGGTCAATAATACCGCTACTAATAGGTTCTTCTCCTTCATGGACGACTTCTCCGGCTACAATTAGATCAAAATGGTTAAGGAGGACAAAGCCAAGACAACATTCACCACACATTAGGGAACATACACATATGATGTCATGCCATTTAGCTTGAAGAATGCTGGTGCTACCTATCAGCAAGCCACTAGGGATCATTTAGTGGATTTGAGAAAGCTGTTTAGGTGCCTCATCAAGTAAGGTTGAGATTAAACCCTAAAAAATGCGTCTTTAGGGCTAGTTCAAGGAAATTACTTGGCTTCATAGTCAGTCAAAGAGGAATCAAAGTGGACCCATCAAAAGTCCAAGCCATCCGAGATATGCTGACACTGCAGACCGAGAAACAGATTCGTAGCTTCTTAGGCAAAGTCAATTACATATCTCACTTCATTGCACAGTTGACCGCCACATGTGATCCATTATTCAAGCTCTTAAAGAAGGACACAAAGATATAATGGACAAACGAGTGCCAAGCGGCCTTTGACAAGATCAAGCAGTATTTGTTGAAGCCTCCTATTTTGGTTCCCTTGATGCTGGGATATCTGTTAATCCTCTACCTAGTAGTACAAGAAACCTCCATGGGATGCATGTTAAGCCAAGCGGTTGAACCCAACTAGAAAGAAAAGGCGATTTACTACTTAAGCAAGAAGTGCACCAGTTGTGAGATTAACTACATCGACATTAAGAAGACGCGTTGCGCTCCAACTTGGGCATCACACTAGTTGTGACAATATATGCTCTACTTCACCATGCGGCTCATTTCCTACATGGATCCCATTAAGTACATCTTTGAAAAGCCAGCTCTCATGGGGAAGATCTCCCATTGGCAAATGTTGCTCTCCAAGTTCGGCATTGTGTTTGTGATAAGAAAGGCCATCAAGGGCTAGGCCATAGCTGATTACCTAGCAGATCAGCCACTTTCAGAATTCCTCTTCCCTGACAAGGATATCATGGCACTAGAGCCAGTACCAGACAGTGTGAATCCGTGGCGTTGGAAGCTTTATTTTGATGGAGCTACCAATTCTACTGGAAATGGATTGGGAGCAATCTTAGTTTCCCCTAAGGGCCAACAAATTCCTGTTTCAATCAAGTTGAATTTCAGTTGCACCAACAATGTCACCAAATACCAAGCATGCATAGTCGACCTGCAAGTGGCCTTAGAGTTTGGAGCCTATGACTTGAGCATCTTTGGAGATTCCCTATTGATCATCTCCCAAATTGAAGGAAAGGCTGTCGGTGACCCTACAATGGCCTCTGCCTTAAAAAGCACATCAAGGCTATAAATAGCCCCCGGCATGCCCCAGAACAGAGAAGACATTTTCTGAAATTTGCCTTCTCCCCAACTACTCTCTACTTTTTTTCTCTCTTCCAAACACTAAAGAACTCCCAAAAACACTCCAAAAAATACATCAAAGTCTCCTAATTCTCTTCACCAAGAACACAAGGTATTGCTTTTTTACCTAATCTTCTTTTCCTTGGTTCTACACTTTGGATTTGGGGTTTAGGGGTGTGGATGTAGCATTTTTTTTACCTATCATCTACACCTCTAACCTTCTAAATCTTTTTCCTTTGCATGTTCTTTCTCTTTTTGCCATAATAACATGATTTATTACTTTCTTTAGCATGTTTATTGCTTTATGTATGTTCCTTGCTTAGATCCATGTGTTTATGTGCTTTTTGCCATGTTTTTATGCTTAGATCTATGTTTGTACATGCTTATATTTTTAGATCTACATGCTTAGGTTTTTATGCCATGTTTCCTTTGATTCGTTCCTCTCTTTGCTTTGCGTTGATGTTAGGGTTATGTGCTCACATGCTCGATGTCATGTCTATGGTTATGCTTTGCTCAGATCTATGTGTTTGTACACTTTTTGCCATGTTTTATGTTTAAATCTGCATTCGTACATGCTTATATGCCTAGATCTATATGTTCACATGTTTGCGTGCTTGGATCTATGTTCTATATGCTTTATGCCATCTTCCATGTGCTTGTGTGCTCTATGCCATGTTTTTGTGCCTAGGCCTAGGCTATGTTTGTCATGCCATGTGCTATTGTAGCCCTTTCATCGCTTTATCTTTTTTTCTTGCATTTTGACCTAATGGTTCGAACCTGATTTAGACCCTATGATCTTTGTCATTGTCCATACACCTTGGCCCATATCAAAGGGTTTGGATCACCCATTTTGCATGTCTATGCTCTCTTGCTTTTATGCTTTGTGCTTATGTTAGCCTCTCTTGTTCTAGGCTTTGCCACGTTTGACAACCTTAGCGGGTAGGTGGTTGTGTGGTTACACTCGATGCCTATGAGGCCTTGTTTGGATGTAATCACTTAGGATGCATTGCCATGATGCCGGTTGCTTCGTGCATACCCTTCCCCCTTCCCGCTCCATGCGATGCTATGCTTATCATGCTTGTTTGTGCCACTCGTTGACTTTCTTTGCATCTTTACATGCTTGCTTACATGTCTATGCACAAGTCTTACTTGCTAGTGTGTTGTCCATACTTCAACACAATGAAGCTATGGACATCCAATTTAAACCTACATTTCTCCTTAGTGGACACCACCTTTTGTTTGTTTGCTTGCTTTCTCATTCGTTTGTGCATCTCGCTTGCCCTATCTCCTGTCACATTCTATGCTTGCCATGTCTATTATGTTTATCCACTTTATGCCTTTTCATATGCTCTTTGCATCCTTTTCTTCCCCTGCTTGTCTGTTGGTTTCTTGTCTTTGCCTTTGCATGTACACACATGAAGCGAGGATGTATGGAGCAAGGGCACAATCTCCCAGGCGCAAGCAAAGAGGGCGTGGGTACAAGCATGTCGATATAATCCGAGCGGCTGTAGTTAGTAGGTTTAAGAGTTTAGCTTTTTCCTCTTTGGTTATGTACTCATTTAAAAACCTTCCTTCCTCTTCCCTTTCTCCCTTAGATGGTCTGTATTAGGTATATCATGTTGTGTACCATTCGACCTCATCTCTAGAGTATGGCGACCCCTATTTATTTTCCTGCACTCATATTTTGGGTTATGCTCTAGGGATATAGGCATTTACTTTCCTACTCTATGTGATAGCATTGTGCATGACGCATGTATATATATACCTGTTTGCCCATTTCCGGTGTGATTGTCATGATTTGTGTCACCTAAGGATAGCGATGCCTAATTTCCACCGCTAAAGTAAGGTGACTTCTCGCCAGATTTTCGCAATGGAAATCTGGAGCTTTGGTCGAATGCCTTAGGAAAGCATAGATTGGGACCACACCCTTTCAAAAGCCAAAACCTCAAAGCCCCCATGCATGCAAAGCACTGAAAGCCAATGCCAAAATCATGTTTTTACTACCAATTTCTGAAAATTAAGGTTTTATCAAAACAAAGGACTGTCCTTGGACAGGCATTATGGGGTGCCTAACACCTTCCCCGCATATAATCAAACTTCTGGACCTAAGAATCAAGATTTTTTTTTCCATCCACATTAGATTAGGAAAAATGATATTTTTCTTAGCCTATGATTGGTAATAAAATCAACTAGAAACAGGTAACCAATTACACCATAGAAAAACACAATGATTGGTGGCGACTCCACTTACCATTGGTAATCCCTTAAAATTTGGCCCAAATTCCTGCCAGAACGTTAAAGTTAGACCTACCTTCCTCCACTGAGAGAAAGAGCACCCGGAGCTCTACGCGAAATGCACAGCTTATACATTCGAGAAGGGCCCTCCAATGAGACCCTACACACGCAGGAGCTATCGCCACGACGAGTGGTTGAACGAAGGCATGGTGGTGGCGGTTTTTCACTCAGCCAGTCGAGGTCGGGCATTGACAGCATCAAAGTAAGGAAAAAAAAAAGATAAACCCTAATTCAGACATGTGAAAAAAGAAAACAAACAAACAAACGTGTGAAACAGAAGCTCAAAAGCATGAATTTGTATAAAAAGGAACTAAAATAGAAGCATATTGTTAGGACATATGTGATTCACTTGTTAGGAACATATGTCACTATTTTATGTAATTGGCTAATCCTATGACAAAATGCACTTATAATTGGGTAGATCTATGTATTTTTAATACTTCAAGAAATAAGGTTTCAAGATCAAGTATTGAAGTCATTCAAGTCTGTCCAAGAAACAAGCTGAATAGTGCAAATTCATTAAAGCTCGACAGCTAGCTCGACAACTGCATCTATTGAGCTTAAAAAAGCTGTTTCAACCCATGTTCTTGACAGCTGCTCGACACCTCCTATCTGTTGAGGTTTAAGAAAAATAGATTTTTTGTTCTATCTTCTTGGAATCCATGAATGTGTCTTTGGGCCTTCTTTTCTCCTAACCCTAGACATATAAAAGGATTATTTTAAAGGACATCAAAGAGTTCACAAGTTGCACAAGTGTTGAGCAAAGTTTGTTCAAACAAATTGTGATCGGAGACAGAGTTTGCTCTAGTTCATCGTTCTTGAAGAAGTTGTTGTGTATGTGCACCATAGGGTTTTGTGACTAAGCATCTTCTTGATCTTCATCGTTGGGATGAAGTGAAGAACTTTGCAGCCAACAACCTTCTATAGTTAGTGATTGAAGTCGCATACTGGGATTCGCGTATTGGTTAGTCACGTACTTGGGAGACGCGCATCGAAAGGAGAAATTGTCACTACAGAACAAGTCCAATTGGGCATTGGGGTAAGAGTTCAACTGTAGGTTGGTATAACATACTAGGATTCCTTTACTTGTAACCGCTTGTTATGATAATAGTGGAATTTCGGGAGTGGTGACCTGAAAATCAGCCGGTGAGGTTTTTGCCGTTAGGTTTTCCCCATTCGTAAACAAATCACCATGTCAAATTTATTTTCCACTGCATGCTTAGTTTATTGGTGATTTGTTTGTACTACCACGCGTTTACATGTTAATTAACTCAGCTAAATTAATTGGTTAATTTATCACAAGGGGTCAATTTTTTTTTTGGCCTATCAAGTGGTATCAGAGCAGGCACATTCTGATTAGGGTTACTCTTTGTTGTGTTGATCCATTGACCCCTGTTTGTCATGGATAGAGGACAGTCTTTAATCATACCTCCTTTATTTGATGGCATTAACTATGCATACTGGAAAGTACGCATGAGAGCTTTCTTGCAATCCTTAGATAAGAAAGTGTGGCAAGCTGTGGAGATAGGCTGGACTAAGCCTACAGAAGTGCCGGCCAATTGGGATGATGCCAAGTTCAAGGTGGCAAACTTCAACAGCAGGTCATTGAATGCTTTATTTAGTGCAGTCACCAATAAGGAGTTTATTGAGGTCTAAAAAGGATCATAGTGAAGGAAGCTCAAAAGAATAAGTCAAGCCCAAAAGGATAAGTCAAGCCCAAAAGGAAAAATCAAGCTAAGCCCAAAGTAACAGACGCAGGAAACCCATGAAGGAATAAAAAAGCCCAGGGGATCTTGAAGCCCAGACAAAGAAGCATCCAAAAAAAAAAAAAGAGGATCACGACAAGGGATAAGAAGCAAGGATTCTCAGGAACCTTCAAGAGGCGCAGACCCCTTCAGGCACAAAGATAAAGGAAGACTAGGACAGCCCGATAGAAAAAGACAGAAGAAGGAAATAAGAAACAAAAGCAGAAAAAGAACACAAACGCCAGTATAACCCAGCGACCTCTCATGACACAGACAGAAAAAGCCTCGAGGAACCAAAACGGAGAAGCATAGAAGAAAGAATGATAACAAGTGGCTTTCAAAATGGCAGAGCAGGATTCCGCCCGGATGGGAAAGAAAAGGGAAAAGTGGAAAATGCCAGAAACGGGGATGCCGAGAAGGGCATACCTCAGCACATCCCAAAGAAGATGGCCAACTAGGAACTTTCAAAAGAATCAGAGTTGAAAGAAGGAAAGAATGAGAAAAAACGGAAATGGGACTTACCAAGATGATGGATACAGGACGTGTTCTGTTTGCAAAAGGGTAAAACAGGGGAACCAACGGTTCCCCGAGAGGACCAAAAAAACTCCATTATAAAAGGGGGAAGGATTTTCAGTAGGAGGAATATCATAACAGAGTCATTAGAACTCTGTAAAATTTAAGAATAACAGAGTCATTAGAACTCTGTAAAATTTAAGAATAACAGAGTCATTAGAACTCTGTAAAATTTAAGAAAAACAGAGGAATGTCTCCCGGTATCCCAGAAACAGCCACTATAGCACATACTTGGATTCAAAAGGATTCAAACTTTGCAAGTCTTAGAGGCTTGAATAGCCATCAAAGTCTGTAATTTTTGAGCTTATTTGAACCTTGTATCACGTCTTAGTGAGCACATTTGTAATCCACAATCAAGAAAAATAATGAAATATCTCATATTGATTTGAGAATTTCTAACAATTACTTTGCATATTTCTTTACTGCTTCTTGCTGCTCAATACATATATATTCTTGCTTGTAAAGCTGAGTCCCTGCCCAAGCAAAGCCACTCAGACTTGAGTTCCAAATCCCACAAGTCTTGTGCAAAAGCATAAGTCTGTGAGAATTGGGGCCAGGATCCTCGTGGCTGAATCATTCTCATGAAATTCATTTACATATATGTATATGTATTAATATATATATATATATATCCTAATCTAAGAAACTAACAATTATTTGAAGATATGTGCATTGTATAGTTGTTCTTGTGTAGGACCTATAGAGGTAAAAGGAAAGGACAAAACTCCATTGCATAACAAGCATGGAGAAAGATTGTATAGTGCAGAGAACCAGAGATTCTGGGTTCTTACAGGCCTAATACACCCCGGGATCCCACGACAGTACGTCCCGGGATCCCACGACAGTACGCCCGGGGTACCAAGTGAAGGAATTCTTTAAAATGTTTATACGATAAAAGATAAGCCTTAAATATTCTATTTCAATCTCTTTCTCATTGTGAATATTATGAACATATATTTTACTTATTTTGTAAGAGTAAAGGGTCATTTTATGATACTAAAACACTTATAATGGTATTTTATTACTTAGGAGGAATCGCATTTTTGCCTTGAGGAGATTTATGTGACTTGCGCACAACTTGGTTCGTAATTAGCCCCCATTTAGCTGCGGTGAACCAAGCCCAGTCCACCAAAACACAACTATTTGGCCCAGGATCCTTGGGCCTGTGTGCTAAAGAAAAAAGCACTCTCACAGAGTTCAAGAAAATATCCTCTACTGAAACTGCTTAGGAGGCATGGACCATCCTCCAGACAACCTATGAAGGAACTAAGGCTGTCAAAGATTTGAAGCTACAGAGTCTCACTACAAGCTTCGAAGAGATTAAGATGGAGGAGGATGAGTCGTTCAATGATTTTTATGCCAAGTTTAAAGACATAGTGAACTCAACGTTCAATCTTGGGGAAACTATTCCTGAACCCAAGATTGTGAGAAAGGTGCTCAGATCTCTGCCTGAGAGATTCCATGCCAAGATCACGACGATAGAAGAATCAAAGGATATTAACAAGATTCCTTTGATTGAGCTGGTTGGTAATCTGCAGACCTACGAGCTAGGGTTGACTAGGATTGGTAAGTCGGGCAAGAGCAAGAGCATGGTGTTGGGGAGATAAACACCTTGGGAAGTTTCCTTGAATAATTAATATAACATATAGAACACACTTTAACCCAAAAGGCCTAAGCCTAATGGATATGTGCTTAATTATGTTATATTAACCACTCATTCTTCTCATCTTTATTTAATGTGGGACTTCACTCACACGTGTAACCCAATAATCTCCTCCTCACATGTGAGTCTCTGCTTCTCTATGGGCTTCAAGACCTCTCTATGGGCCATGAACAAGTCCTACTCACTCCTCTTTGCCTAATGGGCTTTTCACTTCATCAATACATCATCCATGAGTCTCTCGTACGCCATCCATGGGAACCACATGTCAACCCCGCACGCACATCCATGGGAACCCCGCACGTCCATGTCCATGGGAACCTTGCATCACACCATTATTTAGCACCATTAGCAATATTCATTTGTTAGGCTCTTTTTTTTCTTCTCCAAGATCTTTGTGTGTGGGCCGTTTAGGCTTTTTCTTTCCCCGTTGGGTAGGGACCATGAACACTTTACCACCTTCGTTGCACACCACCATGGGTTCTGATACCACTTGTTGGGGAATTTAACCAAAATCCCAACCTGTGAGAAACAAAACAAATAGAGAAAACACACGCCAAAGAAAACAATCACATGCACAAGACGATATTTACGTGGTTCGGCAATTTGCCTACATCCACGGAGTTGCAGGGATTTCACTATTATCGGGGAGAAATACAGAGTACAAGTTGCGGCTATAATATTTCTCTCTCACCCACAAGACAAGAAAACACTATATGCGGTTTCTAGGTTATTAGGAATTATCTCTCACGGCTACCCTTGATCTCAAACCTAATATATATATTTATATATATATGTCAAAGTCGGCTGTACTAGGAATTATATTCCTAGTTGAATTCGGTCAACTTGGGCTTGTAGCAATTCAAGCCACACGAGCCCACTTCAACAAATCTCCACCTTGGCTTGAATTGATCAAGCTACACTAACAAACTCCTCCACACCTCCACCTTAGCCTTTAAGGGCTCACAAGCTGCAAACATCAACCACAATCCTCCATAACACAATCCCTCATCCCTGCAACTCATCCTCCTGTCCTTAAGTTAGAAGACCAATTGAAGCTGCGCACAGCTTCAACTTCTCAATAGTGACACCCTTAGTCAACATGTCTGCCGGGTTCTTAGATCCACAAATCTTCTCAAGTATTACCAGCTTATCTTCAACAAGATAACGGATAAAGTGGTATTTTGTCTGTATGTGCTTCGACTTTGAATGAAAAGCCGAATTTTTAGCAAGAAAGATTACACTCTAACTGTCACTGTGTAGAATGCCCATCTCCTGCTTCTTAACCAATTCATCTAAGAAACCATGTAGCCAAATCATCTCCTTTCTAGCTTCAGTTGCTGCAACATACTCAGTTTCTGTAGTAAACAAAGTAACAATCTTCTGTAGATTTGAAGCCCATGATATAGCTGTACCACCCAGAGTAAAAACAAACCCAGTAGTACTCTTTCTACTATTAATATCACCAGCAAAATCAGCTTCTACATAACCCTGTAGTTTCAAGCTTGCACCTGTGAATGAAAGACATGTATCTGATGAAGCCTTTAGATATCTCAGAATCCACTTGACTGCCTCCCAATGCTGCTTTCCAGGCCTACTCATGAATCTTCTCACAACTCCCACTGCATGTGCAATGTCTGGCCTTGTACACACCATAGCATACATCAAGCTACCAATAGTTGAGGCATAGGGCACCTTGCTCATGTGGTCCTTTTCTTCTTCAATCTTCGGTGACTGTTCTTTGCTTAGTTTGAAATGACTACCCAAGGGTGTGCTCACTGGTTTAGCTTCATTCATGTTGAACCTGCTGAGAACTTTCTTCACATACTCTGACTGTGAAAGCTTCATTGTATCATTGGCCTTGTCTCTAATGATTCTCATACCAAGGATTTGCTTTGCAGCTCCCAAATCCTTCATTGCAAACTGTTTGGACAATTGCTTCTTCAGATTATTAATCTCCTCAATGCTAGACCCTGTAATAAGCATATCATCCACATATAACAATAATATGATGTAAGAATTGTTAGAAAACTTAACATAGCAACAGTGATCAGTTTCACATCTCTTGAACCCAATTCTATGTATAAAACTGTCAAATTTCTTATACCACTGTCTAGGAGTTTGTTTTAGGCCATACAAGCTCTTTCTTAGTTTGCAGACTAGATTCTCTTGTCCCTGAACAATGAACCCTTCTGGCTAAATCATGTAAAAGTCTTCCTTCAAGTCACCATGAAGGAATGTTGTCTTCACATCTAACTGCTCAAGATGTAAGTTTTTTGCAGCCACCATTCCCAGTACCAGTCTGATTGTTGACATCTTCACAACTGGAGAAAATATCTTTGTATAGTCAATGCCCCCCTTCTGCTGGAACCCTTTAACAACTAATCTGGCCTTGTAACGTTTGCTACCATCATGCTTATTCTTTATTCTGTATACCCACTTGTTGTGCAAAGCCTTCTTTTCTACTGGCAATTCAGTCAGTTCCCATGTCTGATTCCCCAACAAGGAATCCATCTCATCCTTCATGGCTAACTCCCACTTGCTTGAGTTCTCATCTTGTAAGGCTTCATCATAACACTCTGGCTCACCACCATCAGTCAACAGGAGATAATTTAGAGTGGGTGAACAACATTGTGGAGGTCTAATGTTCTTGGAAGATCTGTGGACTTCAGCTACAGGTGTACTCAGATCTACCTTTGAATTTACATTCTCCTTATCTTCTTCACCCCTTTTCTGGACAGTACTTTTAGTCAATTCATCTAAGTTGACAAACTCAGATTTCTTTTGATTTATCTCTATAACATTTGACACTACAGTTGACCTGTCCTTATACATAATCTGTTCATTAAATATCACATTTCTACTTCTGATGATTTTCCTATTTTGTTCATCCCAAAACCTATAGCCAAATTTCTCATCACCATAGCCAATGAAAAAACATATTTTAGACTTTGCATCAAGTTTACTACGAGCATCAGAATCAATATGAACATAAGAAACATAACAAAAAACTTTTAAATGTGAAAACTTTACCTCTTTACCACTCCAAACCTCCTTAGGAAGTCTAAACTCCATGGGAACTGATGGTCCTTGGTTTATCAGGTAAGCTGCAGTGCTAACAGCGTCAGCCCAAAAAGTTTTTGGTAGTCTAGCATGCAACCTCATACTCCTAGCACGTTCATTGAGAGTTCTGTTCATGCGCTCAGCCACACCATTCTGCTGTGGTGTCCTAGGAATGGTCTTCTCCATCCTAATTCCTTATGCAACATAATACTTACTGAACCCTCCATCTATGTACTCTCCTCCATTATCTGACCTCAAAAATTTTACTCTCAAACCTGTTCTGTCTCAACCATGGCCTTCCACTTCTTAAAAGTTTCAAATACATCAGATTTATTTTTCAAAAAATAAACCTATACCTTTCTGCTTGAGTTATCAATGAAAGTGATGTAGTACCTTGAACCTCTAAGGGATGCAACCGGAGAAGGCCCTCACAAATCAGTGTGTACTAACTCCAATTTTTCAGCATTCGGTGTCCTGCCAGTTTTCAAGAAGCTCACTTTTTTCTGCTTTCCTAAGATGCAACTTTCATACATGTCAAAATCAATGGACTTCAATTCTGGTAGTTTTCCTTTTGACAGCAGCATCTTCATCCCTTTCTCACTCATGTGACCAAGTCTGCGGTGCCATAGGCTTGTATCAGTACTTGCATCAGCAACTGCAATTGTGTCTCTTGGACTTGAGGTCATGTACAGAGTACCAGTTTTCTTTCCACGAGCCAATACCCTAGCTCCCTTTGTAACCTTCCAAGTACCACCAACAAATAGTATTGCATGCCCTTCATCATCAAGTTGTCCAACAGAAATCAAATTCCTCCTTAGGTCAGGAATATGTCGAACCTTCTCCAGTAACCAAATAGATCCATTGGGCAACAATATCTGAACGTCTCCAATACCTACAACATCTAAGGCTAAACCATCAGCCAAATACACCTTACCAAAATCACCTGCAACATAATTCTGTATGATTTCTCGGTATGGAGTGGTATGAAACGAAGCTCCTGAATCCAAAACCCAATCATCAAGTAGACTGTCTACTGCAAGAAGTAATGCATCCTATACCTCTTTTGTTACAGCATTAGCAGAATCATCTCCATTCTTCTTCTTAGGAATTTTGCATTGATTCCTAAAGTGACCTGTTTTCCCACAGTTCTAGCATTGTACTTGTTGGCCTGATCTAGATTTGCTTCTGTTTTGATTAGAATTTTTGGATTTTGATCTGCCTCAATTTGAATTTCTGTCATTACCTCTGCCTCTTGTCTCAAGGTTTAGGGCAGAACCAGATCCTAAGGTTTCGCCTGCATCTCTTCTGCGAATCTCCTCAGCCAGAATTAAATCTCGTATGTCATTGTACTTCAGCTTTTCTTTTCCTGTAGAATTGCTTACTGCCATCCTCATTGCCTCCCAACTGTTTAGCAAAGAAGTCAAGACGATCAGAGCACGAATCTCATCATCAAAATCAATTTCTACAGATGACAATTGATTTGTGATAGTATTAAATTCATTCAGATATTGTGCTACTGATGCATTCTCTGCCATCTTCAAATTGAACAATTTCTTCATCAGATGCACCTTGTTGTTTGCGGACGACTTTTCATACATACCGGACAAAACCTTCATTAAATCTGCTGTGGTCTTCTCCTTTACAACATTGTGTGCAACAGACCTAGACAGAGTTAACCTAATAACTCCTAATACCTGTCTGTCAAGAAGAGCCCATTCCTCAGCCTTCATAGCCTCAGGTTTTTCCCCTAGAAGCGGTAGATGCAACTTCCTCCCATAAAGGTAATCCTCGATTTGCATCCTCCAAAATCCAAAGTCTGTGCCATCGAACTTTTCTATTCCAGACGCCTTTCCTGCTTCCTCTGCCATTGCTCCCATTCAAACCTAACCCTAGGCTCTGATACCAGTTGTAGGGGAGATAAACACCTTGGGAAGTTTCCTTGAATAATTAATATAACATATAGAGACACACTTTAACCCAAAAGGCCTAAGCCCAATGGATATGTGCTTAATTATGTTATATTAACCACTCATTCTTCTCATCTTTATTCAATGTGGGACTTCATTCACACGTGTAACCCAATACATGGCACTAAAGGCTAAGATCAGTGAGACAGATAAGTCTTCAGATGATGAAGATTCTAAGATGAAGCCCTACATCACTAGGTAGTTCAAGAAGTTTATGAAGAATGCTAATAGAAAGGGTTTCGACAAGGATCGTAGGCAATCTAGTTCTTCTCAGTTTAAGAGCCAAGACAAAGGGAAGAAGGATGCAAGGGATGGCGGTCAGTACATTGTTCCCACAGGACCTAAGTGCTTTAGGTGTCAAGGCTTCGGTCACATGAAACAGGAGTGTCCTACAGATCTCAAGAGCATTGGGAAGAGCAAGACACTTGCTGCTACTTTGAGCGACACCGAGCCTAAGGATGATTCCGACAATGAGGATGACAGAATCTTGAATGCCTTCACTGCCACTGTCAATCCTACTGATGGGTTTGTTAAAGATGTGTATGAAGAAGAGGAATTGGTGGAGTCTAAGTTTGAGAAGATGGAAGATCAAGATGATATTCATACAAGATCTCTGAGAAACATGAGAAACTATATAAGTTGACCACCAAGAAGCTCAGTGATATGGAACTTGATAGTGAAGAAATTTCCACAAAGTTTGATGAGGCTAATTAGACTATTGGAGCACTGAGGTTTGAGAACAATTTCTTGGTTAAGAAGACTAAGAAGCTTAAAGCGGAGTTATTTCAAGTCAGAGCTCAATTGGAGAGGACTTCATGTGCAAGCTTGATGAGATGCTCAGTCTTCAGAAATTTGCTTCTGATCGAACAAGTTTAGGGTATGGTTTCTCTTCCTCCAATATTGCTTCAACTAATACTACTGTTTTTGTTCCTCCTAGCAATAATGTTGAAATTGATAACAATGATGTTAAAACTAATTTAGCTAATGAGAACTTAGACAAAGGTAAATCTATCTTAGGAGCACCCCCTAAGCAAGATAAGAAGGAAGCTAAGAACTCTAAGGCTAAGTGGCTAACTCTCAAAAGCCTAAACAAAAGAAGCAGCATCTCTGTCATCATTGTGGAGTTGTTGGTCATACTCGACCAAATTGCTATAAGTGGTTAGCCACTCAACAGAGCAACGGCATGATAGCATCTAGGAACCAGAATCAGCTTCAATCCTCTCTTTCTCCTCTTGGAGATCTTCTTAAAGCCCCTATGTTCATTTCAAACTTGAACGGTTTCAATTCTTTCCCTTCACCGTCGATTCATGGGTTTAATCAAAGGAAGGGTTCTTCCAAGGTGTGGAAGAAAAACGACTCCAAGTGATTCTATCACTTTTCTCTTTCTTTCTTCTTGTTTTTGTTTTTGCATAACTTATGTGTTTTGCTTTTGTTTTGAGTCAGTCTAATTTTTATGCTTTGCTTTGTTTAACATGTTTTTGTTTAGTTATTTTTCAGTTTTGTTTTGTTTTTCATATAAAAAAAAAAAAATTGAAAAATCAGAAAAATACAAAAACAATGTGTGTTTGTGTACATTGGTACTTGTGTACCTTGGATGGCCATTAAAACAAAGTTTTCTAAACTTTGTATCTTTTGTAGTTTAGATTAAGTGATGAGTAAGATTAAGTTATCTCTTGTACTTAATACTCGTATTACTCTTTTTGACGAGAATGACTAAAAAATCCTAAGAAAAAGGCATAAATAACCATCTCACCATTGTTGCCCGCCAATCATGAAATGACATCTGTGTGCTTCGGCATAGCAAAATTGGAATGTCAAAAGATTAACATAATTAGGTATTTCATTTCTCTCTCATATATGCCCACGTATGATTTGCTTAAAAAGAAAAATATGCAAAGAAAACTAAAAAGCAAAAAGATTAAAAATGCTTTTAAATATGATTGCAAGCGTGTATTCTAGAAGATGTGGGAGTTATAGGATGTACCTCGAAGGTGATAGTCTCCATCAAATAGTTATGATTGCGTGTGAGTTAAAGTGATTTTCTCATATCTCAAATCGTCATAACATGTATACACTTATGCAATCTTGCGATGTTTTTCACACACAACACACAATATTCTTTGCTACTCTTGATACACGTACAGGTACAATGTGATTTGGCCATCACAAGGTTTTACATATGTTAATGTATGCTCACTAAACTGTCTTGACTTATTTTTGAAATATAAAATTGGTTAGACCTGTTTAGTGTGTGTGTGTTTTTGGGATCCATGTGCTTAAAATTGTTGTTGAGAGATGATTTTGAGAGGTTAATTTGGTGTTTGGATCATTGGTTGAGTTGCTTGCTTGATTGCATTCATGTCTGTGTTTTTCTCTTCTCAAAAAACTGTTTGTAAAAGCTAGCTCAACACCTCCTCGACACCTTCTCGACACCTGGCTATCTATCGAGCTTCCAAGCTTTTTCTTATTGCAATCTTGACACCTCCTTGACACCTGGTGGGTCGATCGAGAAAGTTCCTGTCCCTTCGATAGCTTCTCGACACCTGATGGATCGATCGAGCCTCATCTCTTGTGTTTGATGTTTTGTACCTCGACACTTCCTCAACACCTGTATCCGTCGACAGCCAAATCCTCAACACTTGGCTCGACACCTTGATCGACACCTTCTTTTGTCGAGATTTATTGAGGTTCTATATATTATCCTTGTGTGATCCGATCCTCATTTCTCTCGATCTCTCTCTCGATAGCTCTATCTCTTCACTTCCTAAACACCTCTCTCTCACTCGAAACCTCTCCCTAGTGATTCTTCAAGCTTTTTCAAGTTTTCCTTCACTTGGTAAGCTTCTAATTTCCTTCATTTACATGCATTTCATGTTTTGAAGCCTAGGTTTTGGGGATTTTGAAAATTTTGGGGTTTTTCAAAATTGATGAGTGTTTGTTGAAATTTTGGGATGGGTTTTTGGTTAAATGAGTTTAAAATCTCATACATTGCATCACATTAGCATAATAACAATATTATCATGCATTTTAGATGTGTGCAATTGATTGTGTGCTGGTACGATTGGATTGGGCTGAGCTCATGATGCAATTTCCTTTGCATGTCACATGTTCATGTATTTCCCATGCATACGTACTCCATTTCAATATACTTGCTATATTTGAATTGTTTTGGAGCTTTTTTGATTGTTTCTTTTTCTCTCCCTCTCTTTCTGTTTACGTTAGTCGTGTCTATGGCACCTAAGCGTAAATCCACTCCGACTTGGAACCCTCTTCATTTAGGAGCCTTTTCATCTTCTGATTTTGCTCCTATCTCTCTTCGGTTCCGTGATGATGATGCCCACAAGGCATTCTCGGAGAACTTTTCTAGACGCGGCATTCATTCGGAATGCCAAGTCATTCTAGCAGACTTCACCGACACCGACCTTCCCGATGTCATTCACAGTCGAGGATGGGAGTCATTGTGTGACATCCTGATCACTTGTCCTTTCGTGCTTATCCAGGAGTTGTACTCCAACATGCATGGGATTGATCATTCAGTACCTCTTTTCTTCACTTGCGTTTGAGGTACGTGCATTCTTGTCACACCGTAGCTTGTTGCAGATATGTTTCGGGTTCCTAGGATAGAGTTCCCTGCCTACCCTGATTGTGAGCGTTTGAGGACTGTGTCCAAGGATGAGTTCAAATCCGCTTTTTGTGAGCGTCCTTCTGAGTGGGGTGAGTGCCAGTTCACTTACTATTCGGGCTTTGCAAAAGGCCCTCAGTTTTTGAACATGGTGATGACCTTTGTACTCCATCCTCTCTCTCATTATAACTCCATTACAGAGCCTCGTGCTCGGTTTTTGTTATCCCTCTTTGAGCATCTTATTATTGATTTCCCTTCTCATTTTATTCTTTCCATTATAGATGTTCATCTGGATTTAGCGTCTCGTGATAAGCTCATCTTTCCTTCTGCTATCACAAGAATATTACGCCATTTTTTCATCCCTTTTCCTATGTCTGACCACTTCACTCATATTTGTGCCATAGACTATGCTACCGTTAAACGTAGTGAGGCGCAGTTCAGGTCGCTACAGACGAATTTAGTAGTTCCCACCCGTCTAGCTCTATCTCAATCTGCTCGATCCACATCCGCTCCTTCCTCTTCCACGAGCAATGTGTCACTAGGAGACATCATGGCGTAACTTTAGCGCATGGATGCTCGCCTAGATACACTTTCTACAGAATTGTATCAGGTGAACGTCCGTGTTGGCCACATTACTAGACGACAGGCATTTATGGGCAGTTTTGCTCCTGAGGCTTCTCCTCCACCTCTTCCAGTGGCTTCTGATTCTGTTTCTAAGGATAAGGATGATGATGATGGTGATGATGATGATGCTTTTGCTGATGATGATGGAGATGCCAGCTCTACCGACGAGATGTTTACTTGACACTCTTACACTTTGTCACTCCTGACAAAAAGGGGGAGTAGTTTTGGGTATATGAGAGTAGTCATACTTAGGGGGAGAGTTAGTATAGGACATTTTTGTTAGGGGAGGTTTTGATATCTTGAGGGATGTAGTGAGGATTTTATGTATCTTTTCTTTTCTTTCTTTTTTTGATACATTGTTCTTGTACCTTAGGTCTTGTGACCATTTATTGACATACATTGTACTTATTCTTCTCTATATGTGGATGTATGTTTTTTTCTTTTACTTACCCTTACATGTGTTGTTTCTTTTCTATCTTTATACACATGTTTCTTATTACTTGTATGCAATCTATTATTTTTGTTTCACACAAAGATGCCTTGATGAGTTTTGTTTAAAGTGTTTCAGAAATACAGGTTCTCAAAGTCTTTTTGCCATAAATTCTCTTCTTGCAAAGTTTTTCAAGAGTTTGTGTTAGGATAGATTTTATTGTATTCAACAAGTGAATATGAGTTAAATGATTTATGACTTCTTTCATATGTTCATTTGTTTGTTATGATTTTGTCATAGATTGCCAAAGGGGGAGATTGTTAGGACATATGTAATTCACTTGTTAGGAACATATGTTAGTATTTTATGTAATTGGCTAATCCTTTGACAAAATACACTTTGCTTGTAATTGGGTAGATCTAGGTGTTTTTAATACTTCAAGAAACAAGGTTTCAAGATCAAGTATTGAAGAAGATCAAGTATTGAAGTTATTCAAGTCTGTCGAAGAGACAAGCTGAATAGTGCAAATTCATTAAAGTTCGACAGCTGCATCTATCGAGCTTAAGAAAGCTGTTTCAGCCTGTGATATTGACACCTGCTTGACACCTCCTATCTGTTGAGGTTTAAGAAAAACAAATTTTCTGTTCTATTTTTTTGGAATCCGTGAATGTGTCTTTGGGCCTTCTTTTCTCCTAACCTTAGACATATAAAAGGATTATTTTAAAGGTCGTCAAAGAGTTCACAAGTTGCACAAGTGTTGAGCAAAGTTTGTTCAAGCAAATTGTGACCGGAGACAGAGTTTGCTCTAGTTCATCGTTCTTGAAGAAGTTGCTGTGTATATGCACCGTAGGGTTTTGTGACAAAGCATCTTCTTGATCTTCATCTTTGGGATGAACTGAAGAATTTTGCAACCAACAACTTTCTCTAGTTGGTGATTGAAGTCATGTACTGGGATCTGCGCATTGGTTAGTCACATACTTGGGAGTCGTGCATCGAAAGGAGAAATTGTCACTACAGAACAAGTCCAATTGGGTATTGGGGTAAGGGTTCAACTGTAGGTTGGAATAAGGTACTGGGATTCCTTTACTTGTAACCGTTTGTTGTGATAATAGTGGAATTTTGGGAGTGGTGACCTGAAAATCATCCGTTTGGGTTTTTGCCGTTAGGTTTTCCCTATTCGTAAACAAATCATCGTGTCAAATTTATTTTCCATTGTATACTTAGTTTATTGGTGATTTGTTTGTGCTAGCACGCGTTTGCATGTTAATTAACTTAATTAATTCACTTTACTAAATTAATTGGTTAATTTATCATAAGGGATTAATTCGTTTTTGCCCTATCACATATTATGCAAGGAAATGAGAAACAGAATCAGAAAAATTAGGGTTAGGGTTTCTAGGCAGATCATACGCACGTATGAACAAGCTTGCGTGCACATAATCAAGCCTACGTGTGCTGTGGATACAACGGGGAGTCACCACCTAGTTTTTTTAATGGTCTAGGAACCATATATATAGCGTCCTTTCGGGGAAGGACATTTTGATATTACTACCAGAGATATGGGTTCGGAGTTAAGGTACAGTCTTAGGAAGGTGTTAGGCACCCAAAACTGCCCAACCCTAAGGTTGGCTTCCCTTCATTGTGTCTTATGTCTTAACCCTATTAAAGACATACTCAATATTGCATCTATACTCACACATACACTAGCATACATCTAATTACTGAACATGGCATCAATCATCACCAACCATACATCCATCATGGCAATCAAACAAAGCCTAACATACATCTAATCATGGCATACCCTAACATACATCGAGCATACATATCAAACAACGTAACATTCATCTAATCATAACACACCATCTCATCCTAAACCCTAGCATACATCTAATCATGGCATTTCCTATCATATTACATTATCTAAGGTAGTAATCAAAACAAGACAGAAACATAAACAGGAAAGATTCAAGCAAACCTGTGATTAAGCACAACTCATCAAACAAGCATGTTCAAATCCATTGTTAAGCAAAATCATATTTAAATATGCATGCTCATGTGAATGCATGACTTACCTCACTTACCTTGCAGCAACTCAGCACCTATGGCATCATGCATGAACTTATGAATGAATGGCATGGCATTTAACAAAGGAATAAATACAAACCCTAATTTAAACATGTGAAAGGCAAACAAACATGTGAAATAGAGACTCAGGCTATATACAGATACATGGAGGATCAAAGTCGGACTATAACATATGAAACAAACAAAGCGAAACATAAATTAGGGTTTCTAGACAACGACCTACGTATGCATACAAAAGCCTACGTACATAGGCCAAATACTTGCATGCATAGGATTTGACCCGCATATGTATGCATAAAGCATGCGTGTGCAGGGTTGTTCAAAAACCCTAACCTAGAAAACAACCGACACAGAAACTAGACAAAACTTAAAATTGTAAATCTAACACCCTAACATGCTTTTAAGACATACAAAAACGTAAATCTAGACTACATAAACTAATTAAAACATAAAACAAGAAAACAAACAAACAAAATAGAATTAAACTTAAAGAAAATAGAAGAAAAAGTTTGAAATGAATACCATAAAGCAAATGCTCCTAGGCTTGATTTTTGACCGATCCCCTCAATCAAAAATCACAAATCAATAAACATGTGATTAGTAATCTTAAAATTCAAAGATCAAGGCCAGAAAATGCCCCAATCAAATAAAATTGACTTGAGGATGTTTGTGAAAAAACTCCATCTTTGATTCACTATTTCTAGTGAATCTTAGTGTTTTCTTGTGGAATTTTTGTGTGTTCATTGAAAGGTACCATGTATGGCTATTTATATTGTGAAAATGGGGGTTGGAACGACTCCTAGTCGATGTAGGATTCATTCCAAATCTCAACATTAATGTAGAAAAATTGCATTTCTTATGCTTTGAAACCCTACTTACGTGTGCAGGCTCGTGCCTGCGTACGCAGGTTCATGCCTAGGTATGCAAGCCTAGGGTTTCTTTTGGCCTTTATTTTCTAAAAATAGATTTTTTTTTGCTCATTAGAAAGTTATTTTTTCCATTTTAACATCTCTCAAGTCAATTTATAATCTGATTGGGCCCTAAACCAACCTTGGGCCTTAAAATTTTAGCATCATTGGGGAACAGGGGCCCAAGTCATAACGGGTACAAAATGCAGTGTCTATAGATGCCCTTATTTCAATTCATGAGCTTCGCTCACAGAATTAAAAGAATAAGAGACAAAACATTTTGTTTCTATGTATGGCTCGGGCCTAACCCATGCACACGACACATAACACGCATAAATGGGGTGGGGTGTGACTCTGTAGAGTCACGTGGGATTCGTATGTCCGAATTCCCACCTTTGTGGCTTGGTAAACAAGCAAGAACAAGTTCATTATCCCATAATCTGTTTTGCTAATTGCAAGCAAAAGGTGAGTGGCTCACTATCCTAGAGTCACATAAAAAAAAAAAAAAAAAAAAAAAAAAAAAAAACAAAGGTACTCTTACGATCTCAAACAGCCAAATAAACAAGGGTGCTCTTACGATCTTAAAAGGATGTATATCTGTGGTGTCCATTTGGGGCTTTGGCCTCAAACTTCTCTAGGTGGCTTGCGCCTATTGTCTTCTCCATCTTTATTTCTACCCGTTCTTGTAAGGCTCTTGCCTTAGGGTGACCTTGGTCTCTATCTCTATCCCTACCTCTTTTATTATGCCTGCATGTTCAATTCCCTCGGGATATGTGCAAACATCTGTATGATGTGCCTACATGTTTAATTCCTTCAGGATATGTGCACAAGTCTTGTATGTTTTGACCTATGTAGGAGTCTTGGGTGAAAGATCCAATGGGGATGATAAAGGGGAACTCACTGGGGAGTATGATCTTCTTGAAGTTTTGGTTACCTTTAGGGGAGCCACCTTATTAGGGAAAAAGAACTTGCTGATAAGTTTGGTGGTGATTCTGAGCTACAAGGAAGTCTTTGAAGATGTGTAATCCATTGGGGAAGATTTTCTTTTTCTTCATGGCTCGCTAGGGAACTTGTGTTGACTCTACCCACAAGTTCCTTGGATTTTTGTGTCCTTTACCCAATTAAGGGTATTTCTGTCATTTCAACATGTTCTTGGATTTTTCTTTTGTACTTCCTACCTTCCGGAAACTCACTGGAGATTTTGAGGACTTTTATTTTTTGTTGCTAAACTACACGTAGTTTAGTGGTGGCCTAAACTACATGTAGTTTAGTCACCAAGTGTGTTCCTACCTCTTAATTTTTTCTCAACAGTTACCAACCGTTTCTTTTTTTTCTTCATCTTCCTCACCTCTTCATAATCTCTCTACTCTTCAACTCTTCTCTCTCTCTCCTTTTTTTTTTTTTTTCCCTACAAAAGTTTCTGCCCTCTTCCTTCTCGCATTCTCTCTGAAACTCTCTCCCTCCCTACACCTTCTCATTTCCTCCATGGCACCTAAGTCCAAGAAGACCTCTTATGTGCTCTCAAGCAACGCTTTCAATCTCACTTGTTGGAGTAGGACAGTGAGACTAATGGAACCCCCTTTGTTGACAAAGAGGCCAGAGGATCGATCATCTTTCAACAAATGCCCAAGCCAAATTAGTGAGGTTTCCATTTTTTCTCATTTTTGAGTTTTCCTTTAGTCTTCTGTTTTAATATGTTTTTGGACCTATAAATGCTTGAGTTTTGTGGTGGGATGGGTTTAGATGAAAACCTGACACCTTAGGAGGTGTAGGAACATGTTTAGAATGAATTTTGGTTGAGATATGCTTGAAAATGTTGAAGAACTCTTCTCTGGGTTAGTTCATGCGTATGAGGACTCGAGCCTACAAACGCGGCTATGTTCATGCATACGCAGCCACTTTTCTTGTGTACGCGAGCTTGTTCTTGAGAGTTTGCATACGTGGGCTTCAGCATACGCAGGCTTGGGCTCACGCACGCATACCACCAAGTAGAAACCCTATTTTGACCATTTTGAACTCCTTTTTCATCTATTTCTCATCCAATTTGTCATCTGAAATGTCATTCTAACACCATTTTGCACCTTATTGGAAATCTAAAACTTCCTTTTCATTGTTCCTTGATCCAAATTGTGAATCTAACATTGCCGCACTCCTTTTTGTAGGCTATCTCCCCATATTCTGGTAGGGGCAGCTCCAACTGCGTGGCTAAGTGGTACGAGGACCTTGCCGAGGCGACAAAGGCCCACATTCGTGCTGCGGGCTTCAAGCCCATTGTTTGTCTTCTACCGGAGAGGTCGGAAAGCGCCATCTTGGTGCAATCTCTTGCTAAGAGGTGGTGGGACAATACCCACACCTTCCATATTGCTAAGAGGGAGATGACTATGACTTCTCATGATTTTCACTACATGACCAGCCTTAGGTATGATAGTGCTACCAGAAATTTGAAGGGTGAGTTGGGCATCCAGTTGGCGATCGACTTGCCCAGGAGAAGGTACTCCACAGACACAATTTACTACTTCGATATTGAGGCGGATTACTAGTCCTTTCCCCAAGAGACGGCTAAGCACTGTGCTCGAATGGCTAAGGCATTCTTACTGTACATTCTAGGGGCATATCTCTTTGCCAATGGAGGGTAGACCGTATCCTTGAGGAGGTTAGCCCACTTCCGTGACTTCGGGGCTACTAGGGGAGCTAACTGGGAGTAGACATGTCTTGCCTATCTGTACTTATGCTTGGATACACTTAGATGGGGGACCCTGTGTTGGGTTTATGCCCTAAAATCTAATTTATTGGCATGTCATAAATAATTAAATTGTTTAATTATATGAGACTATTTATAAATGAACTAATGGGACATTATCATAGTCCTTGAGATGCATTGTATGTGATTTATGTAATTTAGTTACAAAAAATATTAATCACAAGTTCCTTGTAAACTCAAAATATAGTTTGTAGTCGGTGATGAAATTGGACGTTTCATTTGCGAAGACTATACACATCAACTAAGATGGTTTGTCTTGATCATGGAAGTGGAGACTTCTAGTTGATGTGTTGATGTGTCTTAAGTGTAAAGACATACTGAACTGGACCGCTGTGAGATTAATTATTCAATCAACAACTGTCACTTGAATGATTAATCAGCGTACATAAAGACTGATTGAGAGACCACTCTTCTCGGGCACCATGTGGAATTAGGATGTTGATTAGAGGTATTCTCAAGTCTTAGTTTTGAATTTTATTGCATCAAGGTACGCTTTCGAATATTTGTTCTAGAATTCAAGGTTACATGTTATCTCTCATGAATGAAGTAGATCTGTGTTTGTTGCTTCTGCTGTGTGTTTTGTATGAGATGCAAAACCAAATTTTCCAACAATTGGTATCAGAGCAGTCTTCAATATCATGCTTGTATAGCAAGTGATTGAGTTTTAGAATTAAAGAAAAACCGTTTTCTTGGTGTTCTAGTTTTTTGCAGTAAAATTTCTGCATATTTATGTTCTTATTGTGGAACCACTGTGGCATATCAAACCTTCCTCTAACATGCTTTCTATGTTATTCGCATTTGAATCCATATGCTATGTTTTATATATGAGATACATATGTTGGATTCAGTTTTTTCGAAGTGGACCATGGTATATCTTTTATTTACGATGCCGACTTTGCTAGTTTTTTAATTAGTGAGGTACACCGTCAATGTTCATAAAGGATTCATGGTCTAAATTCATTAGGATGAGATTGTATCTTGATATGATAGTATATATTAATATATGCATGATGTGACTTTGAGAAAGTTAACTATGTATATATTCAAGGATTCTCTTTTCGATAATGATACATATTAATGATATTGACACTCTCATGTTAATACTAGAATTAAAGTATTTTAGTTACTGGTTAAAATCTTTTAATGAAATTTATTCCTAATGAGATTAGGATTATGTTTTCAAGGTTTCTAGCATTATTATGGTTCTTGATCTTGATATTGAAAACCCTAATGTTTGATCTATAAATCTTCATTGATAAAATCAAAAGGTGTTTTTGATGGAAGAACCATGAAGATGCCAAAAATGGTTACTAGAAAATTCTGAGAAAAATTCGATTTTGTGAGTTTGGATCGATCAAGAATTCTTTTTGATTGATCAAATGTTCTTTTCGATTGATCGAAGAGGAATCGAGAACAGATCGATTCAGGTAGAAACTCTATGACGAAATAATTCCATGTCTGCTTTCTATGAGCGCCTTTCTGTTTGGGGTGAGCGTCTGTTTACACCATATCGACCTTTTGCTAAAGGTCCTAGATTCATAAACATGGTGATGAACTTTGTTTTGCATCCACTCTCTCACTATAACTCCATTACAGAGCCTCGTGCTCGATTTTTGTTATCTCTTCTCGAGCATTTTACTATAGATTTCCCTTCTCATTTCATTCTGTCTATTATAGATGTTCATCTAGGTTCAGCGTCCTGTGATAAGCTCATCTTTCCTTCCGCTATCACGACGATCTTATGCCATTTTTTTCGTTTCTTTTCCCTCTTCCGACCATTTCACCATTATGTGTGTCATAGATTACGCTACCGTTAAACGTAGTGAGGCCCAGCTTCGGTCACGGTAGTCGGATTCAGTAGCTCCTCCTTCTCGTTCAGTTCCATCCACATCCGCTCCTCCCTTTTCTTCGGGCGATGTGACTTTAGGAGACATCATGGCACAGCTGCAGCACATGGATGCTTGACTAAATACACTCTCTACGGAGTTGTATTAGGTGAATGTTCGTGTCGGTCATATTGCATGGCGACAAGCGTCCATGGGTGGTTTTGCTCCTGAGGCTACTCCTTCACCACCTTCTCCCGTGGCTTCTGATTTTGAGGATGAGGATGATGATAATGGTGATGACGATGATGCTTTGGATGATGCTGATGGAGATGCTAGCTCTACCGATGAGATGTCTACTTGACACTCTTACCCTTTATCACTCGTGACAAAAAGGGGGAGTAGTTTTGGATATGAGAGTAGTTATTCTTAGGGAGAGAGTTAGTATTGGACCATTTTGTTAGGGAGAGTGTTGATATGTTTTGAGGGATGTAGTGAAGATAGTATGTATCTTTTCTTTTCTTTCTTTTAGATACATTACTCTTGTACATGAGGTCTTGTGACCATTTATAGACATACATTGTACTTATCTCTTTCTTTATATTGATGTATGTTTTTCTTTCACCTACCCCTTCATATGTTGTTTCTTTTCTCCCTTAATACACATGTTTCTTATACTTGTATGCAATCTATTATTTCTGCTTCACACAAAGATGCCTTGATGAGTTTTGTTTAAAGTGTTTTAGAAATACAGGTTGTCAAAGTCTATTTGCCATAAACTCTCTTCTTGCAAAATTTTTTAAGAGTTGTGTTAGGATAGATTTTATTGTATTCAACAAGTGAATATGAGTTGAGTGATTTATGACTTCTCTCATATGTTCATTTGTTTGTTGTAGTTTTGTCACGGATTGCTAATGGGGGAGATTGTTAGGACATATGTGTTTCACATGTTAAGAACATATGTCATGATGTTATGTAATTGGCTTATCCTTTGACAAAACACACTTTACTTGTATTTGGGTAGATTTAGGATGTGTTTAAATACTTCAAGAAACCATGTTTCAAGATCAAGTATTGAAGCCTTCAAGTCTGTTCAAGAAAACAAGTTGATAGTGCAAATTCATTAAAGATCGACAGCTGTATCTATCGAGCTTAAGAAAGCTATTCAAAGTTTGGTGTTCTCGACACCTGCTCGACAGCTACTCGACACTTACTATCTGTCGAGGTTTAAGATTTTCAGAAATCAAATCTGATTTTCTTGGGATCCGTGAATGTGTCTTTGAGCTTTCTTTTCTCCTAACCCTAGACATATAAAAGGATTGTTTTAAGGGCCGTCAAAGAGTTCACAAGTTGCAAAAGTTTTGACAAACTCTGTTCAAGCAAATTGTGACCAGAGATGAAGTTCTTGCCCTAGCTCATCTCTTTCTCTTGAAGAAGTTGCTGTGTATGTGCATCGTAGGGTTTTGTGACCAAGCATCTTCTTGATCTTCATCGTGTGGATGAATTGAAGAACTTTGCAAACAACAACCTTCTTAGTTGGTGATTGAAGTCGCATACTGGGATCCATGCAATTGGTTAGTCACGTACTTGGGAGTCGTGCATCAGAAAGGAGAATTATCATTACAGAACAAGTCGAATTGGGTATAGGGGTAAGGGTTCAACTGTAGGTTGGTAAGGTACTTGGGCTTCCTTTACTTGCAATCGCTTGTTGTGATAATAGTGGAGTTTCGGGAGTGGTGACCTAAATATCACCCAGTGGGGTTTTTGTCGTTAGGTTTTCCCCATTCGTAAACAAATCACCGTGTTATTTATTTTCCGCTGCATAATTAGTTTATTGGTAATTTGTTTGTGCTACCACGCGTTTGCATGATAAATTGATTAATTAATAACTTGGCTAATTAATTAATTACTATCACAATGGGTCATTCAGTTTGTGGCCTATCAATTGTTGACACTGGAATTTGAGGTCAAAGTTGAGAGTACTCTTAGGGACCTAAACGAGTGCTTGTCAGAGGCTATTAAGGACGGGGATTGCTGCAATGAGCTTCTTAATGCCATTGTGGAGGATTATGATGAGATGGGGAGGGCCTATGAGGTTGAGCTCACCACCCTTAGAGCAGAGCTTGAGCAGAGAAGTCCGGTCATTTCAGCCACAAAGCCGGAGTGAATTCAGCTGAAATCCCGAGTCACTAGCTTGGAGAGTGAGCTGGGGGATCTTACTCAAAGATTCACTATCTTGGGCCAGATGAGAGATAAGGAGAGGGCCATAGAGAAGGCTAGTCGCACTGAGGAGAGCAATAGAGCTAATGATTTAGCATTGAGGCTATTGGAGGCTAGATCATTCATCCATTCCACTATGAGCTTGGAATATGGGCCGACTGATGAGCCTAGTAAGCCATAGTTGGCTTTTCGTCGTCTCCACACTGAGGTAGCCAAGAAGGAGGAGGCATTGAGAGTTGCTATAGCTGAGGTTGGCACCTTGTAGGTCCTACTTGATACAAAGAGGTAGAGCTCCATCTCAAGTCCCAGTATGGAGAGGGAGCTGGTTTGTCTTCGACACTTATACAACAGACTTAGAGAGGTTACCGGAGATCTAGGATTTGATGCAATAAGGTTGCTTCGTATCCATTTCGATTCTTCTCACCAGCTTCAGGATGCTATGCAGGGCAATCTCAGATTGTCTGGGCCATGTTTAACTCACTAGAGTTTTTTCTGCTTTCAATTTCTGCACATGAGATATGTAGTTAGTATTCCACCATGTACGGAAGGTCCTTCATAAATTGCCAGGCAATTACACGAGGCCTTCCACTTTTGGGGTTTTAATGCATAGTTGTGGAAACAGAGATGTTTTGCATATATATATTATCGGGAAATATTTATATCTATGAGATTTGTGTTTGGATGCATAATGATGAATGCATTAAAGGATTAGAAATGCACAAAACATGCATGTTTAATGAATATGGGACAAAATTGGCCAATGCCCTTTTCACCCAAATTATATAGCCTTATGCCCCCATTTCCAAACTAATTAGGGAAATACCCTTCTTTTAAAACTCAATTTACTCAAAATCGAGTTAAACCCTATAGTGGCGTTTTTAAGGAGCCTATAGTGAAGTTTTAAGGACATATAGTGGCGTTTTGGAACTCGGCCTCCATGAACTCGAGTTATAGGTAAAAAAAAATGCCTATAGCTCGATTTCATGGAGATCGAGTTCCAAAACGCCACTATAGTTCCTTAAAATGTCACTATAGGCTCCTTAAAACGCCACTATAGGGCTCCAGAATTTTTTTTTTTAAAATTCGATTTTGAGAAAATCGAGTTACAAAAGAAGGGCATTTTCCTAATTCGTTTAGGAAGGGGGGCATAAGGCTATATAATTTGGGTGCAAAGGGCATTGGCCAATTTTGTCCAATGAATATGTGCGTAAATATTTTGAAAATGCCATATCATACAAATAAAATGGTAAATGTAAGTCTATGCCTATCAATATCTTAGGTTCCAAAGGATACATCCTGTTCTAGACGGATCTTTTCCTTTCCCATTGGGGTACACCTTCCACTGTCATGGGCCATAAAATCCTTGAATAAAACCAGAGTAGGTCGTGTGCATTGCAAACATAGAACAACCTTTTAAGGATCCTGAGGCACCCTTATATCTTACTCTTGGACATGGAGTCCATCTTTCTTTCTTGATCTTGATAACAAGCCCGAGTGGATTCAACTGACTAATTTTTCTTCTAAAATGTGACTGGGCCAAGGTGGTTGCTGACATACCTCCACTGGGAAGGATCAGGTCATCACATAGTTCAACAAACATGACAAATTTGATTGCCTTAATTTTTTCCTAGATTGCCCTTTTGGGTTTTCAATCTGGCAGGGTCCCTCGCACTCTTTCGTTTACTCTCCTTTTGCCTAGACCGCCCTTTCGGGTTTTCAATCTACCTTTTCATATTTTTTGTATTTTTTTTTGCTTTTTTTGCTTTTTTTGCTTTTTTTCTTTTTTTTTTTTAATTTTTAATTTTTAATTTTTTTACTTTTTTGTTTACATAGGAATGTAGAAAAAAAGGTTGCACTTGGAGGCTTCTTCATGCAAAGTACTGTATGACAGCATCAGAATTAGTGGGCATATTGAAATTGTGCCTATCCATGTCGGCTAGAATCAGGGCTCCTCCAGAGAAGGCCTTCTTCACCATGTACAGGCCCTCGTAGGTTAGGGCAAACTTTCCTCTATGATAAGTCATGGTCTAGCTGCACTTTTTCAAGACTAAGTCGTCTTCTTTAAAGTCTCTGGGTCTAACCTTCTTGTTAAATGCTCACTTGACGCGGCGTTGGTACAACTGTCCATGGCAAATTGTAGTTATGCGCTTCTCATCTATCATGTTCATGCACCTCTCACTGTCTGTGGCTCTGAACAGGTATTCACCATTCTTGATACAAACCTTGATATCATGGTACCATGGCTTTCCATCGATCTCAACTTCGACATTCATACATTCTTCGATGTTCATGCTATAGGCCAGCACGCCGTGGACCTCTATGTGCAATTGTTGCATATCATCTCCTTCTGCCAACTTAACCATGCTAACCAGGGTTGCTAAAGCATCTACAAACTGGTTGTGTGCTTGGGTCAAATAAGCAAAGGTAATGTTTCGAAACTTCGGGATTAAATGGGTGACACATTTTTGATACGGAATCAACTTGATGTCTCAAGCTTGCAACTTTCCCTCTATTTGGGAGATAATCAATAGGGAATCTCCAAAGATGCTTAGATGATATGCCGAATTCTAAGGCAACTTACAAGCCTACTATGCATGGCTTGTACTTTGTGACGTTGTTGGTGCAATCAAAATTCAGCTTGACTAAAATAGGGATTTGTTGGCCCTTTGGGGACACTAAGACTGCTCAAACTCCATTTCTAGTGGTATTGGTAGCTTCATCAAGATAAAGCTTCCAATGCCACATTTCCACATTGCTTGATTCAGGCTCTATCGCCAAAACATCCTCATATGGGAAGAGGGATTCTAAGAAATCTGAATCGTTTAATAACTAGTCCACTAGGTAATCGACTATGGCTTGGCCCTTGATGGCCTTTCGCACTACAAATACGACATCGAATTCGGAAAGCAACATCTACCAACGAGAGATCTTCCTTGTGAGGGCAGGCTTTTCAAATATGTACTTGATGGGAACCATGCAGGTAATAAACCTCGTGGTGAAGTAGAGTATGTATTGCCGCAACTTGTGCAAGGCCTATGCTAAGGCACAACACGTCTTCTCAATGTCGTTGTAGTTGATCTCACAATTGGTGAACTTTTTACTCAAGTAGTAAATTGCCTTCTCGTTTTGATCGGGTTCATTTAGCTAGCCCAAAATGCAACCTATGGATGTCTCTTGCACCGCTAGATAGAGGATTAATGGACGTCCCAGCATCGGGGGAACCAGAATAGGAGGGTTTAACAAATACTGCTCAATCCTGTCAAAGGCCGCTTAATACTGCTTAATCCTAGGTCCACTTCATTTCCTCTCTGGCTGACTATAAAGTCGAGCAATTTCCCTAAACTAGCTCCAAAGACGCACTTGTTAGGGTTAAGCCTTAACTTGTACTCGACAAGGCATTTGAATAGCTTTCTTAAATCTATCAAATGATCTCTAGGAGTACGCGGCTTGGCGATCATATTGTCTACAAAAACTTCAATCTCCTTATGCATCATATCATGGAACAAGGTTACCATGGCTCGCTAGTAGGTCACCCCAGCATTCTTCAAACCAAATGACATGACGTCATAGGTGCAAGTTCCCCAATGAGTGGTGAACCGTCTTGGCTTTGTCCTTTTCAACCATCCTGATCTGATTATAACCCGAAAATCCATCCATAAAAGGGCAGAACATGTTGGTCATGGTGTTATTAATCAGGGTATCGATATGTGGCAAAGGAAAATTATCCTTCAGGCTGACCCAATTCAAATCTCTATAATCAACGCACATGTGTACTTTCTCATCTTTCTTTGGCACGGGAACAATGTTGGCCACCCAATCAGAGTAGGCTATGGCAGTAAAAAAATTGGCTTTCAACTGCTTTTCTACTTGCTCTTTGATCTTCAGGATGGTCTCAGATATCATCCTTCGAAGGGTTGGGGGCATTCAGATTTAACTTGAATCCTGTGGATGACAATCTCTATATCCAATCCTGGCATATCTTGATAAGACCAAACAAATATTTCCTTGAATTCCTTCAGCAAAGCTATGAGCTCATCTTTCATGTCTTTAGGAAAGTTTACCCCGATCTTGACTGGTTTTTCTTTCTCGCCATCATCAGCTAGGTTTATCACCTCTGTTTCCTCTATATTGGGCTTGGACCCTTCACTCTCTTTGTTCAGAGCTTTTGGGATGTCTCGAGGTATGTTTGGGACCTCTTCCATTCCTTCAACATCATGATCTAACTCTATTGTCTCATTCACATCGTCCATACCCTCATTATGGCAAATGGACAATGTACCCACTTAGTAATCAGAACAGATCCTATAGAGCGAAACATATATAGAGAAACATAAGATAATTTGCACACACATATTCATAGGAAAGTAAATAGAGAGATGCAAGAATTTCCTAAATAATACACCTGAATATTTCAGTCATGGATTATGGGGAGGGGAAAACAAAGTTCATGCCTAATAATGATATTCTTTTTTTTTGGGAAAACAAACTTGGGAAAATGAACAAGGAGTACAAATAAAGCAAGAAAAAACATAAGCATGCAAAATAAACTAGATATGCTATGCTAACCCTCTCGGGTGATTGGGGAGCCCAATTACTCGATGATGGAATACTCCTTACTCAGCCGATGCAAACACAAAGCAAGGCTTAATGGTCCAAAGGTCTGTCGTCTCTCTTGGCATCCCTGATCAGATAGTAGATGTCAGATTATCTTTGGGAGATGTGATAGCATTCACAGAGAACTCTTTAGGACAGAGTCGAATAATGCAAGCCAGATCAGGCTCTTCATCTTCCAATTCCTTGAAAGGTTCTAGCATAATGACTTCAGCTGATGCTGGAAAAATGGCCCTAATATGGGGAATAGACATCTCTTGGCTGGTACATTTCCTCTTCTTTCCTCAAGAAGCTTGAAAGAGTTCTTCATGAGTGGGTTTGTACCCCAAACCAAATCTTCCTTTGTTATTTGAGAGTTCAATAAGAGTAGGGCTCCTACGTCCAACAGCTCTGAGGCCTTGGCCCAATTGATAACCAAACTAGAGCATCTCCTTTACGGCCATCAAAACTATTGCGAGCTAACTGGACTTAGGCTTTGAAGCATTATGAATCATGGAAACTAGTTGGAAGCTATGGAATGATGCTTCAGGGAAAGCATTAGCATCAATGTAGAGGATAGATGTCTCATGGAAGATAGTCATGGGCTCTTTAGCCATAATGGTGACCAACTGATTTCTGGATATGAACTTAAGTCTTCGATGGAGGGTAGAAGTGATTGCACCTACTACATGTAACCAAGGTCTCCCTAAAAGCATGTTGTATAGAGAATCCACCTTAATCACTTGGAAGTTAACCATGAAGGATCTTGGACCAATCTAAATCATTAGCTCGATCTCGTCTTGCACTTCTCGATGGGTGTCGTCAAAGGCTCTGATAATCATGGCATTGGGTCGAATAAGAGACATATCCACCTTCAAGAACTCTAGAATGGCCATTGGGCAAACATTCAGGGCTGATCCATTGTCGATTAGCACCCTTGCGACAATCATGGCTTTACACTTGACTACGATATGCATGGCCAAGGTATGATATTTACCTACCGAAGGCAACTCATCGTCTGAAAAGGAGACCTAGTTGGAGGCTAACACTAATAATACCACACCCTCGAAGGACGAGTCTGTAATATCGGTAGGAACATGCATTTCCTTCAATACATTCAATAGAGTTTCACGATGGACCTCAAAAGATAACAACAATGCTAAAATAGAAATCTAAGCTAGAGATTTATTCAACTGCTGAATCACACTATAGTCAGCCTTTCGAATGGTTTTCAAGAATTCCTCGGCTTCTTCAGTGGGGACCCTATTTGACGATGCTCTCGCGCTTGTGGGGCCCGTTGGAGGCCCCTCTCGATGATTCTACGGTTCACATGGTGCTTCAGGTGCTCTCTCTCTCTCTCTCTCAGGGGAGGAAGGTAGGTCTACCTTTAGAGGTGTGGTAGGAATCTTGGCCAAATTTTAGGTGATTACCAAAGGTAAGTGAAGTCTCCACCAGTCATTGGGTTTTTCTAAGTTGTGATTGGTCACCTATTTCTAATTGATTTTATTACCAACCCTAGGCTAAAAAGAAGGGCATTTTTCCTAATCTAATGTGGATGGCAAAAAATCTTGATTCTTGAGTCCGGAAGTTTGGTTACGTTTGAGGAAGGTGTTAGGCACCCCACAATGCCTGTCCAAGGACAGTCTTTTATTTTGATAAAACCTTAATTTTCAAAGATTGGTAGTAAAAAACATGATTTTGGCATTGGCTTTTGAGGCTTTGCATGCATGGGGCTTTGAGGTTTGGCTTTTGAATGGGTGTGGTCTCAATCTATGCTTTCCTAAGGCATTCAAGCAAAGCACCAGATTTCCACGATGAAAATCTGGTGACATTTCACAAGCTTTTATAGTGGAAATTAGGCATCGCTTTGCCTTAGGTGACATAGACTGTGACAATCATAGCGGAAAGGGCGAGTAGGTATGTATATACATATATCATGCACAATGCAGGCACATAGAGCAAGAAAGTAAATGCCTACATCCTTAGAGCATGGCCCAAAATATAGGTGCAGGAAAGTAAACAGGGATCGCCATACTCTAAAGATGAGGATGAATGGTACATGGCATGATATACCTAATACAATCTATTTAAGAGAGAAATGAGGGAGGAAGGAAATGGGGTTTAAAAGAGTACATAAACAAATGGGAGAGGCTAGACCCCTAAACCTACTGAACATAACTGCTTGCCTTATATCCACATGCCTTCATCCTCGCCCTTTTTGCTTGCGCTTGGGAGACCGTGCCCTAGCTCCATGCGTTTTCACTCCATGTGTGTACATGTAAAGGCAAAGACAAGAAACCAGCAGACAAGAAATGGAAGGAAAAGATGCAAAGAGCATATGAAAGAGGCATAAAGCAGATAAGCGAGCAAACAAGCGAGAAGGCAAACAAGTAGAAAGCAAAACAAAAGGTGGTGTCCGTGAGGGACTAATGTAGGTTTGGATCGAATGTCCATAACTTCATTGTGTTGAAGCATGGATGACACACTAGCAAGCAAGACTCATGCATGGACATGTAAGCAAATGTGTAAAGATGCATAGAAAGCCAATGTGTTGTGTGAAAAAACGTGGTAAGCATAGCATCGCACGAAGCGGAAAAGGGAAGGGTACGCATGGGGCAACCCGGCATTTGTAGATGCCTCCCAAATGGTTACATACAAACAAGGCCTTATGGGCATCGGATGTAACCACACCAGGTCAAGCCTGCAGAGGGCGCCAAACATGGCAAAGCCTAGAACTAGAGAGGCTAACACAAGCATAAAGCATAAAAGCAAGCAAGCATAGACATGCAAATAGGATGATCCAAACCCTTTGATGTGGACCTTGGTATATGGACAATGACAAGGACCATAGGGTCTAGATTGAGTCCTAACCATTAGGCCAAAACGCAAGAAGGAGAGACAAAGAGCACAAAAGGACTACAATAGCGCATGGCATAACAAACAAAGTCTAGTTGACCAATCACGGGCTAGGTTGGTGTTGTGAATAGAAACAGGCTAAAGGCTTTTAATCAGGTTAAGTCTCATCAAATAGGTCAGACTCGGCTCAAACCCATACTCTCTAATCTCTGAAGCTCTCATGGCCGAAGTCCAAGCTTCAACTATCTTCGATGCTCATCACCACCACAGATGGTGGTTCACACCTCAATCTCTCTAAATCCGTGCCAGAGCAGTCATATTTTTTATTTCTACTATCTCTTCTCAACCACTCACTCTCGATCTACAACCTAAGGGCGCCTCAGATGGCGTGTGACTGGCAGTACAGAGATCTGGAGACTAAGGTCATCCCAAATTAGCCAAACATCAAGGCAGTGGTGGCGTGTGGGCTCACACGCAGTGGCGTGTGGACAAGTGAACAGCCTTTGACCAAAGGTGAAGTGCTAATTATGGTGTATTTGTGAGTGTAGTGTTATCTGTGTTGGTGTTGTGAGGCCGAGCAGGTGTAACAAAGTGTGTGTGAAGAAGAAAAGGGGTGGGAATAAGAGTCATAGAATACTTGTGTATGTGAGTGTGTAAGACATTGTAAAACAAGTGTGTGTGTGTGAAGCAGAGAGTCACAAAATGTAGAATTATGCACATGTGAAACAACTAGATGCCCTGAAAGGAAAGAAACAAGAAAAGCTAGAGGGATTTGGGATTGACCATTTAATGTATCCTTCACTTTCCATTTTTTGTTTCTTTACTCTATGTTTTGATGCTTGCTATTCTGCCTTTGCAGGGGCGGAGCTAGGAATTTTTGTTTGGAGACTAAGTTGCGGCATTAATATATTTATCAAGACAACCCTCATATACATATATATATATACACATATATATACACACATTTTTTTTATTATATATACACACATATATATATATATATATATATGCTTTTTTATTTGATAAGTTATATATATACACTCACCCAACAAAAAAAAAAAAAAAAAAGAACTTAGTATTTTCGATCAAAGTTATGTTTGATGACGATCCTTATAAAATAAAATTCATTTTTTCCATTTTCATAGTGAAAATTCTTAAAAAGTTTTATTTTAAATACAAATTATCAAATTTTATACTAAAGTAAAAAATCTTTCAATTGAACTAATGAAAATTTCAAAAACATGCAACTAAAGACATTAAAATAAGTTAGGCTTCAAACATATTTAAAACTATTTTGCTCTAACCTATTATGTGTCAACTAAAGGCACATTTCATATGTAGTTTTAGTGACAAGATTTTTTTAATGAGTCGATGACTTGTTAATCGCCACATAACAAGTTAAAAAAGATAAATTCAAACATGTTTGATGCCAAACTTTATCAAATATTTAACAGATATAAGAGCACATTTTACAATAAAAAATAAAATTGCGAAAAATAAAGTTATATCTCTATAACTATTAGACCAATTATTTTTTTTAAGAGCATCATTGGACTAATTCAAATATTTGGGGGGGGGGGGCAACTCTTATTTTTATAGACTAAACTTTGAAAATATTAAAATAATTATATATATAATTTAAAATTTTTCAATATTTTTTGGGTGGGGGGGGGGGGGGGGGGGCATGGCCCCCCCAACCTTCAACACAACTCTGCCTTTGTACCTTTGGTTTTGCATCTTTGGTAGCCTTGAATCATGGTTGTGTAGATAGGTCCTCTGTAAATGCCATGGAAATCTGGTGTCTATGCTTCCCTTTCCCCTCTCTCTCTTTAGTCTTTCTCTGGGATTTTTGGAGGAAAATGGAGAGAATGAGAGAGGGCTAGAGAGATTTCTCTCTTTGTCGTGGGTTTCTAGGGCTCCTAATGGATCCTCCTCCTCTCATCAGTAAGGAATGTGAGGGTTTTGTATGTGTAGTGCTCAGCATGCGTGGGGTTGAGGCTAGAGGTGTGTGTTGGGTGTGTGCTGTCAAGCCAGAAATGAATTGGCAGTGGTCCAAAGCTAGTTGTGTTGGCATATGTGTCCAAAGTTGGTTATTTGGGGAATGCTGTAGATATAACCGTGTGGCATATCTCACTAATCTAATTGCATCCCCTTCTGGCACTCACCAACAATTAATATACATTAAGAACACTTAATAAAAAGGTTAGGATAATCAAATAAATTTATCAAGAGAAAAGATATTATGGGACTAAAAGAATAAATATGAGACTATTGTACCCAATTAATGATGAGCACTTCTTGATAAATCTAACTAAAATCCTACACTAAATGATAATCCAAATACATGTCAAGACTAATTCCTATCTCCACTACAACTCACCAGAGCAATCTTGCAAACTTCAGTAACATGTTAGATATGCATTTTGAAGGAAATCAACTGCCAATTTAAATAACAAAGCACATTTTAGAGGCGAACCCTTAACTAGCAACTTTCTCATTTTTACAACAATTGATGACTTACATAATTGAGTGTAATTTATCACTTCTCAACTCTAAACTTTAGTCTAATTTTATTTATTTTGTTGATTTTAGACTTGATTTTTGTTATTTAAATTTTATTCCAGATTTGAAGAAAATAAAGATTTATTCAAATAAAAGAAATGTGAAGCATCTAAAGAGAATATTTTTGGCCTTGGAAGTTGGCAAGAAAAAGAGAATGAGGCGCTGAAAAAGAAAGAAGAAAATGAGGCGCTGAACAAAAAGAAAAGAGGCGCCTAACAAAAATAGAAGGGCTGAACAGAAAAGAAAGAAAAGTGGCGCTGAAACAGAAGACAAAAAAAAGAAGAAGTGCTGAAACGGTGGTTTGGGCTGAACTGAAAAAGGTTTTTGGGCTGAAGCAAAAACGTTCTGAACTGAAAAAAGAGGTTTTGGGCTGAACTGAAAAATGTTTTGGGCTGAAGCAAAACGTTTTGGGTTTTTTGGGCTGTGTTAGGCTGCAACAAGTTTTGGGCTGGACTTTAAAAACGTAGGGCTAAAAGAAAACAGAAAAAGGGAGCCGAAACAGAAAAGAAAAGAAGAGGGCTGAACAGAAAAAGGAGACGGCGCGCTGACCAGAAAGGAAGAAAGGAAAAAAAGGGCACTGAAGCTGAAAGAAAGAGAGGGCTGGAACAGAGAATTTTTCAGCATTTATTTTCTTTCCAATCTTCTTAAAAAAAATTATGGTGAACTCATTTGTGTTGGATTTAATTTTTAGCATGAACTAAATTTTCTTTATTCTAGGAAAACGATGTAATCTAGTTCCGAACTATGCTTGCTTTTCTATGTTAATTTGAACAATTTCTCTTCATGTTTGT